>NC_064627.1:292522791-293206719 GCF_023864275.1 Schistocerca cancellata
CGCAAATCTCTGCAGATTTTATTGCTGGGTTATCGAGATGGGCTTTCCGAAGCCGGCCGCTGTGGCCGAGCCGTTCTAAGCGCTTCAGTCCGGAACCGCGCTGCTACTACGGTCGCAGATTCGAATCCTGCCTCGGGCATGGATGTGTGTGATGCTTTAGGTTAGTTAGCTTTGAGTAGTTCTGTGTCTAGGGGACTGATGGCCTCAGATGTAAAGTCCCATAACGCTTAAAGCCATTTGAACCATTTGGGGTTCCGGAGCCGAAGGCCCACTCGTTTACCCTTGATAAGTGCACGACACGTAACTTCACGCTCCGCCTGGGTCTGTCAACACCGACATCGGACTATTGATGGCAGGAAATATGTTACCTGGTCGGACGAGTCTCGTTTCAAAATGTATCGAGTAAATTAATGTGTACGGGATGGAGAAAACCTCATGAATCCATGGACCCTGCAAGTCAGCAGGGTCTGTTCAAGCTGGTGGAGACTCTGTAATGATGTGGGGCAAGTGCAGTTGGAGTGACATAGGACCCCTGATACGTCTAGATACGACTCTGACAGGCGACACGTTCGTAAGCATCCAGTCTGACCACCCGCGTCCATCGTGTCCGTTGTGCATCCCGACGCACTTGGCAATACCAGCAGGACAATGCGACAACCGCCAGGTCCAGAATTCCTACAGAGTGGCTCCAGGAACACTTCTCTGTGTTTTAACACTTCCTCTGGCCACCAAATTCGCCAGACATGAACAGTATTGAGCATCTCTGGGATTCCTTGCAACGTGCTGTACAGAAGAGATCTCCACTGCCTCGTACTCTTACGAATTTGTGGAGAGCACTGCAGGATTCATGGTGTCACTTCCCTCCTGCACTACTTCAGACATTAGACGAGTCCGTTCCACGTCGTGTTGCGGCACTTCTGCGTGCTCGCGGGGGCCCTACACGAGCTTAGGCAAGTGCGCCAGTTTCTTTGACTCTTCAGTGTATTTCGGATGGACCATTTCAAACTGCGTGGATTCAAGATGACGGCCCGAATTTAATCATAGGCGTTGGACACCACGTTTGTAGGTCAACAGCAGCATCGGGCAATCAGCTGCTACCCCTGGCGTTCCAGCTAGACGTAGGGTAGGGCAGACGGACGCGGGCCCGGATCCTCTGCCTGGGCGGGAAGCCCAACCATTAGCTGTCAGCTGGGTGCTGGGCCCCGGGAGGACGCCGCCAAACAAGGCGCCGCAACGCGGAAGCGCGGCCGCCATCTGTGTGCTAATGCGGACCCTGCACCCGTGCCATTAGGCACGGCCTCCCGTTACTGGCAGCTGCCTGCCTATCTGCCTACTCATCCGTGTGAATCAGGCCCGGCCCTGCGTGACGTTCAAGAGCTCTGTCATCTGCATACACGCCGTCTCCCGTCTCCTCAGCTATGCAGAAAACTTTCCAACTGTCGTTACCCTAATGTTGTCCTCGTCATTAGCAACAACAACCGTATTCATTAAGGCTGGTGCATCCGCGAGGACTACAAATTAGGTAATTATCCTACTGGAAGTTCCCACCGTGCCGGGGAAAATACACCGAAGAGCCAAAGAAACTGGTAGAGCTTCCGAAAATCGTGTAGGGTCCCAGTGAGCACGTAGAAATGCCGCAACGCAACGTGGCATGGACTCGGCTAATGTCTGACGTAGTGCTGGAGGGAATGGACACCATAAATTCCGTAAGAGTACGAGGGGATGGAGATTTCTTCTGAAGAGGACGTTGCAGGGCATCCCAGATATGCTCAACGACGTCCATGTCTGGGGAGTTTGGTGGCCAGAGGAAATGTTTAAACTCAGATGAGTGTTACTGCAGCCACTCTGTAGCAATTCTAATCGCATGCGGTGTCGCATTGTCCTGCTGCAATTACCAAAGTCCGTCGGAATGCACAATTGACATGAATGGATTTAGGTGCTCAGACAGGATGCTTACAAATGTGGCACCTGTCAGAGACACAGTTGCCGGTCAGGCAATATCTTTCCAATCATCAACAGTCCAATGTTGGTGTTGACGGGCCCTGGCGAGGCGTAAAGCTTTGTGTCGTGCAGTCATCAAGGGTACACGAGTGAGCCTTCGGTTCCGAAACCTCATTCTAATGATGTTTCGTTGAATGATCCGCACGCTGACACTTGTTGATGGCCCAGCATTGAAATATGCAGAAATCTGCGGAAGGGTTGCCCTTCTGTCACATTGAACGATTCTCTTCAGCCGTCGTTCGTGCCACTTTTGCAGAATCCTTTCCCGGCCGCAGCTGTGTCAGAGACCTGATGTTTTGCCGGATTCCTAATATTGACGGTAAACTCGTGAAATGGTCTCCACTTCATTGCTACCTCGGAGATGCTGTGTCCCATTGCTCGTGCGCCGACTATAACATGACGTTCAAAGTCACTTAAATGTTGATAACCTGGCATTGTAGCAGCAGAAACATATCTAACAACTGCGCCAGACACTTTTTGTCTTATACAGGCGATGCTGCCTGCAGCGCCGTATTCTGCCTGTTTACGTGTTTCTGTATTTGAATACGTAAGGTTATACCAGTTTCTTTGGCGCTTCAGTGTGATAAGCGCTTACGTATATTACCTAGACAAATGTACTCAAGTGATTTTATTGCTCTACGTTAATTATTTTTTGGTGTTGCAATTTTTTTTCTGTCAGTGTATTTTGATTTTTCTAGGATTCATTTTATATAAAACACAAAAAGATCACAAAAATTGGTCAGTATTTTGTGTATAACGAATCGGCTGATTAGCTATACCGTGAACTGAGTACTCGTTTTTGAACACAACCTATCCTCAAATGCCAATTTTTCCAGTGAATTAAAAAAATGCAACGTCGAATTTGACCATTTTGTTAACATAGTTGAAAATTTAATGCTGCAAAAACTTAATATAAGTATTGATCTTCATGCAGAAATTTTGGTATTAAGTTATATGATCAAATGTGTAATTCTGAACGTTTTTCAGAATTATCCACTGTAAAAAATGCCAAGAAATATCTAATAATACAAATGATTTTAGAAATTTCTAGGAATTAATTGCATTTTAGTATTCCCGCCGCTTCAGCATCCACAGAGAGCTCTTTTTGTAAAGACGACAGGGTATAACAAAAGGCATGTTACTGCGTACTTTTTGAGCGTATTTTGCTAGTAAACATAGAACATTTCCTGTAAATGAAAGAAAATTATGTTTACTGACAGGAATATACAGTGTCTCCTTTGCTACTTGTCTAGCCTGTGTCGTCCAAACTACCTACTTCAGAGACGCTACCACGCAAACGCAGCATTTTCGAACACAAGTTTGCTAGAAAAATTTCGACACATGGTAACTATCTACCAAGCACACCGCCTTGTTAGATACCTTTGACACTCCCTGTATTAAGTGGCGGGACGAAAGAAACAAAGCCCTTCTGAATTTGATAATAAATGAGTTATTTATTTAGCGAAACATAAATATAGACTGCAAAGGTAGTATAAAGCTGTTTAACAGTGACAATTATTTTCTAAATACAGCTTAAAGCAATAAAATATATTTTTGAACATACACTGAGGTGACAGAAGTCATGGAATACCATCTAAAATCCTATCGAATCTCGTGTTGCCCGGCGGAGTACACCAGCTCGTCGTGACATGGACTGAACAAGTCGTTAGAAGTCCTTCGCTGAAACATTGAGCTATGCTGCCAATACAGCCGTCCACAACTGCGAAAGAGTTGCAGAATAAACGTTAGATGGCGTTCATGTCTTGCGATCTGGGTGGCCATAACAGGCGCTCGAATTGTCCAGAATATTTTTCAAATCAATTGCGAATAATTGTGCTCCAGTTACATTGTCAACCATAAAAATTCCATCACTGTTTAAGGAACATTAGGCATTAGGCTCATGAATGGCTGAAAATGGCCTCCAGGTAGGTGAACATAACCATTTCCAGTCAATGATAGGTTCAGTTGGACCAGAGGACCCAGTCCATTCCATATAAACACAGCCTAGACCATTATGGAGCCACCACCAGCATCCACAATGCCTTATTGAAAATTTTGGTCCCTGGCTTTGTGGGGTCTGCACCACACTCGAACCCTACGCCGGCCGGGGTGCCCGAGCGGTTCTAGGCGCTACAGTCTGGAACCACGCGACAGCTACTGTCGCAGGTTCGAATCCTGCCTCGGGCATGGATGTGTGTGATGTCCTTAGGTTAGTTCGGTTTAAGTAGTTCTAAGTTCTAAGGGACTGATGATCTCAGAAGTTAAGTCCCATAGTGCTCAGAGCCCTTTGAACCATTTCGAACCCCACCATCAGCTCTTACCAACTGAAAAGAGGATTCATCTGACCAGGACATGGTTTTCCAATCGTCAATGGTCCGACCCATACGGTAACGAGCCCAAGAGAGGCGCTGTAGGCGATATTGCGCTGTTAGCAAAGGCTCTCGCGTCGGTCGTCTGCTTCCATAGTCCATTAACGCCAGTTGTCGCCGCACTGTCCAAATGTATACGTTCGTCGTACGTCCCACATTGATTTGTGAGGTTATTTGTGTGTGTGTGTGTGTGTGTGTGTGTGTGTGTGTGTGTGTGTGTGTGTGAAATCTTATGGGACTTAACTGCTAATGTCATCAGTCCCTAAGCTTAAACACTAATTAACCTAAAATATCCTAAGGACAAACACACACACCCATGCCCGAGGGAGGACTCTAATCTCCGCCGGGACCAGCCACACAGTCCATGACTGCAGCGCCTTAGTCCGCTTGGCTAATCCCGCGCGGCTCTGAGGTTATTTCACGCGGTGTTGTTTGTCTGATAGCATTAACAGCTCTATGCAAACGCCGCTGCCCTCGGTCGTTAAGGGAAGGCCGACGGTCACTGCGTTGTCAGTGGTGAGAGGTAATGCCTGAAATTTGGTATTCTCGGCACACTCTTGACATTGTGGATCGTGGAATAATGAGTTCCCTAAGGATTTCCAAAATGGTATGACCCATGTGTCAAGCTCCATCTACCGTTCCTTGTTCAAAGTCTGTTAATTCTCGTCGTGCAGCCGTAATCACGCCGGAAACCTTTCCACATGAATCAGCTGAATAGAAATGACAGCTCTGCCAATGAATTGCCCTTATAAAGTTATGTAAGCGATACTACCGCCATTTGCATATGTGCATATCACTATCCCATGGCTTCGCTCACCTCACTGTAGATAATACTTTATTTTGGTAGAACGATGGAATTTTTATGGCTGACAGTGCGCCATTTCACCGGACCAAAATTGTTCGGGATTGTTCTGAAGAACATTTTGGATAGTTCGAGCTAATGATTTGGCCATCCAGATCGCTCACCATGAATCCCATCGAACATTTGTGGGACATAATCGAGAGATCAGTTCGGGTACAAATTCCTTCACCGCCAACATACTGACAATTATCGACTGCTATTGAGGCAACATGTCTCAAATAGTTCCGCAGGGGGTGCGCCAGCTTAGCTGAGTGGTAACGTCCTTGCCTCCCACGCAGCAGGCCCGGGGTCGATTCCCGGCCGGATTGGAGATTTTCTCCGCTCGTGGACTGGGTGTTGTGTTGTGATCATCATTTCATCCTCATCACCGGCACGCAAGTCACCCAATGTGGCGTCGGCTAAAATAAGACTTAACGGCCGAACTTCCCCGGCTGGGCCGGCCGGAGTGGCCGAGGGGTTCCAGGCGCTTCAGTCTGGAACCGCGCGACCGCTACAATAGCAGGTTCGAATCCTGCCTCGGGCATGGATGTGTGTGATGTCCTCAGCTTAGTTAGGTTTAAGTAGTTCTAAGTTCTAGGGGACTGATGACCTCAGATGTTAAGTCCCATAGAGCTCAGAGCCATTTGAACCATTTTTCCCCGGCTGGGGCCTCCCGGGCAACAAAGCCGTAAGATCATTTCATTTCAATTTTTCTGCAGGGGACTTTCAGTGGCTTGTTGGGTCCATGCCATGTCAAGCTGCTGCACTATGCCGGGCAAAAGGACGTCCGACACGATATTAGGGGGCATCCCATGACTTTTGTCACCTCAACGTACTCGTAGCATTTACATGCTTAGGCAAAGGCAGCGACAGTAATAATAAAATCTACTACTGTGCTGGAAAAATTTGGGGCCAATCTTCTGAGGTCATCGCAAGGTAGGACTCGAATAACAACCGACGTGGGGGGGGGGGAGCCGTGCGGACCGTGACAAGACGCCCAAGACAGCGCGAGTACCCCGCGCGGCTCCTGTGTGGGAATCACAGCTATTGTGCGAGTTCAGGACGTGGACTGACGCTCACATATCCTGCTCTGGATCGGTCTCCTGGAAGCGTTCTGGTTCAAATGGCTCTGAACACTATGGGACTTAACATCTGCGGTCATCAGTCCCCTAGAACTTAGAACTATTTAAACCTAACTAACCTAAGGACATCATATACGTCCATGCCCGAGGCAGGATTCGAACCTGCGACCATAGCGGCTGCGCGGTTCCGGACTGAAGCGCCTAGAACCGCACGGCCACACCGGCCGGCTGGAAGCGTTCTCGGACAGCCGAAATGGTTTAGGTGAGCGCTCACGTAAGGCGCGAATCCCGGCCCGGCACAAATTTTCAGACGTCGCCTGTCAATTGTATAGTTAGAATCTTATCATATTCTCAAATGCAAATATATTTCTTGTATTGCAGACACTAGTTGCAGCGTAGTACAGATTTTAGCAGTTTTTTTTTCTTTTTTTTTTTTTTTTGCTACACACGAAAATATCTTATACATAAAAGCTATGTAGTATAGTCCAAAGAAGGTTTAACCTTTCTTCAACCTTTTCGGTGTTGGAGTCCTGTTAGTTGAAGTCAAGCCAATTGCTTTTGTAAAAAGCTGATTTCCGCTGATTTCTAACGTGATTATGTTTGTACTGAAAATTAAATGGAGGTTGGCTGGTCATGGATGCATGGGAGTGAACGACATATGTCACAATCATATCCTTTGCTGCATTCAAAGAGATGAAAGAAGATAAGGAACAGGATGATATGGAAGGCTGATAGACGACATAACAAAATATGTAAGAGCAACGTGGATGTGTAAATCTGCCTGTAGCTTGGTAAAAGTCGGGGGAAGGCATTTATCGTCATGTGGATGTCAAATTGCGGGTGATAATGATGATGATGATTTCATAAAGCACATGCTGCATGTAAATCAATTTCACAAAATCTCCAGCATTTTTATTTTATTGTATGTCAGTCTTTCTGCTTTTCACGGTTGCTACAATGATTTTTGTTTTTGCTTAATTCCATGTTGTAATGTGTTCCTAGATAGTTTTTCATAACTTCCGAGTTAATTTTAAGACATCTTGAGTATGAGTGCTATCTCAAATGCGAATCAATCTTTTCTGCGTCATCTTAATGTCGTTACATTATCATACATATTCTTTTACTTCATCCAACTTGATTTTACTGCAGATCTGTAAATCCAGAATGAGATTTTCACTCTGCAGCCTAATGTGCGCTGATACGAAACTTCCTAGCAGATTAAGACTGTGTGCCAGACCGAGACTCGAAATCGGGACCTTGGCCTTTCCGGTCCAAGTGCTCTACCGATTGAGCTATCCACGCACAACTCACTACCCTTCCTCACGGCTTCAATTCTGCCAGTACTTCGTCTCCTAACTTCCAAACTTCACAGAAGTTTTTCTGCGAATCTTGCAGAACTACCACTCCTGGAAGAAATGAGATTGCGGAGACATGGTTTAGCCACAGCTGGGGGATGTTTCAGAATGAGATTTTCACTCTGCAGTGGAGTGTGCGCTGATATGAAACATTCTGTTGCAGACTGAAACTCTCATCCTGGAAACACCTCCCAAGCTGTGGCTAAGCCATGTCTCCGCAATCTCCTTTCTTCCAGGAGTGTTAGTTCTGCAAGGTTCGCAGAAAAACTTCTGTGAAGTTTGGAAGGTAGGAGGCGAAGTACTGGCAGAATTGAAGCTGTGAGGAGAGGTAGTGAGTTGTGCGTGGGTAGTTCAGTCGGTAGAGCACTTGCCGGCAAAAGTCCCGAGTTCGAGTCTTGGTCTGGCACCCAGTTTTAATCTGCCAGTAAGTTTCAGATTTGTAACTATTTGTTGCGTACTTGTTACTGCCTTGCACATGATAACTATCTAGGATCACGTCCAAGGTACAGTAAGTTTGTGACAAGGAAGCGCTTTTTCAAGCTTAATTGTATATTAACCTCCAAAAACCATGGTTGACTCTTCTGCTAGGTTCATCGTACCGACAGCGTATTGTGCTTAGTATGCCATCGATATCTTCGTTGGGAATATGTATCAACGACCATGTTTGAAACCTTTCTAAAGAAGTGTTTCATATACTTGTCTCAAATAAACGAAACATGGACACCTGAGGAATGAGGTAAGATTTGCCTCTGTTAAATTGCATACTGAGAAAGTAGCAACGTATCAAATGGTTACATTACAACAGGAAGATAGATTAGAGTTTAACGTAGCGATCATTAGAGATAAGACTCAGTTGAGATAAGCAAAACAGGGAAGTCAATTGTATCCTTGTTGAATAGTTAATGTAATTTTCCGTTCAGTGTGTTTTTTTCTTAATGGCGTCTCTGTATAAAACTGGCTCTGCGGTATTTCTCCATTATCTGACATATTCAGACGATAGCTTGAGCCGATAAGTTCTAAGAGTATAAGAAAACCATCAATATGGAAAATTACAGTAACTGGTAACAATTATCGCAGATTCGTGTAATAATCTGCGGTTTTTTAGGTTAGATGGCCTCGGGCAAGTACAGAAAGGGCAACAGCCTCAAAGGGTGCGGAGCAAAGTCAGGACATGCGGGGACCAAGCAGCAATCGGTATTGTAATTGTAAACTGTCGAAGCTGCATTGGTAAAGTACCGGAACTTCAAGCGCTGATAGAAAGCACCGAAGCTGAAATCGTTATAGGTACAGAAAGCTGGCTGAAGCCAGAGATAAATTCTGCCAAAATTTTTACAAAGGCACAGACGGTGTTTAGAAAGGATAGATTGCATGCAACCGGTGGTGGCGTGTTTGTCGCTGTTAGTAGTAGTTTATTCTGTAGTGAAGTAGAAGTGGATAGCTCCTGTGAATTATTATGGGTGGAGGATACACTCAACAACCGAGTTAGGTTAATAATTGGCTCCTTTTACCGACCTACCGACTCAGCAGCATTAGTGGCAGAACAACTGAGAGAAAATTTGGAATACATTTCACATAAATTTTCTCAGCATGTTATAGTCTTAGGTGGAGATTTCAATTTACCAGATATAGACTGGGACACTTAGATGTTTAGTACGGGTGGTAGGGACAGAGCATCGAGTGACATTATACTGAGTGCATTATCCGAAAATTATCTCGAGCAATTAAACAGAGAACCGACTCGTGGAGATAACATCTTGGACCTACTGATAACAAACAGACCCGAACTTTTCGGCTCTGTAAGTGCAGAACAGGGTTCAAATGGCTCTGAGCACTATGGGACTTAACTTCTGTGGTCATCAGTCCCCTAGAACTTAGAACTACTTAAACCTAACTAACCTAAGGACATCACACACATCCATGCCCGAGGCAGGATTCGAACCTGCGACCGTAGCAGTCGCGCGGTTCCGGACTGAGCGCCTGAACCGCTAGACCACCGCGGCCGGCTGCGGAACAGGGAATCAGTGATCATAAGGCCGTTGCAGCATCCCTGAATATGGAAGTTAATAGGAATATAAAAAACGGGAGGAAGGTTTATCTGTTTAGCAAGAGTAATAGAAGGCAGATTTCAGACTACCTAACAGATCAAAATGAAAATTTCTGTTCCGACACTGGCAATGTTGAGTGTTTACGGAAAAAGTTCAAGGCAATCGTAAAATGCGTTTTAGACAGGTACGTGCTGAGTAAAACTCTGAGGGACGGGAAAAACCCACCGTGGTTCAACAACAAAGTTAGGAAACTACAGCGAAAGCAAAGAGAGCTTCACTGCAAGTTTAAACGCAGCCAAAACCTCTCAGACAAACAGAAGCTAAACGATGTCAAAGTTAGCGTAAGGAGGGCTCTGCGTGAAGCGTTCAGTGAATTCGAAAGTAAAATTCTATGTACCGACTTGACAGAAAATCCTAGGAAGTTCTGGTCTTACGTTAAATCAGTAAGTGGATCGAACAGCATATCCAGACACTCTGGAATGATAATGGCACTGAAACAGAGGATGACACGCGTAAAGCTGAAATACTAAATAGCTTTTTCCGAAGCTGTTTCACAAAGGAAGACCGCACTGCAGTTCCTTCTCTAAATCCTCGCACGAACGAAAAAATGGCTGCCATCGAAATAAGTGTCCAGGGAATAGAAAAGCAACTGAAATCATTCAACAGAGGAAAGTCCACTGGACCTGACGAGATACCATTTCGATTCTACACAGACTACCCGAAAGAACTTGCCCCCTTCTAACAGCCGTGTATCGCAAGTCTCTAGAGGAACGGAAGGTTCCAAATGATTGGAAAAGATCACAGGTAGTTCCAGTTTTCATGAAGGGTCGTCGAGCCGATGCGCAAACCTATAGGGATATATCTTTGACATCGATCTGTTGTAGAATTTTAGAACATGTTTTTTGCTCGCGTATCATGTCATTTCTGGAAACCCAGAATCTGTACGAATCAACATGGATTCCGGAAATAGCGATCGTGTGAGACCCAACTCGCTTTATTTGCTCATGAGACCCAGAAAATATTAGATAGAGGTTCCCAGGTAGATGCCATTTTCCTTGACTTCCGGAATGCGTTCGATACAGTTCCGCACTGTCACCTGATAACCGAAGTAAGAGCCTACGGAATATCAGACCAGCTGTGTGGCTGGATTGAAGAGTTTTTAGCAAACAGAACACAGCATGTTGTTCTCAAAGGACAGACGTCTACAGACGTTAAAGTAACCTCTGGAGTGCCACAGGGGAGTGTTATGGGACCATTGCTTTTCACAATATATATATATATATATATAAATGACCCAGTAGATAGTGTCGGAAGTTTCATGCGGCTTTTCGCGGATGATGCTGTAGTATACAGAGAAGTTGCAGCATTAGAAAATTGTAGCGAAATGCAGGAAGATCTGCAGCGGATAGGCACTTGGTGCAGGGAGTGGCAACTGACCCTTAACATAGACAAATGTAATGTATTGCGAATACATAGAAAGAATAATCCTTTATTGTATGATTATATGATAGAGGAACAAACACTGGTAGCAGTTACTTCTGTAAAATATCTGGGAGTATACGTGCGGAGCGATTTGAAGTGGAATGATCATATAAAATTAATTGTTGGTAAGGCGGGTACCAGGTTGAGATTCATTGGGAAAGTCCTTAGAAAATGTAGTCCATCAACAAAGGAGGTGGCTTACAAAACACTTTTTCGACCTATACTTGAGTATTGGAGATGTTTAGTAAACTCAAGTGGCAGACTCTGCAAGAGAGGCGCTCTGCATCGCCGTGTAGCTTGCTCGCCAGGTTTCGAGAGAGTGCGTTTCTGGATGAGGTATCGAATATATTGCTTCCCCCTACTTATACCTCCAGAGGAGACCACGAATGTAAAATTAGAGAGATTCGAGCGCGCACGGAGGCTTTCAGACAGTCGTTCTTCCCGCGAACCATACGCGACTGGAACAGAAAAGGGAGGTAATGACAGTGGCACGTAAAGTGCCCTCCGCCACACACCTTTGGGTGGCTTGCGGAGTATAAATGTAGATGCAGATGTAGATGTATTTATAAAGAACACTCCATAGAATAAGCACCCTACAGTGGTTCAAGACAATGACAAGAAACCTAGGTGTGGATGGTCACATGAAAATTTAAATCTCTTTCCTCATAACGCCAAAATACTAGGAATAAGAGACACGTGGGAGCGCAGTAATTTTCTGAAAGGTTCGTGAAAACTGCGATGGAATCATACAGTGACGCCACAGTGGGGGTTGCTAGTTACGATAAGCACTGTGTGGCCGTGAGGAGAGTGGGTGGGGGGGGGGGGAGGGGGACCGGGAAGAGGACAGTTCCAGATTATTATCATTACGCACACTGCAAGTCTTTTTATTTCATCTTGGGGTCAGTAAACTGTGAGGAAGAAACCTTACTGCATTTTTCGAGATTAAGTTAAACTGCGTCTGCTGAAAAATAGGCACCGTACAAGCAGAGGATGTAACTGGGAAAGAGTATGTGTTAAAGAAAACGGCAATAGTCTGCCTTATGGGCTGTGAACAATACCGTCTTTGAGCACAGTAGCAAAATTTTATCGCAAATTGTCTCCAGAAACATATTGGATTTTCAGGTACATGTTACGGCCGTCAGTCTCAACAAATAAATAAATCACATTTGTTGACGACACGGAGAGTGAAACAGAAAACAGCAAACTTCTTAACTCTGGTTTTTTCCCCCAAAACAAATTCAGCGGGTTTTCTTCCTGCACTCTCTGTACCATTGACATTCATTGATACTGCTGTCAAGATTGTCGTCCTGGAAAATAAATGGAAATGGCATGTGGCTAGGGCCTCCCGTCGCCTGTTGCAAGTACTTCGAATTGACACCACTTCGGCGACTTGCGTGTCGACGGGGGTGAAATGATGATTATAAGGACAACACAACACCCAGTCCCTGAGTGGAAAAAATCTCCACCCAGCCGGTAATCGAACCCGGAGAAAATAAATGAAATCGGTGAAGCTCAAAGAAGTTTGAAACCGGACGCGGAGACCCTATCAAGTCCTTCACAGTTATCCGTCTTTTTTTTAAATATTTATTTTATTATTTTATTTGTTTTTTATTTATTTAGTTTGAGGTGACGCGGTTACATTTAAGTAGGTGCACCCTCTCTCTCTCCCTGTCCCGAAAACGAAATGGAGAAGTTATACTACCCCATAAAATCTCAGTCTGTCTAAAATAAAATGGATTACGGGTTACTATTTCATAGTTGTGGTGTTAGACACTGAGTGAACTAGCGACTAGAATTGTCCCGTGGTAGACCAACTGTCCTAGGGCACCTTTTATTCGTTACGTCTGTGACGGACAGTAAGGATTTCTAAGTAACCTGTCCACAATACATCCGGTATGTTGTCGCGTTTACTGCTGTGGAATGCAGAAAACAAACATGTAACTGATTCAGCAGAACTCGCATTGTTTACTCATGAGTCGACATTGACGTCATTAACAATAGAGCTCTGGCTCAGTTGGACAAGCAAGGCTTCATGACCAAAGGTTGGCTAAAATCTATGAGATTGGAGACAAACTACGGCAATTGGAGAATATCTTCCACACAATTCCGAAGACAGCAAAGACAGATAAACGGGAAAATTACCGTACAATCAGTCTAATAGCTATTGAAGAATGGAAAAGAAAATTTAGGATCTGTTAAATGACTATTAGGTAGCTCCATAGGACTTTTCGACCTAAAAAAAAACGTTCTACAGCGGAAAAAGTTGCAAGAAGTTTGCAGTTCTCAGAAAAACAGGTATAAGCTAAAGGGAAAGAAGAGTAGTATACAGTACGTATAAGAGCGAAGAGGGAGCACTAATAATGGCAGATCCAAACGGAAATTCTCGGATTAAAAACGTTGTATGGCAAGGGTGAAGACTTTCTATCCTACTGTTCAACCTGAAGATCGAAGAAGTAATGAAGGAATGTGAGTAGGGTTCAGGAGTGGGATTAATATTCAGATACGATTCGCCCGGGCATTGCTATCGTCAGCAAAAATGCGGATGAATTACGGCTCCTCTTGAATGGAATGAACAGTCTAGTAAGCACACTATGTAGGCAACGAGTGGACAAATGAAAGACGACAGCAAGGAGGAGTTGTAGAAAGGAGATTGACAACACACTTAAACATCAAAATTTGGAAACACTGATCAGACGAAGTCAAGTATTCTGCTATCTTTGAAGCAAAATAACGCATCGCGGACGAAGTAAGGAAAATACAACATAGGTAAGAAGATACAGCACAGGTAAAGAGGACATGCCTCGCTAAAAGAAGACTAGTAATATCAGACATAGCCCTTATAGCTCTTAATTTGGGGAAGAAATTTCTGAAAATTTAGTTACCGAGCACAGTATTGCATGGAAATAAATCAAAGACCATGGTAAAAATGTAACAAAAGAGGATCAAAGTGTTTGACATGTGGTGTAGCAGAGGGATGCTGAAAATGTAGTGGACTGATAGAAAACGAGGAGGCTATCCACAGAATCGTCGGAAATTAATGTAGAAAACACTTCCTTCACAGAGATACACGATGATCGGCGTGCGGTGATAACCTAGTCGTTGAGGGCCCCTAACCCACAAACACACACACACACACACACACACACACACACACACATACACATGATCGGTTATTTGTGAGCTATAAAGGGAAAAAACTGTAGTGGAAGAGAGAGATTGAATACATAATAGAAATAATTGAGGATAAAATACCTTTAACTCCATCAGCGACGGCATGTAGAATATTAGAATTAAAAACAGTCTTTGTGGTGATTTATTCTTTTATATACAATACGTTTCTTACTGGTGCATCTTCAGATTTCCTATAGGGATAACAAAATAAGGAATAATCAGCCTATGGCTCTAGCATGCACGATGAGGAATTGTTACCAACCTTAAAATTTCCCTTTTACAACATTTTAAAAACCATGAAATGGCTCTGTGCTATAATGAAGCATGCGTCAAACAAGATAAACCCGAGGAGGCCTAGTCGAAAACAGCTAATATAATATCGTGTAATAGCGGGCTAGAATGCCTAAAATCTCAGCGTGTCCTTTATGCACGAAGTTACGAATCATGGCGGGCATCTTAATTATTTACATTTACAATCGCGTGTTGAGAACAATGCTTGAATACATAGTAGAAATAACTGAGGATAAAATACCTTCCACTCTATTAGGCCGTCTTGTACAGTAACAGTATGTAGAATGCCTGAATTAAAGACGGTCGATATTTTTGGACAGTTGATACTTTTAGAAAGTCCACAACAGTAACGCAATTATCCATGCTTCATCATCTCACCCATATCACCACAAAGTCTTTTTTAAATCAATGACTAACCGCCTCTGCAGAGTCCACCCTCAGCACTTTATCTATAAACAGAGAGCTCGATAACTTAAAGTTTATTTCAGCTACTAATGGTTACAACACGTGGATGGTAGATAAGCTATATAAAAGAAAATTATCTATAACAGAAATAATGCGCAACCAAATCTGTTGTCATCACCACAGAGATACATAAGCTCCCGTTTGTGGGGAATTTATCGTATCAATTAGCTAAGCTCAAAGCTCTAGACACCCGTGTAGCTTTTTCACCGCATAATAAAGATAAGTACTCTTATGTGCATAATGAGCGGCCCACTAAAGATTGGTACGCTTCCTCTGGGATTAACAAATTAGAATGCAATGTCTGCCGTAAATTCTGTATTGGTCTTACTGGAAGGATGTTCAGAATGAGATTTAGAGAACATGTGTTTAACAAAAGAAAGTCAAGTAAAGCAGCGCTTTGTATTTGTTGAGCACCTGAATGCTCGTAAATACAAAAATGTTGATTCATTGGAAATGTTAGAAATCCCTAAATGTATGTGTATGCTCGACGAACAATTGCTGAACGATCGGCTTATTCGTAGGAACCAAAGCTATTATGATTCAATTACGTAAGTTTTTAAGATTTTTGTATAATTTGGTTATGCTCTTCTAATGGGTTTTTATTTCGTCTTATTAATTTTCTTCCCCACTCCAATCGTATACACGATTCATCAGTGGCCAACATCAATCAACTGGTTTTCGCAGACTACGTGTAGCAACGATTTGTGTGGTTGGGTGATTGGAGACACAACGCTGTAGGTGCTTCATTTTATTACATAAGTGAACGGTCGAAGTCCCTCAAACCTCCAATCAAAAGGATGGACATACAATTGCCCATTTGTGGCGTGTATTGACGCTTGGATGATTTCGCTCGACTCTGCTCCTCTCATACACTCGCACGTTCATTAAAGCGTTACGTGGGTACAATGCCACCAGGCAGCTTTCCAGCTTCGCTTTGGGCAGTAAGTCATGATTTTGGATTATCAGTGAATTTCTAAACCTTTCAGTATCTCTCTTTTAATTTTTTTCAGCATATATTATAGATTTTTTTAATGCTGCTCGGTGACAAGTGGTGAGCATTTGGAGGTATTGTTTTGGTATGTCTTGTTGACAATCGTATACAGGATTGTCACAGGTAAACTGCGACACTATCACAAACTCGGAAATGTTATATCATAATGACTGAAACGTTAGTTCATCTTAGTTTGTCTAAAGCAGTGGAATCAATAAAAGTTGACAACTGTTTGCCCAGGGTTGTGAATGATTCTGAAACGTCGAGAATTGCAATTACATGAGCAGACTTTGTGTTTGGGTTGTCATAACATCACCCGTAAGCATGACAGCAATGAAAAATAAAAAAAAAACGATTAGGTCAGCGATGTTATAAATGTTACGCCTGATAAAGGTTTGTTTACAGAATGAAATTTCACTCTGCAGCGGAGTGTGGGCTGATATAAAATTTCCTGGCTGACTAAAATTGTGTGCGGACCGGAACTCGAACTCGGGACTTTTGAGTGCTACTCCCGCAAGTTTCGCAGAACAACTTCTGTGAAGTTTGGAGGTTGGAGACGAGGTACTGGCGGACGTGAAGCTGTGATGACGGATTGTGAGTCATATTTGGGCACCTCAGTTGCTAGAGCACTTGCCCGCGAAAGGCAAAGGTCCCGAGTTTGAGTCAATGTCCGGAACACAGTCTTAATTAGCCAGGAAGTTTGAGTTCCTTGTTTAGGTTCAGGAAATAGCTGTCAGTCCGGTTAAAGAACATATGTTGCGGATATCATTCGATGTGATGTCCTGTCTATCGTTGTTAACTTTCTCCTCTTCCCTTTACAGATGCGACACGACTCTTTGTGTAAGAAAAGATGAGCAGTAGAAGCTATTACTTTACATAGACTGCCACGTGCCCCCTGTACAAGTTGAAATCCATACATTTTTTTCCAAGGTCAGCTTGTTTGTGTCACTACGTCGTACCAATATGATCTGACGGATACTGGCGTGGTTAGAAAACTACTTTCGAACATAGCACTGCTGTATAACAGTTCGAATGGCTCTGAGCACTATGGGACTTAACTTCTGAGGTCATCAGTCCCCTAGAACTTAGAACTACTTAAACCTAACTAACCTAAGGACATCACACACATCCATGCCCGAGGCAGGATTCGAACCTGCGACCGTAGCGGTCGCGCGGTTCCAGACTGTAGCGCCTAGAACCGCTCGGCCACTCCGGCCGGCTGTATAACAGTCCATGGCCATTGTGAGCATCACAGGACTATTGTAAGCCTTACTGTTACTTTCTTTATTTGTGGGGCCATAGTGTCTGTTGTTGCTTTACAATTATTAAAAGTATTTCTAAGCCGCTTTTCATGTACGGTGCCGTAAAAGTGGGAAACTTTATGATTAAGGTATTACTTTGTGACAAAAGCGCACTTAAGCTTTTTTTCCTTAAATACTGTAACCTGGGTTAACAAGAAACAGATATTTCTCCGGTAGTGTGTGTTCTTGCATAGTGCTGCCATTAGTGGTGGAAGCTACAAGTACGTGCGTTATACCTGAGCTGGTCACGTGTGGAAAAACGTGTTTGTCGAGTATAATTTATTTGTGCTGATCCTTGTGTAAGAAAGCGAAAAAAAATTGTTTCCATAGAATGAAGGGGGAGCATTGTGACAGCACAGACACCTGCAAAAACAAGTGTAACAGTTGACATTGTAGAAAATAAGTCTCATTAATGAAATTCGGGTCCCGGTGGAGGTTCGAGGCCTCCATCGGGCATGGGTGTGTGTGTTTGTCCTTAGGATAATTTAGGTTAAGTAGTGTGTAAGCTTAGGGACTGATGACCGTAACAGTTAAGTCCCATAAGATTTCACACACATTAAATTAAAATTAAAAATGAAATTAGGGTCATTTGTGAATGGTTTATTAAAAGAAACAATGTTTCCTTTCCCATAATTTTGTTTCCACATATAGCATACAGTTGTTGAGAATATTGTATTAAATATGTAATGATTCTGTTTTCTCTCATTCCACAAATTTGAAATTAAGTGTCAGACTGTTTGATGCAGATACCTTCCTCGCGGAAGATTGTGTTAAATGTATTTTGACTTGGTTTTTTTCTCCTCGTGCGCTTCCACTGAACAGCTACGTAAAAAAGTGTACAACAGTTTTATTTAGTAAGGAACGCTGCTTAATTCAGGTCAGTTTTTTTTCTTCCTTATATTGTTTCGATGAGTGTAAGACAATAGTTATATCGATTTTAAGAATATTTGCAGATAAAATCCCACCAAACTGGCAAACTCTGTGGCAGACGTTTTTCTGCGTATGGGTTAAAGAAAACTCTATACACTGGGAAAATCTGAAACAAAGTTGTAGCTGCATGTTGTAAAAAAAAAAAAAAAACCAAGGGCAGCTTAGCTTCGTGAGAGATTAACTGAAATCTACTTCCCCTGGCATAGACCTTATAAGTTTGTCCTGATCTGACGGGTAAATTCGTGACAATTAATATACCATTTGCCAAATAGCTCATTGCATAAAAAACTTTATTGCTATGAAAATTAAAGACTGAAGGTTAAAAATCCTCGTATATATGGAAATTAAATGTCTCGGTTTATATTTTTATAAGGTTATAGTACAAACAAGTGTCACAAAGTGCCCACTTTTACGGTAGTGATAAATGCGTGGTTATTTTATTATACACGTTCCATTTGTCCGGAAAGGAACGTATTTACACGCCCGCCTTGCTTCTATATCTAAAATCAATTGTTTTCGAATGATATTTACGTGTGATTTTTACTTTCAGCTGTCTAAGGCGCTACAGTCATGGACTGTGCAGTTGGTCCTGGCGGAGGTTCGAGTCCTCCCTCGGGCATGGGTGTGTGTGTTTGTCCTTAGGATAATTTAGGTTAAGTAGTATGTAAGCTTAGGGACTGATGACCTAAGCAGTGAAGTCCCATAAAATGTCACACACATTTGAACATTTTTTTTTTTTACTTGCAGAATTTTTGTCTTGTCTCATCTTTCATCTGGATGTACCTGTATGCAACTTTTGAAGTAGTACTGCGTTTGGCACTGGTGGTTTTGGCCTAATTACAATTTTGCCTGCGGTATTACACATCTTTTGACGTAAAACACGACAAAATGTTGCACCACTAAATTTCATTAATATTCTCTTTGCTAAACACATGTCTGTTGTGTACTGTTGCAGCTAGTTGTGGTTTTCACTTCATCGAAAACGCGTTATTTTGATCTACTTTTTGCAATATGCGTACTATGTTGTTTTATTTGTTTCTAAATGTATTTAGCTAAAAGGTGTTTGGTACGAAATAGTGAGGGAACAAATGGCTTAAATTGAGGGGTTGGAGGGAGGGGGGAAGGGAGATGAGTAAAAGGTGGCTAATACAGAATGCGAAGTAGGCGAAGGGCTAATGTCCTCCACCTTCAATTTTTACTAAAATTTTGTAACAATATAAAAAATGTCACCTCAAACCTCGTCTTTATCAACGACGTGGCTCTTTCCAATATCAAACATCACTCGCGCAAAAGGGTGTAGAAATTAGAATTCATGTGCCAGTTACGTGAAGATTGTAGAAAGAAAATTAGTTTTAATTAACTTTCTTGTTGTAGTCCTTCGTAATTTCTTCGTCTTCTTGGCTCTGTTGTCTAGAAGATAACTGACTGCACCAAGTTACAAACAGATATTCGCGTTTTTCATCTGTGCATAACATTAACACGTATAATAATAGTTGCAGCTGTAAATATCAAACTTATTGAATCTTGCTGGCTCAACTCTACATTTAGGAAGCAATTAGACAAGCAACATATTCTTCTTCTCTTCAGCTGGTAGGTAGACTCGCAGACCACTTACCGACAGCAAGTAACTCGCGCCAAAATAAGTCAACTCAAAAAGAAAGAAGATACAAAACGCTCACAGTATTGCGATGTTACAAAATTTAGATTCTGCATCCAGAGAGTTTACATATGATTAGCTTCCAGAATGAGATTTTTCACTCTGCAGTGGAGTGTGCGCTGATATGAAACTTCCTGGCAGATTAAAACTGTGTGCCGGACTGAGACTCGAACTCGGAACCTGTTCGCAAGGTTTAGCAAGGTTCGCAGGAGAGCTTCTGTAAAGTTTGGAAAGTAGGAGACGAGGTACTGGTAGAAGTAAAACTGTGAGGACGGACATGAGTCGTGCTAGGGTAGTTCTGTTGGTGGAGCACTTGCCCGCGAAAGGCAAAGGTCCCGAGTTCGAGCCTCGGTCCGGCAGACAGTTTTAATCTGCCAGGAAGTTTCATATGCTGAGTTCTTCCTTTTATAAATGCTTTTAAATTACCATCCAGAATAAATTACAAAAATAACAATAATTATTAATTTCAAACGTCTCTTCAAAACTTGTAAAATATCTTTTTAGTATATTTGATTTTTAGTTAAGAATAATACGTTGCGGTATTTTTATACTTAAATAGGGATAACATATTACCTTGCTGTTTGTTCACTTAAAATTAAAAGCAACGTTATTGTGATCTGTTAACAATATTTTGTGTATCGAGTACAATTCATTCCAGTTTTTTATAATTAGATAGGAATAACATACTACCTTACCGTTTGTTCAATTAAAATTATAAGCAATGTTATTGTGATCTGCTAACAATATTTTGTGTATCGAGTACTCTTACTGTTTGATCGTATCGAGTACTCCACTACATAAAAAAGTGGTCCACTGACCAATTCCATTACAAACAGAGGGTGAGTTTTGAAAATGAGACGGAGAAAGAGGGGGGGGGGAGGGTGAGGTGCATGCAGACGACACTTCTGGATGTAAGCGTAAATGAGACAAAAAAACGGCTGTAAGTAGAAGTCACACTTAATTATCGTTTGAAAAGAACTGTTTTTAATTTTTGAAAGGTAAATGGCTCTGAGCACTATGGGACTTAACATCTGAGGTCATCAGTCCCTTAGAACCTAGAACTATTTAAATCTAACTAACCTAAGGACATCACAAACATCCATGCCCGAGGCAGGATTCGAACCTGCGACCGTAGCGGTCGCGCGATTCCCGACTGAAGCGCCTAGAACCGCTCGGCCACACCGGCCGGCTTTGAAAGGTAAAAAAAAAAAAAAAAGAACAGAATTGTCAGCGTCTTTCATTCCAGACAGCTGTTTTAAATTGAAACGAAACGCCCACGGTAAAATAAACACGCACGTTGTAGCAGTTGCAGACACGGATCTGTTAGTGTTTGCAGAGGGGTCCGGGCCGGCAGAGCGGGCACAGCTTTCACCGTAGCCCGCAGGGCTGCCGGGCGCACAGTATCTGTACTGGGGTGACGCAACGCAGTCTGCAAGGATAGCGCGGGATCCGGTTGCTGTTTGCGCCCGTAACAGCGCGAACGCGAGGAAAACACAGCGATGCGCCACGGCAGCGCGCTTACGTAACACCTGGTCGCCTGCCACTCACAATTCGCGCGACCACCTGCGGTTGCGAGGCGACTGACCACTGCCAGCCGAGACAATAGCACGGCTCTTCCCCGTCCCTCCACCATCTCTCTCGACATTCTTCTCACCGGCAGCCGTAGGCGGCGGCTGCGATGCTGTTCGTTACGGAACCGTTTCGGCTCAAAATAAATATTAAAGTTCAACGACCCGTCCACTAAGACATCACCAGAGGTGGAGTTACATTTAGGGTCCGACAAGGATGACGCGTGAAACTGACTGTGACTTCGCCGAAGGAACATTCCAACACCCACCAGGAGTGACTCTGGCGCGAAGGCTCTCACAGTTAGTGTCAGTTTGAATGAACTTCTGAAACGTCCCCTTAGAAAAATTATGAATTACTGTGCTGGTAAACCTCTTACGTTATTTGATTTACAAACAGCAGAGCAAAACTCAACATACTGAAACAGTTTTCTCTTTACTTATTCTGATCATCACTAAACTGACACACTATATTTTTAGCGAAACGCAGCCTGACTCTCAATAATCCCTACAAAAGAATGGCCCTGACTAACAATAACCTATACCTTTCATGAATCACTTACCTCACACCGAGCGACGTGGCGCAGTGGTTAGCACACTGGACTCGCATTCGGGAGGACGAAGGTTCAATACCGCGTCCGGCCTTCCTGATTTAGGTTTTCCGTGATTTCCCTAAATCGCTCCATCCAAATGCCGGGATGATTCCTTTGAAAGGGCACGGCCGACTTCCTTCCCCGTCCTTCCCTATTCCGACGAGACCGATGACCTCGCTGTTTGGTCTCTTCCCCCAAACAACCCAACCCAGCTTACCTCACAAAAATCTTCGTAACTCGAACTACTGCAATACAGCGAGCGCCAGTACTGCCAGCTAAATAAAAGATTCTAACTACTGAAGGCCCTAACTACTGATAGGCATATAGTTAGCAAATGAAAGATTTTTATATAGAGCAAACAATGTATTTACCTTAATAATGTTCTAAAGTCATCATATATGTTATCTATCAATCCATGACATCCATCTTTACAAATTTCCTTCTTCTGGCGGACACACGTCCAGATCGTCCGCTTATAGTGACCTCTCAAAACACTGGCATCTCTTTCTCTCCACATCCACCACTGCTGGCGGCTCACCTCCAACTGCAGAACACTACGCGCTGTTCACATCCAACTGCCCAACACTACAATAGCGAATATTCCAACAAAGCCAACCACCCCAGACTGCACACTGCACAGTCAGTGATTTTCATACAGAGCGCTGCGTGGCGCTACCAACATAAAAACCTAAACAGCCTACTTACACTTCTTGTGCATTAGGCTTTGAGGAGTTATCGAGCGCCGGCTGCGCGCCCACTAACGACCGGCCTGTAATTTTCGAGAACTAGATGGCCCATGTGTACATATATGGTGCCTCACAGCTCCGGAAACCTATCAAGGACTTCTCGAATCCATGACACGCAGAATCGCTGCTGTATTTCATTCCATAGGTGGACCACTAGGCCGGCCGTTGTGGCCGAGCGGTTCTAGGCGCTTCAGTCTAGAACCGCGCGACAGCTACGGTCGCAGATTCGAATCCTGCCTCTGGTATGGATGTGTGTGATGTCCTTAGGTTAGTTAGGTTTAAGTAATTCTAAGTTGTAGGGGACTGATGACCTTCGATGTTAAGTCCCATAGTGCTCAGAGCCATTTGAACCATTTGTTCTTCGCTGTGAATAACTTTAGTATAAAGTAGGATATACAACCTGAGACATAAAAAAGACGCACCCAGAAGGAATTATCTGAATCGGATGGAAGTCGGTAGATGTGATGTACATGTACAGACAAAAAAAATTATGACAACTACAGAGCCGGCCGCTGTGGCCGAACGGTTCTAGGCGCTTCAGTCCGGAACCGCGCTGCTGCTACGGTCGCAGGTTGAACAAACAAGATGTTGGTAATGGCCTGGAGCAGTGTCCCACCGCTTGGTCAACCTCATTGCACCAAGCACAGTGGCGCGAACAGTTGGATACACCAAAAATTTGGAGCGGGAAAGGCGGATTTTCTCGTGCTGCTTGAGTGGAGCCACGGCATCCCGTTCTTTGATGCCACACAGAGAAGATAGTTATTGCTCAGTTATTGTCTGGGGATGGCAGCGGCGGTACGGCGGTCGCTGCTCCCAGCTGGACAGGTGCCGACTCTAGCCAACAAAAGCAAGCCGCGCCCCCACTTCTACGAAACTGTTCAACTCCCATGGGATAAATCAATCATATCGAAAGGGCGTAAATTCAAGTAAATACCTAGGAATTACAATTACAAACAACTTAAATTGGAAAGAAGGCATAGAAAATGTTGTGGGGAAGGCGAACCAAAGACTTCATTTTATTGTCAGCACAGTTAGAAGATGCAACAGATGTACTAAAGAGACTGCCTACACTATGATTGTCTGTCCTCTTTTGGAGTATTGCTGCGCAATGTGGGATCCTCACCACATAATATTAGCGGAGGATATCGAAAAAGTTCAAAGAATGGCAGCACGTTTCGAGAAATAGGAGAGACAGTGTCACGGACATGATACAGGGTTTGGGTCGGACATCATTAAAACGAAGGCGTTCCTCGCTGTGGTCGAGCGGTTCTAGGCGCTACAGTCTGGAACCGCGTGACCGCTACGGCCGCAGGTTCGAGTTCTGCCTCGGGCATGGGTGTGTGTGATGTCCTTAGGTTAGTTAGGTTTAAGTAGTTCTAAGTTCTAGGGGACTGATGACCTCAGAAGTTAAGTCCCATAGTGCTCAGAGCCATTTGAACCATTTGTTCCTCGCTGTGGCGGGATATTCTCACGAAATTTCAGTCACTAATTTTCTCCTCCGAATGCGAAAATATTTTTTTGACGTCGACCTGTATATGGAGAAACAATCATCATATAAAATAAAGGAAGTCAGAGCTCACACGAAAAGATAAAAGTGTTCGCTTTTTCTGGGCGCTGTTCGAGAGCGGACTGAAAGAGAATTATTGTGAAGGTTTTTTTGACAGATTTCATTATGCCTTCAGCTGCCATTCTGTTTATTTCGTGTACAATTGTACAATTTCCCTCTTCGGCCATTTTCAAGTGTCTAAATCGGAAGCATTATTCATTAGATGCATTAGGGACACTTGTGATTTTGATACAGGCACAAGTGATATCTGCAGATATACTAGGCGCATTATAGGAGCACGTTACTTTTGAGCATATATATATATAATGTGTGTGTGTGTGTGTGTGTGTGTGTGTGTGTCTGTGTTAATTATATATAACGTAGTTAACACTAGGAAGATTGCAATTATTTTACTGAAATTTATCAATTAACCTGCATATCTTTTGTTTTCAGTTATGTTTAATTATCGTTGATCATTGGTGTAAATATGACTAAAGATTGCTCGATGAACCTTCTGCCAGGCACTTAAGTGTGATTTGCAGATTATTCATGTAGATGTAGCTGTAGGATGCTCGCACTTTCTAGTGAGACTCACTGACCGCCTTCTGCCTACAAACAGGAACTAGAGATAGCACTGGAAGCTCACTTTCCCAGCAAGAAAAAAGAGAGTCTTTCCTACCAGCGAAACGTGTCCAGCACTTTCAGTAAGATAACCACGAAGTAGTGGAGGGAAAATGAAAACATCATCACACACCGATATGTGACAGTCATGTCACAATGCTGTCAAGCAGGTGGTCATAATGTTTTGCCTCATCAGTGTATGTGAGTTTAGTCATTTGGACAGGTACGATCAGACATCTGTTGTCTGTAATGAACCATATCCTTTAATAAAATAACCTTAATTCTGCTGCCACATCGAAACGAGTAAAACTTCAGATATATTACATATTTTGTTTCGTTGGGAGCTGTCACGCTGCTACTGTCCTGCTTCTGATATCAACATAATCTCTGGCGGCGCTGCCGTATTCCGTGCTTTCTTCGTGAGGTTGTATTGACTTATGTCTGTTGATTTGGTAATGAAAGAGAGCAAAGCAGCGGTCAAGACAGTCAGTTTCCCCTAAACATGACTATGGGTGTTCATTTGAGTTTTCCCATTTTAATTAAATATGACTCTGCAAGAATGCCGATAAGAAGACAGATAACAACGAGTTTATTTAAGAGAAAGCACAAATTTAGCCCGAACAAAAAAAACGCAGGACATCGACCTTTGCCTCTTTCAAAGAACGCGTAGTCCAGTAGGTTTGAAGCGCTCACGGGGAACCACGGAAGAACTGTATCTGGATAGTCCTACATGCATAGAAAGATCGCTCCTTACAGATGTAGGTCCAGTTTTTTAATCGTAGTGTCACCACTTTCAAAATAATGAGAGTTGTTTTTAACAGTCGAGGAGTGATTAACCTGGAAGTATATGTAGCCAAAAATTAATTAAAAGCAACGCGATAAAAATACCACTCGCAATGGGTATTACAAAGAAGTTAGAGCAAATCACAGTCAATCAAGCAAGCGTCATCGTTTGCCATACTGCACATGTTGTTTCAGTTTCTTCCTCTAGACTGAGTAGTGTTGGTTACTTATCATGGCCAGCAACATAACGTCACTAATCCGGTAAAATTATCAAAGACGTTAGTCAAAACAGGTATGCACATTAATAATCACTGTCATTATCCAACTGGGAACTAATTACATGTGATTCCTCACAAGCTTCATCTTTGGGCCCTCCCATTTTCTTACGTAAATTAACGACCTATCATCGCTAATATTACCAGAGACTAGCTTCTTTGCATATGATATAAATATTGCAATAAATATAAAATCAATTATAGTTTTAGGAACATCAGTTAATTAAAGTTCCATTGACATTAATAAATTATTCGTAGCCAGTTCGTTCTTTCTAAACTTTGAAAATACACACAATATGCAGTCAAACCTTTTAAGAAATTTTCTCCCAGTTATGTCTAAAATTTGACGACAAGCAGATAGCAGAGGTTCATAATGTTAAATTTTGAGGGTAGAAGTTGACGACTAACACAAATGTGAATATCATACCACACAACTGCTGAAACGCCTAAACCTTTAGTTTTAATGCTGATGTTGTAAGGTGATATAAAGAAGCTCACATAGTTCCCTTGCTTTCATTCCTTAAAATTATACAGGATAATTTTTTGGAGTGATTCATCAAGCCAAGTTAACTTTTCAGAGTCCAGAAGTAAGTAATACGAATTATATGTGGTGTGACCTCAAGAACATTTTGCAGAGATCAGTTAAAGGAAATGGGTATACTAAGTGCTTCCCAATGTTGTTATTCCTTGATGAAATTTTTTCAAAAATAATCTCCTTCTTTCTCAACCAACATCTCAATTTATGGAATCAATATTAAAGAGAGCAATAGGCTACATAAATATTAAAATACAGTTTGGTCGAGAAAGGAGTCCCATTATTCAGAAATACGCGTTTTCAAAAACTTAACAACAATTATAAAATGTTCAGCTACCAATAAAACTCTGTTTAAGAGGAACGCAAGGGATTTATTGGTCGCCAGTCCTCGTATTCCAGTGAATAATTTCCTAGTACAATCAACTGATGTATAAGTTTTGAAAAATATCAAATAACGTGAGTGTTACATAAAATTTGACTTCTGTACTGCCTCAGTCCAGTAATGTGATCGGTATAAATAAGTGACGTAAACTTATTTCGTGTTTGATTATGCGTGGCTACAATAGCCTAAGAACTACCTTGTGCATCTCAGCGCATTATATAGTACATTTACAAGTTTTGTCGTAGGTTTGTTTTCGCACTTTAAATGAAAATACGTTTAATATTTTTTTTACCTATTCCACATCAATGATAGTTTCACTTAGTATCTGCGGGGGTGACACTGTCATATCTTTTTTTTCTAAATTCATATTATGTAGTCTCGTTATCTGTTTGGTTTCGAGGCCTCAGTCACCACTGCCACTATAAAAATTGCGGCTTTGTTTACAGATTGTTTCAACAAACATGAGTACCTTTTGTCATCTAGTTAAAATTTTTTGCAAACAAAACAATTGTGTTTTTGTTTACAAATCGGTTCCACAAACACGAGAACTGTTTGTGACCTAGTTAAAGATATTTTAAGCTAAACCACAACTGCTACAGTAATTACTGATGATGCTTTAAATGAAACAAAACGCGTCTGGTGCAAATAAGACTTTATTTACTCATAAAAGATGGCAAAACTCCCTTGTCGTTTATTCTTGTTATTTGACAATATGACATGTTCTACATCCTCTAAGTTCTCCTCGAAATGGATATATCCAGCAAAAAGTATATCTAATCTAATCTTTGTGTCTTGAAAATCTCCAGACACGTATAATTTTCATGAGCATCAAAACTGAGAGTGACAAGGAAAAAACGGATTTTTTTAAAACTATTTCTTAGTAATGCCGGATGGAAAAATTCTGCAGCCAGTTGGCAGCGTCTGTTAAGGATTTAGTCTTAGGCACCAGTAACGAACCGTGGCATAATTAGGCTGATGCGATTCTGAAGAAACGTGAATCGCTGGAACCGGGACTGAGGTTAAACCGTGACCCACGCCGGGAGCTGCCGGATTGTCAGTGCCGCAGCGACGGCCCAGCTGGCGAGGAGTGGCTGCACGCCGAGTACAGCCAGCGATAATTGGGCAGAACAGACGACGTTAGGCGGGATTCGTCGCGCCGCGCGCGGGAGGTCCGCACAGACGGATGTCGGCGCCGAAGGTCGCGAGCGGGCTCGCCCCTGCAGCGGTAGGCAACCACGTCACCACGCGACCGCCAGCTCACGGAATACGCCGGTGTGGTATACCCGCCGCGTTCAGCCGCGAGGAGTAGTCATAATGTTTTAGTTACCGCCTCGAAAAAATCAAGCTGCGGCCATTAAACTTGGAAGCAGCGTTAGTCACCCATCATACATCCGGATGACTTAACAGAGACCTGTCCAGAAAACTTTTCCGCCTCGAAAATTACTTCGTTGTTATTCTGGAAATTCCTACCACCCAGTGTTTTCTTCATACGAGAAAACAGGAAGAAGTCACTGTGAGAATATGAAAAGTGACGCAAAATTTGTGGCATTACTGTTGTACTGTGACGATATTAATTCATTCCCTGCCGCTATTTTACTTTCTACGCTACTGGCCATTAAAACTGCTACACCTAGAAGAAATGCAGATGATAAACGGGTATTCATTAGACAAATATATTGTAATAGAACTGACATGCGATTACATTTTCACGCAATTGGGTACATAGATCCTGAGAAATCAGTACCCAGAACAACCATCTCTGGCCGTAATAACGGCCTTGATACGCCTGGGCATTGAGTCAAACAGAGATTGGATGGCGTGTACAAGTACAGCTGCCCATGCAGCTTCAACACGATACCACAGTTCATCAAAAGTAGTGACTGGCGTATTGTGACGAGCCAGTTGCTCGGACACCACTCACCAGACGTTTTCAATTGGTGAGAGACCTGGAGAATGTGCTGGCCAGGACAGCAGTCGAACATTTTCTGTATCCAGAAAGGCCCGTACAGGACCTGCAACATGCGGTCGTGCATTATCCTGCTGAAATGTAGTGTTTCGCAGGAATCGACGGAACGGCAGAGCCACGGGTCGTAACACATCTGAAATGTAACGTCCACTGTTCAAAGTGCCGTCAATGCGAACAAGAGGCGACCGAGACACCCCATACCATCAACCCGGGTGATACGCCAGTATGGCGATGACGAATACACGCTTCCAATGTGCGTTCACCGCGATGTCGCCATCATGATGCTGTAAACAGAACCTGGACTCATCCGAAAACGTGACATTTTGCCATTCGTGCACCCAGATTCGTCGTTGAGTATACCATCGCAGGCACTCCTGTCTGTGATGCAGCGTCAATGGTAACCGCAGCCATGGTATCCGAGCTGATAGTCCATGCTGCTGCAAACGTCGTCGAACTGTTCGTGCATATGGGTGTTGTCTTGCAAACGTCCCCATCTGTTGACTCAGGGATCGAGACGTGGCTGCACTATCCGTTACAGCCATGCGGATAAGATGTCTCTAATCTCGACTGCTAGTGAGACGAGGCCGTTGTGATCCAGCACGGCATTCCGTATTACCCTCCTGAACCCACCGATTCCATATTCTGCTAACAGTCATTGGATCTCGACCAACGCGAGGAGCAATGTCGCGATACGATAAACCGCAATCGCGATAGGCTTTATCAAAGTCGGATACCTTTATCTTTCTCCATCATCCTACACTACTGGCCATTAAAACTGATACAACAACGAAGATGACGTGCTAGAGACGCGAAATTTAACCGACAGGAAGAAGATGCTGTGATATGCAAATGATTAGCTTTTCAGAGCATTCACACAAGGTTGGCGCCGATGGCGACACCTACAACGTGCTGACATGAGGAAAGTTTCCAACCGATTTCTCATACACTAACAGCACTTGACCGGCGTTGCCTGGTGAAACGTTGTTGTGATGCCTCGTGTAAGGAGGAGAAATGTGTACCATCACGTTTCCGACTTTTTATAAAGGTGGGATTGTAGCCTATCGCGATTGCGGTTTATCGTATCGCGACTTGGCTGCTCGCGTTGGTCGACATCCATTGACTGTTAGCAGAATATGGAATCGGTGGGTTCAGGAGGGTAATACGGAACGCCGTGCTGGATCGAAACGGCCTCGTCTCACTAGCAGTCGATATGACAGTCATCTTATCAGCATGGCTGTAACGGATCGTGCAGCCACGTCTCGATCCCTGAGTCAACAGATGGGGACGTGTGCAAGACAACAACCATCTGCACGAACAGTTCGACGACGTTTGCAGCAGCATGGACTATCAGCTCAGAGACCATGGCTGCGGTTACCCTTGACGTTGCATCACAGACAGGAGCGCCTGCGATGGTGTACTCAACGACGAAACTGGGTGCACGATTGGCAAAACGTCATTTTTTCGGATGAATCGAGGTTCTGTTTACACATCATGATGGTCGCATCCGTGTTTGGCGACATCGCGGTGAACGCACATTGGAAGCGTGTATTCGTCATCGCCATACTGGCGTATCACCCAGGGTGATGGTATGGGGTGCCATTGGTTACACGTCTCGGTCACCTCTTGTTCGCATTGACGGCACTTTGAACAGTGGACGTTACATTTCAGATGTGTTACGACCCGTGGCTCTACCCTTCATTCGATCCCTGCAAAACCCTACATTTTAGCTGGATAATGCACGACCGCATGTTGCAGGTCCTGTACGGGCCTTTCTGGATACAGAAAATGTTCGACTGACGCTCTGGCCACAACATTCTCCAGATCTCTCACCAACTGAAAACGTCTGGTCAATGGTGGCCGAGCAACTGGCTCGACACAATACGCCAGTCACTACTCTTGATGAACTGTGGTATCGTGTTCAAGCTGCATGGGCAGCTGTACTTGTACGCGCCATCCAAGCTCTGTTTGACTCAATGCCCAGGCGTATCAAGGCCGTTATTACGGCCAGAGGTGGTTGTTCTGGGTACTGATTTCTCAGGTTCTGTGCATCCAAATTGCGTGAAAATGTAATCACATGTCAGCTCTAAATATATTTGTCCAATGAATGCCCGTTTATCATCTGCATTTCTTCTTGGTGTAGCAATTTGAATGGCAAGTAGTGTACTTTGACGCATCCCAGTCTCACACCATTTTTAGCCGAACACTTCGTTCTTGCTCTTCCAGTATTATCCTCCCCTGTTGTTTCTTGTACGTATTGCATGTTACCCGTCTCTCCCTATAGCTTACGCCTATTTTTCCCAGAATTTCGAATATCTCGCACCATTTGACGTTGTCAAGACTTTTTTCCAGTTCTACAAATCCTAAGAAGGAATCTTGCTTGTATTCGACTCGCTTGTCTTGTATTATTACAAGTTGGTTTCATTAACCAGTGGCTTGAACTTTCAAATTCGACAACATACGAAGTGTGTCAGAAAAGAACTGAGACTGATTTCTTTATCTACCAAAGAGTTTATTTATTTCTTTTTTTTCAAACGACAGTATTGTCCCCTTCAAATTCGTTCCCTTGGGCAACCATACATAGGCGGATTCATTGTTTCCAGTCTTGGTAGCAGCTCTGAACGTCTTCAACTGGTAGGGTCTTTAATATATCGGTCACATTCTTTTGAATTTTCTCCGGAGTCACAAAATGACATCATTTTAAGATAATGTTCATGTGGTGTGCGTACTGTAGGACCTTCAGTACACACACCATCAGATTATTTGACTTGTCGCTCTAACGAAGTAGGCGAGTGTCAGTAATATGTTTCGAGGTCTTATCGCGGCGTGTTTATCTTCCGCCGTTAGGTCACGCGATAAAAATGCCACTTGCACGCTTAGAGTAGCAGATTACCGCACACATTTATGAAAATAATAACAAGCATAAAAATTACTTAACTTGGTTCTGGATGCTATTTACAATTGACAGTCTGAAGTTCCTTTGGTACTGGTACGTTAAACTTATTCTCACATATATCTCTGATACTCAACAAAAGTGTCTATACATTTATCTTCACGGCTATGTACCGGAATATGGTAATCTTATTAGGCGCAGACTGAAACTTGACTATAGACTGGGACAGACAAATGTAGAACTCATACAGACTGATACAAACTCATGCAGACTGGTACAGACTGATGCAGACCAACTAATCGGAGGTCTGTACACTCGTTAAAGTACCTCGAGCGGTCATGTATCACTGCGCGAGTGTGATCCGCGAGGAGAAAAGGTTCTACGTTAGCAGCAATCTCATTGGCTGTGTTACATATTAATACGCGGATCGGCCGAAGCAGAATTTGGTCCGTCTCTATGGCAGCGCCATCTCGTAGTGCGGAGATGGACGAGTGCTGTGCCTGCGCTGTTATGCTCAGTGGGGCGCGCTCTGGTGGGAAAGTTGTGTACGCGCTGACTACGAGGAACTATGTACACAACAGTTCATAATCGGAAAAAGAAAAAAGTCACAAGGACTCAAACCAAGAGAACAGGAAACCATGGAACAGCGGGAATTCCTTTTGAGATCAACATTTCCGTGATGGAAGTGGCCGTGTGACATGGGGTGGTGTCACGATGCAGCACCCACTTGTCTGTAATGTCCAGTCCCACTCGATTCACCCTTTCCCTAAGCCTTTTTAAGGACATCTTTGTGAAACACTTAATTGAGGGTTTTTCGTTGTGAAACAATTCACAAGCGTTGTAAAATGTAAACTTTCACGGCCGGAATTGTCACAATTAATAAAATATTTCAGGCTGTTATGCATTGGTCTAAGGGATTTCACATCAAAACCCGACTATCATAGTAAGTTTAACGACTTATCAGATCCGCAAAAACATAGGAAACTAAGTAAAGACCCAATGACAAAGTTCTTAGAACTGTTACGCGGTTGATAAATAAGTCCTCTGTCGAAGAGAGCTTTCTGAAAAGTCTGTTCAATTCAACTGCGCTCTCACCAAGACTTTTTTTGCGTAAGGTGCACAAAGAACATGTTCCTCTAAGGCCTATAGTAAATGCTATTGGTTCGCCTACCTATTCGGTTGCCAAGTTCTTGACAACATTATTACGACCGTATGTGGGCCGATCTGATTAGTATATCAAGAATGCGGTGCATTTTATAAGTAAATTAAATGGCATAGTGGTACAGCCGGAGGACATATTAGTTAGTTTTCATGTGGTGTCGTTATTCACTATGATTCCAGTCAATGAAGTGTTACAACAGCTGAATCGGATTTTTCCTCCCGATGTAGCGGAACTGTTTAAACATTGCTTCACAAGCACTATTTCAAATGGAACGAAGATATCTATGAAAATACGGATGGTGTCGCTATGGGAAGCCCCTTAAGCCCAGTTATAGCGAACTTCTATATGGAAAAATTCGAGGAGCAGGCATTGGAAACTGCGAACAAGAAACCGAATATTTGATCCCGTTACGTGGATGATACGTTTAATTTGTGGCGGCGTAGCAGGGAGGAAGTGGATCGTTTTCACAAACATCTGAACGGAATCAATCCGAAGATTCAGTTTACGAAGGAGGAGGAGGCAGATGGAAGATTAAATTTTCTTGATGTTCTAGTTTCCAAGAAAGAATATGGTAGCTTGGGCCACACAGTTTAGCGAAAAGCCACGCACACAGACCGTTATCTACACCGGGATTCGAACCACCACCCACAATAAAAGGGTCACAGCTGCTTGACGTAGAATTAGAACATCTCAGCAATGCATTGCTCAAGAATTGTTATTCATTCGCTGAGGTGAAAAGAGCGTTAAGACCACCGCGTAGCATAGTGAAGCTCAGGCGCCGGTGAAATCGAGAGTTTCCCTGCCATTCATTAAGGACGGGACTGACCTCAAAGGAAAAATCTTGAGAAAGCATAACATCGCGGTAATTTACGCGAACGATCGCCTTAACCGCCTTGGTCATCCGAGCACCCTCCCCATCCCACCAAATTCCCAACCTGTTACTCACTACTAGCGTTGTGAGTATGATCCCCATACTCACCACTTAGGATTCCCGCAAGAGAAAGAATGGATCTTTGGTCTTCACGCCGTATTGATACATACACTGAGCTAACAAGTCGTGGGATAGCGAAGTGCACGTACATATAGCACACGACGGCAGCGCATTGGTGGAGCTGTCATTTGTACTCAAATGATTCAAGTGAAAAGGTGTGATTATGGCCGCACGGCGGGAATTAACACACTTTGAACGTGGATTGATTGTTGGAGCTAGACGCATGGAACATTTCATGGTAGAGAATCCAATATTCCGAAGTCCACAGTGTCAAGAGTGTACCGAGAATACCAAATTTCAGGCATTACCTCTCACCATGGACAATGCAGTGGCCGACAGCCTTCACTTAACGACCGGGTGCAGCGGCGTTTGTGTGGAAGTTGTCAGTGCCAACAGACAACACACACTGCGTGAAATAACCACAGTAATCAACGTGGGACGGACGACGAACGTATGCGTTAGGACAGTGCTTGCTTTGTGTCATCTCGAAGCTGCAGCTTAGTTAGGTTGAAGGATTAGCAGGTCTAGCTGCTTTTCCTTGTTCTTCCTCTGATTTTCAGTTCGTCGCGTCTTGGTTAATTTCTTCTGGTTTTACACTCTTCCTGTTCCTTCCTCTTGCTGCCTGAGCAGCGTTGCAACTCTCGTAGCAAGTCCGGCCATCTCGTTGACTCTCGCCAGTGAATCTGGTTTTCCATATTCCTGATGAGAGGATTCGTAGATCTTCTCGTGTCGGCATAGAAGAATCTCGCCGACTGCTTGAAGCGGTCCTTCAGCATCGGCACGCCCGTTAGCCGATGTAGTTCGGCCATGCTGAAGTCACGCGGAAGATGTAGTACCAGTCTCAGGCACCTATTCTTGATCTTCTGGAGACTGCTGATATGAATCTCGGCGGTATTCCCCCACACCACGGCGGCGTATTCCAGCACGGGTCTGATAAGTGCCAGATACAGCGTCTTTCCGCAGTGTGGAGACAGTGTGGTCGTGGGATTACGGAAGGGGTAGAGGAGGCGCATTCTGCCAAGGGCCTTACCCCGTATTTCGGTGATGTGCGTCTTCCACGTAAGGCGCCGATCCAGTGTGACGCCCAGGTAGCGGCCGGTGCTGGACCATGGGATGGAGCCTCCCATGATGATTGGTGGCAGAGCTTCAGGTACACGTTTCCTCGTGAAGATCGCAACCTGGCTCTTCGCTGCATTGAACTTGAGCCGCCACTTGGTGGCCCAGTGTTAGGACAGTGTGGCGAAATGCTGCGTTAAAGGGCTATGGCAGCGAGTTCCTTTGCTAACACCAAAACATTGTCTGCAGCACATCTTCTGGGCTCGTGATCATATCGGTTGGGCCCTAGATGACCGGGAAGACGTGGCCTCGTTAGGTGAGTCCTGATTGCAGTTGCTAAAGAGGTGATGGTAGAATTCGAGTGTCGCGCAGACGCCATGAACACATGGACCCAAGTTGTCAATAAAGCACTGTGCAAGCTGATGGTGGCTCCGTAATGGTGTGGGCTGTGTTCACATAGAATGGGCTGGGTCGTCTGGTCAACTTACCCGATAACTGCGTGAAAATAACTCTGTTTGGCCATTTGGAAACCATTTGCAGCCATTCGTGCTCTTCATGTTCCCCAAACAACAATGGAATTTTATCAACGACAATGCACCATGTCACTTGGCCACAGTTGTTCACAATTGGTTTGAAGAATAATTCTAGCGAATGATGAGGGCACGCAGATCGCCTGACATGCATCCCAACGAACATTTATGGGACATCATGGAGAGGTCGATTCGTACGCAAAGTTCTGCACCGGCAACACTTTCGCAACTACGGCCGGCCTTAGAGGCAGCATGGTTCAATATTTCTGCAAAGGGACTTCCACGACTTGTTGAGACCATGCAATGTCGATTTACTGCTCTACTCGGGGCAAAAGGAGGTCCGGCGCGATGTTAGGAGGTTTCCAGTGACATTTATATATATATATATATATATATATATATATATATATATATATATATATATATATATATATATATACTACTAGCCATTAAATTTTCTATACCAAGAAGAAATGCAGATGATAAACGGGTATTCATTGGACAAATATATTACACTAGAACTAACATGTGATGACATTTTCACGAATTTGGGTGCATAGAGCCTGAGAAATCAGTACCCAGAACAACAACCTCTGGCCTAAATAATGGCCTTGATACGCCTGGGCATTGAGTCAAACAGAGCTTGGATGGCGTGTACAAGTACAGTTGCCAATGCAGCTTCAACACGATGCAACAGTTCATCAATAGAAATGACTGGCGTATTGTGACGAGCCAGTAGCTCGGTCACTATTGACCAGACGTTTTCAATTGGTGAGAGATGTGGAGAATGTGCTGGCCAGGGCAGCAGTCGTACACTTTCTGTATCCAGAAAATGTATCACATCTGAAATGCAACGTCCACTGTTCAAAGTGCCGTCAATGCGAACAAGAGGTGACCGAGACGGTAACCAATGGCACCCCATACCATCACGCCGGGTGATACGCCAGTATGGCGATGACGAATACACGCATCCAATGTGCGCTCACCGGGATGTCGCCAAACACGGATGCGACCATCACGATGTGTAAACAGAATCTCGATTCATCCGAAAAAATGACGTTTTGCCATTCGTGCACCCAGGTTCGTCGTCGAGTACACCATCGCAGGCGCTCCTGCCTGTGATGCAGCGTCGAGGGTAGCTGCAGCCATGCGGATAAGATGCCTGTAATCTCGACTGCTAGTGATACGAGGCCGTTGAGATCCAGCACGGCATTCCGTATTACCCTCCTGAACCCACCGATTCCATATTCTGCTAACAGTCATTGGATCTCTACCAACGCGAGCAGCAATGTCGCGATACGATAAACCGCAATCGCGATAGGCTACAATCCGACCTTTATCAAAGTCGGGATCATGATGGTACGCATTTCTCCACCTTACATGAGGCATCACAACAACGTTTCTCATACAAGACTGCTGTCTGTGTATGAGAAATCCGTTGGAAACTTTCCTCATGTCAGCACGTTGTAGGTGTCGCCACCGGCGCCAACCTTTTGTGAATGCTCTGAAAAGCTAATCATTTGCGTATCACAGCATCTGCCTGTCGGTTAAATTTCGCTTCTGTAGCACGTGATCTCCGTGAAGTAGCAATTTTAGGGCCAGTAGTATATATATATCAAGCTGACGGAGGGTGTAGACTGTTGGTGTATGGGTGGATATGTTGGGTTTTATGAGTCAGATAAGTAGTAAATTTAGTCACTGTAAAGCCTAATCAAAAATTTTCGCAGGTAGAGATTTTGCCGAGGCGTGGAAACAGTCCAACACGTGAAGAAAGGGGAAGGATCGCGGTTGGATGCTGCTTGTTCTGGACTCAACCTCTACCTGATTACTTGTTTGGTGGACTGACGGACGGCATTTCCAGCGGGCAAGCCCTTGCAACATTGTGGCCAGTATTCCAGAAATGGAGCTCTCGCTGGGAGACAAAGTGCCAGCTCGGCGGCCATTGTGTGGCGCGCGCAGCGGAGCGTCGCTAATCGCTTCCGACCTGCCACGGCGCTCATCCCGGCGCTAAATATGCATCAGCTGGGCGGTAGCGCATGAATTATGTATCCCCCCGCGCGCGCTTGTTATTCACAGCCGCCGGACGCGAATAAAGCCGCTCGCGCATTCTGCCCTATTACGTTTCGCATTGTTATGCTAAGTGATGGGCGGCGAAAATAATTTTTTTTCTCCCTTCTTCAGAATTTAAATAGCGGGTCTGCCCGCGACAGAGACGCGTGCTCAACTGTGAATCGGTATTTGTTTAAGAGTGGATAGGCGTGACGAGGGTAGCTCGCTCGAGACCTTGAGTGGTTTCTGTACTGCGCATCGCCCTGTCTTATTACACAAGACGTTAGCTTAATTGCTACGAATTTATAACCACCGTAACTGTCTAGTGCTGTTAAACAAGCAGACGATTGCTTTCTGATTACCCCTTGCTATTCTGAATTCAGTGTAATTACCCCGACATTCATACTGAAAGCCAACCACTACATTGTACTGTGTGGTTATAATGAAGGTGTAGCTGCTCACAGATGTCCAGTGTGGGCTGTAATTATTGACAGCGAAACTTGGTAGATATTCTAATGAGTTAATGCGGTATCCATTTATGCTGGAAAAAATAGTTCCAATTCTGCCCACCAGTAGCAAATCTGGCGCTGCGAATGCAAGAAAGACATAAGATTGTTTCGAAATTTAATGGATTAGAAATGGTATGTGGGCAGTAAATGCCAAGCAACTGAGTAACGCATAATGTTAGTTTTGTTATTTCGCTTACGCAAATTGTTCAATACCAACACTGGATGAATCGACGAGATGCTCTACACTGCCAGATTTGCACCTGGTGATTGAATTCGAACTATTTTTTTTCTAGTGTAAACTGGTTCCGCATTAACACATTAGCTTATCCAGCAAGTTTCGCTGCCTTACGATAATTGCAGCCCACACTGGATCTTCGTGAGCAGGTGTACTTTAATTATAACCACCCGGTACTTCAACTTGTATGTTCACACAAAACTATGTCCCCAGGAATAACAGCCCTGAAACATTACCCCTTTGTACGAAATATGACCCACATGTAAATATACGCAATCTAAGTTTATTTTAAAATTCTCTGGTGGCAAGAACTTCCTCATAGAGCAACGGAATAATCAAAGGGGGCTAAACTAATAGATTTAACTAACACAAAACTGCAGCCACACTCCTTACAGTGTATCTCATGCAACTACGCACTATAAAGGATGATTCATCTGCCGCTATCGATTGCATTTTATGCAACCCGCACTACGTTTGTATCAGGAACGGCACCCAGGCAGTCGCACCCACGTAATCGATTTAAGTTCCCTCTCACAGCATTAAGCGACTGTCAGCAAACGAAATCACACTGTAATAAGTGCAAGTGAGAACTGGCCATGTGTTGCACGGTATTTTTGGACCAAGATAATACTTCACATCTGCCATACTTATTCTAGTGTCTCCAATTTTTCTTTCTATCAAAAATGGATCAAATGGCTCTAAGCACTATGGGACTCAACATCTGAGGTCATCAGTCCCCTAGACTTAGAACTACTTAAACCTAACTAACCTAAGGTCATTACACACATCCATGCCCGAGGCAGGATTCGAAACTGCGACCGCAGCAGCCGCGCGGTTCCGGACTGAAGCTCCTAGAACCGCTCGGCCACAGCGGGCGGCTCTCTTTGTGTAATTAGTGGTGTAGTCAAACAGGTTTTTAATGTATCTGCAAGTTTATTCCGTTTATAGTATTTAATCTTTTGTGAGTGGGTTAGATCTGTGCCTTATAAAGTGCGTTTCACCATCGGGAACTACGAAACTAACAGCAGATATCAAAATACGAAGCGTGGAAGTAACTGCTTTCCGGTACATAACACATTGAAAATATTAATATATAACTCGCTGCATGAATGTGCTAAAATAGTTTCATAAACAAAATTTGCACAATAGGTCTAAGATGTTCTCGCATACGGCCGGCCGCGGTGGTCTAGCGGTTCTGGCGCTGCAGTCCGGAACCGCGGGACTGCTACGGTCGCAGGTTCGAATCCTGCCTCGGGCATGGGTGTGTGTGATGTCCTTAGGTTAGTTAGGTTTAAGTAGTTCTAAGTTCTAGGGGACTTGTGACCTAAGATGTTGAGTCCCATAGTGCTCAGAGCCATTTGAACCATTTTCTCGCATACTTGACCAGTTATTCTGTGACATTTTCACAATGTGCGTCACAACTCCGGAGTGAACTGGCCAACAACATTGTTCTGCCATGTGGGCTTGCATAAAAATAACCGGTAGGGGCAGCTGAATGACCCTGTATGTGTATAGGAATTACACCTTATACGAGGGTGAGTCAAATGAAAACCTTAAATATTTTTTTAAATATTATTTATTGTGCAGAAGTGATTCAAACCTGTATCACTTTTCAACATAATCTCCTCTACGCTCAATGCAAGTCCTCCAGTGCTTACAAAGTGCATAAATTCCTTTACAAAAAATTCTTTTGGTAGTCCGCGCAACCACTCATGCACCGCATGGCGTACCTCTTCATCGGAACGGAACTTCTTTCCTCCCATTGCGCCTTTGAGTGGTCCAAACATATGGAACATGAGAAATGGTGCCATTCCTTGCTCGCTCTCTTTGTTTCCGGTTGGTGGAAGTGAACCCAGGTTTCGTCCCCAGTAACGATTCTTGCAAGGAAGCCATCACCTTCCCGTTCAAAGCGTCGAAGTTCTTCACAAGCATAAACAAGTCGTTCTCTCATTTCAGGAGTCAGCTGCTGTGGCACCCATCTTGCAGACACTTTGTGAAACTGGAGCACATCATGCACAACGTGGTGTGCTGACCCATGACGAAACTGCAAACATGCTGCAATGTCATTCAGTGTCATTCGGCGGTTTTCCTTCACTATGGCTTCAACTGCTGCAATGTTCTGTAGAGTCACAACTCGTTGTGCCTGACCTGCACCAGGACCATCTTCCACTGAAGTCACACCATTTGCGAACTTCCTACTCCATTCGTAGATTTGCTGCTGTGACAAACATGCATCAGCCTAATGAACCTTCATTCGTCGATGAATTTCAATAGGTTTCACACCTTCACTACGCAAAAACCGAATAACAGAACGCTGTTCTTCCCTAGTGCAAGTCGCAAGTGGGACGACCATCTTTATACTGATACTGCGACGGAATGTTTGCATCTGCACTATGATGCCACCAGCAGGCCGTTCTGCACGCTGTTTGTAGCACGCTTACCAACTTACAGGATAACGGCGCGAAATTTCGATTTGTTATTACAAATTTAAGGTTTTCATTTGACTCACCTTCGTAGATGTAAATCATACGATGCTGACGTGTTTGCACGCTGTATCCTACGACACCTTCTAAATGGAGAATATCTGAGCTAATCATCATAATAAAAATTTATTTCGAAGTCTCCACCCCCGCAAGCACATATTTTGAAGTTCAACACCAACACGGACCCACTGAAGCAGCTGAAAATATAATTTACGTAGAAATTTCATAAATGCTGAAGGCATGTCGTTCCCTCTCAGCTTTAAATGTAGATGAAGCGAACATATACTTTCGAGAATGTAGTTCTTAAGTGAACACGTATAGAGATTTGAATAAAAATCAGATGAGTGAAAAACAAGTTTGTAAGAATCCCAAATTAAATGAACAGTTAATATTTTGCTAAGAAACTGAATTTAAAATCTCATGTTTCATGTACAAATCCCATTCATGGACCATGCGATTTACATGTTCATATACAAAAGACAAGGAAAATCACCGTATATTCGTGTTAACGCCCAAAATATTATGTGATGAGTTAAAGAGCAACGAGATAAACAACCTGAAAGCTCCGATTAACTCCGAAGTGTTCTAACAAATTTGTAAACTCGAGCAGAGACCTAACTTTGTCCACATTCAACACGACTGCAAAGTATCTCATACAAACAAATCTAATGTTCCACAATCTGAAAAACCACTAATGTACAATCACACAAATTCCAAGTAAGCAGGCAGCCAGCAGCCGTCTCGTGATAAACCAGAACGAAATCGCTTCAATGTGCTAATTTCACTAACAGAAGTTAAAGCGTCTACACCGAACAGATCGGCACAACCTCGCGGCGACAGGTGGAATAAGAGAGTGTCCTTTATCGCTGACCACATGGCCACACTAACCGGTTCTTCTCCCCTGATTTTCTATTGGCTGGTTCATGTCAAACTTCTGGAGACTCGCTGACAAGGAAACATCATCATCTTAACCTCATATTGTAAGGTGAGAAAGGAGACTTGCGAGATACGTCCCAGCAATCGACCCCACGAGAACATTTGGGCCACAATACTAATACGAGTAGTACGCAGTTATGACCTTATGAATGTACAGATTTTAAATGTACAGATTTTAAACTTCACGTGCTCTGGGTGTTTGCCACTCGCGCCACCCTACCGCCGCCGCTTACTGTACTACCCGACCACAATAATACTGTAGTCGGCCTCCTGTGGTCGTTGACGGAAACACCTTTACGTTACCGTAAACAAGTACAGTGGTGACTAAGGAAAACGCGTGGCAAAAAATTGTTGAAATGCCGCTGAGCACTATGGGATTCAACTGCTTTGGTCATCAGTCCCCTAGAACTTAGAACTACTTAAACCTAACTAACCTAAGGACATCACACACATCCATGCCCGAGGCAGGATTCGAACCTGCGACCGTAGCAGTCGCGCGGTTCCAGATTGTAGCGCCTAGAACCGCTCGGCCACTCCGGCCGGCAACGCGTGGCATTGTGAATGATTTCAAGACAGTTATGCATATACTGTCAAGCGTTTTAGTATGTCCTCGTGTAATATCATGATAAAAACTTACAATACGCTAACCGAAGCGCCCTACTGCCAGGCGCAATAATATTGTGGTCGACCAATACAGTGGAGTGGGTAACAGCTTTCTGAAGTACTGTTTTGTCGTTGCTAACATGCTTTATTCACTGTATCAAAGTGCGCAGTTTCTAAATTGTATCGGGTGCCAGAGGTCTCCTTGCTTTGAAATTTTTTTGTTGCCATTGCAGAGCAAATGAATGAAACGAACTGGTGTGTCATTAAAGAAGTAGCGTAGAACTATTTTATTAGTAGCATAGATGTTGTGCGTTATTTTCTTTGGCTTTTGAAGCTATGACTGCTGAAGTGAACTACATTTGCAGGAGATGTACTATACTTCAGCGTGATCGGCATGATTAAATTGCAAATCCAAGAATCATTAAGTTCATTTCAGAACTGTTCTTGAGTTACTTAGGTTTATTAGTTTTGAATTTGAAGCATATATATAACTGCAGAATATCAATACGAGAATATTGTTAAAATATTATTTAGTGTCTTTGTGCATGAATTTTGACATACCACATATATTACTTACTATTTTTCGCACAGAGCAAATGTTCATGGCCTGCATCTTGTTTTTTTTTTCCACAGGATTTTTCTTCCAAAGAGGTTTTCCATATAAAACTGTTATGTCGAATGACTTGTCCAATTAATTTCGTTTTTTACTCTTTATCGAGTCATTTTTAGAATTTTTTTGTTACATTTCTTTAAGTCCAGTATGTGGCTCTTCTCCATGTTCACTTTTCTTTCTCCCATATTTCGGCCACGTAAAGACATTTCCTCCTGATTTTGTCTTTTCGGTCTCTCCAGTGTTTCTTCGTTCTTTCACTGTGTTCTTCTCTTCTTTCATCTGTCCACAGAGTGATGCGCTTTCTTACCTTTTCCTGAAAACCCCCGACCTTCGCAATCTTGTTCCGAAAAGTTCTCCTGTCTAGAATTTCCGCTTCTGTATCGTTAATTTCTGCTAAATCCTTTTTCATGTCCCTTTACCAACTGTTTTGCTTTTTTGGATTTTTATCGTAATGATCAAATATTTTTTACTCAGTATTTCCGGTATCATTTGATCCAGATGATAATAAAATGAAATTCTCTTTTCCCTCATAGCATCATATAATGATTCAGTTTGGATATAGATTTCTTCATTACTTCTTCTCATCCACATACTCCCAAATTTTCTTGGAGGTAATATTTTATTTAGTAACTTGCTTCCCTTTTTCTCCAAGCCTCCAGCTTCTCCCTTTTTATCGATGACTAAACATTCCGCTACGTAATGACACTGTTTCAATGTCTGATTTTTGCTTTGTTATTTTTTAATTATACACTATGTGGTCAAAAGTACCCGGACACCTCAACAACATACGTTTCTCATATTAAGTGCGTTGTGCTGCCACCTAGTGCCAGGTACTCCATATCAGCCATCTCAGTAGTCATTAGACATCGTGAGAGAGCAGAATGGGACGCTCCGCGGGACTCAATGTACTTCACTTGGGTGTCACTTGTGTCATACGTCTGTACGCAAGATTTCCACACTCCTAAAAATTACTAGGTACACTCTTTCTGATGTGATAGTGAAGTGGAAACGTGAAGGAACACTTACAGCACAAAAGCGTACAGGCCGACCTCGTCTGTTGACTGACAGAGACCGCCGACGGTTGAAGAGGGTCGTAATGTGTAATACGCAGACATCTATCCAAACAATCACTTAAGAATTTCAAACTGCATCCGGATCCACTGCAAGTACTATTAAAGTTAGGCGGGAGGTGAGAAAATTTGGATTTCATGGTCGAGCGGCTGCTCATAAGCCACACTTCATGCTGGTGGTAAATGCCAAACGACGCCTCGCTTGGAGTAAGGAGCGTAAACATTAGACGATTGAACAGTGGAAAAACGTTGTGTGGAGTGACTAATCACGGTACACAATGTGGCGATCCGATGGCAGGATGTGGGTATGGCGAATGTCCGGTGAACGTCATCTGCCAGCGTGTGTAGTGCCAACAGTAAAATTCGGAGGCGGTGGTGTTATGGAGGGTCCAAGCTGTCATCAAGGCTAAGGATGGGCCAACACCATATTGAATTCCAGGGTTACCGATGGAGGGCGTCACGAACTTGTAAGTCATTTTCAGTGTGTGTGTGTGGTTTCAGGTTTTCGGGCGCTAAACAGCGTGGTCATCAGCGCCAAAACGCATAGGAACAGGAACACATGCAGTGAAGGGACGAAGACGGACAGCGAACAAGGAGAACGGCTAAAAGACACAGACCTGACGCAGTTACAAATCCTCACAAACAGAGGCAAAACAAGTAGAAAAGAAACGCACTAAAAAAGGAAAGGAAACACAAGGAAAAGAGAACAGAAATCGAAGTGAAACAAGTAGGTAATCGTGACTGGCGGACCTCTTACCTAAAGCCTGGGTGAGCCAGTCACCCAGCAGCACATTAAAATCCTCTCCCTAAAATCCGAGGCAACAAATTGGACAGGACAAAAAACCGTAAGACCTTAACCACAGTCGTTGCGTCGTCTTGCAAAATAGAGGGCAAATCCGGTGGCAAGGAAACCACCGCCCTCTGGTCAGAGAATAAAGGACAGTCAAGTAAAATGTGGCGGACAGTAATCTGGACGCCACAAGCACTGCAGATTGGGGGGTCCTCCCGCCGGAGTAAAAAACCGTGCGTTAAGGGACTGTGCCCGATGCGGAGGCGAGTGAGGAGAACCTCATCCCGCCTGCATGACTGGTAGGACGTACGCCATGGCCGTGTGGTGGCCTTAACCAAACGATTTTCAGCCAGGTGTCTGTATACTTTTGATCACATAGTGTAAATGTCCTTCGTTAAATGACACATTTCAAATTTCTGTATTCTGTTTTTATTTCCTTCTTTATCCAGACTGTTTGACAGTCTTTCTTCTCCTAAGCTCTTAAATGCATTCACTGTGTTGATCCTGCCGTTTCTTACTCTTAGGAATTTTGGAGCACTAGTAATTTAGGTGATATTAGAAATGAACTTCTTTTCAATAGTATTCTCTGTAGGCCTACTGAACTTGGTCCCAATGACATTTGATGAACTTGCTCTAGAAATGAAAGGCTGGTACCCTTCTTCATTCAGTGCTTCAGAACTTGAAGGCAAGGAACGTGTAGCATCGGATATTAGAGACATAGAACGCTGAGGACGATTGTCATAACATCTTCTAGAATCTGGAATCAGGACCGTTGCAGAGCCATGGGGCCGTACAGCAACTGGTGCACCCAGAAGCTAAATTCTGACATTGTACAGTGACCGACACATCTGTAGAGATTGATGGCTGACATTTCGTAGAATCTGTTTCTTCTGGTCCAGCAGTAGTTTCAGTTGGAACAAACAAGTGATCAGGGAATACGTTTCTATGGAATGAGTGTATCCCAGTCTTCTCAGAGGTCTTTATGGCGGCCTGCATAAGAGCAGCTCTTGTAAAATCCCTACTCACAAGCTTAAAAATTTGATACATGGTGATGCAACGCACAGGATGCTCAGTTAACCACTGCCTAGCTTGTTGCTCATAGTATGCAGTCAAATGGGACATAAAAGAAATGCCTATGGGCTGAAGGCGATGTGTTGTATGCATACAGTGGAAAACACAATAAAATGACATTTCTGTGTTAGGTCACTAAGACTTCAACTATTAGTACGTGATTAATGTCCGTCCAAAATGAGCAAAACTGCTTTTTCCAATGAGGGGTTAGAAAATTCTATAATTTCTTAAATCAAATTAGAAAATTGCCCTTATTTATTCACCCCGATTCATGGTAGCAGGCGAAGGATCCAGGAGGGGCATCGTCAATTAACAGTGGATTTTCCTTCTTCCTGGGAATTACAAGCATTTGCAGCACAAAGTTCCCAGATGCGCTCAAACTGGTTTTTACCGTAACGAGTAAACCCCGTTCTGCAGAAGATAAACATTAAACTTTCCTTATCCCTTTGATAGATAACACCTTTAAGCTTGTTTGAGACTGAGTATCCCTGCCTCATCCACATTGTACACGTCGTTTAATTTTGTACTTTGTGTAAACTTGTTCCAAAAGATAAAAATATGCTAACGACAACTCTATTTAGCCCTATAGCTCGAGCTAAAGATGTATGCACTGGTGACCTTAGTATTAATTCACGATATCGGTTAACTAATATGTAATACCAGCCTTTATATGCCATCTTTATGATTCTGTTGAAGATATAGTTTATGATATTTTTTCTGATAAATCAAATGGCAGCTGGCGTAAATCAGAAACTGGCAGGCCAAGGTGTCTTTCTTCCTTGAATAATACATACTCGTCTATTTCCTTTTCTTGAGCTTCAGAAAACACAGTAACATGGTGACCTAATTGCTTTTCAGAAGCCAGCACGGGAATCAGGTCTTTTTTCTCGCTTTTTTCGCACTGTCAGTGAAGGTCGTTCTAGGTAGTCGAAAAGTTCAGATGCTGCAGTGTAGCCACCCGTCCTTCAAGAACTGCAGTCACTGCCTCCTTCATTCCTTCTTCCGAGTTGTCGATCGCATGTAGCTTCTCACGACATCTGAAATGAAGGTGCATTAGTTTCAGGAACGTAATAAAATTACACATAAATTTGCTGTGAGTATTAAAATAATTAAAGAAGCGGTTTCATTAATTTGAAGGGAACACTTTTCTGGAAATAGAAACCTAGCATGGGCCCTACTAAAAATACCAGTCTCCTGTGGCTTTAACTTTTTTTGTGTAACTCGTAAAACAACTTCTGCATTAAGTAAAAAGTAAAAAATTTGGTCAAAGTCTTTTTATTTCGTGTTAAATTCCACCGTCATTTAGAATAAATTTAATAAAACACTTAATATCAATAATTGGGAGTTTTAAGTATTTCATAAAGTATTATGAAATACTGAACTGAGTTAAGGAAGGTCAGTTTTGCCCTGTCATCGATTCACGATTTTGCCCTGCAGTACACACCAAAACAAATATATCAATTTCAGATTATCGATCAACAGTTGCTAGGCTACGTTTACTATACAAATACAACCAAGCACACTGAATAATCATATTTACTCACCAGTGACAAATAAAATTGGCGTCATAATTCTCAAAGCCATAAACAAACTTCGTGCAACTCGGAAAAGAAACTGTCAGAAAATCGCACAATGCAAACAACGGCCAGTACGCGAACAAAGTCAAGCTCCAACTGCTCATAATCGCTACCTCTTCACTAGATGATAATGTTGCCGCCCGACAGCAGCACCCAACGGGAAATCTTCTAGGGGTCGACGTGACCCGTCCAGCCGCTTTTTCACCAGTCTCCCCTACTCCAGAAAAATAATTCCATGAACATAAATGAGTAGAAATATGCAAAATATGTCAGGAGGTTGATTCGTTTGCTTCCACAAAATCTATTATACGAACAGCAAAAGTAGCCGAACTCAGTTGTTTGAGAAGCTCAGTAATAAGGGCAAGTTTTTGTCAGCATATATACCCAAAAATTTGGAGAATTCTTTACTGTTTACTGGTTCCTTCTCGTCCTACATCACTGGACTCGCATTCGGGAGGACGACGGTTCAATCCCGTCTCCGGCCATCCTGATTTAGGTTTTCCGTGATTTCCCTAAATCGCTTCAGGCAAATGCCGGGATGGTTCCTTTGAAAGGGCACGGCCGATTTCCTTCCCCATCCTTCCCTTACCCGAGCTTGCGCTCCGTCTCTAATGAATTCGTTGTCGACGGGACGTTAAACACTAATCTCCTCCTCCTCCTCCTCCTCGTCCTACATTAATTGTTGGTATGACTATTTGTTGTACAGAACTGAATATAGTGCGTCTTTCAAAATTTTGGGAGTTCCATTTTACGAGAATCACTTTATAATTGTTTGGAAAGCATCATTTGCCATTTCTTCTTTTGCTTTCTCTCGAATGCGATTTGTATTAGTATCGTCTGCAAAAAGTACAAATTCTGCTTTTTTAATGTTACGTGGAAGGTCATCCACATGTAGAGCGGACCGAAAATTGAATCCTATGGAATTCCCTTTGTGCTTTCTCCAGTCACTAAAATTTTCTACCCTTCCGTCATTGTTTGAATTATTCACCATAACCTTCTGTATTCTGTTTGTTGAGTATAATTCAGCCCAGCTGTTCGTGAAGCACCGATTATCTACACAATCAAACGCCTTGGAAAGATCACAGAAGAACTGCTGAATTGGCGATATTTTATTTTAAGGCTTGTACTATTTGGTGAGCATTTGTGTAAATAGCATTCTCAGTCGAGCTAAGCTCTAAGCACTATGGGTCTTAACATCTGAGGTCATCAGTCCCCTAGACTTAGAACTTTTTAAACCTAACTAGCCTAAGGACATCACATACATCCATGCCTGAGGCAGGATTCGAACCTGCGACCGTAGCAGCCGCCTGGTTCCGGATTGAAGCGCCTAGAACCGCTCGACCACAGCGGCCGGCCGAGCAAAGATTCCGGAGTCCAAACTGTGATTTGCTAAGTACACTGTTTCCACTCAAGTATGAATACATTACTTTTTCGAATATTTTGGAAAAAGAAGTCATTGAGGAAACTGGGCGATAATTTTTAAGTCTGACTCCTCTCATTTGAGGAAATTGAACCAAAAGAAAAAAAATGTGTGTGAAATGTTATGGGACTTAACTGCTAAGGTCATCAGTTCCTAAGCTTACACAGTACTTAACCTAAATTATCCTAAGTACAAACACACACACCCAAGCCTGAGGGAGGACTCGAACCTCCGCCGGGACGGATATTGAACAGTTTTACATTTTAACCTGTAGACGACGATGCAAAACCAGCCGAAAGACTGTTCGCAAGTCAACATGATGTCTGCCGGTTAATAAAGTGCCAGCGTATGTGAGTGGTTGAGAGATCACGATAGCGGCGCTAGAAACAACGGAGTTCCGCATCCCGCGATGGCTATCGGCTGTTGATCGGGGCCAGATAGCGCGCGCCGCCGAACAACATCCGCGACCGGAAAGCGGTCTCGCGTGACTGGGGCGCATAGCTGGCTGGCTGGCCGCTCATTACGGCGTCCGTTCCGTTTGCTCGCGACGGCAGGGCCGATAAAGTTACTGGAACGGCTGGCAGCGGCTGCGGCAGCGGCAGTGGGTGAAGGGCGTACACGGCGACCGTTACTGACGTCGATAGGCCGGCTCCCAGTCCGGTACGTGATCCCAGTCCGACGGCCGTGACATTTGATTTTTCTGCGACGCGTGGATTCGCCGCGGAAGTCCAAGGATAAATTTCACACGCGACACACCGAAGGGGCCGCGCCGAGATGCTAAATTCCTACACGCACGCTCCGGGCACGCTGCACGAAGCCCGTTAATGCCGGAAACGTGACCGTCGACTCTGGCACACTCGACGGCTCGTCAAACTCTGCAAGGGAGGGAGTCCTTAGAGCCTCGCCGACATTGAGGACGACAGGGATGGATAAATGGCTCCCTGAAACGCGAACTCTGCTGGTAGTACTGGGCGTAGACTATCCGAGGACCCGCCCCAGAGCTAGAGAGCCAAAGCGGCCTGTCCATTCGGGGATTTGAACCCTGTACTATCAGAGGGAACAGCTGTCTCTCGGCACTCCAATACTGCCTTATCTGTTAATCTTGGGAGGCATGCCCGCCCAGTCCACAATCTCATTCTAAAGGGCAAATAATGATACGTCGAAATATAAAGTTCAGTTGCTCCATCATTTGTTTTCTGTCATCAGACCATAAATTTACTTTCCCCTGAATCGACGAACTTCTTCTTTCCTAATTTTCTAAGAGAGAGAAAGTGTGTGAGAGAGAAAGAGAGAAGTACCTTTTGACCTCAATCCAACGCTTAATCACTTATTAATATTTATTTTAAATTTTCTTCTTTTAGTTATTTGTGTTTTAATTAGTATGGTTTTTTAACTTTATTGGAGAGTAAGATTTTGGATTATATTCAAATGCGGAAGGGTCCAAATAAGGTAGGATTTCTTGGTATTCCTCAGCCTTTTAGAAAAGTAAATGTTCTAATTATTTATCCCAGTTGTCTACTTGATGAGAGTGCTAGACTTCGTCGTAATGATGTTAGATTTAAACCTCTATTTCTCTAATAATGAGAAGTGCTCATAAAATAAATCCAATTAATCCAATTGATAACATAGCATAAGTTATACCTAATGTTCCGAACGATTCAATTTTTCCACTCTCCTGACATACAACGTGCGAAATAACACCAAATTCTCGTAAAGTCAAAATGCAGAAGGTGTATGACGCATATTAGCTTTTGATATTAATGGAGGTAGTTTAACTCTGTCTTAAGTAATACATTAATGGAGGTAATGTTTATTTACAAGAATGAGATTCTCACTCCGCAGCGGAGTGTGTGCTGGTATAAAACTTCCTGGCAGATTAAAACTGTGAGCCGAACGGAGACTCGAACTCGGGACTTTTGCCTTTCGCGGGCCAAGTGCTCTACCAACTGAGCTACCCAAGCACCACTCACGACTACTCCTCACAGCTTTAATTCCGCCAGTACCTCGTCTCCTACCTTCCAAATTTCACAGAAGCTCTTCTGCGAAACTTGCAGAACTATCACTTCTGGAAGAAAGGATATTGCGGAGACATGGCTTAGCCACAGCCTGGGGGATGTTTCCAGAATGAGATTTTCACTCTGCAGCGGAGTGTGCGCTGGTATGAAACTTCCTCGCAGATTAAAACTGTGTGCCAGACCGAGACTCGAACTCGGGATCTTTGCCTTTTGCGGGCAAGTGCTCAAGTAGAGCACCACGATGGTTTTTCATTTCGATCGTAAGTTACGGTTTCACCTAAATATTTAAATTTATCAACAATTTTGATTTCGTATTCTCCTATTGTAATTTTGTTTGCATATGGTGGGTCAGTTAGCATAATATCTGTTTTTTCGAATGATATTCAGAGGCTTATTTTCTGCGCTATTTCTTATAGAGACTTAACTTGTTGCCTGGTTTCTTGAAAATTGTTGGCTAGGAGAGCAAGATCATCAGCAAATTCCAAGCAGTTCAGACTTATATATTATTTTTAGCACTTCCAATCCTTATGTTCTTTGTGTTACCCTTGTACCATTCTCTCATTATGTATTCCAGAGAACATTTGAACGGTAATGGAGGTAGAGAGTCACCTTGCCTTAAGTCTGTTTTCATAAGGAATGGTTCAGAAATTTCACCTCCAAACTTAAATTTCGATTTGGTGTTGGTTACAGTAAGTCCTGTTAATTTACTTAGTTTTGGATAGAGTCCCAGATTCCCTAAAAATTTTAGTATTGTAGGTCTATGGAGCCGGTCATATGCCTTCTTAAAATCCACAAATGTTATTGCGAAAGGTTAGTTACGTTTCATGTAGTGTGCCGTAATCAGTTGTAAACTAATGATCTGCTCTGCACAGCTTCTCCAAGGTCTGAAACCTCTCGGGTATACCCCTAATTCCTGTTCTACTTGTTCCTTGATTCTTCCATATGGGATCTTGGATCAAATCTTGTGTGTGCAGTCTAGGAGAAAAACTCCTCTGTAATAGTCTGGATTGCTCTTAACCCCCTTCTTATGTATGGGTGGATGACGGCTGTGGTCAAATGTTCAGGGAATTGTTCTGTTATCCGAATTCTTGTTAGAGACATGTGTAAGGAGGTCTTGACTGTGTTACTTGAATATTTCCACATTTTGACAAAAACCTGATCTTCTCCGCATGCCTTCTAATTTTTTTTTCCATTGAAGACTCTTTCTGCTTCTTGGAAAGTTGGGGGGGGGGGAGATGTAATTTGTTAGGTTCAGTTTTAATTGAGATTTTTACCTTGATTTGTAATTCAAAAGTATATTAAATCCTTTTGTCATTTTTCAGCATTAGCGTCGGGGGAAAATACTGTTGTACTTGTTTCCCAATCATTTCGTAGTAGTTCCTGGAATTCGTTTTGTGGTAATTATCTTTTGTAGAGTTTATTACACCCTTTATGTAATTCTCTCTTACTATAATAAAATACATCGCAGCAAGAAAGAGACGGTTTTTATTTATAAAACAGAAAGCTCTGAAGTTTTCAGAAATCGGTATTTCTTTGTATTGGTCATATTATCGCAAAAATAGCTACCTAGTAACACATTTATTCACATTGTCAACGAAATATTTATTGCGCACACTGCGTTTCTGCGCACACTGAACATCTGCTTACCATTCTGTCCCTCTGCAGGTATCCGCAAGAGGTTGATGCAAGAGGGGGCGCTTACCCCTCCTGCAGTCCGGGCACATTGTTTTCATTGATTACAAAATTCTCTCGAATTTCTAGCAGTCATTGTCTGTGACTACAATAAACTGCAATCGCGACGAGAAATGTATATATATATATGCACTGTATATTTTGTATTTTCTTAGTTGCCACTCTGTTCATGGGAAATTATGCCGATTCCTTGGTGCGGTTGCGGTTTCTGATCTGATCTACAGTCAAGATGGATACGAATCTTTACAGATCTGAGCCGAAGTGGTATCTTGAATATTTTGCTGTCACTTCGTCGTTCTGCCCTTATCACACCACTCGAAAAAAGAAAATACCATTTTCTGTGTTAGAAGAGACGGGGAAAAATTTGAAATTTGAAGTTAAGTCGTTTTTTAAAGTTGATTCCCTATTTCTCCAGTTCGAGCGGTATTAATGTGGCATTTTTGTTGATAACCAGCAGGAATTTCTCAATCACTCCGACTTTTTTCCTTGTTCCCATTCTTCATTTTTAGTTTCAGTCGACTTACCCACCTGTAACATTTCGCTCCGACGTTGTCTCCTTTTCAGTCGGCGCTGTCACTGATTGTATTGTCTCAAAGCAGTATTGGAAGACCTGTCACACTTAGCAACACTATGATACGTTAATTGATGTTCACTAACATACAATATGAATATCCCAAAAAGTTCTTTCCCGACTTATTTTATAATTTTTCACTAACTTGACTAAGCTTTAGAACTAACAAGGGCTGAAAATTTCTTTAAACAGTAATGTACAGGCTTTTTTTGTAAAAAACCAATTGCGACAAAGAAAATTCGTTGCTGTGAAAACGTGTGGTTTTTTTCTTGCATTTGATATGAACACAAAAAGTATATTAAGACATTTGTCTGTACGTGCACAAGCCATTCAATATCGAGGAATTGCGGCACGCATAGGTTGCGCCCTCCAAAAGTAACAGACGATTAGGCTACATCGAATTTTGCTGCATTGCGCCACAATAAGTGACACTTCCATGAGTGACAGTATGCGCGCATTGACTGGTAGTAAAGATAACGATTACAGCGACGTTTCAACAAAATGACTCTGAGCACTATGGGACTTAACAGCTGAGGTCATCAGCCCCTTGAACTTAGAACTACTTAAACCTAAGGACATCACACACATCCATGCCCGAGGCAGGATTCGAACCTGCGACCGTAGCGGTCTCGCGGTTCCAAACTGAAGCGCCTAGAACCGCTCGGCCACGCCGGACGGCAGCGCCGTTTCAGTAACAGAATGTCAGAGTTCATTGATAGTTCAGATAAAAAGTCATACCCTTAGCAAGCAGTGTCCAAAACACGATCAATGTCACATTTTCGAAAAACTTTTAAATACACGATAACAAAAAACAAGGGAGGCTTTTCATTGTTGTTGTTGTTGTGGTCTTCAATCCTGAGACTGGTTTGATGCAGCTCTCCATGCTACTCTATACTGTGCAAGCTTCTTCATCTCCCAGTACCTATTGCAGCCCACATCCTTCTGAATCTGCCTAGTGTATTCATCTCTTGGTCTCCCTTTACGATTTTTACCCACCACGCTGCCCTCCAATACTAAATTGGTGATCCCTCGATGTCTGAGAACATGTCCTACCAACCGATCCCTTCTAGTCAAGTTGTGCCACAAGCTCCTTTTCTCCCCAATTCTATTCAATACCTCCTCATTAGTTATGTGATCTACCCACCTAATCTTCAGCATTCTTCTGTAGCACCACATTTCATATTCTATATGAATTAGTATAATTTTGAGTTTCATACCTTCAATGAGTGGCAACACGGAGCGGAAATGTGCATTCTGACAACTCTCAACTACATGCCAGTTAGGATGTACGGGCAATTTACATACATATTTAGCAATTGCGAAGCATTGCCAGGTTCGCTAGTAGAATTACAAAACTCGACGTCAGAAATTCAAACGTTCATTGATTTTTTAACATTTTTTTCCGTCGTTTGCGTTTTGGTTCGTTTAAATTTTCGGAGCTTTGTATTAGCTCTGAAATCTTTATGTGCAAAAAAGTCATTTCGTCCCAAAAATGTATTAATAGAATCGTAAATGGTTACAAAACTGAACTTGTCCATCATGTCACTTAGTTTGCTGAAAAATCTGTTAACTTACTCCTTCCTGAAACCTGCAATTTGCCTCAAACTCTTGGATTCAGTTGTCCTTGACTTTTTAAGTCTTCATGGCTTTTCACAAAATGATTGTAAAAATCTTTACGCGCTTTTATTTTTGTCTTATTGAATCGATGCTTCATTTTCACCGGCTCTGCATGTTTGTATATCAGATATAGGAAATCATCTTTACTCAGAGGTATAATCCGGCTACGTCTGAAATATTTGCTGCTATATGTTAAATAGCTGAAGTATTGTTTTTATTCTTTTTAGAAGTAGGTGAGTGTGCTGCTGAATCTGTAACGCTGTATTACCTCAGTGCATACAACTTAAACATAGGCTTGGACGCTTAATGCGTCTGGCCATTGTTGGTGGATATCACTGTTTTGAAGGCCATAACACTGAAACGAAGCATTTCCGGACACATGTTGCAACGAACTATTCTTACTGCATACACACAGGAAATACATATGTGAAGTAATGCCCTGTATTTTTGAAGCGCCCTGTATCTAAAATATTACTTGTTGTATTTCAATGCTCAAAGTGGGTTTAAAACTCAGAGTGAAAGCATGCCAATGACAAGGTTCGCTGATGACATTGCTAACCTTAGTGAAAGAGAGGAAGAATTACAGGACCTGTAAAATGCTATTAACTGTGTGGTGAGTACACTCTTTGGATTGAGAGTAACTCGAGGAATGAGAAAGTAATGAGGTGTGGTGGATATCAGATCAGCAGCAACTGAACGTCAAAGGTGGGACCACAAAGTAGACGAAGTCAAGAAACAGTGCTAACTTGAAAGCAAAATGACACATGACGGACGAAGCAGGGATGACTTAAAAATCGGCATAGCACGCGCAAAGAGGGCATCCTGGCCAAGAGAAGTCTACTAGTATCAAACAGAGGCCTTAATTTCAGCAAGAAATCTTTGAGTATATTTGTCTGGGGCACAGCATTGTAGGGTAGTGAATCGTGGACTTCGGGAAAACCGGAGTGGAAGAGAATCGAAGCGTCTTAAGTCTGTTGCCGTACAAGTATGTTGAAAATTAAATGTACTGATGAGGCATGAGGAGATTCTCCGCATGACTGGCGAAGAAGGGAACATGCGGAAAACGCAGGCAAGAAGGAAATGTTCAAATGTGCGTGAAATCTTATGGGACTTAACTGCTAAGGTCACCAGTCCTTAAGCTTACACACTACTTAACTTTTGTTCGTTTTCGTTCGTTGTATGTGCTCGGGGCGGACGTCGTAAAACATCCGTTTAAGTTCGTCTTTGATCGGTTAACTCAGTTTTTTTTATTACAGAGGGCTGCTAACCCTCTGACCGAACACACTGAGCTACCGTGCCGGCTTAGAAATCTTCACTGTAGCCTCACAATATATATATTCACTTATGAAATTTGTTATTAATAATCCGAACGAATTCAAAAGTAATAGCAGTGTACATTGCTACAACACTGGGAGAAAGGATGATCTTCACTACTCAAGGTTAAATCTAACTTTGGCTCAGAAGGGGGTAAATTGTGCTGCCACAAAAGTCCTTGGTCACTTACCTAACAGCTACAAAAGTCTGACAGATAGCCATATAGCATTTTAAAGGAAATTAAAAGAATTTCTTAATGGCAACTCCTTCTACTCATTAGATGAATTTTTGGATATAGTAAGTGGGTAATTTCCCAACCTCCACAAAAAAAAATTTAAAAAAAATTATTGAGTGTCATGTAATATTTTGTCTAATGTAATATCTTGTATAGAAACCTTTTATTAACCTGACACGTTCCACATCATTACGAAGTGTCGTATTCATGATCTACGGAACAAGTACTAATCTAATCTAAGGAAGAACAGGATAATAGGATATGCTTTAATACAGCTGGGGATAGGTTCAATGGTAATAGGAAAACTGTACAGAGTAAAAACTGTAGCAGAAGACAGATAATGACTTTAATAGATCCAGTAACTAACGGATTAAGAGGTTAGTGCAGGATAGGAATCCGTGGCGGGGCGCATCGAACCAGACAAAAGACTGACGACTCAAAAAACTCTAAGTATGCAATGAGAATGAACTAAACTAATAAAAATGAACAAATTTGAAAAGCTAGGTTTGTGACCAGCAAACTCATTAGGAACTGATAAATCCCTGCAACACCGAAACACGCAGTTGTCAAACTCTCGTGATTGCTGTTCTTGCTCCATTATTCATACTGCAGTGCTCGACAGCTGCTTGTAGTAGCGCTGGAGTTTAGAAACAGCTCTTCTCCGATGTAGTCCGCTGACCGATACTACCAGACAATCACACAGTCACGTTAGGAAGCTGGTTCACGCTACTGCAGGGTCTGCGATTCGCTCTGCAGAGTTATACGAGATGTTTACACACATACACACACACACATGGCCGGGTCAGTGCTTGTTGGGGACCTGCGCGCACCCCGGTGTTTACAAACAGAGCGCGTGGCGCCGACCACGGGGCGCGTGACGTCACGTGCGCGCGCAGGCGGAAGCGAGGGGTCAAGGCCGCGAGGCCGCCTTCACCCGGATTCGCGGGCGCCGCCTGCCGCGGTACGTACAGCCATCTGCCGCCAGCCGGCGCTGGCATCTGGCGCCTTGCTCAGCCAGCCGGATGCGACCGGTCGCCGAGCTCATCCCCCCCCCCCCTCCCCCACCGCCGAGCGCCGCTCACCTCACGTGTCATCCTCCTCGTGTTTCACGCATTTTGGAAAAAAGTAAGAGAACAGAAACCAGTCTTTCGACTGGTTTGCTGCCTTCTTCAGTCCTTCGCATCTCGTTCTCAGCTCACCCTAGACAAAGAGGTTAGAGTGTGCCGTCCCATCAGCATATTACTGTAGAGGGAGACAGAGACAGGGAGAGCGCTTCTAAGTGTGTCCTCCCATCGTACCACCACGCTCCCTGCTCTATTCTTTTCCAACGTATTTCCTTTCCGAAGTTATTTGATTCGCTTCCCTTCCATAATATGATCGTTCAACTTCACGCATACGTTTAGCCCTCCTGTGCCAGTTGTCTCTGTCAGATCAACGATAGTAAGCGCTGCCGGACTTGGCTGACACTTGGGTTGGAGGGCTAGCACTTGGATTGGAGACCGTTCAGGTTTGCCGAGCGCTGCTGGCAAGTGGGTGTACTCAGTCCAACCGAGCAGCTACTTGACTGAGAAGTAGGGTTCCGGTTCTAAGAGGTCCATGACTAAGGAATTTATTGCTAGCGCACTCGAGCAGATGTAATTTCGATGGATTGCTCACGCGCTGCCAGCGATGTGTAAGCTATAAGAGAATCTCAGACCAGAGAGCTGTGTCGGCAGCAGTAGTGGTAGTAGTAGTAGTAGCTCGCAGTCGGGCTATTGGGCCGGTCGTGGAAAGCGATGACGGTGCCTGAGGGATGTAGTATACGGTAAAACCAAAATTTACTATTTATAGTCGAACGCATATATAATTTGTAACAACTTATTTTGTACTATTCTTATACCAAGTCCCATGTAAATGCTTTTTAATAAAATCTTTTAATAATAATCTTTCTTATAAAATTAACTTTTGACAATCATTTATCTGAATTTAAAGACTTTACTAATTCCTCCTATCCATTGTCATCCCGATTATAGTGAAGAAAACTCAGTTGTTTCTTTTTATACATGACAAATCTAGCGGCCAGCATTGCACTGGGCTGTACCAGAAAAATTTCTTATAGGAGCAGATATATACGCGTTATCCGGCGACATAGCTGAGATAAGAATTTTCAGTTTATTCAGAATGACTTTTCAGCGCCATGACGCAGCATTGCTGACGTCCAGATTTACCAGTTTAGATTTACAGTCAGTTAATTATTGAAAGGTTATATATGAGTCACATTTTTATGTGGAGGTTACGTAAACAAACTATTGGGAGGTTACACTTGGCTCTTATAAAATTAACTTTTGACAATCATTCATCTGAAATTAAAGATTTTACTTATTTCTCCTATCCATGGTCATCCCGATTATAGTAAAGAAAAATCAGTTGTTTCTTTTTATACACGACAAATCTAGCGGCCAGCATTGCACTGGGCTATGCCAGAAAAATTCCTTATGGGCGCAGATATATACGCGTTATCCGGCGACATAATTGAAGTAAGAATTTTCAGTTTATTCAGAATGACTTCTCAGGGCCATGACGCAGCATTGCTGACGTCCAGATTTACCAGTTTAGATTCACAGTCAGTTAATTATTGAAAGGCTATAGATGAGTCACAATTTTATTGAGGGGTTAGTCACATATTATTGCGAGGTTACGGAGATATGAAACTGTTGGGAGGTTACATGGTCACGAACATTAGTAAGGGCTGGAAGAGCGGTGTGCTGACCACGTGCCCATCCACATCAGCATCCGGTGAAGCCTATCAGCAGAGGACGACACGGCGATCTGCCAGCACCGTTGGGCATTACGAGTCCTGTTCGGACGGAGAGAGAGAGAGAGAGAGAGAGAGAGAGAGAGAGAGAGAGAGAGTGAGAGAGAGAGCGGGGGGGGGGGGGGGAGGGAGGTGTTACTCCTCCTGTGCAGGCTTTACTTTTATTATCATGCTATATGTTACACTTTGAGTACCATTTAGAGTTGTAGGAGGTGTCTTTCACTGGTAAGGAATAACTTTTATCAAACCTTAACACTATCTGATATTAAAAATGGGAATAGGCAGTATTAGTGTTCCACAATAATTTTTAATTAATAGTTCGTTATCTACTGGCTTCGGCTTCTTAGGCCACACTGATAACAATGTCCTCCATGCTACATGCGGGTAGGACTTCACAGGTACTTATCAGAAAACTAAAATCTAACAGAATTTATAGGATTACGTGTAATCTGTGTGTTAAATTATATGTAGGTTTATCAGATAGGGCTATAACTGCTCTTCACAGGTAGTTACCAGAAAACTAAAATCTAACAGAATTTATAGGATTACGTGTAATCTGTGTGTTAAATTATATGTAGGTTTATCAGATAGGGCTATAACTGCTCTTCACAGGTAGTTACCAGAAAACTAAAATCTAACAGAATTTATAGGATTACGTGTAATCTGTGTGTTAAATTATATGTAGGTTTATCAGATAGGGCTATAACTGCTATAATGACTGAACGTGAAAGGAGTTCGAGACTGAAAAAAACAAAGACTCCACATCTGCAGAATATGTTCTGAATAAATGTCTTTCATATGATGTGAAATGTGATGTTCTCCATAGAGGAACAAAAGGCAGAAAACGAACATTACTGGAAATTCTAGCCATTAATAAACACCATTCAAAGAACCCTGATGTGGTTCTTAATGACCAGACACAGTTCATTACTCACTTTTACCAATGTAGCAGCAGCCAGCTATTATTTCTCTCACCATTAGATACTAAGCTTGTTTTAACTCTTCCACAGCCATATTCCGTAGACTCTTTCACGAATTCATCACATTCACCATGTTTTTCATATAAATAAACAGCCTGTACCATTCATCACTTGTACAATATATTTGGTTTATACAGTTTTAATATTTGAATATACTGTAATTTAAAATTTATTCGTTCAGATTGTCTTTCAGTATTTCATTATGTTTGCGTTTTTTTTAGCGGTATAGCCATAAAATGTCACATATCTTTGTACAACAATCTTTGTAGAGCTATTAACTCTCGCTGAAGTTTTGTGGACTATCTGTGTAGCATCAAGTTATCGGACGGTTGCCTAAGAAGCAGAAATCCGGTTCATAACGAACTTTTCAATACATATTATTGTGAAACATTAATAGCGTGTATTCAAGTTTTTAATACGTTTATGCTGGCAGTTGTGACCGAGCGGTTCTAGGCCCTTCTGTCCGGAACCGTGCTCCTGCTACAGACGCAGGTTCGAATCCTGCCTCGGGCATGGATGTCTGTTAGGTTTAAGTAGTTCTAAGTCTAGGAGACTGATGACCTCAGATGTTAAGTCCTATAGTGCTAAGAGCCATTTGAACCATTTAAATACGTTTATGTTCTTCCAAAAACCGACGGGATGTTCCATAAATATTTATGTAATATATAAAAATGAATATTTGTTCATTTGTCTTCTATGCTTTCGTATGCCACACATCTGATTCTAGATCTACAGCTGCATGACTACTCTGCAATTCACAATTAAGTGCCTGGTAGGGGGTTCTTCGAACCACCTTGAGACTGTTTCTCTACCGTTTCACTCCCTAACAGAGCGTGGGAAAAACAAACCCTTAAATATTTCTGTACGAACCCTGATTTCTCTTCTTTTATTATGATGATCATTCCTTCCTGTGTAGGTTGGCGAAAATAAAATATTTTCACGAAATTTCTATATCAACTTTATACTATAAGTTGATATAGAAATTTCGTGAAAACATCTCGACGCAACAAAAAATGCCTTTGTTTTAATAATTGTCATCCCAACTCGCTTATCGTATCCGTAACCTCACTCCCTTATTTAGCGATGATTCAAAACGAGCTGCCCTTCTTCGAACTTTATCGATGTCCTCCGTCAGTCCTGTCTGGTAATACAGCACAGTAAAAGAGGATGGACAAGAGTAGTGTAGGCACTCTCTTAAGCAGGCATGTTGCATCTAAGTGTTCTGCCAATAAAACGAACTCTTTGGTTTGTGTGCGCGTGAAATATGATATATGTGTATGCTTCGTACAGGATAAATAAAAAATTCATTAAATTTCGAGTATTTCAGTGTTATGGATCCTTGGCCTCCGGTGGCTCGTTATAGAGTAATTAGTAAAAATTTTCTAAAACTGATATTCGAATATTTCTTTATTTAAAACAACCGGTTTCGACAGACTTTCCTGTCATCTTCAGATCTTAAAAAATCTTTTTGTTACGAAACGTGTTCATTTTATGTTTAACTTCACTCCAAGTTGTCATGTGAAAAAAACAGCACTTGACAACTTGGCGTAACGTCCAACTTAAAACGAACGCGTTTCATAACAAAAAGATTTTTTACCACCTGAAAATGACGGCAAAGCCTGTCTATACCGGTTGTTTTAAAAAAACAAATATTTATGAGATCTTGGCTTTAGAAAGTTTTTAGCAAGTAAAACACATCGCTCCTTCTGTCGTCTAAAAATGAGAAAATTCAGTCACATAGTAATTACAAATGGTTCAAGTGGCTCTGAGCACTATGGGACTTAACTGCTGAGGTCATGAGGTCATCCCCTAGAACATAGAACTACTTAAACCTAACTAACCTAAGGACATCACACACATCCATGCCCGAAGCAGGATTCGAACCTACGACCGTAGCGGTCGCGTGGTTCCGGTATGTAGCGCCTAGTACTTACATTTCATTTGATTTCTCAACCCTTGTATCGGTGTGATCATTGAAAATTCTGCACAGAGGGGCAATAGTCGGCAGTATCCGCTGTGTATCTTCTCTAAAAACAAGCTTGTTCCCTTCACTCACTTGTTGCTGACAGTGGAAAGACCCACTTTACTCTTGGTACTCAAGCTTGCATTCAGCACTGCTCGGCCGCTTCTCGGATTTTTTTTTTTTTTTTCCGGCGCTGTTACTTGTATGCTAACAGTGCTGCAGAGGACATGTGCCAATGTTCTAACAATTTTCGGGTATGCAGCCGGATCTCGTCGACATTCTGCCACGATATTTCGACCCAGAGACGTCCGGCCATCTTCAGGTGAGTAGACAACTACGGATGAGTCTAAGTGCATAAACGGTATTTATGGCAAATCTTGCGCATGCGAAATGTGCTGGCGCCTTTCGGCGCATGCTTCAAGTGACGAGAGACGTGGGACAGCCGAGTTGTGTGAGCTGCTCTCGGTGGTGGAAGTGGAAGATGACCTAATCACTGAGTATCGAATGACCCCGTCGATTTCCCTGTGACTGGATAATTTTACTTATAGGGTTCCAATTGTCATCCAGTTATCACGATTTATAAAGACGTATGTCCACTGATTCTGTGATTGCTAGTCGCAAAAACTGGAAACTGGAGCTAATTTTTTGTTCTATTGTATTTCACTGAGTGTCCCATAGAAATACAGTGTTCTGCTACTGCTGGCTTTAACAATTGCCGAAGATGGGTGTATCTCTCATGTTCCGTACAACGCTCCTAGACAGTTCGCACACACAATCTGGCTGTCCCGCACATGTCATCACCTTACGCATGGCCCGAAAGACTCCAGCACATTCCGCATGCGCGAGATTCGGCGTAAATACCGTGAATGCACCTGGGCTCTCCCGTAGTTGTCTACCCACCTGAAGATAGCCGGACGTCTCTGGGCCGAAATATCGTGGCAGAATGTCGACGGGACACCCGAAAATTATTAAAAGAAGAAATGCGGCGGGAATATTTGAGAAGTTACATGTGCCAATGTGTTTTTGCGCTGGAGCGACCGTCAAAATACGGACGAAACAGCCTTCCACTAGCCATACCTCCAGGGGGAGATTTTAACGGACTTCTTTAAGCAAGGGAGGCTAACCTGGAGCAAAATCACGAGTTCGTAGATATTAAAGTCACATGCACAATGAACATCTAACTTAATAGCTAACAATACAAAAAGGTAAATATTGACGAATAAGGACAGGAGACGTAGGACTCGTGTATAAAATATAAACTGATAATGAAGTGTAGTATAATGGTAAGAGGCCTGACACGTGGAGTGGGATTAAGTGGTCGCCTATTGGTTGCTTTGAAAGTTGAATAGATACGAAGCAACAGGAACGCCATCCTACTCCAAAACTAGATCACCTTGAGTGGAGCCTTCAGACATACGAGTATATATCAGTTCCACGAAAGTGAACACACAGATCAGTCTTAACTGTATAAGGACTTATTTGTTAAGATTTAGATTATATGTAGGATGGTTCTGTCTGTTCAGTTATTCAGTTATTACAGCTGAATATGCTGAAATGTTTACCTTTAAGTTGTGATCTTTGCAGTGAGCGTGACGTGCGGCGATTCTCCTATCAGACTTACGTGCTCAACATACAAACGATATGCAAACTGGTGTAAGCCAGCAAATTGCTAATCACAGTAATTGAAAATGTTCTGTGATCTCAAGACTGTACTGAATGCAAATGAGATTAGTTATCATTAATCATCGGCCATGCAAATTAATTATATTATCTAACACACATATATTGTCCCGTGTAGGAGCACCTGCTTTGCAACAGAACGCTGTCACAGTAAAAGCACACTTAAGTTATGCAAAATAAACCAGTCATATTTATTATTTAATGAGGGTCACATATTCTAAACTGTTGTAGGACAGTAAAAAAAAAGGGGAAAACAAATCAATTTTCTCTAAATAGCTTCACAATTAAATGAATGTTTTCTCGTAATTGAGATAATTACGATTGTTTTCTTGAAGCCCAATCAAAGACAATTATCTCTGAAAAATTCTAACAGATCATATTCCACAATGGAATGCACGTTGACGTGCTGAGAAGTACATTAAATGGTTGCTTTAGCGAAGCTCTGCTAACAAGCGGTGGATACCTCCAATTGAACAGAAGAAAAAATATGAAAAAATCTAACAGATCATATTCCACAATGGAATGCACGTTGACGTGCTGAGAAGTACATTAAATAATTGCTCTAGTGAAGCTCTGCTAACAAGCGGTGGATACCTCCAATTGAACAGAAAATTGCTATGGAACCATGATTGGCTTTCCAAAATCTGTGCAGCACGCAAACGCAAACTAAAACTGAATGAAAGGTCCAAAATAAGAAGAAAAAGAAACTGAAAAGACAACGCAAATTGCGAAACTCACCGTGCAAATTATAAGCTGCTCAGAGCGATGGCAGAGCTAACGCCAAAAAGTGACACTAAGCCGTCAGCACACGGACCGAACGTCAACGTTAAGCGTGCTGAATTCGACTTGCCACTGAACGCTCAGAAACTGTGCAATTCGTACATACGGCATTTGGGACCCAACGTGATATACGCGATCGCATCGCACTCCATCGGCAGTTGCGGGATGTTTCTAGTTCGTAAATCACTCTGTTTACTAAACGGGCCCGTGTAAAATTCCCACATTAGAGCTATTAAATCGCACATTTCCTCCATTGTCCATATGCTAGTCACGTTGTTCTACATATAATATACACAAATAAAAACTTCACTATCCATGTACATGTTTTAAGATAAAAAGGAAAGTACCGTGTCCAATCAATAAGAACACAGGCTTATAAAAGTTCCATTACAAACAGTGCCATGCAAATTTTCAATAGTTCTCCACATGAGATAAACATTATTTCATCATTCCCACATGTTAGTAAAACCCCAAGGTCATTTTTACTTGCTCACTGTTCCTACCGAGTAGCAGAATCTTCAACATGTGAATTACGAAACTTAAATAAGAAAAAGGAGCAAAATATTTTTAGCGCACTCTGTCCTGTAGATTAAGCAAATCGAACAAACTCACTCCTCAAAAAAAGATGAGCTTATATTTAGATAACATCAAATATTATAGTATATACTTATATTAAATTAGTAATAAAGCATCAGAGCCTTTTAAATTCGCGAATGTTAGGAAAATAAAAATTTAGATGTGGGGAGACGCGAACGACTGCTACATCGCACTCTTTCTTCAGAACCGCTAACGCTACTCACTACGCTAAACCGACGCGAAACCAATGATAGTCAATCCTAGCATAATCCCACGTGCTAAAATCTTTATTTGTAGCTATGTTAGTAATTGAAATTTAATTATAACAAACTGTACCAAGAAGAATGCGTTTTTGGTGGATCTTCAGTGCGTCGTAGCCTTCAAAAGGCATACTCTCATAACAAGCAAGTTTCAATATTTCCTTTGCCACGAATATGATGTTTCTCATTATTTTATTGCAACGAATCACACAGTTAACAACGGGATTTCGAGTGATTCTCAATTTGCTGGTGCTCAGAAACGGCATATACAGGATGATTCACGAAGATACGCAAATATTTTAAAATGTTAGTCTACAAATAAAACTAAAGAAAAAAGTCCACATGAACATAGGTCCGCAAATGTTTAGTTACGGAGTTACGGGTAATAAAAGATATTGCCTGAAATTTAGCAATTTCGCTAATATGAAGCCTTCGCAAAACTGCATGGGGTGAAGGTAAAGCAAGATTTCCATTTGTTTTCTTGTTATTGATCTGGTGAATCTAATAAACCTGCAGTTGTTTTACAGAACATACAGAGAAGCAAAGAAGTAATTTCGTAAAATTTTTAATTTATTAACTACTTGGCCCAATTTGTTTTTTTAATTCCAGACAATTGCACCAAGTTTTCAACAGAAGTGTAGAGAAGTTAATTTTTGAGAAATGATGGTAATAACGTTAACTGAAACTGTATGAATGTGTCGAATAATCTGCTTTTATTAATAGCATAGCACAAAAGAATTCATGTTAAACCGGAAAAAACAAAGCTCAGTGTTAAGGAAGTTGTATAGTGTGCAAACAATTACACAATACATTCACAATAAATGTTCAAAAATTCTCCACCACGTTCAATGTATTTAGCTGCACGTGTAAGAACAGGTTTTGTTGTTCATTTCAGTTTCACATGGTTGTTCTTAATTTCGTCTTATTGCATTCATAATGCGAGCAAGTAATGCCTCACGTGTATTGACTTTGTCCTCATAAACTATGTCTTTCATCCACCCCCATACAAAAAAAAACATTGTTGTTAAAATCGGGCAATCTGGATGGCCACAGACGTGTATCACCACGACCATTCCATTTCTGGGGAAAATCTTCATTTAAATGTGTAGTAATGGCGTTGGTGAAATGTGTAGGCGCGTCATCATGTTGAAAATACATTTGCAATTGCGTAACAAGTGAAGTTGAACATTTCTTCTTGAAGGAATTGTAAGTACGTCTCGCCAGTTAGACGTCCTGGGGAAATGAATGGTCCAATAAAGTGTATGTTGATTATACCACATCACACATTTATGCCGAATCGCTGCTGAAAATTGTGTTACACTGTTGCGTGTGGGTTTGCTTCAGACCATACGTACTCGTTATTTAAATTGTTTATACCATCTCGAGTAAACTATGCCTCATCAGTAAATAAAATGTATTTGTGTAACTGCCGATTAGTATTTAACCAGTTGTACAGCTTTAAGTGAAGTGCAGGATTTCCCGCATGTAAATGATGCACTTTTTGTTTATGGTAAGGACACAGATTATTGTACTTCAGTGTACGCCGTACCTCAGATTGTGAAATGCCTAATCGTTGAGAGATGCGTCGTGTACTGGTACACTGACAACGTTGAACAGCATCCATAATATCCTCATCATCGTCTTCACGTATCGAGAGCTCGTAATGATTATGAACGCTAGGTAACATTCAAAATTCTCCTCTAATGGTTCGTGCATTCGGAATCTTCCGAGGTGGATAAGGAACGCGATATTCGTTAACTGCAGCTGTAGCATTATCAACACATTTACCATAAATAAGCACCATATCAGCGTATTCCTCTGTCGTATTATTTGAAAGGCATCCCTATTTCATGCACAATCTACAAACTGCAACAGTTACTATGTGGTTTCACTTAAATACACTATTGTTATTATGTTCTTTCACTGAATAATGCAGAAAACTAATTCGTTTCAAGGTTAGGAAAAGACTGAAACAACTCACTAACGGTTGCCAATAATGACATAAACGTTTCTACATTCTTAATGGAAAGTAAACAAATTTACTTGTATAATAATCTTTGCTTCTCTGGATGTTCTGGAAAACTACTGCAGATACACGTCTGGGACATGTTTTATTAGAATCGCCAGACTAATAGCAACAATACAAACCAGAAACCGTGTTTTACTTTAACCTCGTATAGTTTTGCGAAGGCTTCATATTAGCGAAGTTGCTAAATTTCAGGCAAAATCTTTTATTACCCGTAACTCCGTAACTAAACATTTGCGGACCTATGTTTATATGACCTTTTTTCTTTAATTTTACTTGTAGAATAACACATTAAAATACTTGCATATCTTCGTGAATCTCCCTGTATACGTATAGGCTTAAACTGAATGCCAATATGGCGCCTCGCAGCTGTGTGCTGAAGGGAGATAGCGTGCATGTGACGTAGGTGGCTTTTTGCCATCTCATTGGTCAACGCTCAGACGCACGCTCAGGATATCTGACATGTTCGATATTGCTCTGAACGTCAGGAAAGACTCCCGAACGTGCTATTCCACGCTATGACGTCAGAAACTCGGCACGCTCAACGTTCAGTGTTCGGATGCACGGTCCATATGCCGACGGGTTTGGTCAAACGATTCAGCGAAACTTGGCACCAAGCTGCAAATAGGCGCGTCTCTGTCTCTCGATGGGACCTCAAGGTTACGCATCTCCGCATCGTCTCTCCGTCTTACTCACTTTCCTCTCTGCTCCCAGGAACCCATGGCTTGAGGGGGGAGGAGGGGGGGAGCTAGGATACACAGCTTTCGACACAGAAACGACCACGAATTATTCCGAACACCCTAAAAAGCAGGGTAAGCTTGACAAAACTTTTCCACTATCGCTTACTGTCCACCACCATCGTCGTTACCTAACCTAACCACTTTTTGGAGGAAGAATGGTATAAGGTTCCCTTGAAAACCACACAGAATCTGTATTTATCCATTACCAGACGACTGGAAGCTGTTTTGAGTGCCAACGGTTTTTCTACACCATAATTGACCTGGCAATGTGATGCGGTTTTATTTGTGTTTCCTTATTTTTGTCCACCCCTGTATTTTGGCTAGCTGCGCCATGACGTTGCAATCAGAGCTAGCTGCTGTAACGAGTAAAATGAAAATTCCACTATGCTGTCGGACGGTTTTACAAATGTTCAGGGATTCAAAGACACTGAATGCTTGCAAATCCAAAAATACTGGCTGCTGTGATGACTGACAGGGAAACACCCGCTTTAGACTGGCCCAGTTATCGAAAATGTAAAGTGGTTCCTCGACAAGTGAATCTATGGTATTCGCTAAATGCCGCTACAGGCTGTTCCGATGACTTATGAAGGATACGTAGTAACATTGACCAGAGGACTAATTTTTGTCCATTATGCAGACGCTTATCTCTTGCAGGTATTAACGGTGTGTTATTTTGCACTGTGGCTCAATCCGTCAAAGCCAGTCCTCGATTAACTCCGGAAAAGACTGAGGCACGGTAACCTAGACACGCATAATTCACTAGGTCACACCAACTGGCTCGCCCTTGGTACCCGTCACGACTTTCCTTCGGAAATAACACCACATATGCCAAGGACCAGAGCGGGAGGAAAACATTACACAATACAAATCCTGTGATGTAGGCAGACCGTTGAAAGGTAAGCCAAGTTCCGTTTTTCTGGTTAAAATGATTTGAGACGTCTTTCAAAGTCACATTGCGACTGCAATAAAGAAAATAAAATGTCTTGGACGTGCCAACGGCTAAATAAATTGTTTGAATGATGATAATGCTGCTTTCTAATACTGAACTGCAATGTAGCAATTTTTCTCTTGTTCGAACGCTAATTCAACAGCTGGTACATCAGGGACTCACACATGCAACTAATTAACACTTGTTAGCAGACAACTGAGAGACATAGTTACTCGTCCAATTTGTATTTGCCGATCAAATCAGCAAGCGTTGGGTATGTAAAGGGTTTCATTATTCATAATGAAGTCCGCAGTTGTCCTTGATTCGCTGTCTACAGCTGCCGTGAATTATTTGATTGAGTCCATGGTGCCTGCAACTGTAATTTTCCTTTTTTTTGCCTTAGCACTGTAAAATTTAGGCCTTTGGTCATTTTCAAATAACCTGTTCTTAGGATATTTGTCATAAGCCATCTTGCTGTTTTGATGCAACCCGCACTACTTTTTTTATAAAACAACATTTCTTTGAAAATATTATACAGGATGTTTATAAATTCGTTATACAACAGAAGACTTTAACTGTGAAAGAGATAAATAACTTAAAGAAATATTTGATACAGTGCTGGATGCAGCATATCTTCCAGTTTTATTCCCGATTAACACGTTTAGTTCTCGACTTGCCTGCTGGGTGGCATGCGCGAATAAGATACTCCAACAGTCATCATGGAGTTGTATAACGGTGCAGAGCGTCCGCAGTGTTGTTTATGGTTTCAGGAATCCAAATCAGCTACTACAGTTCAGAAACAATCCAGGACTAAACATCGCAAGACACCACTTCAGAGAGCGAAACTGGCTTCGATAAAACGGGTTTGCGCTGCAAGATGTAACGAGTTTTACGGTCCTTTCTTTTTTGCAGAGTCAGCTGTAACTGGCGTATCGTACCGGGACATGCTTGAGCATTATCTAGTGCATTTACGAGACAAGGGCACAGAATTTATTTTCCAGCAAGATGGCGTTCCATTATATTATCATCGTGAAGTTGTCGCGTATCTCCATACGAATGTGCCGATTGGACTGGAAATGGAGACACAACATCCGGCCACCACGATCACCTAATTTAACCCGTATGGCCTTCTGTGTTACATTAAAGAAAATGTTTGTTCCTCTGCTTCGGGAAACGTCGACAGTCTGCGACAACGGATAACACAAGCAATTGCCACCACACATCAAGACTTGCTTCATAAGGTACGGCAGGAAACTGATTACGGTTGAGACATCTGTCGCGTTACAAAAGGTAGCCGCATTGAATATTTGTAAATAAACCTTGAAGATATGCTGCATTCAGTACTGTATCAAACAGTTCTCTAAGTTATTTAGCTGTATGATAAGTAATGGTTACTTTTGCATAACTAATTCATAAATATCCTGTATTTTCTATACATACTTTTCAGTCAAAATTAAAGCAGTGACTAAACAGAATTAAAGCTACGCTGAATGGCGTCTAGATAGGTTAGCTCTTTCATCGCAAAATATCTGCGATCGGAAATATTGCCAGTGTAGCGGAAGCAGTCATTAATAGCGGGCTGGATGAGGAAGAACAGTGCAATGAAGTTTTTCAAACTCCTCTAGGGGTCGCAGACTTGTCTGAGGCCTTGCGTTGTCATGGAGAAGGAGAAGTTTCCTGAGGGTAGTACCATACACCGAGCTGATCGTTGCACCATGAGGGAGGACATCAAACAAAATAACCCCTTCAGAGTCACAGTAAACTGTCATCACGATTTTACCGACTGAGGGTGAAGTCTTAAACTTTTTCTTCGGAGGAGAGGTGGTGTGCCGCTGTTCCTTGGATTGACGATTTATTGCCGCTTCGAAGTGACAAACAAATGTTTCATCACCTATGACTATGTTCGAAAAAACTGTGACGATGAGCCACGTAACGCGCAAGCAATTTCGCATTCATTGCTCTTTAAGGACTTCTGTAGGGCGGCGAAACACCCATCGAACACAAACCTCTGAGTACCCCAGCTGGAGGACGAGTATGTCAGCACTGCCAACAGAGAGGTCCAGTTGCACAGCGACGTCTTTGAGTGTGAATCGTCCATCATCTCGAGTAAGAGTGTCCGCACGTTCCAACATTGCAGGAGTCGCAACTTTATGCGCCCGACCAGCACGCTAGAGATCGGATAGGGTTGCGCGACCTTGTTGCGATGAAGACAGAAGGTTCGTCCAACGACTTACCGTGCTTTTGTTGACTGCCATATCTCGGTGGACTTCATGCGAGCGCCTATCTGCGATACGCTGGTTTACCCCCTGTAGCGCAACTTTACGTTAACACGGGAAAAGTTCAGTTAATGAAAGGACGAGGCCACAGTTCTCAAACATGATTGACTTTATTACATTATAACTCTCTGAGCAAGTTTCATTCCTTGGTACTTATTATAAAAAAGAGAAAAAAAACACAGAGCATAAAATTTTAAGACAACGTTTCTCATAAAAACATTACTCTAATTAAATATAGAACTCTCTAAAACAAATTCAGCCCGCCCGGTTGGTCGTGCGATCTAACGCACGGCTTTCCGGGCGGGAAGGAGCGCCTGGTCCCCGGCACGAATTCGCCCGGAGGATTTGTGTCGAGGTCCGGTGAACCGGCCAGTCTGTGGATGGTTTTTAGGCGGTTTTCCATCTGCCTCGGCGAATGCGGGCTGGTTCCCCTTATTCCGCCTCAGTTACACTATGTCGGCGATTGCTGCGCAAACAAGTTCTCCACGTACGCGTACACCACCATTACTCTACCACACAAACATAGGGGTTACACTCGTCTGGTGCGAGACGTTCCCTGGGGGGGGGGGGGGGTCCACCGGGGGCCGAACCTCACAGTAACCCTGAGTTCTGTGTGGGGCGGCGAGGGGAGTGAAGTGGACTGCAGTAGTCGTCGTGGGGTTGTGGACCACTGCGGCTGCGGCGGGGACGGAGCCTCTCCGTCGTTTCTAGGTCCCCGGTTTACATACAATACAATAAAAAACGAATTCAAGCTGACAAGTAAATGACTTTAGAGTTAACTTCTGCAGTAGTTCAATTCGGGATCATTAAACAACATTAAACAAACTCGTGGTTTTAAAATTAAGCCACCACTCACTCAACTACAAATGCATCAAGAGATAATGGTTATAATTTGAGGCGTATACTCAAAGCAGGATTACACAGCTTTCCTTTCATTACACATGAACTGCCGCTCTCGGTACGAGCCCTTTTACTCTCCAACAATCAACAGGCCCAGCTCGCTCGTCTCCTCAGGCAGGTCGTTATACACACGGGAGAGAACACAAAGTAACAAGACAAGCTTCTAAAACACACAAACAGATGGTTTTAATTCAACAAGCCTCAAAAACATGTCCACACGTGCTTCAGGGAATACAGGCCAGACAATAATGACAATTTAAACTATGGCCTGGAAAACTTCAAGCAACCAATTGGCCCAGTACATAAAATTTTTAAAAAATTTAACCACACTTGATAAACCATCAAACACCGGCATTCCACTACTAAGAAAATCGTTCAGGGCTGGCACTTGGCAATACCCATAGCACAGACTGAAGTAGCTGACGAGAATTTAGAATGAGGCAACAAGAGGCAGCAATACATTAAATCACATTGTTACCACAGTTCATGGGCTGAAATTTTGCTCACCCTAAAAAAACTATCCATGGTTCCAATGCCGTCGTGAGCAGAAACAGGGCTGTCCACTCAGAGTCCCGTCAACCAATGAACGTAAGAATCACCAGCGCCAGTACCAACAGTCTCAGTTCTACACATTGCCAGCTTATACTGCCGCCCAGCGTGCTTCCAAACACAGTGCATGAGTGACTCACACCTCAGTGGCTCCGTGTTCACTCTCTCTTCCCGTGCCTCTCCTCTGGCGCGTGCTATATAGGCAAACTTTACGCCAGACGGGATCGATAACCGCTAGGTCGATGTGCACACATTACCCCCGAAAGAAACTAAATGACAGCTCTCTGCTTGGAACGTGCCTTCGTTAAAGACGTCATTTTGGAGGCTTATCGGAACTTCATGGAACTATAGAGGTGAAGCGGGAGTAGCCCACGAAGTCCCATAGCAAATTCAGCTTTTTCTTTTTCAGTTGAAATTGCCGAGAAAAAGACATGTTGCATTACTTGTTGAACGTCCCCCTCGTATGTGAAGAATGGTTTGCTGTATTTCCTTACATTAATACATACAGGATATAAAAAAAAAACAAGTATTCAACTACTTGCTAAAGATTATCTACCACGCTCAAAACAGCCAGGGCCGGCCGTTGTGGCCGAACGGTTCTAGGCGCTTCAGTCCGGAACTGCGCTGCTGCTACGGTCGCAGGTTCGAATCCTGCTTCGGGCATGGATTTGTGTGATGTCCTTAGCTTAGTTAGGTTTAAGTAATTCTAAGTCTAGGGGACTGATGATCTCAGATGTTAAGTCCCGTAGTGCTTAAAGCCATTTGAACCATTTTTGAAAACAGCCAAGGGTTTCGCGATTAATGGCCGAGCGGTTCTAGGCACTTCATCCGGAACCGCGCTGCTGCTACGGTCGCAGGTTCGAATCCTGCCTCGGGCATGGATTTGTGTGATGTCGTTAGCTTAGTTAGGTTTAAGTAATTCTAAGTCTAGGGGACTGATGATCTCAGATGTTAAGTCCCATAGTGCTTAAAGCCATTTGAACCATTTTTGAAAACAGCCAGGGGTTTCGCGATTAATGACTGCAGCTTCAGCCAAACGAGCAACCAAGTCTCCTGAGTATCTACCGGTGCCCCTTACACCAAACACTTCATTTCCGCTCACAAAAAGAGATCGATAGGAAAGAGGTCAGGAGGACGTGATGGCCGCGGTACTGGCCCACCCCTCCCAACCCAAAGGGAGGGGGGGATAACTACGTTTGGCTGAAGCTGTAAGTTTTACTCAAGAAACATGTTGTTGTTTTGAGCATGTTAGATAATCTTTAGCGAGCAAATGGCAGTTGTGCATTAATTATAAAGGCCTAGATTTTCAACAACATCTCTAAAACAATATTCATCACACGGCTTTTTGAAGACCATCTCTGAATATCACTGGTGTCAAAGTCTTCATTGACCGCTATTGGGAAAAGATGCACCTGTCACATTTTTGACACATTAGCAACTGTTTATCTCCTCTAAAATACTAATATGTTTTATGCCTAGTGTTGTATAAACCTGATTCACGCTTGGCGCTACAGTTACTTATTTTCCTTTGCCCCACGAACCTTAAAAATCCGCTGTGAAAAATTTCATTAGCGGTCTTACGCTACCGAGAACTACAAATGCGGAGAGAAGATCTACGTCCAAAGCGCTGTTACTGGTGCGATCACCTGTTAAAGGACACTGTTGTATAAAATATTCTGGCTCACTGACCTCTCCACACACAAGCCTACAGGGGATAGGCAAAATAATGTAAACAGTGGTAGTAATGGGATGGTTGTGTTTGACGGTCAACAACGCAGGTAAGGCACGTGTCGCGCTGGACTGTGCGTCTTCAGTACGGACTAGGCATCAGTGCATGTTGTTTACGAGTAGTGCACACTTCCTATTTGCATTCAGAGGGCGAGGTCGACATGCAATGAAAGACCTAACAGACTTCCATAGAAGGCAGATTGTGGGGGCCCGATTTGCTGGAGCATCAGTAACCAAGGCAACCAACTTATTGAATGTTTTAAGAGTAACTGTTGCAACAGTTATGACAGTCTACACAAATCATGGAAAGACATCGTCGTGTAAACGTAACAGTGGGTGCAAATCAAAACTAAATGACAGAGATCGTCGTATGCTAACACGAATTGTGTCAAAACATCACAAAACTACGGCAGCTAAAGTGACTGCAGAGCTCAATAGCCATCTTTGAGACCCCGTATCTATCTATCGACACTGTCCGCCGAGAACTCCATAAAGTGTGAATTCATGGACGAGCTGCTATACCGAAACCATTAACGACGACAACCGACGCTAAGAAGCAAGAACATGGTGTCAGGAGCATAAATCCAGGCCAGCTGATCGGCGGGATCAAGTCATATGGTCCGAAGACTCAACGTTTTCGTTGTTTCCAACATCGGGTCGCGTTTACGTATGCAGGACGCCAAAAGAAGCCTACAATCCTTTAAGCTTGCAGGTGGAAGTATGAGGGTGTGGGCAGCCATATCATGGTATTCTGCTGGTCCCAAAATCAAAGGCCGTGCTACAGCCAGCGATGATGAGAACATAAACGGTGATCAGGTGCACAATTATGTGAAAATTTTAGGTGATCAGGTACACACCATGATTCAAATGTTAGTCGCCAACAATGATGTCATATTTCATGACGATAATGCACCCATTCACACAGCCAGGACAGTACAATCGTGGTACGAGGAGGATGCAACTGAATTGCAGAGCCTTCCCTGTCCAGCACAGTGCCCGGACTTGAACATTTTCTAACCCTTGTAGGCGGTATTGGAGGGCAGACTCCGAGCAAATTTCCGCCTCCCTCGTCACTACAGGAATTGGAAATGTTTCTGATAGAAGAGTAGCATAAAATTGCACTAGAGACTATACAATCATTATACGCCAGTATTCGAAGAAGAATCACAGCTTTATTACGGGCAAGTGGAGGTTCAACCCCTTACTAATAAAACATTCCCAGGAAAGTACAGGTGTTCACATTATTTTTCCTATTCCCTGCACGTGATCGCCATTTTCCAGTTTTATATGTATAGTGGGGATACGATCTATGTCTCTCTCCTCTGCACATAGGAGAAAAGACCATTTACGCGAAATGTAATGTTTCGTTCAAGTGTATTGACATATCGAGCACTCAAATGAACAACCATTCGAATGTAGTTCAAATCGGATAAAAAGCTGAATGGTACCAATACATTGAAGGATAATACTTTTGTTTTACCTGTGTTCACTTTTCCGCATTCATTTTGCTTCATTGTTAGTCCTTTTACCATACGACCGTACAAATTTTTGAGTAAATCGAGTAGATGTATTAGATTTCGGCGGGCAAGCAAGGAAGAAAAAACAAAAAATAGGAAATGAAAACTTTTTGTGACGAATTCAAAGTGATAGTTTTCGGAAATACGAATGATTTTAATCGGTGTTTTACGAAAGCTCATGTTGCACTGACAGAAGTTACGGACCGTATTAAATTCGTAATACACAAATCGAAGAACTTTCACATCACTATCAGTTTGGCCTTAGGAAATACAAAGACACCAGAGCAGCAGTGTTGACGTTGGGCTTAATAACGGATATAAGACTTAAGAAAGATCAATACACATTCATTGGACTTTTCGACATAGAAAAAGCGTTCGAGAATGTGCTACCGCAAAGTATTCAAAATTCTCAAAAGTGTACAGGGAAAGACGGGTAATCAACGAAGGCGTGCTGAAAAGTAATGGCCCCAGACCATGTCAAGAATATATCAGTGAAACAAATATTCAAGAGTGGGACTAAAATTCATTGTTAAAGATTATCAAGGATAAGATTCACTGGCGACATTTCTGTCCTAAGCGAAAATGAAGAAGAACTGCGGGACCTATTGAATGGGAGGTATAGTATAATGAGTACATAATACGACTGGCAGCAAACCGAAGGGAGACGAAAATAATGGAGGAGTAGCAGAAATGAGAGCAGCGAGAAGCTTAACATCGAAAAAGGTAACCGCTAATTATATGAAGTGGAGGGATTCAGATACCTTGGCAGCAAAATAACGCATAACAGACGGATCAAGGAGGACGTGAAAAGCAGACTAGTACTGGAAGAAGCGACATTCATGGCCATGAGAAGTCTTCTAGTATTTAATATAGGCTCTAATTGCAGGAGAAGTTTCTGAGAATATATGTGTGGAACAAAGCACTGTACAGAAGCAGATCATGAACGGTGAGAAAATCAGAAAATAAAAGAGTCGAAATGTTTGCGACGTGGTGGTATAGCAGGCTGTTGAAATTCAGAGATAAGTAACGGGAACGTTCTCTGCAGAATCAGAGAGGAAAGAAATCTGTGGGAGTACTGACAAGAAGTACTGTCGTTTCTTGTTACCAATATTAGTTTATTTCCAAGAATAAGCAGCTTTCACTCGGTTAATACTCGGCAGAAATCAAACCTCCATTTGGATCGGACTTCCTTAACTCTTGTGCAAAACGGTGTGCAGTATACTGCTGCATCCATTTTCAATAAGCTGCCACTCGAATTCAAAAATCTTAGCAGTAGTCCACGTGCTTTCAAATCGAAACTGAAGAGTTTCTTCATGGGTCACACCTTCTATTCTGCCGAGGAGTTCCTTGAAAAAATAAGCTGATTCTTATTGTATTGCTGATAGCGTTTACTTAAACTTATGGACTGACTTTTTTCAGGTTCATCAACATTTATTTTTATCTGTTATTACTTTTGTGTTGTAAGTTCATGTACTGACACGTTCCATGACCTTGAAGATTTGCTCCTCAATTTGGTCCTACGGAACTTGACGTGTAAATAAATAAATAAATAAATAAATAAATAAGAAGCGACAGGACGATGGGACATCTGTTTAGACACCAGGGATAAACTTCCATGGTATTAGAGGGCCTTGGGCAGATGTAGAGGGTAGAAATTGTAGATAGAGACAGAGATTGGAATATATTCGACAATTAATTGAGGAAGTTCATGTAAGGGCTACTGTGAGACGAATAGAAAGTAGTGTGGGCTGATGACCAAAAAAAGAAAACAGACGTACCCTAGACTTATTTGAATCATATGCATTTATTGTTCCTGAGACATACAAGTCTCACCTTTACCTGCAAGAACGATGAAAGCTAAAGCAATGAATTAAACTTTGTACCAGCGCCGGGATTCGAAGTCAGATCAGATCAGTCAGATCAGTTGTAGAATTTTGGAACACGTATTATGTTCGAGTATAATGTCTTTTCTGGAGACTAGAAATCTACTATGTAGGAATCAGCATGGGTTTCAAAAAAGAAGGTCGTGTGAAACCCAGCTCGCGCTATTCGTCCACGAGACTCAGAGGGCCATAGACACGGGTTCACAGGTAGATGCCGTGTTTCTTGACTTCCGCAAGGCGTTCGATACAGTTCCCCACAGTCGTTTAATGAACAAAGTAAGAGCATATGGTCTATCAGACCAATTGTGTGATTCGATTGAAGAGTTCCTAGATAACAGAACGCAGCATGTCATTCTCAATGGAGAGAAGTCTTCCGAAGTGAGAGTGATTTCAGGTGTGCCGCAGGGTAGTGTCATAGGACCGTTGCTATTCACAATATACATAAATGACCTTGTGGATAACATCGGAAGTTCACTGAGGCTTTTTGCAGATGATGCTGTGGTGTATCGAGAGGTTGTAACAAAGGAAAATTGTACTGAAATTCAGGAGGATCTGCAGCGAATTGACGCATGGTGTAGGGAATGGCAATTGAATCTCAATGTAGACAAGTGTAATGTGCTGCGAATACACAGAAAGATAGATCCCTTATCATTTAGCTACAAAATAGCAGGTCAGCAACTGGAAGCACTTAATTCCATAAATTATCTGGGAGTACGCATTAGGAGTGATGTGAAATGGAATGATCATATAAAGTTGATCGTCGGTAAAGCAGATGCCAGACTGAGATCCATTGGAAGAATCCTAAGGAAATGCAATTCGAAAACAAAGGAAGTAGGTTACAGTACGCTTGTTCGGCCACTGCTTGAATACTGCACAGCAGTGTGGGATCCGTACCAGATAGGGTTGATACAAGACATAGAGAAGATCCAACGGAGAGCAGCGCGCTTCGTTACAGGATCATTTAGTAATCGCGAAAGCGTTACGGAGATGATAGATAAACTCCAGTGGAAGACTCTGCAGGAGAGACGCTCAGTTGCTCGGTACGGGCTTTTGTTGAAGTTTCGAGAACATACCTTCACCGAAGAGTCAAGCAGTATATTGCTCCCTCCTACGTATACCTCGCGAAGAGACCATGAGGATAAAATCAGAGAGATTAGAGCCCACACAGAAGCATACCGACAATCCTTCTTCCCACGAACAATACGAGACTGGAATAGAAAGGAGAACCGATAGAGGTACTCAGGGTACCCTCTGCCACACACCGTCAGGTGGCTTGCGGAGTATGGATGTAGATGTAGATCTCCTGCTGGTGGTAGCCGCAGTAGCAGTGTGACGTAAGAGCTAGCACATCTGTCTAGTAAGCAGGCGACTCAGATAGGAATCCATGCGCTGGTATAACTTTTAATTCATTGCTTTGGCCAACATCACTTATATTTGAATTAACTAATAGTACCTGTTATCCCGTGCCCAACAGTGGTAATACTGAATTTCCTAAAGATGTCGTTCTGGTGGAAGGAGAGCCTCCGACAGGCTTGTGTTGTCGGATCTAGAGCCGTGGCACGCCGCAGACAGCTAAGCAACGCCGTGTGCGGGCTGCGCGTTACGCGAGACTCCAATTAAGCGCTGTTGGCTGCTGCTTCGCCTCCTGGGCGCACTATCTACACGTCTCATCGCCACGAGCAGTCACAGGGGAGTAAAGCTGTCAGGCGTAATGGCTTTCCGGACAGAGGCGTTCAGCAGCTCGCCGACTAGTCAGGTTATCAGCTGCTGCCCCAAAGTGAAAGGAGAGTAGTGATTCGTCACTTGTCCTTTCTCTGACTAAGTACTTCGCTTTCCGGACCTCGCCAGAGCATTTAAGCAGTGACATTCCGCCTATTAAAAAACCAAACTCTCTGAGGGTAATATCATGGATACTGCCGTACCGCTTGATAACACTTTACTGTGCAGAAGCTTTTCACATTATGGTAAAACCGACAGCATAAAAACTGGCCTACAGAATGCAGGCTAAATACGATTACTCCAGTTTCTTGCCGCAGAATAGTAATCAAGATATTGTAGCGATGTATCTGTCAATGTTCCTCGTCGGTTGCCTAACAAACGTTAGTTATATTTACTAGTTGCAAGATAATTGCAGCAGAGTGCAACATTTACAACTAACAGCATGTAAATACATTAGGTACACCAGCTGAAGAAATGTAAAAAGAGTACATTACACTCGTTTCTTTCTCCACATTTCTTCTTCCAGAGAGACTGAAATATGCCGTTGTTAAGCCCCTCTTTAAGAAAGGTGATAGCAGAGATGTTGGTAAATATTGACCTGTTTCACCACTGTCATCGATCTCCAAAATCTTCGAGAAGGTGATGTATTCTAGAATAGTATCTTATCTTAGCAACAATAATATCTTCAGCAAATCACGGTTTCGGTTTAAAAATAGTTGCTCTACTAACAATGCCATTTTCAGATTCACTTACCAAATTTTGTAAGCATTAAAGAATAAAATAGCGCCGGTTGGTATTTTCTGCGCTCGATCCAAGGCATTTGGCTATGCGAATCACAGCATTCTCCTGGATAAATTGAAGTTTCATGGGACTGATAGTATAGCGAACCAATGGTTGATGTTATATTAACCAAACTAATGCAGTAACTTGTACTTAGTAATTCAATAAATGTAGTCTGGGGACATAATTCTGACCGGAGAGAAATCACGTATGGGGCTCCATGGGGCTCAATGTTAGTTGCACTTTTATTCCTCATATACGTAAGCGATCTTCCATGTAATATACAACAGACACAGTTAGTCCTTTCTGCAGATGACTGCAGTATCGTAATCAATCCAAGCATACATACAGAAATAGAAGAAATGGTAAACAATATTCTTAATAGTCTCATTGACTGGTTTTCTGCAAATGGTCTCACCCTCAGCTTTAAAGAAACACAACAGACTGAGTTCTACACATCTAAGGGTACTACACCAATGACAGGTGTAATGCTTGGTGAGGAAATAATAAATAGGATGGTACTTCAAAATTCTTAAGTATCCATATCGAACAGAATTTAAACGGGAAAAGGCACATTTTAAAACTCCTAAAACAACATCGTTCAGCCACATTTGCACGCAGAGTCATTGCAAATCTTGAGGAAAGACAAATCAGTAAGCTGACATTTTGTATATTTTGATTCAATAATGTCATATGGAATAACTTTCTAGGGTAGCTCATCTTTGTGAAAGAAATACTTCCTTGCTTATAAACGTGCTGTGAGAATATTATGTGGTGCTCACCCACGATCTTCTTGTAGACATCTGTTTAAGGAGTTTGGCATTTCGGCTACTGCTTCAGAGTACATTTATTCATTCATGAAGTTTCTTGTTAATAATCAGCTGCATTTCAGAAGGAGAAATGGTGGACATAAAAAAAAAGAAAGCAAAGAAACCCGAAGAAGTTTCTCCTTGTCACCTCCTTCTATTCCGTAGAAGGATTTTTACTATAACGTGCAAAAGGTAATCGGCAGGAACTAATAACGCAAATCTGGATATATATGCTCAGCATGTAGTCATATTTACAAATTAATTTTCGATGGGAAAATGTTAATGACTCGTTCCAGAAATTGCGAAAAATAATCCATGAAACATGAAAGTAACTAAATAATTAACATAGGTGAAGTCTGTTATGGACTGCAGCTATATTGACTACAGCTGCAATTACAAAAATTTTTGACATGTTTCCATCACATTCTGCTGTAGTTGTGGACTCATTTGATTCAGCTGTCCACGCAAGACTATCCTGTGCAAGTCTCTTCATGTCCGCATTACTATTGCAACATAAATCTACTTCACGCTCTCTACTGTAATCAAGCTTTTCTGTGTCCACCGTAAATGAATTGGGCGGCTGATTCAGACTGTCGTATGGACACCTGAGGATGGGGTAACGTAGGTCCGAAACCGATCATGTAACGTAAATATTATCTGCAAAAATAAATACAGCAGACTGGAATATTACAAACAGAAATTATTTTTTAGCTTAAGTTAATTTGTATACGAGTATATGACACACTGAGCTTTACATCGTGCGCTGTAATACGAGGGTTGTCCAGAAAGTAATGCACCGCATTTTTTTCTTCAGCAATATTTTATTGAGCATAATGAGAATTACACACATGAAAGAACGGTGTTTTATCTACTCACCCTGTTTTTCCACGTAACCTCCATCTAGTTCTATGGGCTTTCTCTAGCGCGAAGCCGCGCGGGGTAGCCAAGCGGTCTAGGGCGCCTTGTCACGGTCCGCGCTGCTTCCCCTGTCGGAGGTTCGAGTCCTCCCTCGGGAATGGGTGTGTGTCTCGTCCTTACCGTAAGTTAGTTTAAGTAGTGTGTAAGCTTAGGGACCGACGACCTCAGTAGTTTGGTCCCATACGACCTTACCACAAATTTCCAATTTCCAGCGTGAAACAAAGGCGTGTGTGCTCTGTCGGTACCAACAATTGCCCTGCTGGCGAAGCCTGTGCTTCACTGTGTGAATCATTTCCTCATAGTCGTCAAAGTGTCTTGCACGAATGGCATCCTTTAATGGCCCAAACAAGTGGAAGTCCGAGGGGGCTAGGTCAGGTGTGTCAGCCGTGGATGGTCTCCCCGACCGCTGTAAATCGTTGACCTCCGCAGAACCGCCTTCTGATGACCTCACCCTCCGTGCCCAGGAACTAACTGTACTTCTGTCTACAGCAGATGCTCCGTGGACTTTGCACAAGCGTTTGTGAATATTCCCCACAGCTTCTTTCTCTGCAGTGAGAAATTCAATGACGGCACGTTGCTTGTAATGTACATAACCTACAGGCGCCATTTTGAAGCTGTCCTGCAGCTACGCTATCTGTCGCACGTGACGGAAAAATGGAGCGTTCACTCAGGAGACTTCAAATAATACACATGTACCGTTCCGCGTTCGTAGCACTGATGTGGGCTGAGAAAAAATGTGGTGCGTTACTTTCTGGGCAACCCTCGTACCGACAATCTAAGGGAACCCGTCAGCGAGGTCGGCCTGCCTCGGCCGTTTGTGGAGAGCTGCGGGTTGCGAGTTCGTTCCCCGGGCACCGGCCGGGCTGTCGCTGGCAAAGGCGACGGCCGCGAGGGGCAGCCTTCACGGAGCCGGCGCCGCCGCGGGCCCCACGCCCCGACCTTCCACTTTGGGCGACCAGCCGGGCTGAGCCGACACGCCTGCCAAACGAGACCGCCGGCTCTCCACTCACACAGGGCACCCCGTGCTTGTTCCCTGTCTCACGCTCACGTGTCGCACAGCTGACCGCCAAAACCCAGCCGTTTGGGAAAATGGCTAAGCTACAACAGAAGTTGAAAGCCATTTGTTTGTTTATTTATGCGTTTATTTCATCTGACAAGGTTAGTTCTTTCAGGCCTGCCTCACGCTTAGCGAGTCAACTTTACAATTTGTTTTGTACTTCAGTAATACTCTAATAACCAGAACGAAAAATGCTTCTATCATACACCAAAAATGCGAATATCTCCAGACTGTATCCCCATCAGATTTTATGTTGACTATGCTACAAATATAGCACCATTCTTATCCATCATCTATCAGAGATCACTGGAACAGCGGAAGGTTCCACGGGACTGCGAGAAGGCCCAGGTCGTAGCAATCTATAAAAAGGGTAGAAAATCGGATGCACATAATTACCGGCCAATTTCACTGACATCGATTTGTTGTAGAATCATGGAACATATTTTGTGTTCAGACATAATGACCTTTCTAGACTCTGAGAAGCTCATCCTCAGAAACCAGTACGGTTTTAGGAAACAGCGGTCATGCGAGACACAGCTGGCCCTCTTGGTGCATGATTTACAACAGGCTCTAGATACCGGCTCCCAGGTTGATGCCATATTTCTCGACTTTCGAAAGGCGTTCGACTCAGTTCCGCACTGTCGCTTGCTACAAAAATTGCGCCCTTAAGGTCTATTCGATGACATATGTGGTTGGATAGAAAGTTTTCTAACAGACAGGGAGCAGTATGTCGTCCGAAACGGGGTAACTTCATCAGAAACAAGCGTAACTTCAGGTGTGCCCCAGGGCAGCGAAATACGTCCTCTGCTTTTTACGATTTACATAAACTATCTGGTTGATGGTATTGACAGTGGCCTGAGACTGCCGATGAGCTGTAGTCTACACGAAAGTAGTAGTAACACACGAAAGTTGTGAACAAATCAATGACGATTTGCAGAAAATAAATGCGTGGTGTAATGACTGGCAGTTATCTCTCAATATTAGTAAGTGTAATCTACCGCGTATAACAAGGCGAAAACCCCCATTAATTTACGAGTACAAAATAAATGCCCAGTCTTTGGAAGCGGTAACATCCGTCAAGTATATGGGTGTGACTGTTCGAAATGATCTCAAATGGAATGAGCAGATTACACAAGTAACGGTAGATTGCGGTTTATTGGTAGAATCCTGAAGCGATGCAGTCCTTCAACAAAGGGAATAGCTTACAATACGTTAGTTCGTCCAGTCTTGGAGTATTGTTCGTCTGTATGGGACCCTTACCAGTTGTGTCTGATTGAAGAGATTGAGAAGGTCCAAAGAAGAGCTGCAAGATTCGTAACTGGTACATTTAGCCATCGCGAGAGCGTTACAAATCTCATAGAAAGTTTGAAGTGGGACACACTTGCAGATAGACGGCGCGCTAAACAGAAGGCGCTGCTTACTACATTCCGAAATCCGATCTTCACCGAGGATGTAGAGCATATATTTGTACCACCAACTTTCAAATCGCGCAATGATCACCATTCAGAGATAAGGGAAATAAGAACTCGTACTGAGGCGTGACAGTCGCTTTTCCCTCGCACGATCCGCGAGTGGAACAGAGGGGGGGGGGGGGGGGGGGGGAATATGACTTTGGCGCGAATTTTGCCCTCCGCCACACACCGCTTGGTGGCTAGCGGAGTATATATGTAGATGTAGATATCTCCTAGGCAGGGGCCGGCCAGTGTGGCCGAGCGGTTCTAGGCGCTACAGTCTGGAACCGCGCGACCGCTACGGTCGCAGGTTCGAATCCTGCCTCGGGCATGGATGTATGTGATGTCCTTAGGTTAGTTAGGTTTAAGTAGTTCTACGTTCTAGGGGACTGATGACCTCAGAAGTTAAGTCCCATAGTGCTCAGAGCCATTTGAACCAGAGTTAGGGATGCAAAAAAAGGGAAGTAGCTTCTCGACTTATCTGGAAACTTCAGAGACATTTAAATCAAAACATCTTGCCTTGTTGACATACTTCCGCTTTTACACTTTACAGTGCCCATGAGGTGACAGAAGTCTTGAGATACCTCTTAATATCATGTACGACCTCCTTTCTAACGGCGTAGTGCAGCAAGTGGACGTGGCACGCACACAATTCGTTGGAACTCTCCTGCAGAAATATTGAGTCATGCTGCCTCTATAGCTGTCCATAATAGCTGAAGTGCTAGCGGTGCAGGAGTTTGTGCACGAACTGACCTATCGATTATGTCCCATTAATTTTTCGATGGGATTCATGTCGGGTGATCTTGGTGGCCAGATCACTAGCTCTAATTGGCCAGAATGTTCTTCAGTCCAAGGGCAAACAGTTGTGGCCCGGTGACATGTCTGGGAACTTGAAGTCCATGAATGGGTGCAAATGGCCTCTAAGTACCCGAACGTAACCATTTCTTACCAATGATCGGTCCAGTTGGACCACAGGACCCAGTCCATTCCACATGAACACAGCCCACACTATTATGGAGCCACCACCAGCTTGGACAGTGCTTTATTCACAGCTTGGGCCCATAGCTTCTTGACATCTGCGTCATACTCGAACCCTACCGTCAGCTCTTACCAATTGAAATCGGGAATCGTCTGACCAGGACACTGTTTTCCAGTGGTCTCGGGTCCAATCGATATGGTCACGAGCCCAGGAGAGGCGCTGCAGGCGATGTTATGCTGTTAGCAAAGGCCCTCGCGTCGGTCTCTGCTGCCATAGCCGATTAACGCCACATTTCGCCAAACTGCCCTAACGGATATTTGCATCGAGCGTCCAACGTTGATTCTGCGGCTATTTCAAGCAGTGTCACTTGTCTGTTAGCACTGACAACTCTTTGCAAACGCCGCTGATCTCGATCTTTAAGTGAAGGCCGTCGCTCACTACGTTGTCCGTAATGAGTGGAAATGCCTAAAATTTTATATTCTCGACACACTCTTAACACCGTGGATCTCGGAATATTGAATTCCCAAACGATTTCCGGAACAGAATGTTCCAGACACCTAGCTTCAACTACTATTCCGAGTTCAGAGTCTGTTAATTCCTGTCGTGTGGCAATAATAAAGTCGGGCAACTTTTCATATGACTCATCTGATTACAAATGGCAGCTCCACCCATGTATGGTCCTTTTATACCCTGTCTACTACCGCCATCTCTTTATGTGAGTATCGCTGTCCAGTGGCTTTTGTCACCCCATTGTATAACACATCGTGTCAAGTAAAGTAATGTGACACATGATGTCATGTCTTATAACATGACACATGTTCTTACCTCCTCTAGCATGACATTTGTCATGTCGTGCAATATGATACAACGTGTCATTAAAGTTTAGAGCGTGTGCATCCCCACTTTGTGATACTTCCCACTAGAGATGCACCACCACTCTCGGATACTTCCTATTGTAGATGCATCCCACTCTGTAGAATCATATAAATTTGTGTCTATTTTTTCTTACACCTCTCACAATATACGTAACAGAGGATGGGTTTGGGGAGCAATTGTCCCCCTCGGGGAAAAAGGTCCGATGATGGTTTGATGCAACTCTCCGTGCTGCTCTATCCTGTGCAAGCCTCTTCATCCCCAAATATCTACTGCAATCTGCATCCTTCTAGATCTGCTTGCTGTATTCATCTCTTCGTCCCTCTCTACGATTTTTACCGCCACACACGCCTCCAGTACTAAACTGGTGATCACTTGATGTCTCAGAATGTGTCTTATCCACCGATCCCTTGTTTTAGCCAAGTTATGCCACAAATTTCTTTTCTCCCCAATTCTATTCAGTACCTCCTCACTAGTTATGTGATCTAGCCATCTAATCTCCGGCATTCTTCTGTAGCAGTACATTTCAAAAGCTTCTATTCTCTGTGTTTCTAAACTGATTATCGTCCCTGTTTCACTTCCGTACATGGCTACACTGCAGACAAATTTCTTCAGAAAAGACTTCCTAACACTTAAATCTATACTTAATGTTAACAAATTTCTATTCTTCAAAAACGCTTTTCTTGACGTTGCTACTCTGTCTTTTATATCCTTTCTACTTCGCAGTCACCAGCTATTTCGCTTCCAAAATAGCAAAACTGATTTACTACTTCCAGCGTCTCGTTTCCTAATCTAGCTTCCTCAGCATTCTCCTTTCCAGACGATGTCCATTCCGTTCAAATGCTCTTCCAAGTCCTTTGCTCTCTGTGATAAAATTGCAATGTCGTCGGCAAACCTCAAAGTTTTAAATTCTTCTCCCTGCTATTTTATTCCCATCCAAATTTTTCTTTAGTTTCATTTAGTGATTGCTAGTGTACAGATTGAATATCAACGGGGATAGGCTACAACCCTGTCTCACTCCCTTCTCTATCGCTGCATCCCTTCCGTGCCCCTCGACTCTTAATAATTGTGGTCTGCTTTCTATACAAGTTGTAAGTAGGTTTTTGCTTCCTGTATATTATCCCTGCTACCTTCAGAATTTCAAAGAGAATATTCCAGCCATCATCGTCAAAAGCTTTCCCTAAGTCTACAAATGCTATAAACGTAGGTTTGCCTTTTCTTAATCTATCTTCTAAGATAAGACGTAGCTTCAGTATCGCTTCATCTGTTTCTACATTTCTCCGAAATCCAAACATATCTTCCCAGGGGTCAGCTTCTACTAGTTTTTCCATTCGTCTGCAAAGAATTCGTGTTGGTATTTTCAACATGAATTATGAAACTGATAGTTCGGTAATATTCGCATCTGTACTAAATTCATTATTTAGTTCTAATGTTTCTGTACAAGTATTGAAACTTCTTTGTTTAAATATGTGAATCTGTACTTAAATTTCTGAACGACTGAGAAGATGAAACTTCTACATTATTTGATTCTGAAACAGCCGAGTAAAACTGAACGTACTGAGCCTACTTTCTCTTTACTTTTTCTTATAATGTCAACACTGACCCACAATATTCTAGCGCAACGCAATCTGACTGCTCAAAAAAATTGCAACCTGACTTCAAATAATTAATTCAAAAGAATGCCCCTGACTAAAAAGAAATCTTAACAATAACCTATGCATTTCATTAAGCACTCACCTCACAAAAATCTTCATTACGTGAACTACTGCAATACAGCGAGTCATTACTGCCAGCTACATAAAAGATTCTAACTACTAAAGCCACTAACTACTAATAGGCATTGTGGTTAGCAAAGGAAAGAGTTTGTTGCAAACCAAATAATGTATTTTTTTACCTTAATAATGTGACATCCAGTTCAAACACGAATATAAATTGTCATTGACATCCAGTACAAAGATATATAATCATGAATAATTTTCAGTCTCCAAGTCGGATACTTCCAGATCGTTAGCCTACGCAACACTTCAGACCTCTGCCCTCCATCAATGCTAACTTCTCACATTCAACATCCATCACTGCTGGCTGTTCACCTCCAACTGCCCAACAGTACTTCCATCACTGCTGGCGACTAAGTTCCAACTGCCCGGCAGTACTGGCGACTAACTTGCAACAACGATTCCGACCAGCCACAGAGTCTCTTACAAAGAAAGCGCAGGCAGAGATCCAATTCAAAGCGCTACACAGCGCTGCCAACACAGAAGCAGCCCTCTTACAGTATCATACGGCATCGTCTAACGGGAAAAGACACACTACATGTGCCGTAAAAATGGTTTCGGAAACTATTTGCGAAAATTGTTGTTATAGCTAGCGTACCTTTCCCCACTCCGCCCCGTTCCCCTGCTCCCTCCCTCCCCATTTCCACATAAGTTGACCTTGAGAGCAATGAACGCGGATCTGTCGGGAGGCATTCCATCTGAATACTGTTGGCGCGCGCCACCGCTGGGAGCATCTGGTGCCGCTGTAGCGCTGTTTACACAGGTGTCCCCCGGTACGTGATGGTGGCTGGTGCTTCTCTAACAGCCCGTGGACGTGACGGCTCGCATGAGCGAGTACTGCGTCACGTGGGACCCGGACAACCGGCAGCCACTGCCGGGGGGCACCAGCCACGTTCCGCTTCGTGGAACACTGGCCGCGAGGCCTTCGCAGTATACATCATCTTAATTCTCAGAGTCTCAAGCAATCATCACGAGCAGGCAGGCAAGGCCAGGACTCCGTTGGCCTCAAGGCGACTTTCTAGACGACACTACTTCCCATTGTCTTCGAACCAATTGCTCGTCTCATATTCGTAATTCATTTACACTGGCAGAAAAATGTCAGAACAGCGAGAGTTCTGCGACATAAAGGAAAAGTGGTAGGCGTGTTTCTACATCTGTAAGACGACGTCTATTCAGATTTCGTGCCAGTTGCTTAAGAGGTAAGGTGACAAAGACGGCACGATTAATATCTCACTGGGCTCCAACGAGGTCGTGTAATAGGGCTGTGAGAAGGTGGATGTTCGTTCTGCGGTATTGCGGAAAGACTTGGCAGGACTGTGGCCACCGTATGCATGATTGCTGGCAGCGGTGGTCACAAGAATATACGGTCGCAAGAAGACCAGGCTCCAGGCAGCCCACGGCACTACCAAGAGGAAGGATCATCGTGTTCGCCGGATGGCTCCGGCGCATTGCACTCTATCGGCAACAGCAGTGTGAGCAGCTTTTGGCACCGGTTACTTCAAGGACAACTCTGAGTCAGACGCCCTGTAGTATGAGTTCCACTGATCCCAAACCACCTCTATTTGCGACTTCGGTGCTATCAAGCGAGGGATAATTGGGTGGCAGGTTGGAGGTCTGTTGTATTTTCTGATGAAAGAGTCGTACTCGCATCCGGCCAATCTTTTTCTTCAGACCACTGGAAACCCATCGTGTGCAGGATTTGACCTAACGTCTTGATCGACACAAATTTTAAAAAAATAAAAGAAGATCGACCTGGCGCCGTCAATAGTAGATCATCGAGTGTGAAGCGAACAAGGAAACGGACAAGTGGAGATGGTGGGACAGATACACAAAGTCCAACAAGTAATCCGGAGTGAGAGAAGCTGAAACGTAGCGAAAGCTGAGAGGAAGAAACGAAAGTGCATTACGACAACGAAACGGTAGCGAAACGTATACACCACTGACATGGAGACATCATCAACTTCTCCTCATATTTTAAGGAGAAAAAAGTACACATCCAAGATATCAGCCTTAGCAGTTGACACCGCGCGAAAGCATGGGGCGTAATTTTGATAAGACACAGTTATGACTTTCTGAAAGTACAGCTTTCGAACTTTTCGCGCGCAGCGTTTGTTTATTACTCATTCCGCACCGCTGCTGCCGCTAAACGCCCAAGTCCAAAGTGCTGTGCAGTGGAGAGGGAGGAAGAGCTTTGTGAAATGCTATTTTGACATTGGTAACTTAGTTAGTTCATTGTGTCAACGTGCGCTGTTTTTAACCTGTAGCTGGTGCCAGAGATTACTTTACTTTGAACATTTTTCTGTTGTGACTAACAAATGCAGTGTAAGTGAATGAAACGAAAGAGTGTGCTATTAAAGAAGCAGCGTAGCGCTGTTGTACGACATTTTCTTTGGATTTTAAACCTTGCGCCGGCGGAGTGGTCGAGCGGTTCTAGACGCTACAGTCCGGAACCGCGCGACCGCTACGGTCGCAGGTTCGATTCCTGCCTCGAGCATGGATGTGTGTGATGTCCTTAGGTTAGTTAGGTTTAAGTAGTTCTAAGTTATAGGGGACTGGTGTCCCCAGAAGTTAAGTCGCATAGTGCTGAGAGCCATTTGAACCATTTTTTTAAACCTGGCACCGTTAAACTGAAGCATATTCGCAGAAGATGCACATGATTAAATTGTAAATCTAAAATCATCAACTTCGTGTGATAATAATTCTTCAGTTGTTTAGATCTATTAATTTTGATTTTGTAGCTTATACTTGTATACAGTGTGTTTTACAAACTTTTGGGGCAGATTTCTCATACCAAAATACGAAAAAAGCTCAGGTAAACAGATGTACGAAAATCCTTTGTTTTCAAACCGAGTTGTTATTAAAGGCTAATGTTCAACAGCTTTCCAGATACAACCCAACAACTACGTGCAGGTTTCACTCATTGTTTTCCCAGGGACTCTTATTTACATTCGTCATTCGTGTGTCTTCAACGCGTGTATTGTGTACATTTACTAAGGGTATGGATGGCTGCACGAACGGTAATGGACACAAGGCCGCAAGCCTGTATCAGACGGCGTTTCCAGACCAAAGCCAGCAGACTCAGCCAACCTTTGGTGCCGTGTATCGTCGCGCTACCGAGACAGGGTCCGTAGCGCCTAAGACTATGGCTCGAGGAAGACGACGTGTCACTTCCGTGCTTGACCAGAAAGAGCACGTTCTACAAACTGTCGAAGAAGAGACAGGTATCAGCGAAAGACAAGTGGCCCTGTCATTTGGGACATATTGAAGCTCAGCGTCGATGATACATGATACTCATGTGTCTGTATCACCTTCATCGTGTGCTGGGCCTTACGCCTGCCTATCACCTACCATAGGAGAACTTTTCCCGATGATTTCTTTCATAAACTGCCAATCCGTTTTCTGTTCAGTTTTTTTTACAGATGAGGCAACGTTTGGAAGAGATGGAGTAACAAATTTCCCCAACCAACAGATAGGGGACGCTCGCAATGCTCAAACTACGAGGTGCATTCAAGTTCTAAGGCCTCCGATTTTTTTTCTCCAGAGTGGAAAGAGATAGAAACATGCGCATTGTTTTAAAATGAGGCCGCGTTCATTGTCAATACGTCCCAGAGATGGCAGCACCGTAAGGCAGATGGAATTTTACCGCCAGCGGCGAGAATGAGAACTGTTTTAAATACTTAAAATGGCGACGTTTTCCTTACTTGAACAGCGTGCAATCATTCGTTTTCTGAATTTGCGTGGTGCGAAACCAATTAAAATTCATCGACAGTTGAAGGAGACATGTGGTGATGGAGTTATGGATGTGTCGAAAGTGCGTTCGTGGGTGCGACAGTTTAATTAAGGCAGAACATCGTGTGACTGTTACCGAAACAACCTCGGGCTCGCACAAGCCGGTCTGACGACATGATCGAGAAAGTGGAGAGAATTGCTTTGGGGGATCGCCGAATGACTGTTGAACAGATCGCCTCCAGAGTTGGCATATCTGTGGGTTCTGTGCACACAATCCTGCATGACGACCTGAAAATGCGAAAAGTGTCATCCAGGTGGGTGCCACGAATGCTGACGGACGACCACACGGCTGCCCGTGTGGCATGTTGCCAAGCAATGTTGACGCGCAACGACAGCATGAATGGGACTTTCTTTTTGTTGGTTGTGACAATGGATGAGACGTGGATGCCGTTTTTCAATACAGAAACAAAGCGCCAGTCAGCTCAATGGAAGCACACAGATTCACCGCCACCAAAAAAATTTCGGGTAACCGTCAGTGCTGAAAAAATGATAGTGTCCATGTTCTGGGACAACGAGGCCGTAGTCCTTACCCATTGCGTTCCAAAGGACACTACGGTAACAGGTGCATCCTACGAAAATGTTTTGAAGAACAAATTTCTTCCTACACTGCAACAAAAACGTCCGGGAAGGGCTGCGCGTGTGCTGTTTCACCAAGACAACGCACCCGCACATCGAACTAACGTTACGCAACAGTTTCTTCGTGATAACAAAGTGATTCGTCTTGCTCCCTACTCACCTGACCTGGCTCCTAGTGACTTTTGGCTTTTTCCAACAATGATAGACACTCTCCGTGGCCGCACATTCATCAGCAGTGCTGCTATTGCCTCAGCGATTTTCCAGTGGTCAAAACAAACTCCTAAAGAAGCCTTCGCCGCTGCCATGGAATCATGGCGTCAGCGTTGTGAAAAATGTGTGCGTCTGCAGGGCGATTACGTCGAGAAGTAACGCCAGTTTCATCGATTTTGGGTGAGTAGTTAATTAGAAAAAAAATCCGAGGCCTTAGAACTTGAATGCACCTCGTAATGCTGGAGTTGTTTAGTTGTCTGGTAGAGCCATACGCTCTGCCAGCACGTCTTACAAGTTCTGGTTACAGGGACTTCACTCAGAACACCCTAAACGACCTACTAGAAGATGTCCCTGCAGATGGGAAGAAACATGTAGTTTATACATGATGGAGTCGATCTCAGTCTCTTAGATTATTATCTCTGGGAGCGCCTCAAACAACTGGTCGACGCAGCAGACCGTCCGGATACTCTTCATCGACGTATCGTGGAAGCTTGCAGAACCATTCGCAACCAGCAGGGATTATTTGAAAGGGTGTGACCGTCCGTGACTCGACAAGGTCACGCGGGTTTAGAAGCAAGAGGAGGTCATTTCGATCATTTATTATGAGTTTCGGTGTTGATGAGCTCCAATCACCTAAATTGTAAACTTTCACTAATAACTCGAAAACAAATGATTTTGGACATGTGTTTATACGAACTTTTTTTGTTTTGGTGTAAGGAACATGTTCCCAAAGGTTGTAAGAGTATTTTTGAAAGTCTCTATGCTGGGGCAGAATGTCTGTACGAGATTATTGTTAAAATGATACTGAAATTATATGTGCTGAGACTGACATATTAAGTACTCGTATTGGTTATTATTCTAAGCGCAAACTAACATGTGTTCTCTACAAAGATTTCGAAACAGTTGGAAGGATGTGTTCACGTTCCCCTTCCTCGTTCCTAGCTTTCAAAATATAGCGAATGCAGGAGCTCTGGTTGTCACTTGTTCGGGCTGAAGGCGGGTGAAGAGGGGCGTAGAGAGTGAAAAACGACCAGTATGCGTGAAAGTTTAAAAGCTGTGCTTTCAGGTCATAAGTGCGCACTACCAGTATAAGGCCCAAATTTTCCGCGCAGCATTGATTGCTAGGCTTGGTATCTTGCATGTGTGCTTTATTCTCCTAAAAATCTGGTTGGTGATGTTTCCTTGTGAGTCCTGCGTCGCTGCGCGGCGGAAGTTAAAAAATGGCCACGAGATGTCACAATGGTGTGTGGCGCGGCGGCCAGCTACGCAAGAGCGCGCAAATGTAACAACTCTGCCCGGCGGCCGAGGCCGAGTTCTATGCTCTCCGGCGGGCTTTCAAAGTTGCCAGGAAACCTGTACTACTATCGCTTCTACGACAGAATCTTTTCCTTTTAAGACATTTCTTTGCGTTGATTGCTCTTTTTTCATACCGTGAATCTCTAAACATTTTTAACTTGTAGGATACATTTTGCTTATAGAAATTCCCTTCATTACTTGATGGCTTGTTTTGTTGAATAATTGTCAGAAGCTGTGTTCTCTTGAAACTTTCTGGCAGATTAAAACTGTCTGCCGGACCGAGACTCGAACTCGGGACCTTCGCATTTCGCGGGCAAGTGCTCTACCAACTGAGCTACCCAAGCACGATTCACGCCCCGTCCTCACAGCTTCACTTCTGCCAGTACCTCGTCTCCTGTGTTCTATTCCTTACTGTTCGTTTTTTCTGCGTTTTGACAAATTTCATCATTGGTTCTTATTTTCAAGCATTCAGTACTTCTTGTCGGATTTAAAAATTTTCCACGTTATTCTTCTATTCAGTTCTTCTTTATTAACTAGGTTAGATTTCATTGCTAGGTATTCGCCTGTGTAGAGGCTTTTAGGTTTCACTACAATGTTGTAATGCATTGTTATATTTGCAGAAAAATAAAACACCGTGTGTACGTAGCAAATAGCATAGCATATCTAAGATAAGCCTTCACTGATCTTATGTCTCACAAACATCGAAGTAAAATAGATGACATTGGCTCTACATACCGTATTCGATAACGACGATGAGAAAAGCATGTGCTTCAGGTTCCACTCAATGGATATGTTGGCTTCAATTAGTTCGTAAACTAACTTGATTTTGGGGTACCGCTGATGGAACCGGTTTTCGGTTACATCGGTTTTTTAAACGTCACTTTAACCTGACTGTTAAAACCGCTCGAAATAACCGGTTTCTGAAATAACCGATTTTCGGTTTTTTATTCCCATTATTTCCTGTAGTAAACGCAGAAGTCGATGAAGTATTGAAAAATTTTGACTCTCTCAGTTTCAAGATACATAGGCTCAAAATATTAAATTAAATAGACAAATTAAAGAAAACGTAGTCCGTCCACCATTCGCTGCTTTCCTTGAAAAGTGGTGAGTAAACGAATACTACTAAAAAATCACTACTGATTTTTATTCTTTGAAACTATGCTCAAAAATGATGTAATTGAAAATCATAGCATTATTTTGGCATTACAAACAGTCAGTTCTAAAGGGTGTTAATTTTTCAGTTTCCGAGGTCTGCAAGCAGATAAAGGCATATTGTGAAAGCAGCGGCAACACATCAGCTACTTTCTATCTTTATCGTAAACTATGAATCGTTAAGTTATAAGTTCTCTCCTCGTATGACGTCGCAAGTTTGTTTCGCTCCTCTCGACTTTAATCTTTTAAGACAAATGGAACATTGTCTTCATTGATACCGCATTTCATAAAATTCTTTCAGACTAGGGACGGTGCCGTTATGTAATACAACTAATGTTTCATGGCGACAGTGAGAACTTATCGTATAGACCAGAAGGGACAAGTCTCGAACACTGCATGTACACGCGTGCCATGCCACATGATAGCTGGTACATCATTGTCTCAGCAAAGCGCTGCCAATTCCTGTATCACGTGTTTGTTGCTCGTTTCTGTCCGCATTATTGTTAAAACAGCACCAATCGCTTTTCCCATTTTCTATTACAACGCAGAATTTCAAAGGAATGGAAATCTTACGAATAAAAACTACTCACGTTTCAATAAACCTTTATTTAAAAAGCCAAATATATTAGTGATGCTGCTACGACTAAATGATATTTCGTTTCTTATTTGGTTATTGTTAAAAAAATAAATACCATCTGTTATAACCGAGGCCGAACAGATACCGTAAAATGTCGATTATTCAGAACTCAAATCGGTTTCAACTGGTTGATTTTTCCCATCCCTAAATCTAGGTGGGACATTGCTGTCTCAGTGGGCTCTCGAAGCAACTACACTGAAGATCCAAAGTAACTGGCACACCTGCTTAATATCGTGTAGGGCCCCAGCGAGCACGCAGAAGTGCAGTAACATGACATGGCATGGACTCGACTAATGGCTGAAGTCACACTGGAGGGAATTGACACCATGGATCCTGCAGGGCTGTCCATAAATCCGTCAAAGAGGGCGAGGCGTTGGAGACCTCTTCTGGAAAGCACATTGCAAGGCATCCCAGATATGTTTATGTCTGGGAAGTTTGGTGACCAGCGGAAGTATTTAAACTCAAAAGAGTGCTCCTGGAGCCACTCTGTAGCAATTCTGGACGTGTGGGTTATCTCATTGTCCTGCTGGAATTGCCAAAGTCCGTCGGAATGCACACTGAACAGGTGATCACACAGGATGCTTACGTACGTGTCACTTGGCAGAGTCGTATCTAGATGTATCAGGGGTCCCGTATCACTCCAACTGCAAACGCCCCGCACCACTACAGAGCCTCCAGCAGCTGGAATAGTCCCCTGCTGACATGCAGGGTCCACGCATTCATGAGATTGTCTCCATACCCGTATACGTCCATCCGCTCGATACAATTTGAAACGAGACTCGTCCGACCAGGCAAGAAGTTTCCATCATCAACAGTCCAATGTCGGTGTTGACGGGCCCGGGCAAGGAGTAAAGGTTTGTGTCGCACAGTCATCAAGGGTTCACGAGTTGGCCTTCGGCTCGGAAAGCCCATACTGCTGATGTTTCGTTGAATGTATCGCACGCTGAGACTTGTCGATGCCACAGCATTGACACCTGCGGAAATTTGCGGTAGGGTTGCACTTCTGTCACGGTGAACGATTCTCTTCAGTCGTCGTTGGTCCCGTTCTTGCAGGATCTTCTTCCGGTTGCAGCGATGTCAGCGATTTGATGTTTTACCGGATTCCTGATATCGACGGTACACTCGTGAAATTTTCGTACAGGAAAATCCCCAGTTCATCACTGCGTCGGAGATGCTGTGTCCCGTCGCTCGTGCGCCGACTATAACACTACGCAAATTCAGTTAAATCTCGATAACTTGCCATTGTAGCGGCAGTAGCCGATCGAACAACTGCGCCAGACTCTTGTATTCTTATAAAGGCGTTGCCGAGCGCAGCGCCGTATTCTGCCTGTTCACATATCTCTGTATTTGAATGCGCATGCCTATACTAGTTTCTTTGACCCTTCAGTGTATGTCGTAGTGGGAACGTTATGTCCCACTGGTGACGAGATGATGAAGCAAGAATGTCATCAGAGTTAGTCGTGGCCTAGTCTCTGCCAATTATGTGAGCATTCGGATGAAGACGTTTGAGGAATCTGCAGTTCTAAGGAATCGGGACTTGAAAACAGTTCCTTCCCGCCCTCTCGCTCGGCTCGGTAATCCCGTTCGTTTCGCTATTGGCGGGTAAAGGATACTCGCCGACCTATGGACGGCCGTGTCCCAGCGGCACGCGACGTTCCGGTTTCGCAAAGCCGCAGCCGTGCTGGCTGTGGTGGGGGAGGGGGGGGGGGGGGGGGGCGGGTGCGTGCCCGCGTGATCCACGCCGGCCTCGGCCCCGGCTTGAGGGGCCCGCGCCGCCCCCGTGACCTTTAGCGCAGCTCCGGTACAGCACGGCCCCTCCATTCATGCGCTGCCGTGCTCCCTGCCTCAAAAGTGACCTCCATCTGATCACCGGAGCAATTTATTGCGAAAAAAAGACGTTAACACGTACATGGCGGGACCGTGAATTGTTTACTCGTTGTGGGGCGGCGCGCGTACTCATGCGTCTTTCATCTGACTGCGCTGCTTTCCTGTTTCTCGCCAAGGAGTGGCGGTCGTATTAAAACACGTTACCATACTACTTCAGTACACTGTAAGACAAAAATAATTACGCACCACGAGGGAATTATCCAAATGAGACAGAAATCGGTAGATGTGATGTACAGGTACAGACAAACAAATGATTGTAATTTCACAAAAATTGGATGATTAATTAAAGAGAAAGAGTTTCACAATTTGAGCAAGTCGATAACGCCTTGATCAATCTCTGTCCCTTATGCAAGCAATTATTCGGCTTGCATTGATTGATGAAGTTCTTGGATGTCCTCCTGAGGGATATCGTGCCAAATCGTATCCAACTGACGCGTTAATTCGTCCAAATCCCGAGGTGGTTGGAGACAGGACCTACACAACTGGCCATTAAAATTGCTACACCAAGAAGAAATACAGATGATGAACGGGTATTGATTGGACAAATATATTATACTACAACTGACATCTGATTACATTTCCACGCAATTTGGGTGCGTAGATCCTGAGAAATCAGTACCCAGAACAACCACCTTTAGCCGTAATAACGGCCTTGACACGCCTGGGCATTGAGTCAAACAGAGCTTGGATGGCGTGTACAAGTACAGCTGCCCATGCAGCTCCAACACGATACCACAGTTCATCGAGAGTAGTGACTGGCGTATTGGGACGAGCCAGTTGGTCGGCCACCAAAGACCAGACGTTTTCAATTGGTGAGAGATCTGGAGAATGTGCTGGCCAAGGCAGCAGTCGAACATTTTCTGTATCCAGAAAGGCCCGTACAGGACCTGCAATATGTGGTCGTACATTATCCTGCTGAAATATAGGGTTTCGCAGGGATCGAATGAAGGGTAGAGCCACGGGTCGTAACACATCTGAAATGTAAAGTCCACTGTTCAAAGTGCCGTCAATGCGAACAAGAGGTGTCAGAGACGTGTAACCAATGGCACCCCATACCATCTCGCCGGGTGATACGCCAGTATGGCGATGACGGAAACACGCTTCCAATGTGCATTCACCGCGATTTCGCCAAACACGGATGCGACCATCATGATGCTGTAAACAGAACCTGGATTAATCCGAAAAAATGACGTTTTGCCATTCGTGCACCCAGGTTGGTCGTCGAGTACACCATCGCAGGCGCTCCTGTCTGTGATGCAGCGTCAAGGGTAACCGCAGCCATGGTCTCCGAGCTGATAGTTCATGCTGCTGCAAACGTCGTCGAACTGGTCGTGCAGATGGTCGTTGCCTTGCAAACGTCCCCATCTGTTGACTCAGGGATCGAGACGTGGCTGCACGATCCGTTACAGCCATGCGGATAAGATGCCTTCATTTCGACTGCTAGTGATACAACGCCGTTGGGATCCAGCACGGCGTTCCGTATTACCCTCCTGAACCCACCGATTCCATATTCTGCTAACAGTCATTGGACCTCGACCAACGCGAGCAGCAATGTCACGATAGGATAAACCGCAATCGCGACAGGCTACAACCCGACCTTTATCAAAGTCGGAAACGTGATGTTATGCATTTCTCCTCCTTACACGAGGCATCACAACAACGTTTCACCAGGCAACGCCGCTCAACTGCTGTTTGTGTATGAGAAATCGGTTGGAAACTTTCCTCATGTCAGCACGTTGCACCGGCGCCAATCTTGTGTGAATGCTCTGAAAAGCTAATCATTTGCACATTACAGCATCTTCTTCCTGTCGGTTAAATTTCGCGTCTGTAGCACGTCATCTTCGTGGTGTAGCAATTTTAATGGCCAGTACTATATAACGCTACAAAGTTCTCGGTTGCGGATACAACCAGCGGATACAATCAACCTGCCTTATGGCAGGTCAAGGTAGGCTTTTGCAAGCATAAAGACAAGTAGGAGAAACTCACGCCGTGTGTGGGAGGGCATTATCTTTCTGAAATGTAAGCCCAGGATGGCTTGCCATGAAGGACAACAAAACGGGGCATAGAAAATAATCGACTTGCCGCTGTGCTATAAGGATGTCGCGGATCGGCACTACTATGAAAAGAAATGGCACCCCAGACCGTGACTCCTATTTCTAGGGTCATGTGGCGGGCGACAGTCAGACTGGTATCCCTCCACAGTCTGGAGTGTCTCCAACACGTCCTTGCTTGCCAGTGGATTTCAGTCCGAAGTGGAACTCATTGCTCAATACAGTTTTCCTTCAGCAAATGAGAATACAGGCCGAAGAAGTGTCTGGACACTTGCCCCAAACAGCGGTGGAGTGCCTACCTGATTGCCTCCCGCCATAAGGCCCGACAGTCAGGAGTCATGGTCTGGGGTGCCTTTTCCATCCGTAGCAGGACCACTATGGTTGTCATCCGCGACACCCTTACAGTACAGCGGCAAGTCGACTATTTTCTACCCCCATTTTTTTTCTAGTCATAGCAAGCCACCCTGGGCTTATATTTCAGCAAGATGAAGCCCACCCACACACGGTGAGAGTTTCTACTGCTTGTCTTAGTGGTTGCCATACCCTACCTTGGCCAACCAGGTCACTTGTTTCCGCAGCAGTTGATAACGTTTGCAGTACTATGAGCAGGGTCCCCCAACGATCTCAAGATTATGAGGATCTAACGCACCAATTGGATAGAATTTGGCACGATGTCCCTCAGGAGGACTTCTACGATCACTATCAATCAATGCCAAGCCGGATATCTATTTACATAAGGGCCAGAGCTGCACCAGGGCGTTATCGATTTGCTCGATTGTTGAAACTGTTCCTCTTGAATAAATCAAACAATTTTTCTGAAATTGTAATCATTTGTTTATCTATGCGTGTACATCGCGTCTCCTGATTTCCAATCCATTCTCATAATACCTCCGTGGGGCGTCGCTCTTTTTTCTTTCTTAGAGTGTATATGGAACATCTATTTTAAAAGTGTCATAAGCATATTCCTTAAAAAAAGCGCGGTATCAGATCAAATAATTTTATACTAGACTAATCACAAATTATGTGACATCTCGTTTATCTAGATAACTTTCTCGTTCAAGGGTCATACAAAGTTGTATTCACATCTGTTCGTTGCGCCTGCCTGACAGGTAATACATCATACGTTAACGTTTTGCTGGTGGCTTGATTAACAGAGTCGAGTGTAGGTAACTGTGGTACGCGGCATCCGATGGGAGAGTCAAATGGCTCTGAGCACTATGGGATTTAACTTCTGAGGTAATCAGCCCCCTAGAACTTAGAACTACTTAAACCTAACTAACCTAAGGACGTCACACACATCCATGCCCGAGGCAGGATTCGAACCTGCGACCGTAGCAGCTGCGTCGTTCCGGACTGAAGCGCCTAGAACCGCTCGGCCACCCCGGCCGGCCGATGGGAGAGTCCATCGTAAGTTATCAGTGGTACAAACCGGCGTTAACGTGTTAATTATTTTGAAGCAATTCTATGTATTCACCAATAACATTCTTTCCTAGCAGTCGATGGAGGTGACGCAGTGATTAGGACATTGGACTCACTGACGGGAGGATGACGTTTCAAATCCGCTTCCACCTACCCAGATTTAGATTTTCCACGATTTCCCTAAATCGCTTCAGGCAAATGGCGGTATGGTTTCTTTGAAAGAGCACGGTCGATTTCCTTTCCCATCCTTGAAACATTCCGAGCTTGTGCTTCGTCTTAATGACGTCGATGTCGACGGGACCTCAAACCCAAATCTTCCTTCCTTCCTTCCCCCAGTAACGGTTGGTCAGACTTATGTACGGTGTCACTTCACAAACATCGTGCAGGCTGTTGTTCAGTTGCCTCGGAATTCTGCCATCACCGTAGGTATATTTTATCATGGGCTTTACTGTTGAACCTGCCTCTGTGACCGAGCGATTGGTTAGGTTTAAGTAGTTCTAAACTCTAGGGGATTGATGACCTCAGATGTTAAGTCCCATAGTGCTCAGAGCCATTTGTACCATTTGAATTTATTGTTGAGTATGTTGACTCAGCCGTAAGGAACAGAAATATTTATTCAGTGAACACTAATCGGAAAAACGGTTTGCACTTGGATAACAGTTTTTTAAGCATTCTACAGAAAAAAGAACACTATTCCAGCATGCTTCAATTCCAGTAAGCTTCTAGCAGAAATGAAAAAGTAAGTAATAAACCCTAAGCACTCAAATCCAGTTTGAAAGCTTTAGTTGTGGCACTCTCATGTTCTATACCGCATTTCCTCACAGTAGTTCAGAACTTTTCTCTGCAATGTGTTATTGTTCGTGTACTCTCTCATAATGTCATTCGTCTTGTGTTTGTGTGTGTGTGTGTGTGTGTGTGTGTGTGTGTGTGTGTGTGTGTGTGTGCAGTTTCCACATCGCCTCCTAAACCACTGGACCGATTTCAATCAAACGTGGTTCACAGATGCATAACTGTTATGTAACAACCGCTGTGGTGGTAAAAACCACCTACCTCTCATAGTTCAGGGGATATGACGTCATAAACACTGAGGGGCGTGTAAAAATGCCGGATAATACATGACACTTATTCTTTACTGCTAAGAAACTCCTACATTCGAGTCAATTTAGTGAAATCCCCGACATCTGACAGCACATTTGACTGCTTTCTACTGCTAAGCGCAAACGGCTGTAGGTAAAACGATAGCCATCTATAGAGTCATAAAGAAGTGTTGCCCTAGGGATGTTTACATAATCGGGTTGTGACACGGGAAGCAGCTGCGCCCGACGTCAACAACTGTCCGAGATCATGTTGCCTAATTTGGATACTGTGCTTATACGTCTGTACATTATGAAGATTTCTTTATACGACTGTTTCGCTATTTCAAAGATATTTTCACGAATACATGGAAATGAATTTTTTCGATACTTCACTACAAAATCAATTCATTTCTAGTTTTTGTTTCTAGGAGAAAATTGGCAAAATGAATATCTGTTCAATGTTCCGTTTATCAACTAGTAAATAAATGGTGCCCATGTTCGCATGCAAAGGAAAATCTGTCAAAACCATTTATTACAAAAATATATAATTTCACAGTGTCAGTTGAACATTATCAGAAACTACTGCACCGTACAACAGTGAAAATTTACGGTAAATTGCATGCCAGCAACTAATTCTTACCAGTTCCATTGTCCTGATAACAAATACCGCAACGAAAATTAGTTCTGGTTTTTGTTTCAGAAATGTTTTCATCCATAAAAGAAAACAGGAGAAATTAATTTCCAACGTATGCATAATTGGTACTAATGACAAGACTGAAGCAATATAATAAAAATATTATGAAACGCTCAGATCATACCATTTAAATACCTTGCATCAGTTACTACTGTAGTTGGTACAGATTGTAATTTGTTCTTGTGTATTTTTCTAAAGCGTTTTTTATATAACTCATCAAAAATTTTGTAAAGAAAATGAATCACAAACGCGAGGCCTGTGAGCAACTGAGTGACTCAAAAGTCAAAGAAGGTATTTTCGTTGACGCACAGACTGTAAAATGTTTTAGTGACAAGCAACAAGTGAAAATTTGTACCGTGGCTGTGCAACGGTACCTAACAGTTACTGCTGAATAGTTGCTCTTCTAAACAGCTGTTCATATGAGCACACCAGTTGCGTTTTTACCTGTGGTTACTCGTACTTTAGGTACTTGGGCTATACACGGCTGTGCTTAAAAAGAATAGCTCGATGTAGTCATAGGGTCGAGCCGCGCACGTCTGCTTTCAGATAAATGGGAAGAGGTCCTAATATACGTTTAAAATACAGACAGAAAAGACCTTTATCAAATGCAGTAAAATTACTTTTAGACGGTTACGGGTATAGTAGCAAAATCCCCAAACTACATAGTTATCAAAGACCTCGTATTTCGTCAGCACAATACATTAAACATTCATCAGCTCAGAATAATTCAGAGTTAAAAACGATGATTCACAAATAAGAAAAATAGTAACTCAAGCTCTGTCTGTTCCCAGTTTCGTAAATTAAGCGTAACAAGTTAAAAGTCCCACATCGAGTCCTCTCAAACTATAAAGTCCCATCAAAAGTTATTGTAACAGTCGTTCACCACCCAAAATCAATCACCTACACAACTGAGTCTTGCACGTTGCCAAAGGCAGGTCGCTCGAGAAGTCCCAGCCTCTACTGGACTCCTGTAGTGTCACTGACAAAGCATCTTTGCCGCTAGGAGCACGATCTCCAAGTGTCAGAGCGCGCAGTTCAAAAGCTGTACTCTCTAGATCGCAAAACGAGCTTTAAATGTGGCAGTCAACGACCACTGTTCCCCCATGTAGTCTTGCCTTTAATAAACAACCTTTGATTTAGTGAAATGGAGGCTGTCACCTCAAATAACACCTCGAAACACGCATGTACGCTGTTTTCATTCATCCTAGAGCAATAGTTGTTAAATTTTAATTATCACGTCCAAAAAAAATCAAGCTGTGGCCATATAATTTGGTGATGGTGTTGGCCCTTCTGTACATATTCACCTTTCAAAGCGACACACTTTTCCTAATGATGGATGACTTGTCGTAGACCTTGGTTTTAGAAGTTATTTTATCTGTTCATGGAATGTTCCAGCTACATCTACATGATTAATCTGCAATTCACAATTAAGTGGCTGGCTGAAGGCTTACCGAACCACCTACAAGCCACTTCCCTACTGTTCCACTCTCTAAGAACCAGCTGGAAAAATCAACATTTAAATCTTTCCGTGCAAGCTCTGTTTTCTCTTATTTTATTATGACGATCATTTCCCCCTATGTAGGTGGGCTCCAAAAAAATGTTTCCACACTCTGAGGAGAAACCTGGTGATTGAAATTTCATGAGAAGACCCTTCTGCAGCGAAAAACGCCGTCGTTTTAATGATTGCCACCCAATTGGTATATCATATCCGTGGCTCTCTCTCCCCTATTTCGCGATAATACAAAACGAGCTGCCCCTCTTTGAACATTTTCGATGTCCTCCGTCAACCCTACCTGATGCGGATCCTACACCGCAAAGCAGTATTCCAGAAGAGGGCGGATAATTATAGTGTAGGCAGTCTCTTCAATAGACCTTTACATTTTCTAAGTGTTTTGCCACTAAATCGCAGCCTTTTTTGCTTTCCCAACAACATTATCTGTGTGATCGTTCCAATCGCATCCAAACATGGGCACCATTTATTTACTAGTTGACAAACGGAGCATCTCTTAGGGATATGGCGGCTAAGGAGGGGAAGAAATCCAGTGTGTACTCCGTGTGCATTCCGGGTGGAGTCATTCCTAATGTGGAAAGGGTCCTTCCGGATGCCATGAAGAACACAGGGTGCGGCCAGCTGCAGGTGGTGGCACATGTCGGCACTAATGACGTGTGTCGCTTTGGATCTGAGGAAATTCTCTCTGGATTCCAGCGGCTATCTGATTTGGTGAAGGCTGCCGGTCTTACTTACGAGATGAAGGCAGAGCTCACCATCTGCAGCATCGTTGACAGAACCGACTGCGGACCTTTGGTGCAGAGCCGGGTGGAGGGTCTGAATCAGAGGCTCAGACGGTTTTGCGACCGTGTTGGCTGCAGATTCCTTGACTTGCGCCATAGGGTGGTGGGGTTTCGGGTTCCGCTGAATAGGTCAGGAGTTCAATACACTCAGCTGGCGGCTACACGGGTAGCGGAGGCTGTGTGGCGTGGACTGGGTGGTTTTTTAGGTTAGAAGGCCTCGGGAAAGTGCGGGGTGGGCTGCAATCTCAAAGGATGCATGGCAAATACAGGACGTGCTTGGATCAAGGAACAGTCGGAATTGTAGTTGTAAATTGTTGTAGCTGTTCTCGGAAAGTCCCTGAGCTACAAGCGCTAATGGAAATCACAGAAGCTGAAATCATTATAGGTACAGAAAGCTGGCTAAAGCCTGAAATAAGTTCTGTAGAAATTTTTACGAAGTCTCAGACGGTGTTTAGGAAAGATAGATTAGGCAGAATTGGTGGTGGAGTGTTTGTGTCTGTCAGTAGTGGTTTATCTTGTAGTGAAGTCGAAGTAGATACTCCGTGCGAATTGGTATGGGTGGAGGTTATACTTAACAGCCGAACTAAGTTAATAATTGGCTCCTTTTACCGACCCCCAGACTCCGATGATATAGTTGCTGAACAGTTCAGAGAAAATTTGAATCTCGTAACAAATAAATACCCCATTCAGACGGTTATAGTTGGTGGGGACTTCAACCTTCCCTCAATATGCTGGCAAAAATACCGGTGGTAGGCAGAAAACATCTTCCGAGATTGTCCTAAATGCTTTCTCCGAAAATTATTTCGAGCAGTTAGTCCACGAACCCACGCGAATTGTAAATGGCTGCGAAAACACACTTGACCTCTTAGCCACAAACAATCCAGAGCTAATAGAGACCATCATGACTGATACAGGGATTAGTGATCACACGGTCGTTGTAGCTAGGCTCAATACCGTTTCTTCCAAATCCGCCAGAAACAAACGCAAAATAATTTTATTTAAAAAAAGCGCATAAAGTGTCACTAGAAGCCTTCCTAAGAGACAATCTCCATTCCTTCCGAACTGACTATGCAAATGTAGACGAGATGTGGCTCAAATTCAAAGATATAGTAGCAACAGCAATTGAGAGATTCATACCTCATAAATTGGTAAGAGGTGGAACTGATCCCCCATGGTACACAAAACAGGTCCGAACACTGTTTCAGAGGCAACGGAAAAAAAATGCGAAGTTCAGAAGAACGCGAAATCCCTAAGATTGGCTAAAATTTACAGACGCACGAAATTTACCACGGACTTCGATGCGAGATGCCTTTAATAGGTTCCACAACGAAACATTGTCTCGAAATTTGGTAGAAAATCCGAAGAAATTCTGGTCGTATGTAAAGTACACAAGCGGCAAGACGCAGTCAATACCTTCGCTGCGCAGTGCCGATGGTACTGTTACCGACGACTGTGCCGCTAAAGTGGAGTTATTGAACGCAGTTTTCCGAAATTCCTTCACCAGGGAAGATGAATGGAATATTCCAGAATTTGAAATACGAACAGTTGCTACCATGAGTTTCTTAGAAGTAGATACCTTAGGGGTTGCAAAGCAACTCAAATCGCTTGATATTGGCAAGTCTTCAGGTCCAGATTGTATACTGATTAGGTTCCTTTCAGATTACGCTGATACAATAGCTCCCTACTTAGCAATCATATACAACCGCTCGCTCACCGATAGATCTGTACCTACAGATTGGAAAATTGCGCAGGTCGCACCAGTGTTTAAGAAGGGTAGTAGGAGTAATCCATCGAACTACAGACCTATATCATTGACGTCGGTTTGCAGTAGGGTTTTGGAGCATATACTGTATTCAAACATTATGAATCACCTCGAACGGAACGATCCATTGATACGTAACCAGCATGGTTTCAGAAAACATCGTTCTTGTGCAACGCAGCTAGCTCTTTATTCGCACGAAGTAATGGCCGCTATCGACAGGGGATCTCAGGTTGATTCCGTATTTCTGGATTTCCGGAAAGCTTTAGACACCGTTCCTCACAAGCGACTTCTAAGCAAGCTGCGGGCCTATGGGGTATCGTCTCAGTTGTGCGACTGGATTTGTGATTTCCTGTCAGGAAGGTCGCAGTTCGTAGAAATAGACGGCAAATCATCGAGTAAAACTGAAGTGATATCAGGTGTTCCCCAGGGAAGCGTCCTGGGACCTCTGCTGTTTCTGATCTATATAAATGACCTGGGTGACAATCTGAGCAGTTCTCTTAGGTTGTTCGCAGATGATGCTGTAATTTACCGTCTAGTAAGGTCATCCGAAGACCAGTATCAGTTACAAAGCGATTTAGAAAATATTGCTGTATGGTGTGGCAGGTGGCAGTTGACGCTAAATAACGAAAAGTGTGAGGTGATCCACATGAGTTCCAAAAGAAACACGTTGGAATTCGATTACTCGATAAATAGTACAATTCTCAAGGCTGTCAATTCAACTAAGTACCTGGGTGTTAAAATTACGAACAACTTCAGTTGGAAAGACCACATAGATAATATTGTGGGGAAGGTGAGCCAAAGGTTGCGTTTCATTGGCAGGACACTTAGAAGATGCAACAAGTCCACTAAAGAGACAGCTTACACTACACTCGTTCGTCCTCTGTTAGAATATTGCTGCGCGGTGTGGGATCCTTACCAGGTGGGATTGACGGTGGACATCGAAAGGGTGCAAGAAAGGGCAGCTCGTTTTGTATTATCACGTAATAGGGGAGATAGTGTGGCAGATATGATACGTGAGTTGGGATGGAAGTCATAAAAGCAAAGACATTTTTTGTCGCGGCGAGATCTATTTACGAAATTTCAGTCGCCAACTTTCTCTTCCGAATGCGAAAATATTTTGTTGGGCCCAACCTACATAAGTAGGAATGATCATCAAAATAAAATAAGAGAAATCAGAGCTCGAACAGAAAGGTTTAGGTGTTCGTTTTTCCCGCGCGCTGTTCGGGAGTGGAATGGTAGATAGATAGTACGATTGTGGTTCGATGAACCCTCTGCCAAGCACTTAAATGTGAATTGCAGAGTAGTCATGTAGATGTAGATGTATAGAACAGGTATTCATTTTGCCAATTTTCTACTAGAAACAAAAACAAGAAATGAACTGTGTTCGTAGTGAAGTATCGAAAAAATTCATTTCCATATATTCGTGAAAATACCTTTGAAATAGTGAAACAGTCGTACAAAGAAATCTTCATAATGTACACATGTAAGCACAGTAACTGTAATCCCTAAGTGTTTATTTGAGTTTACAACGTTTAGATTTGTGTGATTTATCGTGTTCTTTTGGTACTCGTGTGGACGAATTCAAATTTTTCATTGTTGAGAATCAATTGCCCCTTTTCGCACCATGCAGATATCTAAATCATTTTGCGATTGATTTGCATTATCTTATGTCTCGACAAGACTGTAAATATCGGTATCACCTGTACACGATCTAAGAGGGCTTGTTGGATTGTCTCCTAAATCGTTTATGTAGGTCATTAACAGCGGAGGCTCTAAAACACTTCCTTGGAGAACGCCAGATATTACTTCTGTTTCAGTCGATGAATTTCCGTCAGTCATTACGAACTGTGACCTTTCTGATAGGAAATCACGAATCGAGTTGCAGCTGCACATCTGAGACGATACTCCATAGGGGCGCAATTTGATTAGAAATGGCTTGTGAGGAGCGGTGTCAAATAGGCTTCAGGAAATCTTGAAATATGGAATCACTTTGACGGCTCCTTTCAATAGCGCCCATTACTTCTTGAGACTAAAGAGATGTTTTCTGAACCCGTGTTAGCTCTTTGTCAATAAATCACTTTCTTCGAGGTAATTCATAATGTTACAACGCAGTATATGTTTCAAAGCCCCACTGCAAATCGGTGTTAGTGGTATGGATCGGTATTGCAGTGGATTACTCCTGTTTCCTTTCTTGGGTATTGGTGTGGTTTGTGCAACTTTCAAGTGTTTGGGGCCGCCTCCGCCACGGTTCGCACGGCTTTCGCCGTCGGAGGTTCGAGTCGTCCCTCGGGCTTGGGTATATGTTACTCTTACAAGGGGAGGCCGCCAATTGTGAAATTCAGATTCGATTCATACTGCGCATAATAAAAGCTCATGGCCAGAGGTGTAATGTGGCAAACCACCAAGATGCACTTCTCAGCCGTTGTCGAGAAAATCGACAGTTAAAAGAAACCGTTGCGGTGAAATACTCTCTACGATTAATAGTTTTCTACAGCGTCGTGGTGCAGCGGTAAGCGCTCGGGTTCGTAATCCGAAGGTCGCCGGATCGAATCTCGCGCCATGCCACCTTTTTTTAAGTATTTGTTTTTTGTAATTCAAATGTGTATATTCCCGGCAATCAGTTGCAACAATTATGCATATAATAAGTTGTTGAAAGTCGTTTGTCGTGGAAAAACTGGCAACTTCGAACATCATTATGTTTTCCGCAAACAAAGTTGTATTTCACAAATGTTATTAATTGTCTTCATAATGTTAACCACGTATAGTTAACGTAAGACGTAGAAACGATATTCGGAAACGAATACGTATAGCGTAAGTCAAACGTTAGAATAGAGACCCCACGAACACAAATTTGCTGTGGCAGGTATGAAATATAAACTCCGTTACTCGCTCGTTACACTTGAAGGACAGATGTTGAATGGGCCGAAACGAGTCGCCGCATAACAGCGTAGTTGCCTGCTAACTTCGAAAGAAGTTAGATGCGGTCCCTAGCTTTGGTACATCCTGTTAAACAAACGGAAAAATGGAGGCGGTACAATTGAGAGCGATCCGCCTTCACCAACACGCATAAGCAATTCATTAACAGTATATATATATATATATATATATATATATATATATATATATATATATATATATATATATATATATATATATGAATTACAAAGAACTAATAATTAAAAAAAATTGTATGGCGCGAGATTCGATCCGGCAACCTTCGGATTATCAACCCGAGCGCTTACCGCTGCGCCACGACGCTGTAGAAAACTACAAATCGTAGAGAGTATTTCACCTCAGCTGTTTCTTTTAACTGTCGATTTTCTCGACAACGGCTGAGAAGTGCATCTTGGTGCTTTGCCACATTACACCTCTGGCCATCAGCTTTTATTATGCGCAGTATGAATCGAATCTGAATTTCACAATTGGCGACCTCCCCTTGTTAGCGTAAGTTAGTTTAAGTTAGATTAAGTAGTGTTTAAGTCTAGCGAGCGATGACCTCGGCAGTTTGATCCCATAGGAACTTACTACATATTTTCAAATTTCAAGTGTTTGGATACGGATTTTACTACGAGCGAGCTGTTGTGTATGATTGATAAATATGGAACTATTTTATCAGCTTACTTTGTATACTGACTGGTACACAATCTGGACCGGAGGAATCGCTTTTATCACTCTGTCGTTCGGCGACATCACAGTGGTGACGTACGCGAAATAGCGATCAACGGCCGGCGACACCATAGTCGTGTCGTGAGCACAGTATCGCGCAGTGGCCGGCGACAGCACTTTAGTATCTCTTGCATTCTGTTGGTGTTTTGTTTAGGTAACAGTAAGTTACACACGTCAACAAGTTTTCTGTTTTTACAAGTACTTGTGCCCTTCCATCATGGCAGACGAAAGAGACGATACGATTATTTACCATGAATGCGTGGAGCGAAACTTGGAGGTTGCCACTACATCGCGTACGTCTCATCATGATCCAGTTGACAGGCTTTCCGGTCGCATAAAGCAACACCAACTGATAGGCCTACGTACTTCCGAAACGAATAAACGGAAACGAAGAAATTACCATGTATGTTCCAAAAACAAAACAAAAAAGATCAACAAACTTAATGTGCAAGTCTTGTGGAGATTATTTACATCTTGGAGACTATTTTTCTGCATTTAATATGAAAGAGAAATACTAAGTACCAAAGACAAAGCAAATAAACGAATATATTAAAGAAACAAATTTTGTATTTATTTATGTATGTATAACTTCGAGTAGGGGACAGAGTTGAGAACTTATGAGAACTAACGATGAGATTAGTAAAACGTAGCAATAATGTCAAGAAAGGCCGGCGACAAGCCAAGTAATCCAAATTAGCGCTGTCGGCGCCAAGCGAATAAATTTGTGCGAGACGTGCGGACGGCAAAGTGTTAAGTGTTTTAAGCTGCTTCGCTACACCGAGGATATAAGCTTCTAAGTTATCATGTTGGCAGTGGTCCTTGTTTCGAATTTTGGAATATTTACTTCGTCTTCTTTACGTGAATCACCTCATGGTCATTCTGGAAATGCTTGCCATAGAATACTTCCTTAACCCAGGAAAAGAAGAAGAAGTTTCTGGCCGTAATATCAGGAGATTACGGGGGCGAGGCAAAATTTGACAGCCCAAAAGATGCAGTGTGTGGGGAGTGCGCAGAACGACCTGGGCCATTGTCTAGAGCAGGGGCGGGCAAACGTTGCACACGGCTCATGAGCGCACAGCGCTGCACGTGTGCTGCTCGCGTGCAGTCGTCGAATGGGGCAGTGGCGACAGCCGGCAGGTTGCAGCAATGTAGTACCAGGCTAAGCTGCGGACGTTGAAGCGTAGCGACCACTACGTAGTCAACGTAATATTTCAAGAACCGGAAAATGCAGAGTGAAACAAGGAAACGGAGAAGTGGAGATTTGCTATCTTTTAAAAAGTAATGAGAGAATCTTTTTTTCTTTGTGCAAAAACGAGAAAATTCAAAATGTTTAATATGTGGCAGTATTCTCGCTGGTCAGCGGAAGTTTAGTATTGAAGGCCATTATAACAAATTTCACAAGGACGAGTACACTTTATTGTCGGATTCTGAGAGGATGGGGAAATTGACTGAGCTTAAGAAGAGCGATCTGACGATACTAAATGAATCTGTCTTATTTGCTATGGTCACGAGAGATCTGCGACTTCCTTTCGTCATGTCTCTCATGTAACTGATTTAACATTTTATGGAGCACCGTTTTCAATTTTTCAGGACGACAACAATAATAGCCCAGCGGTACGAGCTTAATATAGCGAGAGCTGGAAAACCATTTGCTGCAGTAGTAAGTGTCGGTTAAGAGCAAACATCAGTGATGAAAATTTAAGTAACTGCTTGCGTTTGTCTGTATGTAGAAATTTTGTTCCACTCCACCTGTGATAATTAAATAAAACGTATCGTAGGTAATAGGTACTCTTTCAAACCACGATATCTTTCAAGCAATACTACTACTAATCTTATTCCTACATTCAATAAAGCAAGCTGGAAAACAAAACGCATTGCAGAGAAAGGAGCGGACAGAAGGTATGGTGGGGAGGGGTGATAAGCGGGTGACCAGCTTGCCCCTGTGTGCACGCAGAACACCTGTTAACTGCACGCGTGCAAGTGCACTGCACACGTGCAGAATTCCTGCCCGCCCCTGGTCTAGAGCAACAACACCGCATTGGACAGCTTCTGGCGACGCTTCTTCGGAACTATCTATCGTAATATGTTCAGCACATATCAGTTGAATCCTTCAATGAAGGTTTGCCCTTTAGCAGAATAATCTATTTGGAAGTTCAAAGTGGTTGGTTCTTTGCATTCTTCGGTGCTGGTGAATCTCCATGTTTACATCGCTCGCTTTGCTCCTTTGTCCTGCGGCCAACTCACACACCCAGCACTAGTTCCTGCTGATTAGGTGGCTAAAAAGTGTTTATCGGTCTGACACAGCTACAAAATTTCCGCTGCAGCCTCCGTTCGGCGTGTTTTTTGAATTGTGTCATTAGTCGCGGAACCTAGCAGGAGGCGACTTTTGTCATGATCAAAATGTCGTGCAAGGTGGAAACGGATTTGTTACTCATTTTCTACTTCCTCGGTCACGCCACAATGGTGATACGCCGGTCTTCGTGCACGAGGGTCTCTTCTCGCGATACCGGTTCTCCCGAGAGAGATGGTCTGCCACTTCGTTCTGTGCCATTCAGATTTGATCACACTGGAAGCATTCGCGCACCTAGCCGCTGTGTAATACGATGGTGCATTATTATCGTACGCTTCAACCAACACAGGATGCACTGTTACCTGCAAGTACTGATGCCCGTTGTCATTGTCTGTGTCTTTAGGCCAAGTCCTACGAAGTGCATACTAGTTCTAAGCCCTCCGATATTTTTTTTTCTAATTAACTACTCACCCGAAATCGATGGAACTGGCGTTACTTCTCGACGTAATTGCCCTGCAGACGTACACATTTTTCACAACGCTGACGCCATGATTCCATGGCAGCGGCCAAGGCTTCTTTAGGAGTCTGTTTTGACCACTGGAAAATCGCTGAGGCAATAGCAGCACGGCTGGTGAATGTGCGGCCACGGAGAGTGTCTTTCATTGCTGGAAAAAGCCAAAAGTCACTAGGAGCCAGGTCAGGTGAGTAGGGAGCATGAGGAATCACTTCAAAGTTGTTATCACGAAGAAACTGTTGCGTAACGTTAGCTCGATGTGCGGGTGCGTTGTCTTGGTGAAACAGCACACGCGCAGCCTTTCCCGGACGTTTTTGTTGCAGTGCAGGAAGGAATTTGCTCTCCAAAACAATTTCGTAGGATGCACCTGTTACCGTAGTGCCCTTTGGAACGCAATGGGTAAGGATTACGCCCTCGCTGTCCCAGAACATGGACACCATCATTTTTTCAGCACTGACAGTTACCCGAAATTTTTTTGGTGGCGGTGAATCTGTGTGCTTCCATTGAGCTGACTGGCGCTTTGTTTCTGTATTGAAAAACGGCATCCACGTCTCATCCATTGTCACAACCGACGAAAAGAAAGTCCCATACATGCTGTCGTTGCGTGTCAACATTGCTCGGCAACATCCCACACGGGCAGCCGTGTGGTCGTCCGTCAGCATTCGTGGCACCCACCTGGATGACACTTTTCGCATTTTCAGGGCGTCATGCAGGATTGTGTGCACAGAACCCACAGAAATGCCAACTCTGGAGGCGATCTGTTCAACAGTCATTCGGCGATCCCCCAAAACAATTCTCTCCACTTTCTCGATCATGTCGTCAGACCGGCTTGTGCGAGCCCGAGGTTGTTTCGGTTTGTTGTCACACGATGTTCTGCCTTCATTAAACTGTCGCACCCACGAACGCACTTTCGACACATCCATAACTCCATCACCACATGTCTCCTTCAACTGCCGATGAATTTCAATTGGTTTCACACCACGCAAATTCAGAAAACGAATGATTGCACGCTGTTCAAGTAAGGAAAACGTCGCCATTTTAAGTATTTAAAACAGTTCTTATTCTCGCCGCTGGCGGTAAAATTCCATCTGCCGTACGGTGCTGCCATCTCTGTGACGTATTGACAATGAACGCGGCCTCATTTTAAAACAATGTGCATGTTTCTATCTCTTTCTAGTCTGGAGAAAAAAAAATCGGAGGCCTTAGAACTTGAATGCATCTCGTATTATACTTAAAATTTCTTCACTGCTTAACGTTGACTGACTCTGCTGCTATCTTTTTCGGAATTCCGCTTGCTTCCCTGGACGGCGAACACTGTCCAGGGGCGCCAGTCCTGAAAAAGTTCACAGGGCAGAGATTTTTTTTTTTTTTTTAATCTCATTTTGCTCGATATTGATCGTTCTATTTGTTCGGGGCGGACGTCCTATGACACTTATTGAAGTTCATCGTTGATATACTAGCTCAGTTTTTTTATTACAGAGGGCAGTTTAACCCTCTGACCGAACACGCTGAGCTACCGTGCCGGCACAAAAATGGTTCAAATGGCTCTGAGGACTATGGGACTTAACATCTATGGTCATCAGTCCCCTAGAACTTAGAACTACTTAAACCTAACTAATCTATGAACAGCACACAACACCCAGCCACCACGAGGCAGAGAAAATCCCGGACCCCGCCGGGAATCGAACCCGGGAGCCCGGGCGTGGGAAGCGAGAACGCTACCGCACGACCACGAGATGCGGGCAAGGGATCGAAACGTCGAGCGTTGAAGACATTTGAAGTGGAATATGACGTGGCCTAACGACACAGACTTTATTTCCAGCATTTTTCCCCTGCAAATAACTAAAGGCTAGTTGTTGGAGAGGTGACGGGATATAGTAGTAAACATGCACTGTAGCTGAGGTGACAGTGGAGACGCGCTAGCCGCAGCAGCTGCAGACGGGCAGTCCCCCTCGCGTTTTGCGGACGGCTCGCAGTACGGGACCGGCGCGGCGGTGTGAGTCAGCTCGGCGTGTGACAGTCAGCTGTTGCACAGTACTTCCGCGCCGCCGCCAAGGCTGCAGCGCCGCGCCGGGCGCCCGGCCTCGCGCCTCGCAGTCGGCTGCCGGCATTTATTTACGCGCCGTCGCAGAGGTCGCGCCCACGCGCGTTGCCCTCCTTGCGCCCATTCTTCAGGCGCGACCTCACGCAGCTGCAGGCTGACAATGATAACCTCTTTCCCTGTGAATGTAGCGTGGGTCTCTGAGGGTGCGAAGAGTTCCTAATAATGGGAAAAAAGCACACTTAATATCCGTTTTCAAGAAGAGTCGTCAAACAGACGCACAAAACTACAGTCCTATATCACTTGTAAGACCCTGAGGTGTGTGTAGCGAATAGCGAGTTTAAGTGTGGTTGCCTAATGTAATTCTAGGTCGATCCTATGGATTCTCATAACACGAGGGTTGCGATTTTCCTTCACTTCAGTTTAGCATAGGAAACCAATGATTCCCATCAGGATCCTGCTAGATTTCCTCAAAACGTGGATACGGTAAATTATTCATTAAAAAAAAGAAAAACCTGAAGAGTGCAAAAATTTGTATTAGTATGAAGTACACAATATCGGATTCTTCCTTACATGCAATTTATAGATGGGCAGTACATACGTTTTACTCTTTTTAGACAAAGCCCTTGTTATTAGACGGACGCAGAGTTGCTTGATCCTGAACAGCGCTGAGAAACAGAAGCGTCTCATTCTGACTGGCACTTCCACAAACCACTCAGTGACTAGCAAACGAAATTCAAAACATGTACTATGAGTGTTTCCCTATCCACAGAATCAGAGTATGCATATCATCCACTAAAGTACAGGCAGCAGTTGTACAGCACTGATGATCTGCTCACTGGGTCATCGCCCGCTGTGCATATGATGCACGTGGTGTACCTGCAATTCTCTGCCTACGCAAAAAAATGGCTCTGAGCACTATGGGACTTAACATCTAAGGTCATCAGTCCCCTAGAACTTAGAACTACTTATACCTAACTAACCTAAGGACATCACACACATCCTAGCCCGAGGCAGGATTCCAACCTGCGACCGTAGCGGTCACGCGGTTCCAGACTGAAGCGCCTAGAACCGCTCGGCCACACCGGCCGGACTGCCTACGCAGTAGACGCAATATGCCATCTGTAAACGCCTAGCGCTGAAATTACTTCAGTACAAGACAGAATACAGGTCATGGTTTCTGTTTGCTCACTAGCCAGTAACAGAAATTCGACTCAAGTATTCTCCCGTAAACAGGTACTTCAGTGTGTGTCAGACTCTAGAGAGGATTAAATAATCACCATTCGAGTAAACACAATAACAATTATGTCACAGAGAAGCGACTTCACACGCTGCCTGTGTCGCAAAACTGAACCACCACATTCTCCCCTGTGGCTCTCGCCAGCAGTGTCTCCAGGTCGATCAACAGAGGGAACTGTTTTCGATTGATCATGACAAAGAAGTGCCCTTGATCTACTCCTGGAGGGAAGTCTCCTCAATCGATCCCTAAACCCCAGAGGGAAGAGTCTTCGATCGAACTCAACAGGGAAGTGCCCTTGCTCGATCCCCAGAGGGAAGTGTTTCTTCATGCAATACTCCGCTCCCTCCTGGACACATGACATGTACATTTTCGCTCAGATGACGAAACGCAGTGGCTATTACCAAAATATTACCTAACACTGCATGGGTCATAAATCTGTCAAACAGTCACCGGAAGCTCATACTTCTTTCAGACCTGTCGTAAACACATCTCTAGTTTTCGGCAGGATGCGTGTCCCGTCGCTTCCCGCGAGAAGATTCCTCAGGGATCAGCTCGCTACCATCGATTGTGATCCAGCGCATAGCTTTGCACTAAAATGATGTCCTTCTTCCGCTCCCTCCCTGCCACCCCCCCCCCCCCCTCAGTGCTCTTTCTCCAGATACGGTATTCTGAAAATTTTTTCGATCCCACCCGAAGACAACTTCGTGCCTGCTCTGTCCATGCTACGGGGGTTCTGCTGCCTCCAGCATCATAAACTGGCCAAGCTGTGTCGCTCTCGGAGTAGTAAATGTCCACCCCTGAAGAATACAATTCCCTACCCAGCCCCACTTTGGCTGATAGTGGCTTCTGAGGAAAACGTGGCCCATTTCGCATTTTCTGTCAGTGTTCATGCATAATTAACTCCCAGATATGCAGTACTACACAAACGGTTAGTATGTGGTGCTAACCAGTACCAAATAATGAAATGATTAATAATCCGATTGTGCATCGTAAACAGTTACCTAATATAAGCATAAACCTATGAGAATATTAAATGTATGGTGTCAAATCTTGCCGCCTTACACACTGAAGTCGGTCTATTGTAGAATTGTGGAACACGTTTTGTAGTCGCGTATTCTGACACTTCTAGAGAACGAAAATCTCCACTGCGGGAATCGACGTGGGATTCCAGTGATGGTACGAAACCCAGCTCGCTCTGTTCGATTAAGACACCTATAAAGAAGTAGACATAGCCGCCCAGATATATACCGTGTTCCTTGACCTCCGCCGGCCGGAGTGGCCGTGCGGTTCTAGGCGCTACAGTCTGGAACAGCGAGACCGCTACGGTCGCAGGTTCGAATCCTGCCTCGGGCATGGATGTGTGTGATGTCCTTAGGTTAGTTAGGTTTAAGTAGTTCTAAGTTCTAGGGGACTGATGACCACAGCAGTTGAGTCCCATAGTGCTTAGAGCCATTTGAACCATTTGAACTTTGACTTCCAGAAGAAGTTTGATACACTTCCGCACCGCCACCTAACGAATAAAATGCGAGGTAGCGAAATATCAGATCACCTGTGTGATTTGTGTGATTGGAGTAAAGATTTTCTAGCAAACAGAACATAGCGTGTCTTTCTGAAGGAAGAAAAGTCTTCAGTCGTAAAAGTAACTCCAGACGTACCCCAAGGGAGTGTTAAAGGACCTTTTTTGTTGTTGTGGTTTTCAGTCCAAAGACTAGTTTGATGCAGCTCTCCATTCTAGTCTGTCCTGTGCAAGTCTCTTCATCTATGAATAACTGCTGCGACCTACCTCCTTCTGAATCTGCTTACTGTATTCATCTCTTGGCCTCTCCAGTTTTCACTCCTGCAAAATGTTAGTTTCATTTCTTTCATCAGTTGCTCTTCTTTCTCTTTGACGTATTTTACTTTCGACACATCCAGTTTTAGAACTTTTTTGTGATGTTTGTAAACACAGAAGAGATCGTGAGTGATTGGCACGATCTGGATACTTTTCACCACACAACCGCACCGCTGCTCTAACAGTTTGTCAAAATTCGCTATAAATGATATTCACATTTTCGGTTGTATATATTTGGGAATGTCTCATTAACTTTACGGGCAAGTTATACGATTGCTACAACAGAACACAGATGTGCTTCAGAGGCACAGGTTAACGCAAGAACGATACCTGAGTTACATGTTTGTTTATATGTGCCGGCCGCGGTGGTCTCGCGGTTCTAGGCGCGCAGTCCGGAACCGTGCGACTGCTACGGCCGCAGGTTCGAATCCTGCCTCGGGCATGGATGTGTGTGATGTCCTTAGGTTAGTTAGGTTTAAGTAGTTCTAATTTCTAGGGGACTGATGACCACAGCTGTTAAGTCCCATAGTGCTCAGAGTCATTTGAACCATTTTTTTTGTTTGTTTATATGTGGTATATCGAAGATGTTTGTAGATCCTGCTCTGGTGCCGGTGGAGCAATGATCTGTGGGGCTGTCATCTAGATACTGTTTGACCAAGTCTCATGTGTTATGTCATTGAAGTTCTCTTAGAAAAAAGTATATACGAGAGTTGGAACTTAAATAGTGGCAGCTATTTATTCACAACGGAGTCAAAAGAGTTACATGTTTGCACCTAATACTGTCCTTCAAAGTAGTGTAGAACCCATTGCTAGCGATGTGGAAGGGGTAGTACACCGTTAGCAGAGCCTGTTTTGTTGATGGTGACAATGGAGCGGTCTACTGACTGTCGAATCTCTGGAACAATTCTGAAGCGAATGCCACGAAGTGGTTCCTTCATCTTCGGAATCAAATCAAAGTCACAAGAACTTAAGTCGGAGTGCAGTACTTCCCAGTCCCAACGACCGAACAGAGCAGCCACAGCTTGCGCTGTATGCTCCCGAGCTTGTCGTGCAAAATGATGGGTGGGTTGCGCAGCAAATGTCGCCGCTTCTTTCGCAAAGCTGGTCGCAGGTGATGCTCCAAAAATGAACAGTAATACTGTGCATTGACGGTCTGCCGTGGAGGAACGTAATGCGTTAGGATAACACCATCACTGTCGTACACGAGAATCACCATAACTCTAGACCGCTCCATTCGCAACATTAACAGAACAGGCTCTGCTAACGGTATACTATGCCTTCAACATCGCTGGAAACGGGTTCTACACAACACTGGTGACTACTTTGAAAGACAGTAACAGGTGCAAACATGTAACTCTTTTGTATCGGTTGTGAATAAATAGTTGCCACAATTGAAGTTCCAAACCTCGTAGCTTAATTACAAAAAAACAAAGTCGGCGATTGTAAATGATAAAAGTTACTTGGGCGCGTCAGGAAATTCGCCATATTGTTTGCTATAACTTGGCAAAAACCGCACATCAATACATTTATTCATTTTCGATACATTTGTGGTGGCCTGTCTTAGATGCCACACCCTGTATATAAATGACCTAGTAGATAACGTCGGAAGTTCCACGAGTGTACTTGGGGATGGTGCTGTTGTGTACAGAGAAGTCGGAACGCTAGAAAATTGCAGCGAAATGCAGGAAAACCCGAAGAGGATCGACGCCTAAAATGGCATACTGTCGTATTAAAATACACTATTAGACACATTGTCTAAGAGTCGATATTTCTGGCAGAGCCTACTGCTTTGTTTCATTACTGAGTACACCATCTTGACGATAGTATGCCATCTTCGGCAATTTATAACACTTAACACACTTGATAATGGCACTTTGAAGCCGAAATCATGATTGTGTGAGTGTAAATATAACACTGTAAATAAACAACAGTCTAATGGCGGTACTGATTTTAAAGGAATATATTATGACTGTGGCCCCGCATTACGAAAAGATTATTAAACATCGAAACCCCTTCGCGTGCCGGCCGGAGTGGCCGTGCGGTTCTAGGCGCTACAGTCTGGAGCCGAGCGACCGCTACGGTCGCAGGTTCGAATCCTACCTCGGGCATGGATGTGTGTGATGTCCTTAGGTTAGTTAGGTTTAATTAGTTCTAAGTTCTAGGCGACTGATGACCTCAGAAGTTAAGTCGCATAGTGCCCCTTCGCGTGTGCGCCCGCCAGCCGAGAACAAGTAATGGACTCTCTGCAACAATGTGAGTGGTCCCGCACCACTGACCGGACACTGGCAGCAGCCGAATTAGAGAAATACCGTCCCGCGTGTAGACTGCTGGTAACACCATAATACACTCCTGGAAATGGAAAAAAGAACACATTGACACCGGTGTGTCAGACCCACCGTACTTGCTCCGGACACTGCGAGAGGGCTGTACAAGCAATGATCACACGCACGGCACAGCGGACACACCAGGAACCGCGGTGTTGGCCGTCGAATGGCGCTAGCTGCGCAGCATTTGTGCACCACCGCCGTCAGTGTCAGCCAGTTTGCCGTGGCATACGGAGCTCCATCGCAGTCTTTAACACTGGTAGCATGCCGCGACAGCGTGGACGTGAACCGTATGTGCAGTTGACGGACTTTGAGCGAGGGCGTATAGTGGGCATGCGGGAGGCCAGGTGGACGTACCGCCGAATTGCTCAACACGTGGGGCGTGAGGTCTCCACAGTACATCGATGTTGTCGCCAGTGGTCGGCGGAAGGTGCACGTGCCCGTCGACCTGGGACCGGACCGCAGCGACGCACGGATGCACGCCAAGACCGTAGGATCCTACGCAGTGCCGTAGGGGACCGCACCGCCACTTCCCAGCAAATTAGGGACACTGTTGCTCCTGGGGTATCGGCGAGGACCATTCGCAACCGTCTCCATGAAGCTGGGCTACGGTCCCGCACACCGTTAGGCCGTCTTCCGCTCACGCCCCAACATCGTGCAGCCCGCCTCCAGTGGTGTCGCGACAGGCGTGAATGGAGGGACGAATGGAGACGTGTCGTCTTCAGCGATGAGAGTCGCTTCTGCCTTGGTGCCAATGATGGTCGTATGCGTGTTTGGCGCCGTGCAGGTGAGCGCCACAATCAGGACTGCATACGACCGAGGCACACAGGGCCAACACCCGGCATCATGGTGTGGGGAGCGATCTCCTACACTGGCCGTACACCACTGGTGATCGTCGAGGGGACACTGAATAGTGCACGGTACATCCAAACCGTCATCGAACCCATCGTTCTACCATTCCTAGACCGGCAAGGGAACTTGCTGTTCCAACAGGACAATGCACGTCCGCATGTATCCCGTGCCACCCAACGTGCTCTAGAAGGTGTAAGTCAACTACCCTGGCCAGCAAGATCTCCGGATCTGTCCCCCATTGAGCATGTTTGGGACTGGATGAAGCGTCGTCTCACGCGGTCTGCACGTCCAGCACGAACGCTGGTCCAACTGAGGCGCCAGGTGGAAATGGCATGGCAAGCCGTTCCACAGGACTACATCCAGCATCTCTACGATCGTCTCCATGGGAGAATAGCAGCCTGCATTGCTGCGAAAGGTGGATATACACTGTACTAGTGCCGACATTGTGCATGCTCTGTTGTCTGTGTCTATGTGCCTGTGGTTCTGTCAGTGTGATCATGTGATGTATCTGACCCCAGGAATGTGTCAATAAAGTTTCCCCTTCCTGGGACAATGAATTCACGGTGTTCTTATTTCAATTTCCAGGAGTGTACAAACGCCTGCGTTCGGAGTGATGGCATTATCAGGAAGCATGGACAGCTAATAAACGCCACGGCTTTGTGTGCAGCGATGAATCGCAGTTCTGAAGCATCCCGTCGTTCGTGATTATGGAGACGACCTGGGAAGAGATCCTAGTCTTGCACTGTTTTGGAGACGCACAGCGGTGTTCTCCCGGCGTCATGATGTGGGGAGCCATCGGGTATGACTTCAAGTCACGACTAGTAGCGCTTGAGGGAACTCTGATGGTGCACCGGTACATCAAGGGCGTCCAGCTTCCAAAGTTAGTTAATTAGTTAGTTAGTTACATGTTCCATAGACCACACGAACGACCCAGTTACCGAAATGATGTGGAAGTAATCAGTTCACACGATACGCATTCATCATTAGCGTCAACATTAACGAACATCTTGTTATTTTTAGTCCTGCTCGCACCGAGCTAGGTGAAGCAGAGGTTAGTGCACTGCACCCGCATTCGGGAGGAGGACAGTTCGAACCCGCGTCCGGCCATCCTGATTTAAGTTTTCCGTGATTTCCTTAAATCGCTTCAGGCAAATGCCGGGATGGTTCCTTTGAAAGGGCACGGCCGACTTCTTTCCCCATCCTTCCCCAATCCTACGGGACTGAACACCTTCGCTGTTTTGTCCCCTCCCCCCAAATCAACCAATCGACCGATCAGGTCTTGCTCATGCAACTACATTTGACGTTGTCGTTATTGCTGTTGTTGTTACCGGCTACCAGCTTTTAAACAGAAATTTGTCAATGGAATAGAAGGAGTTGTCCAGAAGAAACGATTTTAAATTGGATATAAAACTTGCTTCGTTACCTGTCAGACATTTTATGCTGCCGGGCAAACGATCAAACGTTTTTTGTTGTGTATATTGAACTCCTTTTAAGCCAATGACAGCTTTAAAAGTAGGTCATTTTTCCCTCTAGTGTTGCAGGTATGGGCAGAACTTTCGTTGTCAAATTCTGTTGGATTATTTATGACAAATTTCTTTAACGAATATATGTACGTTGATGGCGCAGTTAAAATGCCTAGCACCTTGAAGAGGCACCTAAATGACGACCGTGGGCGAACAATATATACTATTCTTACCCCCCGCTTTAGCGCAATCAATACTTTCTCTAAGTAACGAGTTACCGCAGAAAATTACTCCACGAGGCATCACTGAGTAGAAATATACAAAATATGTCAGAGGTTGATACGTTTTTTTTTACGAGATTAGCAGTTATACGAAGAGCAAAAGTAGCCTTACTTAATTGTTGCAGAAGCTCAGTAATATGCTTCTACCAGTTCATGTTTTCATCAATATGTACACCCAAAAATTTGGGGCGTTCTATCCTATTTACTGACTCCTGCTCGTCTGCTATATCAGTTCTCGGTATGATCCTATTTGTTGTATAGAACTGAATGCAGTGATCTTTTTTTTTTCTTTTTCAAAATTTAGGGAGAGTCCATTTTCAGAGAACCACTTAATATTTCTTTGGAAAATATCATTTACCAACTCTTCTGCTGCGTTCTCTTTAATGAGTTACTCTCATGCGAGAGCACTGTGGAGCTGGACAATACTCGTCCACATAGGACACGTGTCTCTACGAACTCTCTGCGTGATGTAGAGGCATTTCGGTAGGCAGCAATATTCCCAGGTAAGTCACCGATAGAACGTATGTGGGACCAGCTGGGACGTCAGTTCGATCCAAGTGAGAGAATCCGGAATAGCAAGAACTAGTTACAATATTTGTGGGCCATTTGTCTCAGAAGAAGATGCAACGGCTTTATGAAACCCTTCCCATCCAGGCCCGAGGGGATCCAACGTCGTACTGATAAGTGGGCTCTTACTGCCAAGTTATTTCTACACTTGTCTATATTTTGTAGCCATTTAAATAACATTCCAGGCCCTCTTCATCAGTGAAGTTTCATTTCGTTCCCCCTTCCTTTTGGGTACTTCGCTTTGTTTTTCCAAGTTGCGTATGTCGCTTTAAGGAAGGGATTTGTTAGTATTTAATTAAAACTCCATCTATCTGAAAAGCAGTTCGATACAGATACGTACTGTAACATTTTCCAATATCTTTCATTTCTTCAAATACCTGCAGACATTTCTGTTTCAGCATACGAAGACAGCAGTGTGCAACTTCGTCAGACTCGAGAAGTAGTTTTAAGACCTGCGAAGCTTTGAAAACGAAATTAAATCATTTAGCATCTAATTCACTTCAGTACTTTTAACTTAGACTACATGTCATTGATTTACGAATTTCTAATTTCCTAAAGGAATTACGTTATAAAGTCACTAGCTGAGAATCCCGCCGTTGCACAAGTCAGAATATATGGTATGGGTGGATACGAGGTTGTATGTAGACATACATATCATTAAGAACATTCTAAATGCAGTTATCCTATTAGCAATGTAGTTTGATAGCTGTGCGTGGCAAAGAGTGAGCGTGGTTCGCAAAAACCCGCGAAATATGGAGCAACAGATACTCTTAGGTAAAGGTAAATAATATATGTCTTACGAACTTGACTGTACATGTAAAAATGTTGTTGTTGTTTCATTCACGATGCACTGTAATGGTGATAGAGTCCTCAACGTGTTTCAGCCATAATGTGGTGGGTGGCAGTGGATGACTTTGGTTTGCAAATATGCCAACGCAATGCGCGATATGAACCACTTAGTTCTCTTAGAAAAAGCTATATTGTCTATGAATTTCCAACTTTACCGTATTAGTTAATATTCTTGCTTATACAGTCTTCAAACTGTGCCATCTGTACTGGCATTAGCATTACGTTACGCAGAGATCTTTAACTACGGATAACACTATGGCGCAAATGCTAGTTTAGAAATGTTGTCTTCAAATAATAGGATTTAAATGAAGCTCGAAACGAATGGCAGTTCCCTGATTTCATTAGGCATTTACTTTTCACTGCATGTACATAAGTAAAATATCTCGTTTTCACGATACTTTCCTATAGATTATATTTGTAGTGATTGATGAAAATGTGCTAAATTATGAAAAGGCTTGTACTCGCGGAGAACAAGCGATCAGAAATCGCTGTAGTGTGCCGTTCGATTAGTCATTTGTTAGTTACGAGTAATTTTGTCTATGAGACTATCTGTATTTTATTCTTTATGTTTCTGCTGATCGTCGGTAAAGTATGGTTGACGAAACACGGCTGAGAGATTAAAAACTGATCTTTTTGGCATTATACGTCGTTATTAAAGTCTAAATGACGAAACTATGCAAGCATCGTATTATGTCGGACGAATAAAACAATAAACGCGTTCTTAAATGTGCGGTAAGTTCATATGTCACAGAGTATACAGCTTTCCTAAGAGTACGTATTGCGCCATATTTAACCGATTTTTGTTCGCCACTCTCACCTACTGCCGCGCACCGCGACCAAACTCCCTTGCTAACAGCTTGAGACCAAGGGCTGTCTACCACGACATCTACGAGTGAGCGGCAGTGGATGGATATGTAGAAAAGTCTGTCAGTACGTACACACACAAGCCTTCTATATATAGATATAGGTTGATTTGTGACTCCCCTCTCACAGTGGTGACTAGATACGCCTAGATACGCGACTAAATCGCTGTCATCTTGTATAAATAAGATACTTCGAACAGAAACAAAAACTGTGTTTATAATCTCTCAAAACGTCTGCTGGAAGCGTCACAGAAAGAGAACCAGGAACAGTTCCGTCAAAAAAAGGCACCAGTATTGGTCTTGCGCAAATACGCTAAGTTTTTGCAAGCGTCATTCCGTCCTTCGAAAGTTGATGTCTCACCCCGGCGAATGGCACTAGGAGCCGCGTCGCTAAACAGTTATCTGATCCGCAGAGACCGTCACATCCGCAACTGCGGTGCATTAGCACCCGGCACACACCTGCGACTCCATGTTCTGCTAATTTACACACAAGTGGTTCGCGATTGTTCATCTTGCAGGCACAAGATGTGAGTATAAGTTTGTGCGTGTGTGTGTGTGTGTGTGTGTGTGTGTGTTTGTGTATGTGTGTGTGTGTGTGTGTGTGTGTGTGTGTGTTTTATTCCTGCAGGAGGGACAGAAAAGGAAAACAAAGAAAGACAGCATGATAAAAAAATGGTCACTCGAGCCTACGTTTCCCTAAAGAAATGACACACTCTTATGATCCAGACTGTAAGTTAAGCGTAAACGTGTGACACAATACCGGCTCATTTCTGCTATATTCTGAGTGCCGGCCCCAGCGCTCTTTGCGGAACCGAAGAATGTTGAGCTTGCAGTCTATGTTTCTTTATTGCCTTTCTTCTTGGCTTTAGCTGCTTCTTCAAGGTCAGTAATCAGTGTCTGGGAAGTCGTAATCTATACTTATAATAAAACTGTCGTGTCTGTCTGTTTGTTTATTTGAACAGGGTAATCTACAAAGCTACTAGACGAATTTTCAAGGTATTTTCAAATGTAACTTGAGCGTAGCTTGCGGAAACATATATGCTTTATTTCATCAAAGTCGGATCACGAAAAAATAAAGATATCGTAATTTAAAGCTTTATCTAAAAATTTCATATACACTACTGGCCATTAAAATTGCTACACCACGAAGATGATTTGCTACAAACGCGAAATTTAACCGACAGGAAGAAGATGCTGTGATATGCAAATGATTAGCTTTTCAGAGCATTCACACAAGGTTGGCGCCGGTGGTGACTCCTACAACGTGCTGACATGAGGAAAGTGTCCAACCGATTTCTCATACACAAACAGCAGTTGACCGGCGTTGCCTGGTCAAACGTTGCTGTGATGCCTCGTGTAAGAAGGAGAAATGCGTAGCATAACTTTTCCGACTTTGATAAAGGTCGGCTGGAGGCTATCGCGATTGCGGTTTATCGTATCGCGACATTGCTGCTCGCGTTGGTCGAGATCCGATGACTGTTAGCAGAATATGGAATCGGTGGGTTCAGGAGGGTACTACGGAACGCCGTGCTGAATCCCAATGGCCTCGTATCACTAGCAGTCGAGATGACAGGCATCTTATCCTCATGGCAGTAACGGATCGTGCAGCCACGTATAGATCCCTGAGTCAACAGATGGGGACGGTTGCAAGACAATAACCATCTACACGAACAGTTCGACGACGTTTGCAGCGTCATGGACTATCAGCTCGGAGACCATGGCTGCGGTTACCCTTGACTCTGGCCAGCCAATGTGGTCGAGCGGTTCTAGGCGCTTCAGTCTGGAACCGCGCGACCGCTACAGTCGCAGGTTCAAATCCTGCCTCGGGCATGGATGTGTGTGATGTCCTTAGGTTAGTTAGGTTTAAGTAGTTCTAAGTTCTACGGGACTGATGACCTCAGATGTTAAGTCCTATAGTGCTCAGAGCCATTTGAACCATTTGAACCTTGACAGGAGCGCCTTCAATAGTGTACTCAACGACGAATCAGGGTGCACGAATGGGGAAATGTCATTTTTTCGGATGAATCTAGGTTCTGTTTACAGCATCATGATGGTTGCATACGTGTTTGGCGTCATCGCAGTGAACGCACATTGGAAGCGTGTATTCGTCATCGCCATACTGGTGTATCACCCGGCGTGATAGTGTAGGGTGCCAATTGGTTACACGTCTCGGTCACCTCTTGTTCGCATTGACGGCACTTCGAACAGTGACGTTACATTTCAGATGTGTTACGACCCGTGGCTCTACCCTTCATTCGAACCCTGCGAAACCCTACATTTCAGCAGGATAATGCACGACCGCATGTTGCAGGTCCTGTACGGGCCTTTCTCGATACAGAAAATGTTCGACTGCTGCCCTGGCCAGCAAATTCTCCAGATCTCTCATCAATTGAAAACGTCTGGTCAATGGTGGCCGAGCAACTGCCTCGTCACAATACGCCAGTCACTATTCTTGATGAACTGTGGTATCGTGTTGAAGCTGCGTGGGCAACTGTACCTGTACACGCCATCCAAGCTCTGTTTGACTCAATGCCCAGGAGTATCAAGGCCGTTATTACGGCCAGAGGTGGTTGTACTGGGTACTGATTTCTCAGGATCTATGCACCCAAATTGCGTGGAAATGTAATCACACGTCAGTTCTAGTATAATATATTTGTCCAGTGAATACCCGTTTATCATCTGCATTTCTTCTTGGTGTAGCAATTTTAATGGTCAGTGGTGTATGTCTGTTAGTCTGTTTGAACACACTAATCTCCAAAACCACTAGACAAATTTTCATAGAGTTTTCTCACAAACTGAGCATAGCTTGGGACAACATATAGGCTTTACTTCACAAAATTTAAACATAGAAAAATATGGCAGTTTAAAGTTTTGTATAAAATGATCTGCTCGGCTTAGTAGTTGGGATGCTAAATCATCACAGGATAGTATACCAAAGAACCAACAGGTGGCACTGATAGTTTTTGTTTAACTCAGTGACGGGTTTATTTTAGTAAGTTTAAATAAGTGACATTATTAAATGCCGCATTCTTATCTTTGCGAATACAAACCAATAGCGAAGCTACATGCCTTGGATATATGGATTTATTGATTTTTGTTTGTGTATTAATATTTTAACTATATTAGTTTGCTTCTGTCGATGAGTTTCATTTATATTTGACTATGTTGTCTCAAGTATCTAATGAATATCATGAGTTGAAATTTGCTGTGAGCCGAAAGCATCAAGATTTAACTCGTTCTTTGGAAACTCCTTCCAGAAGTGATCCACCACATAGCTCTGATAGATAGCGTCATGCATTATCTCACTCCTCAGAACCCTTCACTCGCAGAGGTTTAAATCTAATTCTGTCCAACGTAACATCATAGAAGTGGAAAGTCTGACGGGAAGGGGCACAGGAGAGAGAGGTTTTGTACCCCGAATCCAACTTATTCCTAATGAACGAGAGCTAAGGCACTGTGTGACACAGAGTCAATTAAAAATATCCAAAAGGCTTAAAAAGGCTTAAAATGCAAAATAGGTTACTTTATCATAAACTCAACAATGAAGTACAAGATCTAAGAGTTTACAGGAGAAAAGACTCATATTTAGCTGATTTTCTGCTGATGGGAATAATAACATTAGAAGACAAATGAAAGAAATTCTACACAAAGAAATCCAATACTTCAGAGGACGTATTCAAAAGTATATCTTATTGAAGGAGGAAACTAGAAGAAAAACTTCACTACCATAAATTACAGCAGTATCTATTAAGCATTACAGCAGTATCTGTTATGCTCTCCAACAGCTGATGATATAGAGGCTGAGTGGAATAACATCAAACACTGTGGAAAAAAAGCAGCACTTGGAGTATTCGGCAGAAAGAAAAAAAAACGATTAAGGCGATTGAAGATCAATGTAATCAATAAGGAGTAATGGAAAAGCGTTACATAAAACTATGGTGTAGTTTAACTGCTGCTACAAATACATTGCTCACCAATACAATAAGACAATTAACTCAACATTAGACGAGTCTCAACTGTTTTAAAAAGTCCAAAAAACCGTAAAGCGTGCGACCCGAACGGAATAAATATCGAACTGTGAAGATTAAGGCTTTTACAGTTACTCAGTAAATGCTGGTGAAATTGTAAAGTATCTGCTGATTGGAAAACCAAAGAGATAACTTCTTTTTTTTAAAAAAAAGAATGTAGCTCGTCCCTTTAACGAAGTACATGGAGATATACAATTGAAAGGAAGCTATTATGTGAACGCTATGCTATATTCAGATGATGTTGTTTTAGCAGAGAACAAGAAAGCAGACTTACAACATTCAGCGTATAAATTGTATGAACTAGGAAGATAGTGCTACAGTCTGAAAAATAACCACCTCTAAAACTTCAGTTATGCCTCACTATGGAAAATACCCCATCTGATCAAAAATTGTTAATGAAGACAAGGCGTTGGAAAAATTCTCCAGTTTTAGATATTTAGGGTGCGATATTAACTAAAATAGCGATAATAATATCCATACTAATATTATAAATGGAATCTAGCTCTGTCTGTTACTCTGTCACCACTAAACCTCTGAACAGATTTTGACGAAATTTGGTATGGTGATAGCGTGAACGGTGGGGAAGAACATAGCCTGCTTTAGAAAGTGTGGTGAAGCACAAGATATTTATTGATATGAAGATATATCGCGAAATATGGAATACTACTTACTCTTTGAAAAGTCTATTTACACTTTGGCCTTTGGAATTTTACCATTTTTGTGAAATTGCTTTTATTGTCTGATATGTTCTACATAATACGATTCAACGTAATGAATACAAAGCTTATACCCTCACCATGTTAATTCATACTTCCACACTAATGTCACTCATAAGCTCGTCGCATTTAAGCCACTGAGTCAACTGTCTCTTATAACTTCTGAGATGTTTGAAGAATCACAACAACGGCGTCATTTAAATGGTGGTAATGCGTTTACATGTAGAACGTGAAAGGCTGTTTGTGAGGCTGCATTGCCGGCCGTTGTGGACGAACGGTTCTAGGCGCTTCAGTACGCAACCGCGCTGCTGCTATGGCCGCAGGTTCGAATCCTGCCTAGGCTAGATAGGTTTAAGTAGTTCTAAGTGTAGGGGACTGATGACTTCAGATGTTAAGTCCCATACTGCTTAGAACTATTTGAGCCTTTTTTTTAAAAAAAAAAAAAAAAAAAGGCCGCATTTGAGTACGTTATGCGACCACAGCTGCGGATAGCAGGTAGACACAAGAGGGCAGCTGACGTCATGGCACATGCAGTAGCTTACTGACTCATAATCACTTGCTATAAAAAAACTGCTGATATGAGAGTGTAGCTGCAGATAACAGCTAGTACAGAATAAAATCAATAAATTTAGCACATATGTGAAACTACAATTAAAACCGTGCAGAACAAAACGAGGAAAGACACCAGATTAAAGTGTTGTGCCTATCTTGCTCTACGGAAGTTAATCTTGGACTGAAAAAATTAAAGAAAAGCAGCATACAATCGGCTAAAATGAGATGTTTAAGATTTGTCAAAGGCTGCTCCAGAAGGAATCTCATAAGAAATGAGAACCTACGAGAAGATTTAGGAACAATTAATTTAACCAACAAAGTGGAGGAATATAGGTAGAAATTGAGGCAACATCTTAAACGAATGAAAGAACGCAGAATTCCTGTCACTGTAAACAGGCACAAGATCTCAGTAAAAAGTGACTTTGGAAGACTGAAAAAACAATCTTAAAAATGTGAAGTCAGAACAGGCACATTGGTTAACATTAAAGTGAAGAGTTACGAACAACTTAAACTGGAAAGAACACGTAGAAAATGTTGTGGGGAAGGCTAACCAAAGACTGCGTTTTATTGGCAGGACACTTAGAAAATGTTACAGATCTACTAAGGAGATTGCTTACACTACACTTGTCCATCCTCTTTTAGAATACTGCTGCGCACTGTGGGATCCTTACCAGACAGGACTGACGGAGTACATCGAAAAAGTTCAGAGAAAGGCAGCACGTTTTGTATTATCGCGAAATATGAGAGTGTCACAGAAATGATACAGGATCTGGGTTCGGAAATCATTAAAAGAAAGACGTTTTTCGTTGCGACGGAATCTTCTCACGAAATTCCACTCACAAACTTTCTCCTCCGAATGCGAAAATATTTTGTTGACACCGACCTACGTAGGGAGGAACGATCACCACGATAAAATAAGGGAAATCAGAGCTCGTGTGTTCATTCTTTCCGCGCGTTATACGAGATTGGAATAATAGAGAATTGTGAAGGTGGTTCGATGAACCCTCTGCCAGGCACTTAAATGTAATTTGCAGAGTTTCCATGTAGATGTCGACGTAGATGTAGAAGGAGGAGCAGGACGAGGAAAAGAAAGAAAGGCGAGTGGACTTATAAAGAATAGTAACAAGTGGAACAGCGACTTTCTAAACATGAAAAACTGGAAAAGATCCAACACGGTATGATACGACGCTCTATTAGAACAAACTTGGCTAGCAGTGGGAGAGGAAATGTGTAAATACATCCAGTAGCGTTATACTTGGATAGAGAGGTGAAAAGTATAGGGGAAAGCAGAGATGAAGACCTTACCATAAGAATATAAGAGTTGGAGGTCACATCGCTAAGTTGGAAAGCTAAAGACAAAAAAAGAAAAATTTCTTTAACAAATATTGCCTGGATTTTATAATCATTCCATGTATGTGTGTGTGTGTTCGTATCCGGCAGCAGCGCAGATATTCCGGGTCCCTCCGTCAAAGCTGTCTGTGCACGAGGAATCCTTGAATAGCGCCTGAATGATGGACTGGGACGGCGGTGTGAAGGTGAGACGTGGACCCAAAGGTAGAGGTAAAGGTGAAGGCGGAGCTAACCCCTCAGGCGGGCCTTGAAACGAAGCTGCTGTCCTCCCAGATGACTCTCAACAATATCTTTCCCCAGCACGCGCATTCTTTCACGGAGTGACACCACGCAAAAGCTCTTATGAAAGAAACGCACATTCCCCCACAGAACTACACATCCGGCGTACAATCAGAGAAAAATAGGACTGGAGGATCGAGAATGAAGTGCTCGGATTAGGTGTAAGACAGGGATCTTTCGCCCCTACTGTTCAGTCTACACGTGGAACGGGTTATGACGGACATAAAGGAAGAGTTCAGGAGTGGGATTATAATTCGCGGCAAAAGGCTATCAGTGATAAGATTTGCTGAAGATATTGATTCCTCAACGAAAGTGGAGAAGAATTACAGGATCTGTTGTGTATGTTCTAATGAGCACACCCTGTGAATTAGGAGTAAACTGAAGAAAGACGAAAGTCAGAAATGAAATTAACTACAAATTTAATATCAAAATTAGGACCTATGGAGTTGAAGAAGTGAAGGAATTCTGTTATCTTGGAAGCAAAAAACAGATGAATGGCTAAGCAAGTAGGATCTAAAGGGGAGACTGGCAAAGGCAAAGAGACCATCTACTACTACCAAATTTGACCTTAGATTGAGGAGAAAGTTTCGGATAATTTACGTTTGCAGCATTGTATGGAAATGGATCACTGACTTTGGGAAAGCCGGAAAACGTGAAAATCGAAGAGCTTGAGATGTACTGCTGTAGAATAACGTTGAACTTTTTTGGACTGATAAGATAAAGTATGAGGAGGTTCTTTGCACAATCGGCGAAGAAAGAAACTTATGGAAAACACTGACGGGAAGACGGGACAGGATGACAGGAGACGTTTTAAGACATCAGTAAACAATTTCCATAGTACGGCAAGGAGCTGTTGAAGGTAAAAACTGCAGGAGAAGTCGAAGATTGGAATACATCTCATAGATACTTGAGGACGTAGGAGGCAAGTGCTTCTCTGAAATGAAGAAAAATCAAGAACCGAATAAATCGGTTGCTGCAGGCTGGTCTCTACAGGACCAACACGAACTCCTCATATAAAATTGCGGAGGTTACTCAAAGATATTTTCTGAATATTTTGGTATAATAAATCCATGGTGTCAGATAGCGCTTTTATTTTCACTCTGTAATAGTATAGTTATGTGTATTTGGTTTGTTACCCCAATAACTCTTCTTCCACGGGAAATACATCTCCAGTAGTGAAAAAACTCGTAATATGCAATTATTCAAAACTGACAATAGCCGAGGGTAGTTAATAAGTAATGAAACACACTTTTTCTCTGCCAACTTCGGTTGCAAAAATGAGGGATTTGATGTGAGACGTGGAATATTCCCGCTTCAGCCCTTACATTTGCATTAAGTTCCATGGCTGACGGCGTTATACGTAGCCTACCCTTCCAAATGGCGTCTGTAACGGAGGTACGTTCCAAGCAGAGAGCTGTCATTGTTTCTTTTGGCAGAAAACCGCAGCGTCGCAGACATCCATAGGTGCTCACAGAACGTCTAACGGAGACAAGACAGTTAACAAAAGCATGGTGAGTCGTTGGGCGAGGCGTCTGCAACAAGGTCTCGCAAATCTGTCCAAACTCCCACGTGCCGGCCGGTCGCACAGAACAGTCACCCTTGCAATGTTGGAACGTGCGGACACTCTCACTCGAGGATATCGACAGATGACAATCAGACATCTCGTAGCGCAACTGTACGTCTCTGTTGGTAGTGCTCACAGACTCGTCCACCAGCTGGGGTACCCAAAGATGTGTGGCCGCTGGGTTTCTCGCTGCCTAACGGAAGGCCATAACGAACATCTGTGCGGAGTTGCTTGCGCGTTACGAGGCTGTACTTTTGTCGAACATCGCCACAGGCCATGAAACAGGGGTTCGAACTGGGAACAAAACGGAGATCCATGGAGCGACGCCACACCACCTCTCCTCCGAAGAATATGTTGAAAGCCACACCTTCAGCCGGTAAAGTCATGGCGACGGTCTTCTGAGACTACGGAGGGGTTATTCTGTTCGATGTTCTTCCTCATAGTGCAACGATCACCTCGGAAGTGAACTGTGCTATCTTCAGGAAATTGAAGAAATGATTTCAGCGTGTTCGTCGTCACAAAAAATGCGAACCAACTTTTCCTTCACCATGACAACGCAAGGCACCCCACAAGTCTGCGCAACCGATAGGAATTCACAAAACTTCATTGATCTGTTCTTCCTCACAGAAAACACAACTCATTACCATGACTAATGCGGTGTAGGAAACCCGTTCGCATTCAAACGAGCTTCCAGTCGTCTAGGAATGGATATACAGTGTGGTCCATTGATAGTGACCGGGCCAAATATCTCACGAAATAAGCATCAAACGAAAAAACTGCAAACAACGAAACTCGTCTAGCTTGAAGGGGGAAACCAGATGGCGGTATGGATGGCCCGCTTGATGGCGCTGCCACAGGTCACACGGTTACCAGCGGTTTTTTTTTAATAGGAACCCCCATTTTTATTACATATTCGCGTAAAACGTAAAGAAATGTGAGTGTTTTTGTTGGATCACTTTTTTCGCTTTGTGATAGATGGCGCTGTAATTCTCACAAATGTATAAGTACGTGGTATCACGTAACATCCCGCCAGCGCGGACGGTATTTGCTTCGTAATACATTACCCATGTTAAAATGGACCGTTTACCAATTGCGGATAAGGTGCATATCGTGTTGATGTATGGCTATTGTGATCAAAATGCCCAACGGCCGTGTGCTATGTATGCTGCTGTGTATTCTGGACGACATCATCCAAGTGTCCGTACCGTTCGCCGGATAGTTACGTTATTTAAGGAAACAGGAAGTGTTCAGCCACATGTGAAACGTCAACCACGACCTGCAACAAATGATGATGCCCAAGTAGGTGTTTTAGCTGCTGTCGCGGCTAATTCGCACGTCAGTAGCAGACAAATTGCGTGACAATCGGGAATCTCAAAAACGTCGGTGTTGAGAATGCTACATCAACATCGATTGCACCCGTACCATATTTATATGCACCAGGAATTACATGGCGACGACTTTGACGTCGTGTACAGTTCTGCCACTGGGCACAAGAGAAATTACGGGACGATGACATATTTTTTGCATCCGTTTTATTTAGCGACGAAGCGTCGTTCACCAACAGCGGTAACGTAAACCGGCATAATATGCACTATCGTGCAACGGAAAATCCACGAAGGCCTGCGACAAGTGGAACATCAGCGAACTTTGCGCGTTAATGTATGGTGCGGCATTATGGGAGGAAGGATAATTGGCCCCCATTTTATCGATGGCAATCTAAATGGTGCAATGTATGCAGATTTCCTACGTAATGTTCTGCCGATGTTACTACAAGATGTTTCACTGCATGACAGAATGGCGATGTACTTCCAACATGATGGATGTCCGGCACATAGCTCGCGTGCGGTTGAAGCGGTATTGAATAACATATATCATGACAGGTCGGTTGGTCGTCGAAGCACCATACCATGGCCCGCACGTTTACGGGATCTGACGTCCCTGGATTTCTTTCTGTGGGGAAAGTTGAAGGATACTTGCTATCATGATCCACCGACAACGCCTGACAACATGTGTCAGCGCATTGTCAATGCATGTGCGAACATTGCGGAAGGCGAACTACTCGCTGTTGAGAGGAATGTCGTTACACGTATTGCCAAATGCATTGAGGTTGACGGGCATCATTTTGAGCATTTATTGCATTAATGTGTTATTTACAGGTAACCACGCTGTAACAGCATGCTTCTCAGAAAAGATAAGTTCACAGAGGTTTATGTATCACATTGGAACAATTGAAATAAAATGTTCAAACGTACCTACGTTCTGTATTTTAATTTAAAAAACCTACCTGTTACCAACTGTTTGTCTAAAATTGTACGCCATATGTTTGTGACTATTACAGCGTCATCTATCACAAAGCGAAAAAAGTGCTCCAACTAAAACATTCATTTTTATTTACATACTACACGAATATGTAATAAAAATGGGGGTTCCTATTTTTAAAAAACGCAGTTGACCTATGGCGGCCAACCATAGCGCCATCTGGTTTCCCCCTTCAAGCTAGACAAGTTTCGTTCTTTGTAGTTTTCTCGTTTGACGCTTATTTCGTGAGATATTTGGCCCGGTCACGATCAATGGACCACCCTGTATAGGTGGAGAAAAGTGGTCCAAATGGCTCAGAGTACTATGGGACTGAACATCTCAGGTCATCAGTCCCCTAGAACTTAGAACTACTTAAACCTAACTAACCTACGGACATCACAGACATCCATGCTCGAGGCAGGATTAGAACTTGCGACTGTACCATTCGCGCGGTTCCAGACTAAAGGGCCTAGATCGGCTCGGCCAATGCGGCCGGCTATAAGTGGAGACTTCAATAGGTAAGGCAACGCACTCTTTCTGAAAGCAGGTTAGTTTTTATCAGAATTCCAATACATCGTATTATTTCCCACTACTTTGACTACAAAACCCTATGTTACAGTATAATCGCCGTTCAGTGCGACGGCCTTACGCCACCTTACTGGAAGAGCATCGCAAAACTATACTGGTCGACATCGGAGCCAATGACTTGCTGCATCAATAACCTCCACATCATCCACGTATTGCTTCCCATGGAGTGCATCCTTCATTGGGTCGAACAGATAGCCGTTCGTTGCTCTTTATGGTCTTGTGTTTGGCGGCGAGCAACCCAGCGGACATACAGCTTTGAGTATCCCAGCTGGTGGACTAGTGCTCAGCTCTAGCCACAGAGGCGTGTAGTTCAGTAGGGAGGCGTTTGATTGTTATCCGTCGATCACCTCGATTCACTCATTCAAACATGGCAGGAGTCACAGTTGTGTGCGGCTGGCCGGTACGTGGGAGATGGGACAGGTTTGCGCGACCTTGATGTGATGATGACAGACGCCTCTCCCAACGACTCATCGTACCTTTATTCACTGCCAGATCTTCGTAGACGTTCAGAAGCGCCCATGAATGTCATGCTCTGGTGTTCCGCCAAAAGAAACTCAATGATAGCTCTCTACTTGGGACGCGCCTCAGTTACAGACGCCATTTTGAAGGCTACGTATAGCGCCGCCACATACTGGTACCTCGTTAAACTACACTACTGGCCATTGAAATTGCTACACCAAGAATAAATGCAGATGATAAACGGGTATTCATTGGACAAATATATTATACTAGAACTGACATCTGATTACATTTTCACTCAATTTGGGTGCATAAATCCTGAGAAATCAGTAGCCAGAACAACCACCTCTGGCCGTTATAACGGCCTTGATACGCCTGGGCATTGAGTCAAATAGAGTTTGGATGGCGCATACAGGTATATCTGCCCATGCAGCTTCAACACGATACCACAGTTCATCAAGAGTGGTCACTGGCGTATTGTGACGAGCCAGTTGCTCGGCCACCATTGACCAGACGGTTTCAGTTGGTGAGAGATTTGGAGAATGTGCTGGCCAGGGCAGCAGTCGAACATTTTCTGTATTCAGAAAGGCCCGTACAGGACCTGCAACATGAGGTCGTGTATTATCCTGCTGAAATGTAGGGTTTCGCAGGGATTGAATGGAGGGTAGAGCCACGGGTCGTAACACATCTGAAATCTAACGACCACTGTTCAAAGTGTCGCCAATGCGAACAAGAGGTGACCGAGACCTGTAACCAATGGCACCCCATACCATCACGCCGGGTGATACGCCAGTATGACGATGACGAATACACGCTTACAATGTGCGTTCACTGCGATGTCGCCAAACACGGATGCGACCATCATGATGCTGTAAACAGAACCTGGATTCATGCGAAAAAATGAAGTTTTGCCATTCGTGCACCCAGGTTCGTCGTTTAATACACCATCGCAGGTGCTCCTGTCTGTGATGCAGCGTCAAGGGTGACCGCAGCCATGGTCTCCGAGCTGATAGTTCATGCTGTTGCAAACGTCGTCGAACTGTTCGTGTAGATGGTTGTTGTCTTGCAAACGTCCCCATCTGTTGACTCAGGGATCGAGACGTGGCTGCACGATCTGTTACTACCATGCGGATAAGGTGCCTGTCATCTCGACTGCTAGTGATACGAGGCCGTTGGGATCCAGCACGGCGTTCCGTAGTACCCTCCTGAACCCACCGATTCCATTTTCTGCTAACAGTCATTGGATTGCGACCAACGCGAGCAGCAGTGTCGCGATACGATAAACCGCAATCGCGACAGGCTACAATCCGACCTTTATCAAAGTGGAAAAGTGATGGTACGCATCTCTCCTCCTTACACGAGGCATCACAAGAACGTTTGACCAGGCAAAGCCGGTCAACTGCTGTTTGTGTATGAAAAATCGATTGGAAACTTTCCTCATGTCAGCACGTTGTAGGTGTCGCCACCGGCACCAACCTTGTGTGAATGCTCTGAAAAGCTAACCATTTGCATGTCACAGCATCTTCTTCCTGTCGGTTAAATTTTGCGACTGTAGCACGTCATCTTCGTGGTATAGCAATTTTAATGGTCAGTAGTGTATAAGCGCCGAAGCGAGAATAATCCAAGATTCCGCATTTGTTTCAACCGAAATTGACCAAGAAAGAAAAACGTGTTGCATTACCTCCTGAACGCCCCTCGTACACGTCATGTATGTTTTTCAGTGGACTCTTATGCCATTCTTCCTTCAGAATACTGTTAAGTTAAGATAACGATGATGGGATAGCAATCACCTACCGTCCTCTCCAAAGTAGACTCCACAGACTCAGTAGTATTGAGATCCTGTGATGGTGGTGACCAGGGGAGATGCTAAAATTCATCCTCGTGCTCTCAAAACCAGCCCTAATGCGAACCACGTCACAGGGGCCTGTGATCTTGGAACACAGTCTCACTATTGGGGAACAAACATTGTATTATGGAATGAACCTGATCAGCCAAAATTGTCACACAATCCTTGCAGTAATGCGACCTTACGGAGTAACTATGAGGATCATGGTATGCCACGATACGGCTGCCCATATTGTCTCCGAACCCCCGCCATGCTTTTCAGTCTTGGAACGTAAACTTGGTCAGAATTTGGAAACAGTGCGAAACAAGATTCATCCGAACAGATTACTTTTTTTCATTGCTCCACAGTCCACGTTTTATGGCTTCGGCACCACGTTTTCCTGTTACGGCCATTTGCATCATTGATGAGTGATTTTGTAATTCCAGCTCGCCCTCCATTTCCCTTATTATGCAACTCCCTTAGTGTTGTTTTGGTACTGCAAGGGTTCGCGAGTACGACATTCAGTTCTGTAGTGACTTTTTCAGCTGTCGTCCTCTTATTTTTTGTCACAATCTTCTTCAACGACGATCACAATGACTCAACTCGCACCTTCGTACGCGTTGTAACTTAGCCAATGATGTATTTTCGCTTTCCCTGTACAGGCCTACAGAATAAGTCTTCCATACGTAGCTGGGCAGGCAAGATGCCCCTTTGGCTAAGATAATTAAAAGTCTCTTTTACGTTAAAATTACCCACAAGCGATAAGTTTATATATATATATATATATATATATATATATATATATATATATATATATATATATATGTGTGTGTGTGTGTGTGTGTGTGTGTGTGTGTGTGTGTGTGTGTGTGTGTATGTGGGCACAACCTCCTGATAATATATTGAGATTATTTATTCTCACGTTGTTCACGAATTGAGCACGAAGAGGAAAGGACGTAACAGAAAGAAAGAAGAATTTTATAACCATGACTTCAGCGATGCGATGAATATTGACTAACCTAACTGCCTGTTGAAACGCCAAACACTTCCGTTACCTTGGTTACGGAAACACCCACCATATCAACACCAGCAATTTGGCCACCTTCGAATTTACTTTGCTACGACATAATGCACTCACAACTACATATAACCTTGTTGTGACCACTACTGATACTTGCAACGGATTGAGAACATTGCACAGGTGCCCGTTCGTGGTCAAATACAACATCGCAACCTGCAGACTTGGCTAGCATTTGTATTTGTGCTCGAAGATGCATTTCTCGCGGTGTTTACATAATTTTGTCCAACCTCTGTACGTGTGGCACAACTCTGGAGACTACCTGGCTGATGACGCCACCTGTGGTTATGGCCATGCATCACGTGTGACGAAGTACACAACATGAAGTTTTTCTTTTGTTCATATGATGTGGAAATTAGAAGCTGAATTGAAATTCATGTACTTCCATTGTTTCTAGAGTGAGGAAGAAACGTGAAGATCCAGATCCTCTGAATGGCATTTCCTCTGTTCATCTAGTCAGTGACCGTAACGGCACCAAAACGGTAGATAACAGAGAAAACGGCGAAATATTGAATTGCGTCTTCCGAAATTGTTTCAGCGCAGAAGATCGTAACAAAATCCCTCCTTTCAATCGTCGTACGAAAGTTGAAATGGCAGGTACTGAAATAACCGGCGCGGAATAGAAATGCAACTACAATAACTTAGTAGTGGAAAGGCATTAGGACCAGACGAGTTAGCTGTAAGATACTACAATGGTTATGCGAAAGAGCTCGCTCCCCTCCTAGCAGCTATTTATCGTAGATCGCTCGAGCAAAGAATGGTACCTAACAACTGGAACAAAACGCAGATCATCCCCTTTTCCAAGAAGGGTCGTAGGACAGGAGAACGTAATTATAGGTCTATGTTGTTGACGTCGGTCTGTTGCAGAAATATGGAACATGTTTTATGCTCAAGAATTATGAAGTCCTTGGAGAACTAAAATGTACAAAAATCATCATGAATTCCACGAACAGGTATTCTGCAAGACTCAGCTCACTCTGTTCCTCGCTTAAAACAACGGCGCTCAGGTTGATGAGCTGCTCCTTGACTTCAGGAAGGCATTTGCCGCTTAGTGAAAAAAGTAAGAGTTTACCGAGCATCGGACTACATTTAGGCCTGGATTCAAGGCTTTCTTGCAGATAGAACTCAACCCGTCGTCCCTAACGGAACAAAATCAACAGATATTAAGGTAATTTCCAGAGTACCCTAAGGAATTGTGATAGGACTGTTATTGTTTACAATGTATATAAACGACCTAGTGCAAAGCATCGGAAGCTCTTTAAGACTGTTCGCTGATGATTCGGTTGTTTATAAGGACGTAGCGACGCCAGAAGACAGTGTCGGTTTGAGGAATGACCTGGGAAAGATTGACGAATGGTTCAGGCTCTGGCAGTTGACCCTGAACGTAAATAAATGTAACAAATTTGAAATTTGTGGTAAGGGGGCTACGGGACCAAACTGCTGGAGTCATCGGTCCCTATCTCGCATTCGGGAGGACGACGGTTCAATCTCGCGTCCGGCCATCCTGATTTAGGCTTTCCGTGATTTCCCTAGATCGCTCCAGGCAAATGCCGGGATGGTTCCTATGAAAGGGCAAACTAACTTACGCTAAGGACAACACACACACCCATGCCCGAGGGAGGACTCGAACCTCCGACGGGAGGAGCCGCGCGAACCGTACAAGACGCCCTAGACCGCACGGCTACCCCGCGAGGCTAAATGTAACGTATTCCGCATACATAGGAAGAGAAATCCACTAATATGCTACTACATTATTGATGACAAACTGCTGGAAACAATGGGCCTGTCCACCGTAAACTATCAAAGAATAACTAACCAAAGAGGCCTGAAGTGGAATGACCACACAAAACACATAGTAGGAAAAGCAGATGCAAGACTGAAATTCATACGAAGAATCCTAAGGAAGTTAATACATCCACGAAGGAAGTGGCTTACAAGGCACTTGTTCAAATGGTTCAAATGGCTCTGAGCACTATGGGACTCAACATCTGAACTACTTAAGCCTGACTAACCTAAGGACATCACACACATCCATGCCCGAGGCAGGATTCGAACCTGCGACCGTAGCAGCAGCGTGGTTCCGGACTGAAGCGCCTAGAACCGCTCGGTCACAATGGCCGGCTACTGAGTATTGTTAGTCCTTCTGGGATCCCGACTAAGTAGAACTGACAGAAGAGACAGAGAGAGGGAGAGTAGAGCTAACGACAAACGGCGCGTTTCGATCGGGATCGTTTACTCGAGACCGTTGAAGAGATGCTCAGAACTCTTCGGTGGCACATACAACAAGAGAGGTGTTGTGCCTCACGGAAAGGTTTACTATAGAAACTTCGAGAGAGCACTTCCCGGGAGGAGTCGGACAACATATTCCTTCCTCTCACACACATCTCGCAAAATGATCACAACGAGAAAATTCGAGAAATTACAGCTAATACAGAGGCTCAGCGAGAGTCATTCTTCCCACGAGCCGTTTACGAGTAGAACAGGGAAAATGGGGAGAGAGGGGGGGGGATAAGTTAGTGGTGTCAGAAGTACCTCCTCTACACACTATTAGGTGGCTTGCAGAATACGATGTAGCCGTACATACTAGGAGTTTTGTCAGGAATCTGACGTTGTTTTCTTTTGGTAAAGCCCAGTCGCATTTTGGAGAGTATCTGTTAGTGGTAAACATAAAAATTACAAAAAGGCATGTATTCAACCAAGCAAACGATATCAATTGCCGACATTTGCAATAAGGATTTTTTATACAGGTATTTCTATGTTTTACGTCCGCCTAGCGATGAACGAACTGATATATTACCTTCAACAAAGGCAAAAGTCTCAGTGTCGTTATGCATGCACTCTGCACGAGATTATGGGTTCCTTGTACCAATACACAGAAAATACTCCTCAATAACTTACAGAATTTAGACGAAGGGATTTGCGCTCACCTTGTGTACCACAGCGCGACTGTTTATTTCGGTGAGTTACTGATGCTGTAAAAAGCATCAGGCCAGCTGTCGAGATAATCCCCGGCGACAGTGGACAATGCTTCGCTTCACGAATGCGAAACCGTTGCCGTTCTCTGGTGACTCACAATGCCTCGGACAAACCGACCACTCGTATGTCGCCATGCGTCGTCTTAACGTTTTCCTTGAAGCCATTCCAAGTTCAGTGCTGATTTGTACAAACACGTTACTCATGCAGCATTGTATGATAATACCAGAAAAGAAAAACACTCGTCATAACCGACGAGTTGCTGCAGAGGCCCTGTAATTCCGCCCGACAGTCGTAAAGATTCAAAGACGTGCAACTTGAGATGCATTCTCTGTGAAACATGTTTTATTTACAGTGACTTTATAGGCTATAAAGACGATTATTGCAACTGATTAACAAGAATTTAAGTCTACAATTAGGTTAGTCAACATTCAGCATTTTAAACATAGCTGCACAACAGCAACAGTTCCACGTAATAAAATATAAACAGCCGACCAGTTGCAATGGATAAAGAATTCTTTACCTAGGTTTCGACAAATGTAAATTTGTCTTCTTCACAAGGTGGCAATTTTACATTAGTAAGGACTAATGTACCATCGCCGTTTTTATAAATGTCGGCATGGATCCATTTGTCAAAATTAAAATATAGCCCTAGAATTAGGGTTTGTCACGTAAATATAAATTAGTACATGGATCTTGCAGAGCTCACAACCGACTGGTCGGCTGTTTATAATTTTATTAGTCAACATTCATTGTATAGATATATTTATTTATTTATTTACATAGCTTACGCCCACATTGGAGCACTAAAATCAAACATAATACAACAGAATCTACAATGATTTAGTTTAGGTCTTAGCAGTCAGCAATTTCTTCGTTTTCAAAAACTTCTTCATTCGCTGTGATCTGGCTGCTCATGCTTCTGCAGATATGACATACTTCTTCCGTTCTGATGGTTTGAATGTCAGCCGCGTGTATTCGTTCTTCAGAAGCAGTTTCTCTTCTCTGTGTTGAATTTGGTGTGTGGTGATGTTCAGTTCATCCAGATCAATTTGTGCTTCTTTAAACCACATGTTTTTGGTTTTACTCTTCCAGAAGTAATTAAAAAGTTGCTTCAGGATTCTAATATTTGGTAGACGAGTTATGTGCAACCCATTTTTTCCGCATTGTATCAATAATGGATTCACTTTCTTCATACACTACTCAATTAGGCAAAAGTCTCCGCTGCCCATTAACTTGGTGTTTCTGGTAATTATTCGGAGTATTCTTCTATCAATTGTCTGCAATTTGTCAGTTGTTGCTTGAGTATTTAGTCTGAATAGTGTTTCACTTGGATATGTTGCTTCCCGTTTAACGACGGAGGAGTAATGTCGAAATTTAGCATTTATTGAGAGAGTTCGTTTTCTGTAGGTTGGCTGTAGTTTTAATGTTCTACTATCTATTCATGCTCTTTCATTAGCATTCCAAGTAATTATATATATACATATATGTAGATAGATATTATTTCTCGAGTTAACATCCCTTTTTCTCAACAAATTCTATTCATACAGGGAAGGATGAGGTGTCGTTAGGGATTTTTTACCGGTTTTTGACTCTGCATACCGCTTTTGCGCTAAAACTTATAATTTATGGAAAATTTTAACATAAAAGATACTTTATCATAGCCAAAGAGGCATCATGGGCGCCCAGCTGCGTACATATATTTTACGAAGTAATATTTTAACCACTTTCAGACTGCCTTTCTATATTAACTATTTTACAAATGCAATTTTAATTGTTTTAAAGTACTTATTAACTGCATAATTTGTATACAGCATTGTCACAGATAATAACCGTGATCACTGCCGTAGTCCATTAACTTTGTCTGTCGTGCAAGTTGACTTTTCTGAACCAATAAACTTTCCGAAACGACAAACATATTTGTCATTGTCGCCTTGAATTGTGATTTACTTGTTGCTACTACAGCCTAACGTGCTTACTGTAACCGAAAATGTCTATCGAATTAAAGTTATAGGTTGACAGTCCCCGATCTCTTCACGTCCTTCAAGCCGGGACAAATATTTCGAATGCAAAACACATTATTAGACACACAGGAACGTATATACAGGAATCTGCGATAAATTTGTCATTATTATTTCACGTCGTTCGGTTCATTTTTAAAGATGTTTTCTGTTCATTCACGAAAGCGCCCTTACCCCAACGACTACCCTTATTCCAAATACTGTCATTCTTTAAAATTACAAAATTGCGCAAGTTTCGCACGGGCCCCCTAGTTTGAAAACATGTCATATTACCACCCTGAGCTGTTGGTAAATACTCTATTTATGCAAACAGTTTCAGTCATCTGACGATCATCACGTTCACAAAGGTATTCACAGCATCACGTTAGGCAAAATATGAAATTATTGTCGTCAGATGGTAAAACCATGAATTATATACTGTTATGATATCGCATAAATTATATCGTCAATCTGTAAAAATGTGCTAGCTAGTGTGCTCATTCATGTTCATATACCGCCAATTACAATTATAACATAAATGAGTACACAATTTTGCACAATTTTTACAGATTGACGATGTAATTTATATTACGATGACAGTGAATAATTCATGGTTTTAAGTAAAATAACTGATGGTCAGACGATTGAAACTGGTTGTACAAAAAAAGAATTTTTCCAGCAGTTCAAGGCAGTAATATCCCTACGTATTATAAAAATGGATGTATGGATGTTTCTGTGTATGTATGTTCCACATTTCCTCCTAAATCACTGGCCTGACCTCAACCAAACTTGATACACGTAACCTACTATCAGGCAACAATCACTCTCGGGGTAAGAACCACGTATCTATCATAGTTCACGAGATATGACGTCATAAACAATGAAAAGCGCGAAAAATTGCCACGTCATGCATGACGTTTAAATTTATTACTTCTGTGCTACTAATTCTATTTGAAATAAGTTTTTCAGAAAATATTAACATATGTCGCTAAATGCCCCTACAAAATTATATCATAGTACCACAAGTAGTTCAGTAGATACGACGTCATAAACACTAAGGTGCATGAGAAAATGCCGCATTGTGTATGACATTTAAATTTATTACTTCTTTGCTAGTAACTGCATTAGCAACACACTTTGCACACAGTGTCCACTTTCTCCGCTGTATGAACCCACACAAATATATCATTGTACGACGCGTAGTTCGCGAGATATGATGTCATAAACGCCGATATGCGTGAGAAAGCGCCGCACCTGGTGTGAAGCTTTAATACATTTATTCTTTACTACCAAGACACAACTAAAGTCGAGTCGACTAGCGAAAATCTCTGACACATGGCAGCACCTTTGACAGCTTTCAGCAGCGAAATGAAAATGGCTGTAAGCTGCAGCTGACAACGGTAGCCGACTATAGAGATATAACTTGACGTTGCTACACACACTTTTACAAAATGGAGTTATAGACATACAAGAACAATATACAGTTTGAACAACTTAACGGGTTTGCTGCCGGGTGACGTCGTCGGCCACCGCCGATATTTCGACAGGAGCACACCCCCGATATTTCGACAGGAGCACACCCTGCCATTCTCAAGGCACAAATGCAAGGAGGAAGAAATGTGCAAGGAAATTTAATACCTCGGTTCACAGAGGAGAAAAAAGGAAGATACCACACACAGAACAAGTGTCAACACAAACAAAGATGACTAACATCAGAAATATCGATAGTGACTAATCAACAGGTGAGGTAGCACTAATTCGGTCCCTCTGTTTTTTGATGAGAGACAGAGCCGGATTCCAAGCAGCATTTAAACAAAATCCACCATCTCTGTTAATAAGGTTGCTTGATAGTTTGATTTCGACAGCTTCCTTAATAACACTATCCCAATAGCTGGACGTGCAAGCCAGAATCCCCGTGTTGTTGTATTCCATAGGATGACCGGTGTCAAGGCAGTGTTCTGCAATAACGGATTTGCTCGGCTGTTGTAAGCGTGTGTGACGCTTATGTTCAGTATACCGGTCTTCCACAGTCCTGATTATCTGACCAATATATGACATGCCACAACTGCAAGGAATACGATAGACCCCAGCCTTACGCAAACCAAGAACATCTTTTACGGACGCCAACAGGGCCTTAATATTAGAAGGTGGTCGAAAAACACATTTCACATCATATTTCCTCAAAATACGGCCAATCCTGTTGGAAATGCTTCCTGCGTAAGGCAAAAAGGCCGTAGACTTAGGTGCCACTTCGCTGCTATCGTCACTCACCGCTTCACACAAGGCTGATGACGCAACGCACGTTTGATCTGCCTCTCACTATAACCATTATGACGAAAGGTGACTTCAAGATGTGATAGCTCAGCTGCCAAACTTTCAGGGTCTGAGATAATGTGGGCCCTGTGAACAAGATACGAAGTACTCCTTCACGCTGAGCTGGATGGTGACAACTATCAGCTCGCAGATCGCAGATACAAGTCAGTGTGAGTAGGCTTCCTATAAGCAGAATGTCCCAGCGTACCATCAGTCTTCCTTTTGACCAACACATCAAGGAAGGGAAGGCATCCATTCTTTTACACCTCCATAGTGAATTGAATATTAGGTTGGATTGAATTCAGGTGTTCCAAAAACCGATTTAAATTCTCACTACCATGAGGCCAAACAACGAAAGTATCGTCTACATATCTGAAAAAACACGCAGGTTTCAAAGTCGCTGACTCCAATGCACGTTCCTCAAAGTCCTCCACAAACAAATTGGCCACAATAGGTGACAAACGGGCTTCCCATTGCAACTCCATCAGTCTGTTAGTAGTGCTGACCATTGAATAAAAAGTAAGTGGAAGTCAGCACATGTCGAAACAAATTTGTTAACTCGAAACCAAACTTAACCTCAATTAGCTGCAACGAATCAGAGAGAGGAACACGAGTGAAAAGAGAAACCACATCAAAACTGATTAAAATATCAGAGTCATTCAAACGCAATCCCTGCAATCGACGTAAGAAATCTGCAGAGTTCTTAATGTGGTGTTCACACCTACCTACTAGTGGGCTCAACAAACTAGCAAGATGTTTAGCTACACGATAAGTCGGAGCACCAATATTAGAAACAATAGGCCTCAACGGGACAGCCTCTTTATGGACCTTAGGGAGGCCATATAATCTAGGTGGTACAGCACAGTAAGAATTAAGACTCTTGATAGTCTCCTGTGACAAAGAACTTTTCTTCAGGAGGTTATTAGTCTTTCTCTCAATATACAGTTTTCTTAAACTGAGGATGTTTTAGATGTTAATCAGTTTGGCTTTAGGAAAGGTAAAGGCACCAGAGAGGCGTTACAGTTGATAATGGAAGCTAGACTAAAGAAAAATCAAGACACGTTCGTAGGATTTGTCGACCTGGAGAAAGCGTTCGACAATGTAAAATGGAGTAAGATGTTCGAAATTCTGAGAAAAATCGGGGTAAGATATAGTGAGAGACGGGTAACCTACAATATGTACAAGAGCCAAAGGGCGTAATGAGAGTGGAAGACCAAGAACGTAGTGCTCGGATTCAAAAGAGTGTAAGACAGGGACGTGGTCTTTCGCCCCTGCTGTTCAGTCTGTACGCCGAAGAAGCAAGGATGGAAAAAAAAGGTTCGGGAGTGGAATTAAAATTCAAGGTGAAAGGATATCAATTGTACGATTCGCTGATGACATTGCTAATCTGAGTGAAAGTGCAGACGAATTACATGATCTGCTGAGTGGAATGGTCTATTGAATACAAAATATGGATTGAGAGTAAATTGAAGGAAGACGAAAGTAATGAGAAGCAGCAGAAATGAGAACAGCGAGAAACTTAACATCTGGATTGATGGTCACGAAGTAGATGAAGTTAAGGAATTCTGCTACTTAGGCAGCAAAATAACCAGTGACGGACGGAGCAAGAAGGATATCAAAAACAGAATAGCACTGGCAAAAAGGGCATTCCTGGTCAAGGTAAGAATACTAGTATCAAACAAAGGCTTTAATTTGAGGAAGAAATTTCTGAGAATGTACGTTTGGAGCACAGCATTGTATGGTAGTGAAACATGGACTGTGGGAAAACCGGAACAGAAGAGAATCGAAGCATTTTAGATGTGGTGCTGCAGACGAATGTTGGGAATTAGGTGGATTGATAAGGTAAGAAATGAGGCGATTCTCCGCAGAATCGAAGAGGAAAGGAATATTTGGGAGACACTGACAAGAAGCAGGGACAGGATGACAAGACATCAGCTAATACATTAGAGAATGACATCCGTGGTACTAGAGGGAGCTGTAGAAGGCAAAAACTGTAGAGGATGACAGAGATTAGAATATATCCAGTTGTACGTTTTGTATATTTCTTTGTGCGACTATTTCATAATTTCAAAGGTGTATTCACGAAAAAATGTAAATGATTTTTTTTCTCTATATTACACTACAAACACAGTTCATTTTTGGTTTTCGTTCCTAATGGGAATTTGCCAAAATGGATACTGAGGGAATGCTGGGTTTTTCAGCAAATTTTTTAATATATAATCTGTCTACTTACGTTCCCTATCTCTCTTATTCACGTGCACCTTAATCTAAAAATACTTTTATGGGGGCTCACGCTCATATCAGAGGTGACACGGGATTTTTGGTCATCTGTTTCTTAATGCAATCGCGGCTGTGTACAGGAGTGAAACGGCGACGGGGTCAAGCTGAGATTTTTCAGGTCTCTGTGTTTGAAGACAGTAAAGAAAGACCAGAATGTTGGGCTAAGAAGGTAGATATGGTGATGATAGGGAAATGAGGCTTTGAGTTGGCTTACTGATTTGCTTTTTATTGCTTCTTCACGTACTTCCAATGAACATGCAGAAGAGCACAGAGGCTTACTGAATTCACCAATTAATTACCAGAACAAATGGCCACCACGCCCTATAAGCTTTTTTTAAGATTGGGGTATGCACAGTAACGTATGGTTCTACAGATCACGAACCATGGGAAGTGCCAGGTTTTATTATTCTGATCGCACCCTTAGGTTCGATTACTTGTCACAATCAAAATGACATGCAGACATAGTAACTGCAGACAATACACGATGCAGACCAGTAACCCTAGTCCAGAGGTATGTAATGGTAAGCTTTGCAAGTCTTATAGGCTCGTTCATCCCAGGCTGCTGGAACTCTTCTGCTTGCTGGAATTATTCTCGGACTAGAACCTTGACGTTTGAGGGCCTCTGACCACGGCCGTTGGGGCTGTTTCCTTACAAATGGTACGTGATTGCGTTGCTTTTTGCCTCCAATGCGCAATCAGTGATCGTGAAATCAGCGGTGTCTCAATGTGTCTGACCTTTTGAAGGACTGACGGCAGCGGCCTGCACTGTCATCTCTAGCTAAGTTACAACGATTACAACTAATATCCATATTCAGATTTTATTTTTTCTCACAATCCCTCATGATTCTGTTAATACAATCCCTTCATCTACTATGTGTCCCACACATTCATTTCTTCACCGATTCTGCACAGGACGTCATTTCTTACGCGCTAATAATTTTTCAGTATCTTTCTGTAACACTGCTTATTAAATCCTTCGAGTCTTTTTTTTTCGGTTTTTCGGTAGTCACACTCATGCTTTACCGAGCTCAAGGCGAATATTCATACAAAATTCTTTCTCAGATAAAGCAACCGTTTGTTAATAGTAGATCGTTTTGGCGAATAACATCTCTACCAGTATGCTTTTTATGTCATCCCTGTTTCCTCTAACATGCGTTATTCTGCATCCAAGACAACACAATTTCTTCACTTCGTTTACTAAATTGATGAAAAAACGTCTTTCACAGCAGGAAATCTGTGGACGTATCTACACATACACTCTTAGACAAAGAAAACACACACCGCTTAGGAATTATCCGTAAGAATTAGGAAATCGGTAGGTTAGATGTACATGTACAAGCAAAAAATTACAATTTGAGAAAAATTAGATGATTCATTCAACAGAAAGAGCTTCACAAATTGAGCAAGTCAATAAATGGTTGGTCCATCTCTGGCCATTATGCAAGATGTTATTCGACTTGGTACTGATTCAGAGTGTTGTTGGATATCCTCCTAGGAATATCGTGCCAAATCCTGTCCAATTGGTGCGTTAAACAGTCAAATTCCCGATATGATTGGAGGGCCCTACCCATAATGCTCCAAGCGTTCTTAAGTGGGGGATGGCTTACTGGCCAAGGTAGCGTTCTGCAAGCACAAAGACAAGCTGCAGAAATTCTCACCTTGTGCGGGCGGGTATTACCTTGCTGAAACTTAAGCCTAAGATGGCTTTACGTGAAGGGCAACAAAACGTGGCATAGAATATCGTCGGCGTACCGTTGTGCTGCAAGGGTGCCGCGAGTGAAAAACAAAAGGATTCTGCTACGAAATGGAATGGCTTCCCACACCATCACTCCTGGTTGTCGGGCAAAACGGCGGGCGACATTTAGATTGGTATCCCACCGCTGTCTGGGACGTCTTCAAACACGTCTTCGCTGGTCATCGTGGTTTACTTCGAACCGGGACTCATTACTCAAGGTTATTCTACTTCAGTCAATGAGATTCCAGGCCGAACATGCGTCTGGAAACCCCCCGAACAGTGGTGGGATACCAAAACGATTGTCATCAGCCATACGGCCCGTCAACCAGGAGTGATGGTCTGGGGTGCCATATCTTTTCACAGCAGCACCACTTACAGCACAGCAAGTTTTGTTGCCCTGCATAGAAAACCATCCTGCGATTACATTTCAGCAAGATAATGCCTGCCCACACACTGTGAGAGTTTATTCTGCGTGTGTTCGTGCTTGCCAAACTTTACCTTGGCCATCAAGGTCGTCGGATCTCTTCCAAATCGAGGACCTTTGGAGCATTAGAGGCTGAGCCCTCCAAGCAGTTCGGGATTTTGTCGATAACGCACCAATTGGACACAGCTTGGCACGATATCCCGCAGGGGGACATCCAACAATTCTATCAATCAGTCGCAAGCCGAGTAACTGCTTACATAAGGGCCAGCCGTACACTTATTCAATTTGCGAAGGCCTTTCTCTTCAATACGTCATCCAATTTTTCTGTAATTATAATCTTTTGTTTGTCTGTACATGTACGCTACATCTATCAGTATCTGTCAACGAGGGTAGCTGCTTCGTGGTACGTCTTTTTTTTTTCTTAGAATGTATTAAGTGAATAATTAAAAAAGTCAGTCATTATACCGACGATAAAATGTCATTCTCATCCGAATTGATCATATGGAGACTATTGTGTGCTGTGGACATAGCCTTCCCAGATGCCTCTAGTTCCTTCGCATTGCTCTCCTGGTACTTATGAGGCTTGAGTAGCTCGTATGTGTGTGGGTGGGAGCGAGGACGGAGGCTGGGGCGAAGGAGGGGGGGAGTTATCGATTGCTGAGAAGATGGGTCTATCTCTTTGTTTTAAAATTATTTCTATGAAAAGCCAACAGATCTGCTCTCCTCGCGATCAAGAACCTTATCCCCTGTATGAATTTTCGTTCAGCAGCGGAATGTGTGCTGACCTGAAAATTCCTGAAAGATTAAAAGTATGTGCCGAGCATAACACGAATCTGGGACCTTCGCCTTCCACGGGAAGGTGCTTACCGACTGAGTTATCCAAGCACGCATCACGATCCCTTTTTTCCAAGACTGCTAGGCCCGTAAGTTTGCAGGAGAACTTCTGTCAAGTTTGGAAGGTAGGAGATGAGGTACTGGCGGAAATAAAACTGTAAGGGCGGAACCTGAGGCGCGCTTGGGTATCTCAATCAGCAGGCCCGCGAAAGGCAAAAGATCGAGGTCCGAGTCTGGATGCCCCACACAGCTTTAATCCACCAGGAAGTTTCAAAATTACTTTTTGCTTCCACTTTAAATAAATCCGCTCTTGAAAATGAAAAATGTTGTTCTGTGTGTGCATTCACATCTCCACTGTTTTTCTTCCTTTTCAGCTCTTTTGATAGTCTACAGTACCTTGATTTTGTTTTCATTTTTCTGATAAATTTTAGTACCAAGTGACATGGCTGTTCCTTCGGTGGTTCATTCCAGTATTGAGCAAACTATGCGGCTTTTGGACTGACTTCACCGTGCTCATCATGTTTCATTTTACCATCGATATTATGTTTAATGTGTTTTCTAAGAGAAGGAAATCTTCGTCATTGTAATTGTTCGAGGTAAACAGACGAGTGTTGAGATGCAGACGTTTCTGTTCTGTCGACTAATATCACAATACAAGTGTACAAAAAAAGAACAGTAAATACTTTGACACTTTTTCGTCTCGGCTGAAATTTGGCAGGAATCATTTCCGCCTCGTTTATTTATATCTGAAACACGTACTTTGCGCGGTTATTATATATGGTAGCGAAATGTATATAATCTTCGAACATATAGGTTGATAGATGACTGTAAATACGAAGGAAACGAAATGCTGCAGCGTACGTAGGAATGTTGTAACTAAAGGCTGCAGAAAACAGTCTGTAGAAGATTGGGACAAAGGACGTAATGAAACTATCGACTTATGTCATTGTACTTGGCATGAAAATGTCCAACCAATTTTAATGTCCAGCAGACATTTCTGCATGCAAATCTGAACTAGTTAAACGGCACTAGAAAAGGCTAATTGACAGAACATATGTACGTTTCTTTCCATGATTAAATGATATCCGAAAATCTCAATAATTTTAGTGAAAAATGTTTCTGTTCATCAGTTACAATCAAACACAATTTTTCGTGGTGTTCAAATGATTCTTCCCAGTATTCATCTCACTAATGGCTCCCAATTAGTACAGCAAATAGCCATAGTTCCGACAGACACATAATGGTGGGGGACTGGTAATGGCTATTTCAAGAAGTTACATCTCCGCGGCGTCATGCCGGCGTGAGAGATATCTATCCACATGTGACTACCCACGCTGCGAACTACCGACACGAGACTCGGGCAACCAGCAGTAGAGAACACTGCTGAACTATATACTCGCGTCTTCTGCTTTTGACAGTCACGCCTCTGGACGTCCGTCCCCACTTAAGGTAAGTTCCGCAACTCACGAACACGTAACATCGTGTATGAGGTGTGTGAGAAAAGTAATAAGATTGATTTTTTATCTACCGAGGTTTCTATTTTTTTGTTTTGTTTTTTGTTTTCAAACAACTGTATTGTCCCCTTCAAAGTAGTTGCCTTTGGCAGCTGTACACCGGTGAAGTTGTTCCCTGTCTTGCTAGCAGCACTGAAAGGCCTCATGATAGGGCATTTAAGATGTCGATCACATTCTTTTGCATTTTCTCCAGAGTCTCAAAATGACGTCCTTTTAAGACATTTTGCAATATCGGAAAAAGCAAACAGTCAGGAATCAGCTCAGGTGAATAGGAGGGCAGTGGAATAAATGATGCAGCATCCACTTGTCTGCAATGTCCAGTCTCAGTCGATTCAATCTTTTCCTCAGCCTTCGAGGACATCTTTGTAAAATGCTTTGTTGACAGCTTGACCTCGAGAGACAATTTCAATATGCACGATACCCCCACTGTAACGAAAACAAATCAGCATTGTTGTGATCATTGACTTGCTCATTCGAGCTCTTTTTTCCGTGGAGAAGATGTTTCAGTGTGCCACTCCTCACTTTGTCGCTCTGTCTCAGGATAGTATTACAAAATCCAGGATTCATCACTTTTGATCACACGACTGAACCACTTATGGCCATTGGCAATCCTCTCAAGTACATCAACGCAAATTTCTTCGATTGTCCTTCTGCTCAGCTGTGAGTTTTTTCGGCACCATTTTGGCATAAACCTTTCGCATGTGCAAAACGTCGGTCAAAATTTGACGTACGGTGAATGTGTTTAAGAGTAACAGGTCACTCGTCATCTTTATTGCTAAACGTCTGTCTCATCCCACAAGAACACGCACACGTTCGACGTTTCCGTCGATTTTTTAAGTCCAAGATCACACTGAGCGAGGTCCATCTTCCACGTGCTCTCGGCCTTCTAAAAGCTACACCGCCATGCAGAGCGCCTCTCTTGCAGAGTCTGCCACTTGAGTTTGCTAAACATCTCCGTAACGCTATCACGGTTACCAAATAACCCTGTCACGAAACGCGCCGCTCTTCTTTGTATCTTCTCTATCTCCTTCGTCAACCCGATCTGGTACGATCCCACACTGATGAGCAATACTCAAGTACAGGTCGAACGAGTATTTTGTAAGCCACCTCCTTTGTTGATGGACTACATTTTCTAAGGACTCTCCCAATGAATCTCAACCTGTTACCAGCCTTACCAACAATTAATTTTATATGATCATTCCACTTCAAATCGTTTCGCACGCACACTCCCAGATATTTTACAGAAGTAACTGCTACCAGTGTTTGTTCCGCTATCATATAATCATACAATAAAGGATCCTTCTTTCTATGTATTCGCAATACTTTATATTTGTCTATGTTAAGGGTCAGTTGCCACTTCCTGCACCAAGTGCCTATCCGCTGCAGACCTATTGTGTCTACGTGTACGACGTTGCACAGGCATCCGACCGCGTCTCCTGGGTGCTCCAGCTTTTTGGTCAGACAGTGTACCTGCTGCCTTTGGCCTGTTGCCGCGGAGCGCAGTGCGAGCGGCTCGCAGCCTTGGCGGGCCCGGCCGGTGTCTTCTGCTGCTCTCCCGGATGTAGCGGCCGACCACAGCTGGTCACGACGCTGCACTTTTCCGCGGCGCGGTGTCGCCTCTCCGTCTCCAGGCATGCGCGCCACGCCGCGCCGGCTACCGGCGCCGAACCCTTCGCAACGCACAGCGTTGCTCCCTGCGCACGAGGGCGTCCTTCTGCAGTAGTCTACGTCTTCCGATAGGTCACTGGACGATAACTGTTACTGTATCTAGTGACAACGCCTGCGCCGGCCGGTGTGGCCGAGCGGTTCTAGGCGCTTCAGTCTGGAACCACGAGACTGCTATGGTCGCAGGTTCGAATCCTGCCTCGGGCGTGGATGTGTGTGATGTGCTTAGGTTAGTTAGGTTTAAGGGGGTAGGACGTCAAACGGGCCGACTTGGAGCAGGAGAGGCAGCACAGGACATTTTAATTAAACTGTCTGTACTTTTACAAATACATTCATAAAACTTTAACAGCATGACCAGGAAGGATTCAGGATTCATACTCATAGCAGTGGAAGCTCAAAAATGTAACAAAACACATTTTTTTACATGTGAAATTTCATCATTTTTTCACTTACTATAGGTACACTTTTCTTCCTAAGTAAGAGAGATTCTTCGATGACTTTTGCACAGAATACAAACCATAGTTACAAGTGTATGAAACTCTAGAAGTTATTTAATTTATGAAAAAATAATGAACTGTTACATTTAAACTTCATGTTTAGAAAAAACTAAAGTTTTATAGTTCATTATCTCAATTTTTCCACAGTTTTTTAATAGATTTGGAAAATTCTAGAGTTTCATACAACTGCAACTACTGTTTGTATGCTATGAAAAATTCATCGAAGAATCTGTCTTATTTAGGAAGAAAAGTGAGCCTATAGCAACAAATGCAGCCAGTAATAAGTGAAACAATGATGAAATTTCACATGTGAAAAAAGGTACTTTGCTACGTTTTTGAACTTCCACTGCGATGAGTGTGAGTCCTCAATCCCTCCTGGTCATGGTGACAAAGTTTTATGAATTTATTTGTAAAAGTATAGACAGTAGAAGTTAAAATGTCCTGTGGTGACTCTCCTGCTTCAAGTCGGCCCGTTTGACGTCCTACCCCCCTTAAGGGGCTCCGGAAAGGCTCAAAATCATGAAAAGTTCAATTTTTACTTTTTTGCGTTTTCTGAATCTGCAGACTATTACCTTTTAATAGATATATAATTTATTCAATTCCGAAGGCTACAACTATTTTTAAATTTTTTTTTTTGAAATGTGTTCTACATGGGCGTGACCCACTGTGGCGCTGTTAAACTGCTGTCCAATGGTGTTCTTATTAACGTCCGTGTTCATCAGGTACATTTTAGTGATGTGAAATAAAGTATGTGTTGTGGCTAACCTGTGATGGTTCAATATATATCGCTGGTGTGATTGTCGATTGTTTCATGTTTATTTACTCTGTCGTTAACTCGAAAATATTCGTAATTAATTCTGTTTCTTGAGTCTCTGTTTTGTTGAAGTATAATAATGAGTAAAAGTAAAGTTATTAGAAATCCTCTGACGGCTTTTAAGAAAAGGAGAAATGTTGGAAAACCAAAGGTATGTGTTATTACTGTAAATAATAACATTCTAACATGGTACGAGCGATGCTTGCTTTAGACAAGGAACGCCTTCGGGCTGCAGACAGGGCTGTAAAGAGTCTAGAAATACAAGCAAGAGTAAACAGGAGGAGGAACAAGAGGAAGCTGGAGGAGGAGTTTGCAGAGGATGAAGATAATCCATCCTATGGACCTGGAATGCACTAAAAAGTTAATCCAATCTTTGTCGCTCGATTCCCAAAACTTTTATTTTCTCATACTAATTACATGTTTTCTAAGGATCTTCCAAACATATTTGTTTCAAACTTTCAGTAAATGTTACACAGTACCTTCTGCATAATTTAACTCAGCCTTTTTCCAAAATTCTGTATATTTTTGAATATATAAATAAAAAATTGCAAAAAAAAAGTTGTGAATTTTCATTACAATTGAAAAAAAATCATCTTTAATAACTGAACTAAAATTTTGTAAAATCCCTGTGTTAAGTTGTAGCCCATATTCCAATAAATAATCTGTACAAAGTTCAACTTCCTACCTCAAATTCTTTGTGAGGAAAGATGTAATTTATAAGCGTTATTTTAACATTGCAAGTATAGGGCGTTCCGGAGCTCCTTAAGTAGTTCTTAGTTCTAGGGGACTGCTGACCTCAGATGTTAAGTCCGATAGTGCTGAGAGCCATTTGAACCATTTTAACAACGCCTTCAGCCGTACTGATAAGTCCGCCTGCCGATAGACCATTGGATCACGACTATTACTATACCTAGTGACGACACCTTCAGTTGTATTGATAAGTCTAATTTTATTTGCAATTAAAAATCACTCCACTCCATAACTACTGTAGTGCCACTGGTACAGCAACCGTAATAGTTCTTTAGATACAGAAAAAACAGTATTGTTTGCACAAGATAGGCTTATTTAATCTTCACATGTCACCCGTTTCGCCCGTACTAGGCATCATCAATCAATAAAAACTCTTGCTAATCGTGACCGAGGCGTCTAATGTGATTAAGATTCCCAGATAATTGGCTGTTTCCTCCCAGTTCTTTTTGTTTCTTAATCACGTTTGATGCATCAGTCACGACTAGCAACAGTTTTTATCGATTGTCTGATGATGCCTAGTACTGACGAAACGCGTCACATGTGGAGATTAAATAAACTTATCTTGTGCAACCAAGACTGTTTTTTCTATCTAAATTTTATGTGCAGCCAGTTTAGATGTTACATTATACCATCCACAGGTGATGCCAGGTGATCATGTGGATACAGGGCAATCATCAGTCTACATCTACATCTACATCCACATCTGCATCACTCTGCGATTCACAGTTAAGTGCCTGACAGAGGGCTCTTCGAGCCACCTTCAAGTTATTTCGCTAGCGTTCCATTCTCGATCAGAGCACGGGGAAAACGAATACTTAACTCTTTCTGTGCGAGCTCTGAATTCTCCTATTTTATTACGATAATTATTTCCTCCTATGCAAGTGGATGCCACAAAAATATTTTCGCATTCAGGGAGCAAACTGGTGATTGAGACTTCGTGAAAAAATCACGCCGCAACGAAAGTCTTTGTTTTAATGTTTGCCACCCCAATTTGCACATCATACACGTCAAACACTCTCCGATAGTAAAAAACGACCTGCTCTTCTTTGAACTTTTTTAATGTCCTCCTCCGATCCTGTCTGGTAAGGATATCGCACGGCACAGGAAAAGAGGACGGACAAGGGTAGTGTAAACAGTGTCTTAGTAGACCAGTCGCATGTTCTAAATGCTCTACCGATAAAACGCAGTCTCCCCACAATATTGTCTATCTGATCGTTCGAATTTAAGTTATTTGTAATTGTAATCCCAAAATATACAGTCGAATTGACAGGCTTGCGATTTGTGTGACTTACCTTGCAACCGAAATTTAATGGATTCCTTTTGGTATTCATATGAATTTCACACTTTTCATGGTTTAGAACCAATTGCCACTTTTCGCACTGTACAGCTATCTTGTCTTAATCATTGTGCAATTGGTTTTGATCTTCTGAAGACTTAATGAGACGATGAATGACAGCGTCATCTACAAACAGTTGAAGAGAGCTGCTCATATTGTCTTCTGAATCGTTTACATAGATTAGGAACATTAGAGGACATACAACACGTTCTTGGGGAACACCAGATATGACTTCTGTTTCACTCGATGACTTTCCGTGAATTACTATGAACTGTGACATTCCTGACAGAAAATCGTGAAACCAGTCGCACATCTGGGACGATACTCCACAGGCACGCAATATGATTAGAAGTCACTTTGAGGAAATGTGTCGAAAGCGTTCTGGAAATCTAGAGATATGGAATCAATATGAGATCCCTGTCGATGGCACTCGTTACTTCGTGAGAATATAGAGGTATTATACGTCTGGTAGATGGCACAAAACGCTGAGTCCTCTATGCTGCTTATGAGATGGACGCCGGAAAAACATCAACCAGACGTGCCACCATTTGCACTAACAACCTGATCTTACACTGTCATCAGATTTTCTACATGCACCGTCAGCAAGCAAAACGTAAAGCCTTTTTATTCAATATATGAGTGTAAACGGGGACACACTTTCAACTCGGTGATTTCGCGATTCTGCTTAAAAGACATGAGAATAATTATATTAAAAATAATATTTCGTGCTGCACGAAAAAAGTTCAAGTCTTCGAAGTAAATAGGAAACGTTTGTTGGCACCATGGCATTCAAAGCATTCAACAGCTGATTGACATTTCATCTTGTAAATACAATGGATCAATAGAGACCGCTGATGATGATAAAGCGTCCGAAAGCGAGAGTGGCAGGAAACAATGAAATGTGGTAAAAAAACATGTCATCAGATTAATGGTTGGTAGATGTTTTCACAATACAGGGCTACTATAAATTACTCATCATTTTCAAAGCTGTATTTTTCCAAATTATTACCTGTACAAATATGTTTGATGCATGAACAGAACCTTTAACTCACAAGCTTTCATTTTGCACACTATAAATGTTCTATGTGTGCCCCTCTGCTGACAACACACTCGTCCAAGCAGTAGTCAGATTCGTTCCATACCTTACGAAGCAACTTTCCGTTAGTGGTCATCACAGTATTATTGATCCTTTTCTGCGTTTTGCCAATGTTCTTGGTAGCAGAGGCTCGTAAAGACGGTCCTTAACGTACCCCAAAAAAGAGTCACAAGGCATAAGGTCAGGCGTCGTAAAGGGGACGGGGGAGGGGGGGGGGTGGCATCAAGGGAATGTAAATGTAAATGTCGTGTGGCTAGGGCCTCCCGTCGGTTAGACCGTTCGCCGGGTGCAAGTCTTACGATTTGACGCCACTTCGGCGATTTGCGCGTCGATGAGGATGAAATGATGATGATGAGGACAACACAACACCCAGTCCCTGAGCGGAGAAAATCTCCGACCCAGCCGGGAATCGAACCCGGGCGCGATATTCTGTCGCGCTGACCACTCAGTTACCGGGGGCGGACAGGAAGGGAATAGAACCACATCACTTCACAACTACGCCCACTCCAATGGCGCGGAAGTTCGTCGATTACATGTGAGATGGTGCCTCGCACAAAGCTCTGTTTACACGGCGGTTCTTTTCCATAATTCCTTATGAATGCAAGCTGCACTGTTGTAACAGATAAATATTTCGCATATTCCAACACACGTAAAACTGCTGTCGCATTCTTATCAAGGCGCTGCACTCGTAACGCCAAGTCGAGGGCACAACGTTTCTGCGAGTGGCATACAACAAGCAATGCAACACATTTTTTCTGAAAATTAGGTTCAGTAATCCCCTCTGTTTTGTCTACAAAACCCTATTTTTCAATATAATCTCCGTTCAACACGACGGCCTTACGCCATCTTACTGGGAGGGCCTGTATACCCACGTGGTCCCACTCTACTGGTCGACATCGGAACCAACGTCTTGCTGCGTCAGTAACCTGCCCATTATCCTCATACTACTTCCCGTAGAGTGCATCCTTCATTGGGCCAAACATACGGAGGTCGGAAGGTGCGGGATGTGGGCTGTAGGACAGATGAAAACAACAGTCCAGAGAACGTATGTGAGCTCCTATCGGGTGCGCAGACATGTGTGAGTTCTTGCGTTGTCATGGAGAAGAAGAAGTTCGTTTCAATTGATGTGGTAATGAACACGCTCAAGTCGTTTCTTCAATTACACTTCAACACACTTCAGAGTTGATCGTTGCACCATGAGGATAGGCACCAAATACAGCAACCCCTTCAGAGTTCCAGATGACTGTCTTCAAGACATTACCGGCTGAGGGTGCGGCTTACAACTTTTTCTTCGAAGGACAGAGGTGAAGTGACGCCACTCCGCGGATTGCCGTTTTGTTTCCGCCTCGAAGTGACGAACCCATCTTTCATTTCCTGCGATGTTCAACAAAAAATGGTCACGAACAGCTTCGTAACGGGCAAGCAATTCCACAGAGATGGTCCTCCGTTGCTCTTTATGATCTTCTTTTAAGGCGGTGAGGAACCCAGTAGCACATACCTTTGACTTCCCCAACTGGACAAGTGTGTCAGCATTACCATGTGAGATGTTTAGCTGTGCGGTGATGTGTTTGATTGTGATCCTTCAATCACCTCGAATGAGAATGTCCGCACATTTCAACATTGCATGAGTTTCAGCTGTGTGCGGTCGGTCGGGACGCGGGAGATCGGACAGTTTCACGTAACCTTGTTGCGACGATGAACAGACGCTTCGCCCTACGACTCACCGTGCTTTTGTTCACTGCCAAGTGTTTGTAGATATTCTCCAAATGCCTGTGAATATCTGCAGTGCTCTGGTTTTCGGCCAAAAGCAGCTCAATAACAGCTCTCTGCTTGGAACGCACCTCAGTTACAGATGCCATTTTGAAGCCTACGTTTAGTACAGCATTTATCGAAAGTTCGTGAAACTATAGGAGCTTCTATATTGCGGATATCCTGGCTACTCTCTTTATTCCATCCATCTCCACTGTCAAGCCTACATGGCTGCCACTCTCCCGGGGACTACCCTTCTGCACCACACATTAGTGTACATGCAACTGCTGTTTGGAGAATCCTCTTCTTTTTTTCTTTTGATATTGCACATCGCATAATCAGAACGGGTACACACAGGTTCATGAACTCTCCGTGTCATACTACCATACTTCTCGATCTGAGACCCATACCGAAGTTGACTAAAGTAGAGCAGATTCAAAGAAGAGCTGCCCGTTTCTTCACTGGTTTGTCTTCTCCACGCAAGAACATCATCTCAGTATTTTTAAAAAAGAAAACAGCCGTGAAAGACGTTGCAAGAAGCGTGCTGTGCGCTACAGGTTGGTTGCCTTCGACTAATCAAGACACCTCTTTTCAAACGTTTGAAGCTGTTTTGTACATGAGAGTCAGACTCTTGACCGGAAGTAGGTATTTACTGGCACATCCCAGATTACATAATTAGATTTAACGGGACATTATAACTATCTCATCCAGTATTTTGGGGTCGTGCCTTGACGTCATTTTGATGCTACGAGTAAACAAAACGAAGAACAGGAGAGACACTACTGACTCTCTCTCTCTCTCTCTCTCTCTCTCTCTCTCTCTGTCTCTCTCTCTCTCTCTCTCGCCACTTTTCAACATTCATCATGAGAGTGGATGCATCTAAATATTGTTAAATGATTGAACAATATGATTGCATCAGTTTGTTGTTTTAAACGTATTCATTGATCTCCATTATTCTATCTACAGTTTCATATGCAGTTTTGTTGCTTAATTTTCTGCCGTATGAAGTAAGATACTCTAGAACATAGTTCACGTAGTGCATTAAGTGTTTCAAATTTTGCAGCTATAAACCACTATTGTTCTTTATTTCAGGAGTTCTGTCCTACGTAAGCGGTGTTCCTGTATTAGAAGACAACTCCAGCAAAGATGATCCTCTTTGGGTAAGAATCAATGTTTATACTCATTAAAGCGGGCTGATCCGTAATATTGTCACTCCCTGTCTTAGAGCATGGCGTTAAAGATTGCCTTGCGGTTAAATTGTTGTGCGGAAGAAAGGGGGGAGGGGTGTTATGACGAAACTGTTCATTGCTCCTTAATGTCGAAGTGATCTTAACCACAACGTTTAGGAAGAGATTATCGTGCTAAAGGGGAAAAATTTCTTGTGTCTAAATAATACCGAATTTTTACGCCAGTTACGTTTAATTTAAACTGAACAAAGTTTAGGAATGTTTATCAAATAAAAGCGGTCACATGTTTTGCATAGATCATATACCGGGTGGTTACAATTAAAGTGCAGCTGTTCACAGACGCCCAGTGTTGGCTGTAATTATCGTACGCCAGCGAACCTCGATAGATATTCTAATGAGTTACGATGTTACGGAACAGATTTACGCTGAAAACAAATTAGTTACAATTTTGGCCACCAGGTACAAATCTAGCGCTTTGAATTCAAGAAAGACGCATAGAACTGTTTCCATATGTCATGGCTTAGGAACGAGACGTGGTCACAAGAGGTCAAACAAGTGAGAAAAGCAAGATGTTCATTTTATTATTAATCGCCGCTTATACCAGTTGTTTCACATGAACACTGCAGACGTCGGTGGGGTGCTGTACAGCGCCAGATTTGCATGTGGTAGCCAAAATTGGAACTGATTTCTTTTTTACAGCCTAAATCGGTTCCGCGTTAAAGCATTAACTTATCTACCACGATTCGCTGCTATACGATAATTACAGCCCACACTTGGCCTCTGTGAGTACCTGCACTTTAATTGTAACCACCCGGTACGTTTTAGCCATTCCAACTTACACTTAACACAACTTCAAAAGTAGCTCAGCACACATAAAACCGAGGAAATACACAACTAACAAAATTCACGAGGATTTACGTTTGCTGCCCATGTGGATCACACGAGTGTACCTGTGTTCCATCGTCCAGTACATCAGACAGAGAAAACGTTAACCCACTGGAAACAAAATCAGAATATTGTGATGATAATCGACAATAACTGGAACCAAAGCCGGCGACACTAATAGATTATCGAGCTTTTTATAGCAAGGCTGATGAAATTTCACTGGAATTTTAGCCTAGTACGAAAAGAGTCACAGCGAGGAATGAAATGAAAGAAAACATACTATTCATACGTTTAGAATACTGTCTGGTCCCTCTCAGTGGTATTGCTAGCCTGCAGTATACCTGAGTGGTCTCGCCACTCTACAATCCCTGTATGTGGGTTATGCTTAATCCACGAAGCACATAGTGTAGGGGCAAGAACGAACTCAACAGTATGTGAAAAAAAATTACTGGCGCTTCGCCCCGTCGCCCTCACCCTCGCCTCTCCCAGCTTTTGTATTTTGAACAGAGTCGTAATTATTAAAGTAAGCCGTGCGAAGCGTTCCACATAGACCAGTGCACTGGCCACAGAGAATGATGTGGCGCCGTACCCGATAGGCAGGCCTCCTGCAGCCGTGCAGCAAGTGCAGCCGACGTACAGGCGCTAGTGAGCTAACACACAAACCGAGATACCTTCACATTTGCTAGGTGTCCTCACTAAAAATGAGAGGAGTGTGCAAAAATTCAGTCCTGCCTGGTGCCTTTTCGAAACTTTTCTATATCATCACCATCACCGTCCAAATGAATTCCAGTGCTAGATAAGGAACCTGTAACCTACTAGTTCTCCCCTAACCACGAAAGATTAACAGTTCTTGGTGTGTTACATTTCAATAAAACGACTATTTGGCACATTCTAAAAATAACTGTGAACAAGCAGTAGAACACAGTTATTACTAAATGATTAACCTCGCTGCAGCCATCGATTCGTTGTAGCCAACTGTCAAACAGCTTCTTCAGGCTTTCATCTACATCTACATGATTACTCTGCCAGTCACAAGTAAGTGCCTGGCAGGAGGTTCATCGAGCCACCTTCAAGCTACCTCTCTACCATTCCACTCTCGAACAGCTTTCGGGAAAAACAAACACTTAAATCCTTCCGTGCGAGTTCTGACTTCTCTTATTTTATAATGTTATCGTTTCTCCCTATGTTGGTGGGCACCAACAAAATATTTTCACACTGTGAGGAGAAAGTTGTGATTGGAATTTCATGAGAAGATTCTCCCGCAAGGGAAAACGCCTTTGGTTTAATTATTTCCACCCCAATTCGCGTATCATATCCGTGGCACTCCCTCCCCTATTTCGCGATAATACAAAACGAGCTGCATTTCTTTGATCTTTTTTAATGTCCGCCGTCAATTCTGTCAGAAGCAAATCCCACACCGTACTACAATACTCCAGAAAACAGTGTCTTTAGTCGAACTGTTGCGTTTTCTAAGTGTTCTGCCAATAAATCGCGGTCTTTGGTTTGCCTTCCCCATAATATTATCTACGTGATCGTTCCAATTTAAGTTATTCGCAATTGTAGTCCCTGATTTATCGTGTAACCGAAATTTAACGGATTCTGTTTATTGCTCATGTGGACGACTTCACACTTTTCATTGTTTAGAGTTAATTGTCGATTTTCCCACCATTCATATGTCAAAATCATTTTGCAATTGGTTTTGATCCTCTGATGACTTTACAAGACTGTAAATGACTACACAATCTGAAAACAGTCTAAGCAGGCTTCTTGTACTGTCTCCCAAATCGTGTACATACATCAGGAACAGCAGAGGGGCTATGAGACATCTTTGGGGAACGCCAGGAATTACTCCTATTTTACTCGATGTGTTTCTGTCAGTTACTTCGAACTGTGGCCTTTCTGACGGGAGAACATGAATCCAGTCGCACAACTGAGCACGAAATTTGATTAGAAGTTGCTTCTGAGGAACGGTATCAAAATACTTCTGGATATCTGAAAGTATAGAATCAATTTGACATTCCTTGTCGATAGCACTCATTACTTCGTGAGAATAAAGAGCTAGCTGTGTTTCACAAGGCCGATACTTTCTGAATCAGTGTTGGCTGTTTGTCAATAAATCATTTTCTTCCCGGTAATTCATAACGTTCGAGAACAGAGTATGTTCCAAAAACCTACTGCAGATCGACGTTAGTGATATGGGTCTGTAATTCAGCGGATTACACCTATTTATTTTCTTGGATAATGACGTGACTTATTCAAGTTTCCAGTTTTTAGGTACGGATCTTTCGACGAGCGCGCTGTTGTATGCAATTGCTAAGTATGGATCTATTGTATCTGCATATTCTGAAAGGAATCTGACTAATATACAGTCTAGACCGGAGGCCTTGCCTTTATTAAGTAAATCAAGCTGTTTCGCTACATCGAGGGTATCTATTTCTAAGTTACTCAAGTTGGCGGTTGTTCTTGATTCGAATTCCGAAATATTTACTTCGCTTTCTTTGAAACAGGAGTTTTGGGAAACCATGGTTAGTAACTCAGCTTTAGTAGTACTGCCATCAGTAACATCGCCTTTGGTATCACACACTGGAGGCATTAATTGCGCCTTACCAGTGGTGTACAATCAGACTCTTCGGGTTTTCTGCCAGATTTCGCGACAAAGTTTCGTTGTGAAAACCATTAAAACCATCTTGCACGGAAGTTCGCGTTCAATTTTGAGCATCTCTAAATCTTTGTCGGTCTTGAGGGTTCTTCGTTCTTTTAAATATGGCGTGCTTTTTGGCTTCTGTGCAAATTCCATATACATATCAGAATGAAATAATGAGCTCAATTTCCGATTAAATTTTAAAGAAATGTAATATTTATTTTTGATCTTGTGAACACATTTCTTCCAGCTACACTCTAAGCAATCATACGAACAACTCATCTCCATCAAGGCCACTTTACAACTAAGCGTATTCAAGTTACTACTGCCCCTATCAAAGACTTGTGTTCGCCAAATATTCTGTAATGAAAATTCTATTACGCTTCACAGACAGAAAAATATAAAATATTTATCGTTAACACAATTTAAAGAAAAAGGACTTTGTATTTGACTATGGCTATTTGTTGGTCAGATGTCTGAAACGAGGCAGAAACAAGACTCTCTAGGAATTACATAATGGATTTTGGTCGAAAATTTCCCAACCAGACGAAAAGCGGGAAATGGACAAATGGGGCATTAAACTGACTAGCTTGAAGTCTAGTTTTACAAAGTAATCACAGTAATTAATAAGCACTTAATTAGTGATTTAAGAGAAAATTGAAATATTTCACTTACACCTTTCCGCTAGCTATGCAAATGAACTGTCAAAAACTCATCTCTTCGAGGAGCATATAAAGTTACATTAGTGTTATATTTAATTGCCAATAAAAATATCTGAAATAAAAAATTTTAAAAGAACGGTCAAATGTTTTTTGAAATTATTTTTCTAAGAGTAAGAAATAAAACAGATTAGAGAAACATCTGACGCACGTCTGACTGATGCTCGTAATCATGTACGACAAATGAGATGCCGATTGAGAATTTAAAGTTCAATGTTTAATTTAGAATTTTAAAGAGTATTCGAGATTATCTGGCTGAATTTTGTAGACTATTCAATCTCATTTGTTGTACATAATTTCAAAGGCGTGTTAAATGTTTCTCTAGTCTGTTTTGTTCTTATTATTAGACAAATCATTTTACAAAACATTAGACCGTTATTGCTGCTCTTTTTTTAATGTTAAAACGTGAAAACAATTACATATAAACCCTCATTTGATTTTTGTCACAAAATAAAATTTCGTGGATTTGACAGATCTACACACACTTATAAATTAACGTACCTCAAGAATACAGAAGTGAACAAACTGATAGCATACGACTCGAAAATTACAAAATGAACAGACGGTTACAGGCGCCACAAAACCAAGGATAACATTATAGACTGCACTACTCTTTTCATTCATCGTTGTCTTCAGCTAAACCATCAAATTCATACCCTGCCACATGCGTGACTCATCCTTGTCTTCACAATCACAGTGGAGCAGATCAGGCATCGCGATAAATTAAGGACAGTAGGAGATAGCACAACTCTGCCTGAATGAGAGTCGAAGGAAGGCTCAATTAAATACGTTTATCTTGATAAAAGACTGAACGGAGTCTTCTTAAATTAAAATCTGTACCTATGTGGTAGAGCATGTGTGCCTGGGTGCTTCTACTGGAGAAAGTGAAGCATCAGTGTCCTAACTTCTAATTTCGCCACTGCACGCAGAGGACAACACCGACACAGCTTAGCAAAACTTGATAGTATACCAGATTATCGTTATCATACCTATCCAGGTAAGCTGTAGGACTAATTAAGGCTCTCGTAATGTAAGTCAGATCTATTTTCAACAAAATTATTATTTGTTCTAAAGTTCAACAAGCTGAGTCAAAAGTTATTTACCTTTAAAAGAATATGTAATTTGTCACTTTAAATGACTGGTTTGCATCACAATTGTGAAATTTCACTGCTTCCTCTCCCAGTTGTTGGTTACATATTATTTTACGTTATTTATGTGATTCATTTTCCGGTTCTTTCAAACTTGTCCTATTTACTTCTTAGCTGTTGAGGTTTACCTATAGTAGAAGCAAACTGTACAATATCATCAGAAAACTGAAAGTGGTTCGCAATATCCCATCATCAACGTCTTCACATGAAGCATTAGATCCTTTTATCTGCCTGTTGCGGTTCCCATCGCGTCTTTGGCCTGCATTGACTTCTTCGCCGGCCTGTGTGGCCAAGCAGTTAAAGGGGCTACAGTCTGGAACCGCGTGACCGCTACGGACGCAGGTTCGAATCCTGCCTCGGGCATGGATGTGTGTGATGACCTTAGGTTAGTTAGGTTTAAGTTGTTCTAAGTTCTAGGGGACATATGACCTTAGAAGTTGAGTCCCATAGTGCTCAGAGCCATTTGAACCATTTGAACCATTGACTTCTTCCCCCAATTGTGATAAATCTTCTTACCTGGAGGGGCAATCTCTCTCCACTTATCTTTCGAGACGTTCACTCCAGTTTCCTCTATTTTCTTGAAATTTATCGAGAATATTAAACATCTTCAGTTCTTCCCTCATTTCCGAAATTGGAAAATCTGTCAATCCTTGTGCATCTCTTTACTGCTCTTACAAATATCCTCTCTGTTGATTGTGTTAGAGTCTCTTTGCGTTTATTTCCAATCAGCGACTCACTTCCCTAAACAGAAATGGGACTGCCGTTATCTATAAAATTTCAGTCTTGTTTCTTTCCTCGTTTTATTTATTTATTTATTTATTTTACCTCTGTTTATTGTTACCTATATTTTTCCAAACTTTGCTACTTTTTCCTCTATTACTTCGTCATACTCACATACTGCGTGAGACAGCCATCCAAAATATATCTAGTAAGACAAAGCATATCAAGGTGCAGTTTTCGCCAAGTTATAATGGACAATATGGCCTATTACCTGACGCTCGCAAGTAATTTTCATCGTTTATAGTCGCTGAATTTCGGCACCTCGCAGGGAACTAAATACTTTATCTGTGTCACTTGAAAGAATCTTCTAACAAGGGAACCTCCCCATCGCATCCCCCTCAGATTTAGTTATATGTTGGCACAGTGGATAGGCCTTGAAAAACTGAACACAGATCAATCGAGAAAACAGGAAGAAGTTGTGTGGAACTATGAAAAAAATAAGCAAAATATACAAACTGAGTAGTCCATGCGAAAGATAGGCAACATCAAGGAAAGCGTGAGCTCAGGAGCGTCGTGGTCCCGTGGTTAGCGTGAGCAGCTGCGGAACGAGAGGTCCTTGGTTCAAGTCTTCCCTCGAGTGAAAAGTTTAATTTTTTTTATTTCCAGACAATTATCAAAGTTCAGGCACTCACACATAATCAACTTCTCTCTCCAAAATTCCACATGTTCAGATTTGCTTGGAGATTTGACGTTCTACACACGGAAAAATTTGAAAACGTTAAAAACACATGTTTTGACAGAGCACAGGGAAAACGGTGCGACTGTGAAACTGTTGCATTCATTTGTTGCAGTTTATGTGACAAACTCTTATGTTTTCGTCACTTTTTGGGAGTGATTATCACATCCACAATAGAACCTAAATCAAGCAAGGTAGAAGACTCTTTTTACCCATTCGCCATGTGTACAAGTTAGGTGGGTCGACAACATATTCCTGTCATTTGACGCACATGCCGAAAATAAACTTTTCACTCGAGGGAAGACTTGAACCCAGGACCTCTCGTTCCGCATCTGCTCACGCTAACCACGGGACAACGGCGCACCTGAGCTCAGACTCTCCTTGATGTTGCCTATGATGCACATGGACTACTCAGTTTGTATATTTTGCTTATTTTTTTCATAGTTCCACACAACTTCTTCCTGTTTTCTCGATTGATCTGTGTTCAGTTTTTCAAGGTCTATCCACTGTGCCAACTTATAACTAAATCTGAGGGGGGTGCGATGGGGAGGTTCCCTTGTAAGTAAACTTCAAGGACAGAACACGTATGGGAACTGGTCAAATAGTATCAAGATAACAGAGCTGCATATCACAGTCCCGCCGTCGGGCGAAGAGGTTCCACAAACGACTGCCCTGTAATACCAAACGTATGGACGCACGCAAGTCAGGTACGGTTTTTTGGTTTGTCTGTGCGTTTGAAGCCCATCAGTCTGTGTTCTGCTGTTTTAGAAATCAGGTAACTTGTTTGTAAAGCTATTGAGGCATTCACATTGTATACGAGAGTCGATGAACTGAATATCGTTTATGGCGAAAGGCACCAAACTATTAAGGAAGCGGTCCGTTGTACGCGGAATAGTTCCCAGATGGTGGCAATCACTCACGACCAGTCTCCACAAACATTACACAAACAAGTTTTAGAAACTGGAAGTCTGGAGATTAACATACGCCAAGGAAAAGAAGAGAAACTAATGAAAGAAATGAAGATAAGATATTAGCAGCAGTAACACACAATGCGAATGTCGCTGAGAGTCATCTCGGAAGTAGGAGAAGCGTCAACCAAACGAGTCTTTGGGAAAGCTACTTTCCATCGCATTTCATCCTCTTCACATTTCACTGCATCTTTAGCTTCATGGTCACAGTTCTCCGAGTGTTATTTACGAAAAGTGCGATGTAATGCGACATGTTGTTATTGTGGTCTTCACATCAGAGACTAAAGTTATAATAACCACGCGAACCGTACTTGAGTTATGTGCTTGCTTACATTTGGTATAATAAACGAGACGTTTGTGGAGCTTCTTCTCCTAACGGCCGGGCAGTGGTCTGCGGGGTCTTTATCTCGATACTATTTGATCAAGTCCCACGCTTGTTAGGTCGTTGAAGTTGTCTTTCAAATGCCACAGACAAAAGTATATAGTTCCAATAAACAAACGAAGTCGGTTTCGTAATTCGGCGACTATAAACGTTAAATATCACTTGCGAGCGTCTGGAAATTCGTAATATTTTCCACTACGACTTCGAGGTAACAGCATCTCGATATATTTATTCTAGATGTATTTGGGGGGGAGGGGGGGCTGTCTTAGTTGCGTCACCCTGTAAACACTGTCTGATCTAAAGTATCCGGACACCCCGCTGTAATGCGGAATTGACCACTAGATGTCACGAGAGGCGAACCGACTACAGTAAAAGGAGACGGGGAGTACTGTGTCGTCAGTGCACAAGCAGTAACAGCAGAATGGGTCGGTCATGCGAGCTCAGTGACTTCGAACGTGGACTAGTCATTTACATTATCTGAGTCACATATCCTTCAGGGATATTTGGACCTTACTAAGGTTGCCCACGTCGACTTTTGGTGATGTGATTGTGAAGTGAAAAAGTGAAGGAACAGCCACAGTTAAACCAAGATCAGGCAGACTTTACTGTTATGTATGAGGCGGAACTATGGGCCTCATGGAAAAAGGGTGATCCGGCTGAGTCACACAATTTGACTCTTAATCTTATCAGGAGGTGTGGCCATTAATTGCACGCGTTGATCACGTAGGCTGACGTGAGGATCAATGAACTATACTTGACGGGATGTATCTGGAACATCTTAGGTGATTAGAAAGTTAGTACACAGGAATACAATTAAATACTTACATTTAATTCAGCATCGGCTGTGAACGTCGATCTTGACTTTGTACAATAATATTTACAAGTGCAGTTACGGACTGAAATGCGAATACTTCTTTACAATTCTGATTGCTTCACACATATAGATCAATTGTCAGTGCATAAACTGTATGTGGCGCCTGGCTAGGTCGTAGCTACTGACTTAGATGAAGGCAAGCGTCTCTGCAAATGAGATCTCTGAAGCTATAACAAGTAAAACATTCCTATCAAAGTCGGCTGTAGAACTGGGCAGTGCGCCAGCTTGTCTCGTAAAACCAGCCGAGTGGCGGCGCTCGGTCTGCTAGCGCCGACAGTGGCGAATCGCGGGTCCGATGTGTACTGACGGACCGCGGCCGCTTTGAAGCCTACAACCTGGCAAGTGTGGTGCCTTGCGGTGACACCACACTTACATACTGAAGGACGCGGACAGTCGAGTACGGCCGAGGGTGGTTGTAAAAAAACGTTTGAAATCAGCTGAATAAATTACTCTCGGGTTCCAAAGTTCTACCAGCAGTGCAATTAGTTCAGTGACTGTACATAGGGAGGCAAATAAAATGGGGTACAATTGTCGGGTTGCTCCTCGTAAGCCAAACAGTTCTGCAGTCAGTGCCAAGCAATATTTGACGCAGCGTCAAGACCAGCGCTACTGGCCAGTGGATGACTGGAAATGAGTGACTTGGAGTATGCAATCCGATGGGAGGGTTTAGCTTTGGCGAATCCGTGCAGAAAGTTGCCTGACATCAGGTGTAGTGCCAAAAATGATGTTCGGCTGATTTGGTGTTACGGTATAGGTGTGTATTTCGTGGTGAGGGTGTGGTCCCCATTTTGCACTTAAGAAAACGCTAAATGCGGTGGGATATGAACACATTTGGGAGCATTGTGTACTGTGTACAGTAGCGGAAAAATTCGGATACGCTAATTGCATCAGCATGACAATGGTCGTGTCGTAAGGCAGCATCTGAGAGAGAATAGTTCGTGGACAGTAACATTCTTGAAGTGAATATATCTGACATTATCAGAATAGAAGAAAGCGATCGTAAGTAGATAATCAAATGTTAAATATAAAAAACTTTCTACAAAACATTCAAAATTTTCTGTATATTGTCTCAGACGCATTTAATATTTCTTTTTTAAGAAATTATGAACAGTTTCGGTAGCTTCACTATCGTCTTCCGATCACATGCAATAATATAAATGCACTCGCAGTGTACAATAACGTTGCATCATGCATAAGATTCTTATTTTAGATCTTCAGGTAGAATGTGTTATGTACAGCCACGCTATCTATGACATCAACTGAAACAAAAGGCCTATACAGCGTCGTAAATTTTTTATATATACTGAAGCGTCCATTTAATTATTTCCGTTGCAGTCGGTAACCCCAAGCAAGGATTTGCTACGTAGGTTGTACTTAAGGCGCTACTGTCTGGAGCTGCGCGACCGCTACGGTCGCAGGTTCGAATCCTGCCTCGGGCATGGATGTGTGTGATGTCCTTAGGTTAGTTAGGTTTAAGTAGTTCTAAGTTCTAGGGGACTGATGACCTCAGCAGTTAAGTCCCATAGTGCTCAGAGCCATTTGAACCATTAGTACTTAAGGCCAATAGTGCAGCATAAAATATACATACAACGTCGTTTGAACAAGTTACCCACTGTGACTATGTTATATACGAGTATATCTAATTCTGAGCAAAAAATCTTATATGAACATAACCCGCAAATTCTGCGTTAGGAAGGTATGGGTATTGAAAGGAATTGTAATTCTGCAAAATTGATGTGCGCAACGTGAACGTATACGCAATACAACTGGACCGTGACGTGCACGGGTACATGCCATGTTTACGCTATGCAACTTACCACGTATTATAGTGGTGTGACGTACGTAATACAATCACCCGTTCTTTGCGCAGTTGTGCCGTGAAAGCCGCATTGTGTAGTGTACCGGCGACAGATCGGTTAACTGTGTAGTGTATGGTGTTAACTGTGTTAGTACAAGGGCTGCTAACGTCAACAGTAATGAGGAATACGCATATATGGTGTATTTTTATGGCTTCTGCGACGGTAGTGCTACCGCTGCAAGAGAAGAATACCACAGGCGCTTTCGACTCTACGATTACCTGACCGTGGGTTGTTTACCAAGGTGTTTATCACTTTGCGTGCAACATTCTCTCTTCCAAGTAGACATTTTTCGTCCGAACGTGCACGTTAACAAACTTAGCAAGAACAGGAAGAAATTATCGCAAGTGTTGAGCAAAGTCCCGGTACCACCATACAAAGAATGTCTCTGCGTATGAATGTCCCATATACAAATCTATGGAAAACATTATGTTGTGGTTGGCAGGAGAGCCAACACCGTGTTACTAGAGGAGGCCGAAACGCACGCGTTTTAGCTCACGCAGGCTGGCATGTGGTCTGGAACAGGACAAGGAAATTAGAACTTAGGAAAACGGACGTAGCTGGTGAAATACTTAACTTTAATCCATTAATGATGAACGTCGGTTGTGACAGTACATGATTCACAATATCAATAGTAACTGATAATGGCGCCTTGCTAGGTCGTAGCAAATGACGTAGTTGAAGTAGTTGAAGGCTATGCTAAACTATCGTCTCGGCAAATGAGAGCGTATTTTGTCAGTGAACCATCGCTAGCAAAGTCGGTTGTACAACTGGGCGAGCGCTAGGAAGTCTCTCTAGACCTGCCGTGTGGCGGCTCTCGGTCTGCAATCACTGATAGTGGCGACACGCGGGTCCGACGTATACTACCAGACCGCGGCCGATTTAAAGGCTACCACCTAGCAAGTGTGGTGTCTGGCGGTGACAACACACATTACATGTGGAAAACCTGTATCCATTTCACATACAGCGTGTCCAAAATCTCCACGTTGGCGACAATGCCAAACGACTTCAATTCTGTCAGTGGGTAATTGAAAATAGTCATTTGCTTCCATACATATAATTCACTGACGAAGCCCAGTTTTCACGATATGAAATAAACAACACACGCAATAATCATCAATGTTCACAGGAAAATACACACGCTTCAGTGGATAGCAATTTCCAACTTCGTTTTGCAATAAATGTTTGGTGCAGCATGATCGGCAACCTTTTAATAAGTCCATTTATTATCAATCAGCAACTGACGGGAGAGAGGTATCTGCATTTTTTGGAAAAATCGTTTGTGGAACTATTGGAAGACGTTCCTTTAGTCAAGAGAACTAGAATGTACTTTCAATACGACTGTACCCTTCAAAAAAAAAAAAAAAAGGTTCAAATGGCTCTGAGCACTATGGGACTTAACTGCTGTGGTCATCAGTCCCATAGAACTGGCAACTACTTAAACCTAACCAACCTAAGGACATCACACACATTCATGCCCGAGGCAGGATTCGAACCTGCGACCGTAGCGGTCGCGGGGTTCCAGACTGTAGCGCCTAGAACCGCTCGGCTACCCGGCCGGCGACTGTACCCTTCCACAGCTTACATTATGTGTGAGGGACCATCTCAACCGCACCTATTCTAATCGCTGGATTGGCCGTGGTGGTGCTATTAACTGGCCTTCAAGATGACCTGACCTTACACCTTTACATTTCTATCTATGGGGATGGATGAAATCAGAGGTGAACAAAGTGAAGGTAAATACACGAGATGAACTGCTTCGTCGCATCATGGACGCTGCTGAATTGATTAGGAACTAACCACAGGCAACTGAACAAACAACACATGTTATCGTTATAGTGCAAAAGTGCATTGACGTTCATGGTGGGATATTCGAAACTGTTCTGTGAACTGTACAAAATCTGTACGATAAGTGTTAAAGCCGTTTGTAAAAAACGTGGTACGTCTTTTTCAACTGAGTACATGTAACATAAATGTTGTAATGCATTATGTACTAAATGCAAAGTAAATAAATATTATGTAAAAATGTGTAACATAACTGTACTTCTCTGTAACATTGTTTTCAAGAAAATCACGTTACGGTCCAGTTGTATTGTGTATACGTTCACGTTGTGCACATGAATTTTGCAGAATTAAAGTTATATATGTGTGTGTGTGTGTGTGTGTGTGTGTGTGTGTGTGTGTGTGTGTATGTATGTATGCATATGTATATATATTGTGTTTGGAGCTACTCAATGTGACGATGTCGTAGATATACATTTTATGTGTGTGCGTGTTTGTGTGTGTGTGTGTGCGTGTGTGTATGCATATACACTCCTGGAAATTGAAATAAGAACACCGTGAATTCATTGTCCCAGGAAGGGGAAACTTTATTGACACATTCCTGGGGTCAGATACATCACATGATCACACTGACAGAACCACAGGCACATAGACACAGGCAACAGAGCATGCACAATGTCGGCACTAGTACAGTGTATATCCACCTTTCGCAGCAATGCAGGCTGCTATTCTCCCATGGAGACGATCGTAGAGATGCTGGATGTAGTCCTGTGGAACGGCTTGCCATGCCATTTCCACCTGGCGCCTCAGTTGGACCAGCGTTCGTGCTGGACGTGCAGACCGCGTGAGACGACGCTTCATCCAGTCCCAAACATGCTCAATGGGGGACAGATCCGGAGATCTTGCTGGCCAGGGTAGTTGACTTACACCTTCTAGAGCACGTTGGGTGGCACGGGATACATGCGGACGTGCATTGTCCTGATGGAACAGCAAGTTCCCTTGGCGGCCTAGGAATGGTAGAACGATGGGTTCGATGACGGTTTGGATGTACCGTGCACTATTCAGTGTCCCCTCGACGATCACCAGTGGTGTACGGCCAGTGTAGGAGATCGCTCCCCACACCATGATGCCGGGTGTTGGCCCTGTGTGCCTCGGTCGTATGCAGTCCTGATTGTGGCGCTCACCTGCACGGCGCCAAACACGCATACGACCATCATTGGCACGAAGGCAGAAGCGACTCTCATCGCTGAAGACGACACGTCTCCATTCGTCCCTCCATTCACGCCTGTCGCGACACCACTGGAGGCGGGCTGCACGATGTTGGGGCGTGAGCGGAAGACGGCCTAACGGTGTGCGGGACCGAAGCCCAGCTTCATGGAGACGGTTGCGAATGGTCCTCGCCGATACCCCAGGAGCAACAGTGTCCCTAATTTGCTGGGAAGTGGCGGTGCGGTCCCCTACGGCACTGCGTAGGATCCTACGGTCTTGGCGTGCATCCGTGCGTCGCTGCGGTCCGGTCCCAGGTCGACGGGCACGTGCACCTTCCGCCGACCACTGGCGACAACATCGATGTACTGTGGAGACCTCACGACCCACGTGTTGAGCAATTCGGCGGTACGTCCACCCGGCCTCCCGCATGCACACTATACGCCCTCGCTCAAAGTCCGTCAACTGCACATACGGTTCGCGTCCACGCTGTCGCGGCATGCTACCAGTGTTAAAGACTGCGATGGAGCTCCGTATGCCACGGCAAACTGGCTGACACTGACGGCGGCGGTGCACAAATGCTGCGTAGCTAGCGCCATTCGACGGCCAACACCGCGGTTCCTGGTGTGTCCGCTGTGCCGTGCGTGTGATCATTGCTTGTACAGCCCTCTCGCAGTGTCCGGAGCAAGTATGGTGGGTCTGACACACCGGTGTCAATGTGTTCTTTTTTCCATTTCCAGGAGTGTATATTGCGTTTGGACAAGCTACCTAGTGTGACGATGTCGTACATATACATTTTATGTTTTGTTATTAACTTCAAGTAAAGCTTACATAATCTCTGCTTGCAGTTACTGACTGTAGTGGAAATATTTTTAAAGCGCTGTACAGGCTTTTTGTTTCGGTTGCTGTCATAGATAGTGTGGCTGCACACAGCACAATCTAACTGAATGTTATGGACGCTCGAATGTTTAATGCCGTTAAATGCGATTGAAGCAATATACAGAAAAATTCGAAAGTTTTTAAAATTTTTATAGATTTATATTTTGTTATTGCTGAAGTGCAGTTTATACCGAGAGTTCAGACCTGAACCCAATAGACACCTTCGGAATGAATTATAACATCGACTTCGCTGCAGGCTCCAGGTTCCATGATCACCGCTTTGTCTGGTATTGGCTCTTGAGGAAGAACGGGCTGCCATAACTTCGCAGACATTGAGACACCTCATTGGAAGTGTCCACAACAGATATGAAGCCGTCGTAAAGGTTAAGGGTCGACAAGTCCCACGTTAATGTCCACTAATAAACTAAAGAGTCAAAGAAACTGGTACACCTGCCTAATATCGTGTAGGGACCCCGCGAGCAGGCATAAGTGCCGCAACACGATGTGGCATGGACACAACTAATGTCTGAAGTAGTGCTGGAGGGAACTGACGCCATGAATCTTGCAGGGCTGTCCCATAAATCCATAAGAGTACGAGGGGTGGAGGTCTCTTCTGAACAGCACGTTACAAGACGTTCCAGATACGCTCAATAGTGTTTGGTAGTCAGCGGAAGTGTTTAAACTCAAAAGAATGCTCCTGGAGCCTCTCTGTAGCCTCTCTGTAGGAGGTGTGGGGTGTCGCATTGTCCTGCTGGATTTGCCCACTTGCACAATGGATATGAATGGATGCAGTTGATCAGACAGGATGCTTATGTACGTGTCACCTGTCAGGCTCACATCTAGACATATCAGGAGTCCCATATCACTCCAATTGCACACGCCTCAGTCCATTACAGAGCCTCCACCAGCTTGAACAGTCCCCTGCTGACATGCAGGGACCATGGATTCATGAGATTGTTCCCATAGCCTTACACATCCATCCGCTCGATACAATTTGAAGCGAGATTCGTCCGACCAGGCAACATGTTTCCAGTCATCAACAGTCCAATGTCGATGTTGACGGGCTAGGCGTAAAGCTTTGTGTCGTGCAGTCATCAAGGGTACACGAGTGGGCCTTTGGCTCCGAAGGCCCATATCGATGATGTTGCATTGAGTGGTTCGCACACTGACACTTGCTGAAGCCCCAGCACTGAAATCTGCAGCAGTTGGCGGAAGGGTTGCACTTCTGTCACGTTGAACAATTCTTTTCAGTCGTCGCTGGTCCCGTTGTTGCAGCATCTTTTTCCGGCCGCAGCGATTTCGGAGATTTGATGTTTTACCAGATTCCTGATACTCACGGTACACTCGTGAAATGGTCGTACGGGAAAATCCCCACTTCATCGGTACCTAGGAGATGCCGTGTTCCATCGCTCGTACGCCGTACGTTCAAACTCACTTTAATCTTGATAACCTGCAATTGTAGCAGCAGTAATCGATCGAACAACTGCGCAAGACACTTGTTGTCTTATACAGGCGTTGCTGACCGCAGCGCCGTATTCTGGCTGTTTACATATGTCTGTACATGAACATGCCTGCCTATACCAGTTTCTTCGGCGCTTCAGTGTAGATGCCTGGATACTTTTGATGAGATACTGTACGTCAGACTTTGTAAACTGCAGTGCAGCATCGATGTGCGAGGAGATGACGGTGTATAAGCAGAGGAATGCCACTGTGTGTTGCAGAAGGCTGAGCAGGAGGACTCGGAGCGGACTGCGTCGGCTGCCCCCGCCACACTGGACGCGTCCTTCTGCCGGCGGCGCGCCGATGGCCTGTACCCGCACCCGGACTCGGCCGTCCACTACTACAGGTAACGCCTGCCAGTGCCCTGCCTGCGCTTCCGCATACGCGTCATAGTGGCCACCTGCCGCTCGCAGTAACGCCCGTGTTGCGCTACTGTGCGACTATGAGTAAAATTTACCGATTGTCATTTATTTATTTATTTATTTATTTACTTATTTATTGAGTGATCATTGTTCTGACTGGTCTGATCCCGCCCACCACGAATTCCTCTCTTTTGCCAACCTTCTCGTCTCAGAATAGGCCTTCCAAGCTACGTCCTCAATTATTTGTTGTCTTCCTCTCAACATTTTACCCTCTGCAGCTCCCTCTAGTGCCATCGAAGTTATTACCTGATTAACAGATGTCGCTTCGTCCTGTCACTTATTTTTGTCATCGTTGTCCATATTTTCTTTCCTTCGCCGATTCTGCAGAGAACCTCCTGATTCTTTACCTTAATTTCCAACATTCTTGTGTAGCTCCGCAACTCAGATACTTAGATTATCCTCTGTTCCGGTTTTACCACTGTCCATGTTTCACTACCATACAATGCGGTGCTCCAAAACGTACATTCTTAAAAATGTCTTCCACAAACAAGGCCTAAGTTTGATACCAGTCAGTGCTAGTCTACTTTTGATGTCCTCATTGCTCCGTCCATCACGGGTGATTTTGCTGCCTAGGCAGCAGAATTCCTTCACTTCATCTACTTCATGATCCCCGTTTCTGATGTCAAGTTTCTAACTGTTCTCATTTCCACTGTTTCTCATTTCTTTTGTCTTCCTTCGATTTACACTCAGTCCACATTCCGTAGTCATTATACTGTTCATTCTGTTCAACAGATCTTGTAATCCTCCTTCACATTCACTGACGATAGTGATGTCATCAGCGAATTTTGTCATTGATATCCTTTCACTTTGAATTTTAATCATAATCTTGAACCTTTCTTTTATTTCCTTCATTGCTTCTTCGATGTACAGATTGAATAGAGGGAGCGAAAGGCTGCATCCTTGCCTTACACCCTTTATAATTCGAGCACTTCGTTCTTGGTCTTCCAGTCTCATTCTTCTCTCTTGGTTATTGTACATATTATATACTACCCGTCTTTCCCTATAGCTAACACCTATTTTTCTCACAACTTCGAAAATCATGCACCATTTCACATTGTCGAACGCATTTTCCCGATCAACAAATCCTATGAAAGTGTCTTGATTTTTCTTCAGTCTTGCTTCTATTATCAACCGCGTCATTTAGTTTCATAAGTTGAAATGTTTGGTAGTCTTGTGCGATTTTTGGATGCCACAGCCTTTTACAAGGCCCTGGAAACTACTTCCGTTAACAGCCAGAATGCGATAGAGAACGCGATCTTTCGTCCAAATGTCCTCAATTTAGCTCGTCTGAACTTAAATAAAATGTTCTAACTCGCTAAGAATAATGCAGAGCACTCAAGGACCACGGCGAAAAATGAAAGTCTACTGTCGTTTAACTAAGCAGAATATTCTGAGAAAAATTCCCTGAACCACAGAATGGCAAAAACGCAAGTTGTTTCGTACCTTTCCTGGGGGATCTTTCACTTTCAAGTCATTGATAAAATGGCTTACCGAATTTGTCGGGAATTTACAAGCTGGAAGCTCGAGAACATTGGAACCGTGCATTCGTACATTCAGTTCTCTCTTATCCGTGCAGGATATTACCTGTAATGAACTGGTCGATAGCCCAGATACCGTGCCGGCCGAAGTGGCCGAGCGGTTCTAGGCGCTTCAGTCTGGAACCGCGCGACCGCTACGGTCGCAGGTTCGAATCCTGCCTCGGGCATGGATGTGTGTGATGTCCTTAGGTTAGTTAGGTTTAAGTAGTTCGAAGTTCTAGGGGACTGATGACCTCAGAAGTCAAGTCCCATAGTGGTCAGAGCCATTTGAACCATTTTTTGAACCCAGATGCCGTTACAGGTCAGAACAAATTGCCAGCCAGTTCTCTGACTTTGTATTCCACATTACTCTTTAAGTATACTTTTGTGCGTATGATAAAAGCTGTGCATTCTTATGCACAGGCAATAAATCTATGGACTTAGAGTCCACGCAAAATAACTTGACTCCTGCAGAGAAACGTACTGTCGTTCTGAGCGCCGGGCGAGTCCACCCCTTCGTTCAGAAAGGGGACTCTCTTAGTTTGCTGTCGCCTGCTGAGCCGCACACTGCGGAAGGTGGTCCTCTCAGACCTTCATGCACTGATGTTCTTATTCGGTAACCTACTGACTTTTCGAATTAGTGGTCACATTGGCATAACCTGTTAATATGATCGTTTGCGGACTCGCTATCTGCTTGTGAGGCTTCAGCTACTGAACTGTACCTCCCCTAGGGCGTAGTGGCCGAACGCGATGTAACCCCCACTACTACCGAGATCCTTTCCCCTACTGTCCAGTCTGCGCAGCTGTGCTTTACCAGCAGGACGCTGCGGCTGAGGTGAGACGTGGAATGGTTTTTTCGCAGGTGCTCCGGCGGCGAAGCGCAAGTGCTGCGGTGTGCGGACGGCTCTGTGTTCGCGTCCGGGCGCTGCGAGGCGCCGGCGGAGTGGCGGCCCTGCGTACTGCAGCCAGATGGGCTCCACCCCAACATCTCCGACGGCTGCGCTTCCTACTACAGGTACCCAACTGCTTCCTCTCCTTTTTCTCATCTTACAGTTTAAAAGCTTCTTCCCGCTGAGTTACACATCCTCAGCTCGTATATTTCAATGGGTTTTGTGGTTCTGCAACTAACCTTCTGATAAGGTCTCTCTGTAAGAAGGGTGATTCACTGATATCAATAACTGTCACCCAGTGTCACTCCTACAGTATTTTCTAAAAAATTTAAGTTGATGATGTGCTCCAACGTTGTTATGCACCTGTGCAGCAACGGGTTACTCAGCCAATAACAGATTGGATTTCAAAAGGAGGCCCCTACTGACGAGGAGAACACGACAAGTGCCATAACCTGATTTTCCACAGAACTCTCTCAGTGGCAGAGGGGAAAAATAAGCGAACACATCTCCCTGCTTGTCCGCAGATATTGTACCGTTTCTGAGTAGACGAAGTCAAACTTTTCGAGATATTTATATGACTTTTAGAGCGTAAGTGATCCAACCTCAGTGGCGGCATAGCGGCTAGCGACGCGGCTTTTCACTATTGCTCCCCGTGTTCGAAACCCACTACTATCTCTGATTTTCATTTATATACCCATCTCCGTAGAAGATTACTACATAAATGTTTTCCAATTTATATTGAAATAACGCTGTCCATATACCGGGTGATCAAAAGTCAGTATAAATTTGAAAACTGAATAAATCATGGAATAATGTAGATAGAGAGGTACAAATTGACACACATGCTTGGAATGACATGGGGTTTTATTAGAACAACAAAATACAAAAGTTCACAAAATGTCCGACAGATGGCGCTTCATCTGATCAGAATAGCTATAATTAGCATAACAAAGTAAGACAAAGCAAAGATGATGTTCTTTACAGGAAATGCTCAATATGTCCACCATCATTCCTCAACAACGGCTGTAGTCGAGGAATAATGTTGTGAACAGCACTGTAAAGCATGTCTGGAGTTATGGTGAGGCATTGGCGTCGGATGTTGTCTTTCAGCATCCCTAGAGATGTCGGTCGATCACGATACACTTGCGACTTCAGGTAACCCCAAAGCCAATAATCGCACGGACTGAGGTCTGGGGACCTGGGAGGCCAAGCATGACGAAAGTGGCGTCTGAGCACACGATCGTTACCAAACGACCCGTGCAAGAGATCTTTCACGTGTCTAGCAATACTTTTTTTTTTTTTGTTCTAATAAAACCCCATGTCATTCCAAGCATGTGTGTCAATTTTTACCTCTCTGTCTACATTATTCCGTGGTTTATTAAATTTTCAAATTTATACTGACGTTTTGATCACCCGATACGTCTACTAGTCGTATACCCAGTGAATGAATTTAAAAAAGAAAAGAAAAATAATAAATGAATGGAAAAATTATTCGAAGTTATTTTCGATGAAATTCTGTAGTATATCTTGATTCATAATCAATTTCAAGAGCCATATTTCGGAAAAGAGACCTGTTGTGCGTGGTTTGCCCCCCAAATTAATGCCAACGCATGAAATTTTCATCAATGATAATGACATTTCTTTTGCTACTGAGATTCATACGAAGAAATGTCGCTGTGGCAAATCGACCTTCATGCGATGCGCGTGGAGGTCGGAATTTCTACGTTTCGAATGTTTCTGCTATCGGTATCATCCAAGGAAATACACCAAATTCCCCTGAATAATAAACGTACGGATACAATATAATAATTGAAAACTGATGTAGGAATTAAATATAAGAATACGATAATTTAGAGAGATTGTAACCCTGAAAATACCATACATGTACGTATTATATGTAAATATATAACACTTGTTATCAAACGCAGTTGTAATTTTACAATTAATATAACGCGTTGTATCATCCAACCTGATAAGAAACATTCGTGCAGTAACCTTCTACGAACATGGGTAGGTAGATGAAAAAAATGAAATAAATAAAAACAATAATCGGGTTTCGAACACAGGGCGCAAATGTCACGTTAGTCACTATGCACAAATTGGCTGAGCTTCCAGTATCTTAAAAGGCATCTAAATTACCTCGAAAATTTTGAAGGTTGTTCTCTCAGGAACGATCGAGAAACTGCGGATAAGTGTAGACATGTGTTCGCTTATTTGGGCTTCTCTTCTGCTGAGGAAGGTTCTGGGAAATCGGGTTATGGCACTTGTCGTTTTCTCCTCGTAAGTCAGATATTTATACATTTTCTTAGCAAATAATTAAATCCTTAAAGTACAAAATATCACCAACAGCGATTTTCTGTGATGTGTCGCAGGCATTTGACTGCGCCAGTCATAAAATTTTATTGTTGTTGTTGTTGTTGTTGTTGTTGTCTTCAGTCCTGAGACTGGTTTGATGCAGCTCTCCATGCTACTCTATCCTGTGCAAGCTTCTTCATCGCCCAGTACCTACTGCAACCTACATCCTTCTGAATCTGTTTAGTGTATTCATCTCTTGGTCTCCCTCTACGATTTTTACCCTCCACGCTGCCCTCCAGTACTAAATTTGTGATCCCTTTATGCCTCAGAACATGTCCTACCAACCGATCCCTTCTTCTAGTCAAGTTAAGCCACAAACTCCTCTTCTCCCCAATTCTATTCAATACCTCCTCATTAGTTATGTAATCTACCCATCTAATCTTCAGCATTCTTCTGTAGCACCACATTTCGAAAGTTTCTATTCTCTTCTTGTCCAAACTATTTATCGTCAATGTTTCACTTCTATACATGGCTACACTCCATACAAATACTTTCAGAAACGACTTCCTGACACTTAAGTATAGCTGAGTATAGATCTCAATGTTAACAAATTTCTATTCTTCATAAACGCTTTCCTTGCCATTGCCAGTCTACATTTTATATCCTCTCTACTTCGACCATTATCAGTTATTTTGCTCCCCAAATAGCAAAACTCGTTTGCTACTTTAAGTGTCTCATTTCCTAATCTAATTCCCTCAGCATCACCCGACTTAATTTGACTACATTCCATTATCCTCGTTTTGCTTTTGTTGATGTTCATCTTATATCCTCCTTTCAAGACACTATCCATTCCGTTCAACAGCTTTTCCAAGTCCTTTGCTGTCTCTGACAGAATTACAATGTCATCGGCGAACCTCAAAGATTTTATTTCTTCTCCATGGACTCCCATCCACTGCTTCCCTTTCATGCCCCTCGACTCTTATAACTGCCATCTGGTTTCTGTACAAATTGTAAATAGCCTTTCGCTCCCTGTATTTTACCCTTGCCACCTTTAGAATTTGAAAGAGAGTATTCCAGTCAACATTGTCAAAAGCTTTCTCTAAGTCTACAAATGCTAGAAATGTAGGTTTGCCTTTCCTTAACCTATTTTCTAAGATAAGTCGTAGGGTCATTATTATTTAAGAAACAGAATGCAGAAAGCATGTTGTAGTTAAAGTAATACAAAGAGGAATGCCAAATAACTTGCGTAGTAAGAAATTACAATGGGAGTCCCAAAGGGTTCGATTATTGACCCAATACTGTTATTCTTACCTTATTTTAGTGATCTGTCATGTTATTTGAATCAGGAGGCAGATTTAGTCCTGTTTACAGATGATACAAGTATTGTTGTGAAGCCGAGCAAAGGAGTATCAACGGAGAAAATATTAACTGACATTTTTTTTAGACTTTTGTGAAAGTTGCTGACTGATTTTGCACAAATGAGCCAGCTTCAAACTTTGGGAGCACACTGACGTATTTACAGAGTATCTGTATTACTAAACAGCTGGCCCAGCTGTTGCGGGCTGCCTATCTAAAGGCTTCCAGGGGCAATAAAATAAAGTGAGTTTCAATATATCACACAGTTACAGACTGAATTTAAAGACAGAAAATGCTTTCACGACAATATTGAACGTAATAAATGAAGTATTACAGTTAGAAACTGTGAATATATCTTGAGGCGGGATGACTCACAGTGTGTAAATTACCCAAACTACACTGGTATGCAAAACTCAAGGACGGAAGTAACTTTCGCGTGACGTATCACTGCCAAGTAACATAGCTCGATGAAATTTGGGCAATATATAGAAAGAACTGCTACAGTGTATTACGGAAGGTAAGTGGAAGAAATACGCAATGAGACAAACAGAAATGACACTTTTATTCAAAGACAATAATTACACTGACGTCATCGCGTTTCTTATGGCCTCTGGACAATATAAAAGGTGGGATATGGTTTTTAATGGGGTGTATGATCACGACGAACAGCAATGCATACTCTATAATGTGCTCCTATCCTGGTTGCGTGGTTGGTAAGGAGTTCTTGCGGCAGGCCTACCAGTCCTCCAGTATTTGGAATGGGAATACTAGTTAGCCACTTTCACCAAACTTTAAAAACCGTTTCAAATTTTTGCCAAGCTTTCTGTCGCTTACAAGCTTAGCGTCAAATATTTTACCCATTAATTCATTTGTAGAGCAATCAGAAATCTGAAGATGTTTTATACATGAGAGTTCGTTTCTTTAAAGAATCAGAGGTGGGGTGTTTACTAATATTAGTCTGTGCAACAACTCACTCTTTGATGCCAACAAAACAGTTTCAGCTTACTGAGTGACAAAACACATTTCAAAGCCCATTCACATCGATCACAGTCCTCGTAACGCTCAAATCCGATATCATACACAGACATTGTTCCACCAGCAATCCACTCGTATATGTCCCTTGCAGACACAAAAAATGTATTTGTTTATCCAGGAACGAAAGCACATGGTACAGTTCACAGATTACTCAACAGCAGTCACTGTCCTACTGTAGTTCACATTGACACAGTGCACACATTAATTGAAATCTCTTATCCATGTCCCCACAAAGGATATCCATTCCAACGGCCACGCCATAACGTCAACAATCATCGTCTCCTCCTCACCATTCTTCGCCCTTGTATTGTTGCGTTTCACCAGAAGATGTATTTCTAATATTTACAACAATATGGAAAGGCTAGATTGATACTCACCACATAGAGGAGGCATTGAGTTGCAAGTAGGTACAGTGAAAAAGACTGCTAAAAGATTTAAGTTTTTATGCAAAGTTCTATTTACGAAGTAGAGAACACACACAAATTCACACAAGCACAACTCACATACAAATGGCCACTGTGCGTGGGCGCAGCGGTCTGAATGAATGCGACTGTATCTGACATGTGCAGCAACCTGCTGGGGTGTGGGGTGTGGGCAAGGAGGAAGCATGGAGCGAAGAGGGGGAGGGATAGCAGCTTAGGAGTGGGTGAAGACGCTGTGCTGCTTGAGGGAGTGTGCAAGGACGTGCTTGGATCAGGGCAGGACTGCTATTGCAGTGTCGGGGGGGGGGGGGGGGGGCGAAGCGACAGCGGAAAGGAGAGGAGTAAAGAATGGGAAGAAAGAGTAAGTGTGTTGGCAGGATAGCAGTCATATGTAGAGCTAGAGTAGGAGCAGGGCAGGGGATAGATAGGAGGGAGGGTAGGTACTAGAGAAGGTTGAGGCCAGGGACGTCATGGGAACGAAGGATTTGTTTTAGGGAGAGTCCCCCCCCCCCCCCCACCTGTCGATTTAAGGAAAGATGGTGTTAGGTGGTTTGTAGGGAGAATCCAGATGGCACAGGCTGCGAAGCAGTCATTAAAGTTAAGGACAATATGTTGGGTGGCATGTTCAGCAACTGACGGATCCAGCTGTCTCTCCGCCAAGGTTTGACCTTGGCCGTTCATGGGAAAAACAGCTTATTAGTTGTCATGCCAACGTGGCAAGCCGCACAATGGTTGCAGTTGGGTTGATAGATTACAAGGCTACTTTTGCAGGTGGCCCTGGCTTTGGTGAGGTAGGAAATGCCTGTGACAGGATTGGAGCACGTGGTAGTGGGAGGATGCATGCGACAGGTCTTGCAAAACTTATAGTATTTGTTATGACCTGATTAGTAAATATAATGAAGAAAACAAAATTATAAAAGGAGAAGAAATATTCTCTAAGACAAAAAAATGACGCGCCACGAAGGACCTATGAAAATTGGTCAGAATCGATATTCATAAAGGTATCGAAGGAAATTGCAAAATTGTAAACTTTGGCAGCCGATGTATCAATGTGCGACACTGCAGCGCAGTTTCATCATGCAGCTGGCAAGGATAGTAAACAGGGGAGATTTCGATACCGGGGCATAAAATATTGGCGAATGCCATTCCGTGTACTCATTTGGACAGTAAGTACACATCGCAGACAGGCTTGTGTACAATATGTGCAGTTAGAGTAATCGGAAAATCGCTCGATATTTGAATGAGTGCACCATGGCCGAACACAGTTTCAAGAAGGATTTGGTTGACCTAAAGAGACAAAGGAACGTGAGGACCGAACGTGAGGACCCAGCAAGACCCATGAGTGTTAGAGAGGCACTCAGAGTTCCGGGTTCATTATTATCATCGATCCAACGTGCAACAGGTGCTTCAGTGACCACAATGACCACTAATAGGCGGTTCACAGAAAGGGGGCTGAGCTCAACACACCTGTTGCACTTGCTACCATTGACCTCTCTACGTTAACAAGCCCATCTTCAGTGTTGTCGGGCACATTCGTCATCGAGTGTCACTGACTGGAGGAGAATTGTCTTCAGTGATGAGTTCTGCTTCGAACTGGGCCCCATGATAACATGTCTGAAAACGTCCTGACAGAAGTGTGATACCAACCTGACTGTCACCGACGATAAGGACTGACAACCAAGAGTGATGGTCTGGAGTGCCATCTCTTTTCACAGCAGGACCCTTTTGGTTGTCATCGGTGGCATTCTTACAGCACGGCAGTATATCGACGATATTCTTCACCCCATTGCCCTGCCCTTCATAACAAGCCATCCTCGACTTACATTTCAGTAAGATAATGCCCAACATTCCATTAGAACTACTGATAGCTTTGGGTGAGCCAGCCCTGACAAAACTCTACCATCTGGTGAGCACGATATATGAGACAGGCGAAATACCCTCAGACTTCAAGAAGAATATAATAATTCGAGTCCCAAAGAAAGATGGACTCATGACCTTCGCAGTTAAGTCCCATAAGATTTCACTCACCCAAAGAAAGTAGGTGTTGACAGATGTGAAAATTACCGAACTATCAGTTTAATAAGTCACGGCTGCAAAATACTAACACGAATTCTTTACAGACGAATGGAAAAACTGGTAGAAGCCGAACTCGGGGAAGATCAGTTTGCATTCTGTAGAAAAAAAGAAATGTTGGAACACGTGCGGCAATACTGACCGTACGACTTACCTTAGAAGAAAGCTTAAGGAAAGGCAAACCTATGTTTCTAGTATTTGTAGACTTCGAGAAAGTTTTGACATTCTTGACTGGAATACTCTCTTTCAAATTCTGAAGGTGGAAGGGGTCACATACAGGGAGCGAAAGGCTATTTACAATTTGTACAGAAACCAGATGGCAGTTATAAGAGTCGAGGGGCATGAAAGGGAAGCAGTGGTTGGGAAGGGAGTGAGACAGGGTTGTAGCCTATCCCCGATGTTATTCAATCTGTATATTGAGCAAGCATTGAAGAAAACAAAAGAAACATTTGGGGTAGGAATTAAAATCCATGGAGAAGAAATAAAATCTTTGAGGTTCGCCGATGGCATTGTAATTCTGTCAGAGACAGCAAAGGACTTGGAAGAGCTGTTGAACGGAATGGACAGTGTCTTGAAAGGAGGATATAAGATGAACATCAACAAAAGCAAAACGAGGATAATGGAATGTAGTCGAAATAAATCGGGTGATGCTGAGGGAATTAGATTAGGAAATGAGACACTTAAAGTAGTAAATGAGCTTTGCTAATTGGGGAGCAAAATAACTGATGACTGTCGAAGTAGAGAGGATATAAAATATAGACTGGCAATGGCAAGGAAAGCGTTTGTGAAGAAGAGAAATTTGTTAACACCGAGTATAGATTTAAGTGTCAGGAAGTAGTTTCTGAAAGTATTTGTGTAGAGTGAAAGTGCAAGTGAAACATGGACGAAAAATAGTTTAGACAAGAAGAGAATAGAAGCTTTCGAAATGTGGTGCTACAGAAGAATGCTGAGATTAGATGGGTAGACCACATAACTAATGAGGAGGTATTGAAACGAATTGGTGAAAAGAGAAATTTATGGCACAAATTGGCTAGAATAAGGGACCGATTGGTAGGACATGTTCTGAGGCATCAAGGGATCACCAATTTAGTATTAGAGGGCAGCGTGGAGAGTAAAAATCGTAGAGGGAGACCAAGAGATGAATACACTAAACAGATTCAGAAGGATGTAGCCTGCAGTAGGTACTGGGAGACGAAGGAGCTTGCACAGGATAGAGTAGCATGGAGAGCTGCATCAAACCAGTCTCAGGACTGAAGACCACAACAACAATAATATGTGTTATCCGTAGCTCAGTTCATGAAGTATATACCAGTGATAGCAGCACTTTCAGAAGAAGTTAAAGCCACTCACTCTGGCCTAGAAAGGTGCTCTTCCTCAGGAACATACGTTTTCTATAGTTTGTCATCAACTCAAAAATGTTTAGCTATTACCGTATATACATAAACAGTCAGTGAATGTTTTTCCCCGAATTTAATGACGAAACATCCAACAAAGCTGTTAATCAACACCAGACTGGGTAATTGCTTGCATTAGGGCAAGAGGCTTTTTGTGTTTTGAAAGCAATATATGAAGACTTTCCTACTGGCTTGCTAGGCCTAACGCAAGAAAGGATTTTCTGTTGGGGTTGTCTCCCTTAGCCTTTGGAGTTTTTCCTCCACCACAAGGCAGTGGTTCCCTTCTCATTTAATCCCCAGAAAGGAGGGTTGCCAGCTACGCCGTTCTGAAGTCTTCCTTCTCTGCCGTCGCTGCCATTAAGGTCTTCACCCGTAACCCTGGGCATGGGTTCCGTGTTATACCCTGCTTGCAGCCTGCTCCAGTCCCTTTCTGTCATTGTCCATGGAGAAACATGGACAATGACAGAAAGGGACTGGAGCAGACTGCAAAATTTCTCAGAGCAGTTAAGGGAAAAAGAAGAATGGACAGAGTAAGGAATGTAGAGATCAGAAAGGACCTTAAACAAGAAAGTATAAGAGAAGAAATTGAAAAAAAAAGAGATTAAGATGGTATGGGCATGATAAAAGGATGCATAGGCAAAGACTCCCCAAAATTATGGAAGAACTAAAGATGGATGGGAAAAGACCTAGAGGGCGCCCAAGAACACGGTGGAAAATGGGAGTGAGAATATTGTAGAAAGGAGAGGTGTGACCTGGCAGCAAGTGGAGGAAGAAAAGTGGTGGGAGGACCGAGCCAGATGGAGAGGAGTCATCAGCACCCAGACCCGACAGTAGATGGAGTGGGATTCGGATATAGATAGAGGGCAAGAGGTGGACGACTGTGTTATTTACTTGCTCAGTTTCTGAAGCTGTTTCTCTTGTACATACCAACCAATTTTTCCGAAATTGTAGTCATTTGTTTGTCTGTAGATTTACATCATGTCCACCGACTTCTGTCCCATTCAGATAGTTCTTTCCTGGTGCACCTTTTTTTATCTTAGAGTGTGTTTATATAGGCTCCCTATAGATGTAACTGCACACCTCCAAACGAATCCCGAGACCCAGAATTTTGCCGGCCGCGGTGGTCTAGCGGTTCAGGCGCTCAGTCCGGAACCGCGTGACTACTACGGTCGCAGGTTCGAATCCTGCCTCGGGCGTGGATGTGTGTGATGTCCTTAGGTTAGTTAGGTTTAAGTAGTTCTAAGTTCTAGGGGACTGATGACCACAGATGTTAAGTCCCATAGTGCTCAGAGCCATTTGAACCATTTTTGAACCAAGAATTTTCGCCACGCCGCCAGTCGCAGCTGTAAGGTTTTGACGGCAGGTGCGAGAACGGCAGCGTGTCGGCGCGCCTGCGCTGCCCCGCCGAGGCGTCGGGCCGGCTGGCGTTCAGCGCGCGGCTGCAGCGGTGCGCGCCCGCCGTGGAGGTGACGTGCGCCGCGGCGACCTGCCTGCCCGCCAGCAGCGCCGACATGTTCTTCGTGACGCCCGGCACCGCCTGCCGCGACTACCACCGCTGCCGCGCCGGCCTGCGCGCAGACTTCCGCTGCCCCGCCGGATTTATCTTCCACTGGGCCACGCAGGTACGACACGGCATCAGTACTCACACGGCAAGCATACACCCAGTGGGTCACCGACTTTCCTCATCCTTCGGACGGTTGTACACTACTGGCCATTAAAATTGCTACACCAAGAAGAAATGCAGATGATAAACGGGTATTCATTGGACGGATATATTATACTAGAACTAACATCTGATTACATTTTCATGCAATTTCGGTGCATAGATCCTGATAAATCAGTACCCAGAACAACCACCTCTGGCCGTAATAATGGCCTTGATACGCCTGGCCATCGAGTCAAACAGAGCTTGGATGGCGTGTACAGGTACAGCTGCCCATCCACCTTCAACACGATACCGCAATTCATCAAGAGTAGTGACTGGCGTATTGTGACGAGCCAGTTGCTCGGCCACCATTGACCAGATGTTTTCAGTTGGTGAGAGATCTGGAGAATGTGCTGACCAGGGCAGCAGTCGAACATTTTCTGTATCCAGAAAGGCCCGTACAGGATCTGCAACATGCGGTCGTGAATTATCCTGCTGAAATGTAGGGTTTCGCGGGGATCGAATGAAGGGTAGAGCCACGGGTCGTAACACATCTGAAATGTAACTTCAACTGTTCAAAGTGCCGTCAATGGGAACAAGAAGTGACCGAGACGTGTAACCAATGGCACCCCATACCATCACGCCGGGTGATACGCCAGTATGGCGATGACGAATACACGCTTCTAATGTGCGTTCACCGCGGTATCGCCAAGCACGGATGCGACCATCATGATGCTGTAAACAGAACCTGGATTCATCCGAAAAAATGACGTTTTGCCATTCGTGCACCCAGGTTCGTCGTTGAGTACACCATCGCAGGCGCTCCTGTCTGTGATGCAGCGTCAAGGGTAACCGCAGCCACGGTCTCCGAACTCATAGTCCGTGCTGCTGCAAACGTCGTCGAACTGTTCGTGCAAATGGTTGTTGTCTTGCAAACGTCCCCATCTGTTGACTCAGGAATCTAGACGTGGCTGCACGATCCGTTACAGCCATGCGGATAAGATGCCTGTCATCTCGTCTGCTAGTGATACGAGGCCGTTGGGATCCAGCACGGCGTTCCGTATTACCCTCTTGAACCCACCGATTCCATATTCTGCTATCAGTCATTGGATCTCGACCAACGCGATAGGCTACAATCCGACCTTTATCAAAGCCGGAAACGTGATGGTACGCATTTGTCCTCCTTACACGAGGCATCACAACAACTTTTCACCAGGCAGCGCCGGTCAAGTGCTTTTTGTGTATGAGAAATCGTTTGGAAACCTTCCTCATGTCAGCACGTTGTATGTGTCGCCACCGGCGCCAACCTTGTGTGAATGCTCTGAAAAGCTAATCATTTGCATATCACAGCATCTTCTTCCTGTCGGTTAAATTTTGCGTCTGTAGCACGTCATCTTCGTGGTGTAGCAATTTTAATGGCCTACTGGACCACTACATTTGTGTGGCAAAGCCGAGCGAATGGTAGTCAGAAATGAGCTCCCTACACTTGCGTTAAACACGCCAGCGAGTCCTGTGACGTTATCTACGAACGCGCCGTCCCCTTGCATCCGTAGAGTGCCCCTCGTTTCGTATGTCTGTTGTCGGCTATATCCGGACTCCACTCGCCCAGAAAGCATAGTGAGTACAGGTGTTCACAAGTACAGCCGCAAACTGGCGGCATTCCCGCTACATAAGTTGCAGTTTTGAAAGAAATTTCCGCCTTTAAACTGAAAAATTACTACTCATTTATTTCACACAGTCATGTTTTCGGCTTTACGGCCATTCTCAAGTGCAAGTTGAAATATCACAAAATGTCTGACCTGCCTAAGCAGAAACAAGTGATTCAGCTGCGCCTACCTATTGGTTATATGCAACCCTCAGCGCCTTCAGAAACCACACACGAGATTTTAATATTCTCTCATTCACCAGGAGCAAATTGTTAGTCCTACAGAAAAAAGGAACAGGACCTTTAATGTAGTTAAATCTTGTGCTGGGATACGTTTCCGCTAGAGGCCACCGTTTTCGTGTTATTCAAGAAAAACACTTTGCAAGATCACGTTTGTACATTTTTCTTGAAAAAATTTGAAAATTACAGCCTTTAGTGAAAACGTATCCCAGTACAGAATTTAACTACATTAAATTTTCTACAAAAAGGTCTTGTTCATTATTTCTGTGACACTAATACGAGGGTTATTCGGAAAGTAAGGAACGATCGGTCACGAAATGGAAACCACAGTGAAAATCCGATGACTTTTTGCACAGGTGTGTTGGGCAGAATCACTAGTATACCCGTCGATCGCGTTACGTCGTTTGTTTTAGTTCTGAGCACACAGGCAGCACATAAAGATACCTAGAACAATACTGTCTCCCGCCAAGTACACAGGCCTGGTGAGAAATTTCGCCTGAAGCTCTGCATCCAACATTACATAACCGTCGTGCGCTTTCTTCTTAAAGACAATTCTCAGCCGCATTCTGCAGGGGCAATCAAGATGCTCCTGCATCGTTTTCAATTGTAAATGTTCGATTACCTACAATACAGCCCGTAATTGCCTCCCTCTGAGTTTCATCTCTGCTCACATGAACCGCTGGATATGAAGACAACATTTTGGCACAGTCAACCAGCTGTAGGCCAGCGTAGAGAATTGATGGAAAGCACTGGCGGCTGCCTTCTATAACCAGCGTATTGGAAAGTTGGTACAACGCTACGACGAACGTATAAGTCGGATCGGCGAGTATGGAGATAAGTAGCTGGAAGTTGTAGCTAACTAATGCAAAAAAAACCAGTTTTGATTTTCACTGTGGTTTCCATTTCGCGACCTATCGTACCTTACTTTCCGAATAGCCCTCGTAGTTTGTGTGTAGCAAGCGAGAGAATATTAAAATCTTGTATTGGGTTTTTGAAGGCATTGTGGATTGCATAAAACTCATAGGTAGGGGAGCTGAATCACCCACCAATATAATGACTGATCAGTTATTAGTGAATATTATTCTATTTATACATACATTTATATAGATAAAACATTTTCGAAGACTGCTGTTAATTTATTTAAATATGTCATATCTATTCAGAGAACGTGCAACAGTGACACTGACGTACACACACTTTCGGGCCGTTACCGAGTGTGTAACGACAGTACCAGAAAACATTACTTGAGGACGAAGTGCAAGTGATTAATTATGTAACTAACTTACAGAAATGAATGACGAGCTACACAACTCGCTGTTAGCCTGTAAACGCTACTTGTCATGACCAAATGAATACAGAAATAGCGCGATTTATTGTCGGAGGGTCATAGCAATGACACTGCTATGTACCCAGTTTTCGTTTGGTGCAGAACATACACTCCTGGAAATTGAAATAAGAACACCGTGAATTCATTGTCCCAGGAAGGGGAAACTTTATTGACACATTCCTGGGGTCAGATACATCACATGATCACACTGACAGAACCACAGGCACATAGACACAGGCAACAGAGCATGCACAATGTCGGCACTAGCACAGTGTATATCCACCTTTCGCAGCAATGCAGGCTGCTATTCTCCCATGGAGACGATCGTAGAGATGCTGGATGTAGTCCTGTGGAACGGCTTGCCATGCCATTTCCACCTGGCGCCTCAGTTGGACCAGCGTTCGTGCTGGACGTGCAGACCGCGTGAGACGACGCTTCATCCAGTCCCAAACATGCTCAATGGGGGACAGATCCGGAGATCTTGCTGGCCAGGGTAGTTGACTTACACCTTCTAGAGCACGTTGGGTGGCACGGGATACATGCGGACGTGCATTGTCCTGTTGGAACAGCAAGTTCCCTTGCCGGTCTAGGAATGGTAGAACGATGGGTTCGATGACGGTTTGGATGTGCCGTGCACTATTCAGTGTCCCCTCGGCGATCACCAGTGGTGTACGCCCAGTGTAGGAGATCGCTCCCCACACCATGATGCCGGGTGTTGGCCCTGTGTGCCTCGGTCGTATGCAGTCCTGATTGTGGCGCTCACCTGCACGGCGCCAAACACGCATACGACCATCATTGGCGCCAAGGCAGAAGCGACTCTCATCGCTGAAGACGACACGTCTCCATTCGTCCCTCCATTCACGCCTGTCGCGACACCACTGGAGGCGGGCTGCACGATGTTGGGGCGTGAGCGGAAGACGGCCTAACGGTGTGCGGGACCGTAGCCCAGCTTCATGGAGACGGTTGCGAATGGTCCTTGCCGATACCCCAGGAGCAACAGTGTCCCTAATTTGCTGGGAAGTGGCGGTGCGGTCCCCTACGGCACTGCGTAGGATCCTACGGTCTTGGCGTGCATCCGTGCGTCGCTGCGGTCCGGTCCCAGGTCGACGGGCACGTGCACCTTCCGCCGACCACTGGCGACAACATCGATGTACTGTGGAGACCTCACGCCCCACGTGTTGAGCAATTCGGCGGTACGTCCACCCGGCCTCCCGCATGCCCGCTATACGCCCTCGCTCAAAGTCCGTCAACTGCACATACGGTTCACGTCCACGCTGTCGCGGCATGCTACCAGTGTTAAAGACTGCGATGGAGCTCCGTATGCCACGGCAAACTGGCTGACACTGACGGCGGCGGTGCACAAATGCTGCGTAGCTAGCGCCATTCGACGGCCAACACCGCGGTTCCTGGTGTGTCCGCTGTGCCGTGCGTGTGATCATTGCTTGTACAGCCCTCTCGCAGTGTCCGGAGCAAGTATGGTGGGTCTGACACACCGGTGTCAATGTGTTCTTTTTTCCATTTCCAGGAGTGTATGTTTTCCCATGGTGGAGGTGGTATAAACAAGAATACTGTCTTTTTGTTTGCATTGGACGAAATTTTTATGTTTTTCATCTGAAGCGCAAACTATAACGCGAAACTCATCACTCCTCATCTAATGGAACACATTTCAAATTGTGTACTTGGCATCAATAATTTTCGTCTCACAAAACACAGCTTTGTGAAACGCCCTCTGATCTCGACAATTAGTCATTTCGTCTTGTCAGTGCTACTTTACAGTAGCAAGACCGTGTACTTATCTTCCGTACTGACAGTATGCCACGTCTAGCCTTATATTCCTGCGCGCTTCAGTAAGAGAGAACGAGTCGACGGGTATGAAGCGACCGCAGCGCCACAGTTCTCGAACTCGTCATACTCGCGGAACTACAGCGGGAACGAAGCGAGCCCTATAGCACTGACGTAAGAGAGGCACCTTGATTTGTGAAGTATGCAACCCACAACATTAGACCCGTACTCGCTCCGTTTCTGATCTCAAGTGAACGGCACTCGTTGCCCACCACTCGCTGTCCACGCAGTACGCCTTTCAGCAGGCGAGCACTCGCCTTGTGCGACCAAACGGGGGCGTGCCTCATTCCAAGCGACCAAGGAAACATGGTGGTTAGCTGTGTCACAACACAGCGCGAGGCCTAGAAAAGAACATCGAGCACATGCACAATGCTACTTTGTGGCCTATGCGCATCTACACGTTCTCTTCATGGCTGTGAGAGCCACACGAGCGGCTGTGTCATGAAGTGAGGTAGTATCGGTCATTGTCGGAAACTTCCACCAAGCTGTCCGAACTGAATTCGCCCTGAAACTTCCTGGCAGATTCAAACTGTATGCCGGACCGAGACTCGAACTCGGGACCTTTGCCTTTCGCGGGCAAGTGCTTTATCATCTGAGCTACCCAAGTACGACTCACGCCCCGTCCTCACCGCTTTACTTCTTCCAGTACCTCGTCTCCTACCTTCCAAACTTTACAGAAGCTCTCCTGCGAACCTTGCAGAACTAGCACTTCTGAAAGAAAAGATATTGCGGAGACGTGACTTAGCCACAGCCTGGGGGATGTTTCCAGGATGAGATATTTTCACTCTGAAGCAGAGTGTGCGCTGATATGAAACTTCCTGGCAGATTAAAACTGTGTGCCGGACCGAGACTCGAACTCGAGACCTTTGCCTTTCGTGGGCAAGTGCTCTACCATCTGAGCTACCCAAGTGTGACTCACGCCCCGTCCTCACCGCTTTGGAAGGTAGGAGACGAGGTACCGGCAGAAGTAAAGCGGTGAGGACGGGGCTTACTGCCGGTGGCAGGGCGCTGTAAAATACGAGTGAACTGTGACATCTTACTTGGTCTTTTAAAGTAAGAATAAACAAAAAAATAAGGGCACGAGACTGTCGTAAATAGAGGCAGTGGCCAGACGTTCCATAACAAGATAGATTATTCCAAAAAGGCGCTAACAGACTCGCAAGGCGGGACTGATTATGCGAAATGCTTAATGGTACGAGGGTCGTTCAATAGGTAATGCCCCACACTTTTTTTTCAGATCATATTTATCGTCACAATTTGGTGACAATATACGTGAACATGTATTGTCCGTGTTCTATTTTTCTACGTAGTCTCCATCACGCTCTATGGCCGTACACCAACGTTGTGGAAGAGCATGTATTCTCTGCTGGTAAAAGCTCTTGTCGTGTAGGCGTAGCCATATTGTCACTGCATGACTGACACTCTCGTCATCTTCAAAGTGTGTTTCCCGTAGAGACTCTTTAAGGAGCCCAAAGAGATGGAAGTCCGAGGGTGCATGAAGCAGTGATGTCCAACCCAATTTGGCGATGTGTTCCCGGGTTCTCAGATTTGTGTATGGGGGTGCATTATCGTGTTAGATTTCTACAGGGTTCTTGTCCGATCGAACACGTCGGAAACGGTTCTTGAGTTTAAGAGTCTTCACGTATGTCTCTGAATTGATGGTTGACCCTCTTGGCATGACATCCACAAGAATGACGCCATCACAATCCCAGAAGACTGTCACCATGACTTTTTCGGCAGAGGCGGTTGTCTTGAATTTCTTGTGATGAGTGAGGATGATGCCACTCCATAGACCGCCATTTTTGTTTCCGTCGCATTGTGGTGTGCCGAGCTTTTGTCCCCCGTAACGACCCATGCCGGAAAGGCCTCTCCGTCGGTCTCAAAACTCTCCAACAATTCAGATGAAATGGCCTTTGTTTGAATCTTGTGGTCCACTGTGAGTATTCGTGGAACCTATCGCGAGCACCTCTTTAAATATCCGAGTGCCTCGATCATTGCAGACGCACTTCCAATGCTGACCGACAACAGTAGAGTCAATTGTCGAGTTGTCATGTGCCAGTCGGCAGTAATAATAGCACTCGTACATTTCAGCATGTCTGGAGCAGTGGCTGCGACAGGATGCCCTGGGCATGGCTGATCATGGAGCTCTGTTTCTGCATTTCCTGAGGCTGTAACTTTCTTTACCCATCGCCCAACCGTACTCCTATCATCTGCAGCATCGCCATACACTACACACAAACGTTTATGGATGTTCACCCCAGTTTCTTTTCTGCACTTGAAAATTCAATAACAGCACGTTGCTTGTAACGTAAGTCGTATGTAGACGCCATTTTGACGCTGTACTACGGCTCTGCCATCTGCCAGAACGATTTGAAACTTCAACGACGCACAGAACGAACATCAAATGTGAAGCACCAACAAGGACGTTTGTCTGAGTACGAGGGTTAGTTAAATGAAAACCTTAAATATTTTTTAAATATTATTTATTGTGCAGAAGTGGTACAAAGGTGTATCACTTTCCAACATAATCTCCCCCACGCTCAATGCAAGTTCTCCAGCGCTTACAAAGTGCATAAATTCCTTTAGAAAAAAATTCTTTTGGTAGTCCGCGCAACCACTCATCCACCGCGTGGCGTACCTCTTCATCAGAACGGAGCTTCTTTCCTCCCATTGCGTCTATGAGAGGTTAACACATATGGAAATCACTTGGGGCAAGGTCTGGTGAGTATGGTGGATGAGGAGGACACTCAAAATGAAGGTCTATGATTGTTGCAACTGTTGTACGGGCAGTGTGAGGCCTTGCATTGTTATGTTGCAAAAGGACACCTGCTGACAGCAATCCACGTGCCTTTGATTTGATTGCAGGCCGCAGATGATTTTTTAGAAGATCTGTGTATGATGCACTAATAAAAGTGGTACCTCTAGGGATGGATGTAATGCTCCAAAATGACGCCTTTTTCGTCCCAAAAGAGAGTCATCATAATCTTCCCTGCTGATGGTTCTGTTCGAAACTTCTTTGGTTTTGGTGATGAGGAATGGCGCCATTCCTTGCTCGCTCTCTTCGTTTCCGGTTGGTGGAAGTGAACCCAGGTTTCGTACCCAGTAACGATTCTTGCAAGGAAGCCATCACCTTCTCGTTCAAAGCGCCGAAGAAGTTCTTCACAAGCTTCAACACGTCGTCCTCTCATTTCGGGAGTCAGGTGCCGTGACACCCATCTTGCAGACACTTTGTGAAACTGCATGACTAATCTGTAAACATGCTGCAATGTCATTCAGTGTCACTCGGGGGTTTTCCTTCACTATGGTTTCAACTGCTGTAATGTTCTGTGGACTCAGAACTCGTGCCTGACCTGGACGAGGAGCATCTTCCACTGAAGTCACACCATTTGCGAACTTCCTACTCCATTCGTAGACTTGCTGCTGTGACAAACATGCATCACCGTACTGAGCCTTCATTCGTTAATGAATTTCAATAGGTTTCACATCTTCACTAGGAAAAAACCGAATAACAGAACGCTGTTCTTCCCTGGTGCACGTCGCAAGTGGGGCGGCCATTTTTATACGAGGTGCATTCAAGTTCTAAGGCCTCCAATTTTTTTTCTCCGGACTGGAAAGAGATAGAAACATGCGCATTGTTTTAAAATGAGGCCGCGTTCATTGTCAATACGTCCCAGAGATGGCAGCACCGTACGGCAAATGGAATTTTACCGCCAGCGGCGAGAATGAGAACTGTTTTAAATACTTAAAATGGCGACGTTTTCCTTACTTGAACAGCGTGCAATCATTCGTTTTCTGAATTTGCGTGGTGTGAAACCAAATGAAATTCATCGACAGTTGAAGGAGACATGTGGTGATGGAGTTATGGATGTGTCGAAAGTGTGATCGTGGGTGTGACAGTTTAATGAAGGCAGAACATTGTGTGACAACAAACCGGAACAACCTCGGGCTCGCACAAGCCGGTGTAACGACATGATCGAGAAAGTGGAGAGAATTGTTTTGGGGGATCGCCGAATGACTGTTGAACAGATCGCTTCCAGAGTTGGCATTTCTGTGGGTTCTGTGCACACAATCCTGCATGACGACCTGAAAATGCGAATCCAGGTGGGTGCCACGAATGCTGACAGACGACCACACGGCTGCCCGTGTGGCATGTTGCCGAGCAATGTTGACGCACAACGACAGCACGAATGGGACTTTCTTTTCGTCGATTGTGACAATGGATGAGACGTGGATGCCATTTTTCAATCCAGAAACAAAGCGCCAGTCAGCTCAATGGAAGCACACAGATTCACCGCCACCAAAAAAATTTCGGGTAACCGCCAGTTCTGAAAAAAGGATGGTGTCCATGTTCTGGGACAGCGAGGGCGTAATCCTTACCCATTGCGTTCCAAAGGGCACTGCGGTAACAGGTGCATCCTACGAAAATGTTTTGAAGAACAAATTCCTTCCTGCACTGCAACAAAAACGTCCGGGAAGGGCTGCGCGTGTGCTGTTTTACCGAGACAACGCACCCGCACATCGAGCTAACGTTACGCAACAGTTTCTTCGTGATAACAACTTTTAAGTGATTCCTCATGCTCCCTACTCACCTGACCTGGCTCCTAGTGACTTTTGGCTTTTTCCAACAATGAAAGACACTCTCCGTGGCCGCACATTCACCAGCCGTGCTGCTATTGCCTCAGCGATTTTCCAGTGGTCAAAACAGACTCCTAAAGAAGCCTTCGCCGCTGCCATGGAATCATGGCGTCAGCGTTGTGAAAATTGTGTACGTTTGCAGGGCGATTACGTCGAGAAGTAACGCCAGTTTCATCGATTTCGGGTGAGTAGTTAATTAGAAAAAAAATCGGAGGCCTTAGAACTTGAATGCACCTCGTACTGATACTGCGACGGTATGTGTGCATCTGCACTATGCTGCCATCTACAAGCCATTCTGCAAGCTGTTTCGCAGCGCGCTTACCAACTTACTGGAGAACGGCGCGAAATTTCGATTTGTTATTACAAATTTAATGTTTTCATTTGACACACCGTCGTATATTAAAAAAATGTGGGGCATTACTTATTGACCCTTTCAGACCTGACTTTTTTCCTGGAGGATGGAAAATTTTTCTTTATGTGATAATGCACTTAGGTGATTTGTTAACGATTTTAGATGCAAGATTTATACAGAAATATGTACCTATTTTCAAAATATATTTTATACACTTGGCTTCATCTTATGGACTAAAATAACTAATTAAGAAATAATCTCTATTGTAATAAATAGTAAAGTGATCATTCAATAAATAACATGCAAAATAACAATATTCAGTTATAAAATGGAATATAGAGAACCAACCACATTCGTGTACTCTGGTTGTCATGAGCTGCTGTGTACTGCTACATTGACTTGCTGATATTTTTATAGTGATGCCCAACAGTTGGCAGCACTTACACATGATGAAAAAGTTGAAAATTCACAATTGTGCACGTTAGGTTGCCAAGGGGAAAAAATACTTCTGTTGCAGCTAAGACACAGTGAAAGTTAATGTACACAATTGTAGCCAGAGGGCCGGCCGGTGTGGCCGAGCGGTTCTAGACGCTTCAGTCTGGAACCGCGCGACCGCTACGGTCGCTGGTTCGAATCCTGCCTCGGGCATGGATGTGTGTGATCTCCTTAGGTTAGTTAGGCTTAAGTAGTTCTAAGTTCTAGGGGACTGATGACCTCAGATGTTAAGTCCCACAGTGCTCAGAGCCATTTGAACAATTTTTTTGTAGCCAGAGGGTCTGAAGGGGTTAAAGGACCCTCGTACATGATTGTCAAGCTTGCAGTTACATCTATGGTACCCGTTATTCGCCAAATGAGGTCGCTGTATCTCCCGAGGAAATCGGTGACCTTTGTGTCAGATTACATTACAAAAATCAATGTCTCTGTATTTTATTAAAACCATTACTGGTTTCGGCTTCGAAAATGTCGCCAGTTCTAGAAGTTTATCAGCAATACGTAGGCCTGTACTGAGTATCTTGGTACCGACTACGAGCCTACATGTAGATATTAAACTTTTAGACGTAATTATGATTACAAAGCCGAAACCGGGAATAAGTTTTTGTCACGTATCTTTCATTGTTAGATCTGTGAGTGTGTGTTTGGCCGTGTGTGGCAGGTGTGCGTGCCAGCGGGTGAGTCTGCGGAGTCCAGCTGCCCCGAGCCGGTGTGCGTGGGCCGCGTAAACGGCCGCTACGCGGACACGGCACACGGCTGCGCGCGCTGGTTCCGCTGCGAGGGCGGCGCGCTGCGGCAGGTGGCGCCCTGCCCGCCGGGACAGCTCTTCCACGCCGGGCGCTGCCGGCCCGCGCAGCAGGTGAGCCCACCGACCACTGTCCGCTGGCTGCTGGGGGGAGACAGTGATCGACACATGTCAGTGGTCCTGAGCAGAGTTTCCGGCTCGTACACAACGTGCCTTGGCCTCGCGCGACCGATGGTTGCGGGTGCACCACGGGCATCCGCAAACGAGCGGAAAGGATTGGAAGGTGGGGGGGGGGGGGAGCAAGAAGGGACGTTTGTCCCCTCCCACAATCAGGATGAAGACTTACACTACTGGCCATTAATATTGCTACACCAAGAAGAAATGCAGATGTTAAACGGGTATTCATTGGACGAATATATTATACTAGAACTGACATCTCATTACATTTTCACGCAATTTGGGTGCATAGATTCTGATAAATCAGTACCCAGAACAACCACCTCTGGCCGTAATAACGGCCTTGATACGCCTGGGCAATGAGTCAAACAGAGCTTGGATGGCGTGTACTGGTACAGCTGCCCATGCAGCTTCAACACGATACCACAGTTCATCAAGAGTAGTGACTGGCGTATTGTGACGAGCCAGTTGCTCGGCCACCATTGACCAGACGTTTTCAGTTGGTGAGAGATCTGAAGAATGTGCTGACCAGGGCAGCAGTCGAACATTTTTTGTATCCAGAAAGACCCGTACAGGACCTGCAACATACGGTCGTGCTTTATCCTGCTGAAATGTAGGATTTCGGAAGGATCGAATGAAGGGTAGAGCCACGGGTCGTAACACATCTTAAATGTAACGTCCACTGTTCAAAGTGCCATCAATGCGAACAAGAGGTGACCGAGACGTGTAACCAATGGCACCTCATACCATTACGCAAGGTGATACGCCAGTATGGTGAAGACGAATACACGCTTCCAATGTGCGTTCACCGCGATGTCGCCAAACACGGATGCGATCATCATGATGCTGTAAACAAAACCTGGATTCATCCGAAAAAATGACGTTTTGCCATTCGTGCACCCAGGTTCGTCGTTGAGTACACCATCGCACGCGTTCCTGTCTGTGATGCAGCGTCAAGGGTAACCACAGCCATGGTCTCCGAGCTGATAGCCCATGCTGCTGCAGGCGTCGTCCAGCTGTTCGTGCAGATGGTTGTTGTCTTGCAAACGTTCCCGTCTGTTGACTCAGGGATCGAGACGTGGCTGCACGATCCGTTACAGCCATGTGGATAAGATGCCTGTCATCTCGACTGCTAGTGATACGAGGCCGTTGGGATCCAGCACGGCGTTCCGTATTACCCTCCTGAACCCACCGATTCAATATTCTGCTAACAGTCATTGAATCTCGACCAACGCGAGCAGTAATGTCACGATACGATAAACCGCAATCGCGATAGGCTACAATCCGACCTTTATCGAAGTCGGTAACTTGATGGTACGCATTTCTCCTCCTTACACGAGGCATCACAACAATGTTTCACCAGGCAGCGCCGGTCAACTGCTTTTTGTGTATGAGAACTCGTTTGGAAACTTTCCTCATGTCAGTACGTTGAAGGTGTCGCCACCGGAGCCAACCTTGTGTGAATGCTCTGAAAAGCTAATCATTTGCATATCACAGCATCTTTTTCCTGTCGGTTAAATTTCGCGTCTGTAGCACGTCATCTTCGTGGTGTAGCAATTTTAATGGCCAGTAATCTATTACTCATTACAGAATTGTCTCGAAATTCTACCATTCACTCTCCGCAACTCCACTAAATAGCAGATTTAACATTGCCTACCGAGGCGGAAAAGATTGCAGCTTTAGCAGTCACTTGCAAAGCTAGAGTTATGTTAGTTGTGATTCTGTTCCCGCAAAATCACGCCGAGTCATTGGTGCGGCTATGGTTTTGGCGCTGATCTGCAGCTAGGATGGATACGAACCTTTGCAGAACTGTGCCGAAATCATATCTTCAGTCTTTTTCTGTCGCTTCCTCGTTCAGCCCACAGCTGCAGAAAGGAGACTGTCTCTCGTTCTTGCACACAGATTATATCACCGACTCACAACACGTAAACATGACAGCATTATACGTGCCAGTGATCTATCCCTATACAGGGTGTAAATTATAAGTTGACAAACAAGAATAACTCGAGAAATAAGCTTCACACGAAAAAATGTGTAGAATCCAAAGTTGATTATTTTTTAGGGGGACAGCTGATGGTGCTCAAATTATCCCCCTGGGGGTGGGGCGGGAGGCAACTTTAAAATTTCAAATGGGAACCCCCATTTTTTATTGCAGAAGCATATTCTACATAAAAAACATTTGTTTCGATTCTTGGTAGTTGTCGCTGTAATTCAAGAAAATCCATGTTCTCATTTTTGCGTGGAAAATGGTTACGGATAAACAAAAAATACTTATTTACTTCGCACATTTTGATTCGCTAAAACTAAAACTCTCCCTCTCCCCCCATACGGTGGGGTTTGAGAGAGAGGAATTGGAGTTTTACAAATGCTGACCCAAACTTATCCCAATCTGGGGAAAAAATTAATATGTGGGTCAACATTTGTAAAACTCCAATTCCTCTCTCTCAAACCCCACGCTATGGGGGGAGAGGGAGAGTTTTAGTTTTAGCGAATCAAATTTGCGAAGTAAATAAGTATTTTTTGTTTATCCGTAACCATTTTCCACGCAAAAATGAGAACATGGATTTTCTTGAATTACAGCGACAACTACCAAGAATCGAAACAAATGTTTTTTATGTAGAATATGATTCTGCAATAAAAAATGGGGGTTCCCATTTGAAATTTTAAAGTTGCCTCCCACCCCACCCCCAGGGGGCTGGGACGGCGGGCTAATTTTAGCATCAGCATATGTCCCCCTCGAAAATAATTAACTTTGGATTCTACACATTTTTTCGTGTGAAGCTTCTTTTTCGAGTTATTCTGGTTTGTCAACTTAAAATTTACACCCTGTATAATATTACTGACATTTAAAAAATTATAAAATTCTTAATCACTTCTGCTGGTGGCAAAGCTATTGAAACGGTAAAATGTTGCATAGAAAATTTTTGCTTGCTTAATGATGAATTTGCATTCCGCCATCCAGCATCAGATTCCCATCAGCCCAATGAGAACATTGACCGATGGCATTATTTACAGACAAGAGACCGAGCACAAAATTACGCAGTTTGCGTAATTACATTGCCATGATACTGATATAAAAGGTCGGTAAAAGAAATCTCAGGACACTGAAATAAAAGTTTCATGAAGTAAATGCCGATTGAACACTAGTAGCATTCGTCTGTGACCATAAACAATTCGTTGGCAACTCTCATTCGCTGCACACTGAAAAAGTTCTAAAATGCAACATAGTAAATTGAGATGTGGCATTAACGGAAGACCAAAGTAGGTTTTTTATTCAAAAACAGCTGTTATCATTAAATTAACGTATTTATTTAACCAAAACTTACTAGAGATGGGGGATCCGCTCTGGAACTAATTCATAGAGTTGAATCTTTCAAAGGAGTGAACAATCAGTGATTCAGAAAAAAAGAACGGTAGCTCCAAACGTTTCCCACGGCAGAGAGAGAGAGAAAGAGAGAGAGAGAGAGAGAGAGAGAGAGAGAGAGAGATGGAGCATATCAGCAGCGCCTCTGCTGGTCAGAGCACAGTGCACGCCACACAACACAGCCAGCGCCGGCCTCTGCCCTGCTTCTACCTTGGCTGCCTGCATTGTGCAGTGCCCCATTGGATTTTGTGTTTCACATATGCTGTGCCATCTCTGTGCGTCGTCTGCCGCGTGCAGTGTCTGGCGCAGCTTAACTTCACATCGCACTCTGTCGGCGATCGTTTCAGTCGCACGTCCTGCCCTCTGGGCAGTTGATGCGAGCAACAGGACATAGAGCCACCTAGCGGATAACATAGGAACTACTTGCAACAACCTGCTCGCAAGGGAATGGACGATTTGTCTCGGAGCGGGTGAGTTCACCGCTCCCCCCACCCCTCGGAACTCGCCCGCTCAACGCTCACCCCACAGTCTCGACTCTAGCCAGAGTGTTGAGCAAAGCGACTCAGGTGTCACTCTGGTCTCTGCGGTCTCAGCTCACGCAGTAATACAGCTCGCGGCTCGACCTGCTCGACTCAGCGCCTCTGCATCGGAGTTCGTCCCTACTGGATATTGTTCTTCGTAGTAATACCGCTATGTATATTACATTATTATGTTATATATACATCAATTGTTTTTATTTTATTTTTATTTGTTTAAACTGATTAGATTAGGTTCCTGATGACTCCTCTTACTATAGGATTTTTATTATGGACACTCGAATTTACGCTTTAATTACGAGCGAACCGATAAACGTATCGCAAAATGTGATACACCAATATTTTCCTTGTTTTATTCTGCGTAAGGCTATATGCAGCACTTTCGTTTTACAGTCAAATTTATATTTTTTTTTCTTATTCTGGTACGGATTTTGCGATTTTAGGCGTCTTTGGAAGGAAACGTTCACTTTAAAAATATATGGCTTGCGATGTATTTGTATGAGGTTAATGAAATTTTAATACATTATAGCCAAATATATTGTTAATGTAAATCTCAAGTTACAACATTTTCCGATCGCCCAAAAAACCACGATAGTGCAAAATAAATCAATAATCAAAACCTTTGTCATATCGTGGAAATTTCAATAAACAATACAAAATTCTTACTCATTATCTGTGTTACTTCAAAATGGGATCAAATAAGATCAAAATACAGGTATAGTACTGGAATAAACCAAGTTTAAAGGGCAATGTGCCTTCCATTTATTTTCTATTGTAAATGAGTGATGAGTCATGAAAAAGAGCTAATTCATTTCAGGGAGTGAACAGTTCTGATCCAATCTCTGAAAAGAACAGTTTTGCCCATCTCTAAAACTTACATTTACGACAGCGACACTTACATTTTAAGAGACAGCAATCCAAAACAAACGAGAGAGAGAAGGATGACAGCAACTGTTTTTATACAGTCAAAACTGAATACGGCGACTGCCTTCAACTCAGTTTACATAGCGTCTTTTGTCAATTTTCACTCTAAAAACATTTCTCTGCAACATTCTTTACATGAACATCATCATCATCATCATCATTTAAGACTGATTATGCCTTTCAGCGTTCAGTCTGGAGCATAGCCCCCCTTATACAGTTCCTCCATGATCCCCTATTCAGTGCTAACATTGGTGCCTCTTCTGATGTTAAACCTGTTACTTCAAAATCATTCTTAACCGAATCCAGGTACCTTCTCCTCGGTCTGCCCCGACTCCGCCTACCCTCTACTGCTGAATCCATGAGTCTCTTGGGTAACCTTGCTTCTCCCATGCGTGTAACATGACCCCACCATCTAAGCCTGTTCACCCTGACTGCTACATCTATAGAGTTCACTCCCAGTTTTTCTTTGATTTCCTCATTGTGGACACCCTCCTGCCATTGTTCCCATCTACTAGTACCTGCAATCATCCTAGCTACTTTCATATCCGTAACCTCAACCTTGTTGATAAGGTAACCTGAATCCACCCAGCTTTCGCTCCCATACAATAAAGTTGGTCGAAAGATTGAACGGTGCACAGATAACTTAGTCTTGGTACTGACTTCCTTCTTGCAGGAGAGAGTAGATCGTAGCTGAGCGCTCACTGCTTTAGCTTTGCTACACCTCGCTTCCAGTTCTTTCACTATGTTGCCATCCTGTGAGAATATGCATTATAAGTACTTGAAACCGTCCACCTGTTCTAACTTTGTTCCCCCTATTTGGCACTCAATCCGTTTATATTTCTTTCCCACTGACATTACTTTCGTTTTGGAGATGCTGATCTTCATACCATAGTCCTTACATTTCTGATCTAGCTCTGAAATATTACTTTGCAAACTTTCAATCGAATCTGCCATCACAACTAAGTCATCCGCATATGCAAGACTGCTTATTTTGTGTTCACGTATCTTAATCTCACCCAGCCAGTCTATTGTTTTCAACATATGATCCATAAATAATATGAACAACAGTGGAGACAGGTTGCAGCCTTGTCTTACCCCTGAAACTACTCTGAACCATGAACTCAATTTACCGTCAACTCTAACTGCTGCCTGACTATCCATGTAAAGACCTTTAATTGCTTGCAAAAGTTTGCCTCCTATTCCATAATCTTGTAGAACAGACAATAACTTCCTCCTAGGAACCCGGTCATATGCCTTTTCTAGATCTATAAAGCATAGATACAACTCCCTGTTCCACTCATAACACTTTTCCATTATTTGCCGTAAGGTAAAGATCTGGTCCTGACAACCTCTAAGAGGCCTAAACCCACACTGATTTTCATCCAATTGGTCCTCAACTAATACTCGCACTTTCCTTTCAACAATATCTGAGAAGATTTTACCCACAACGCTGATTAAAGAGATACCTCTGTAGTTGTTACAATCTTTTCTGTTTCCATGTTTAAAGATTGGTGTGATTACTGCTTTTGTCCAGTCTGATGGAACCTGTCCCGACTCCCAGGCCATTTCAATTATCCTGTGTAGCCATTTAAGACCTGACATTCCACTGTATTTTATGAGTTCCGACTTAATTTCATCCACCCCAGCCGCTTTATTGCACTGCAATCTATTGACCATTTTTTCCACTTCCTCAAATGTGATCCTATTTCCATCATCATTCCTATCCCATTCTACCTCGAAGTCTGAAACATTACTGATCGCATTTTCACCTACATTGAACAACTCTTCAAAATATTCCCTCCATATGCCCAAGGCATCCACAGGATTCACCAGCAGTTTTCCTGACCTGTCCAAAATACTTGTCATTTCCTTCTTACCTCCCTTTCGAAGCCTGCTAATTACACTCCAGAATGGTTTTCCAGCAGCTTGACCCATAGTCTCCAACCTGTTTCCAAAGTCTTCCCACGATTTCTTCTTGGATGCTGCAATTATCTGTTTGGCTTTGTTTCTTTCTTCAACATAACTTTCTCTGTCTACCTGGGTTCTGGTATGTAGCCATTTTTGGTACGCCTTCTTTTTCCTTTTACAGGCTGCCTTGACTGTATCATTCCACCAAGTTGTTTGCTTCATCCTACTTTTACACACTACTGTTCCAAGACATTCTTTAGCCACTTCTAGTACTGTGTCCCTGTACCTTGTCCATTCCTTTTCCAATGACTGTAACTGACTACATTCAACTAACTGGTACCTTTCTGAGATCGCTGTTATGTACTTGTGCCTGATTTCCTTGTCCTGAAGTTTCTCCACTCTTATGCTCCTACATATGGACCTGACCTCCTGCACTTTTGGCCTCACAATCCCAATTTCACTGCAGATTAAATAATGATCAGTGTCATCAAAGAATCCCCTGAATACACGTGTGTCCCTCACAGCCTTCCTGAATTCCTGATCTGTTATTATATAGTCAATGACAGATCTGGTTCCCCTGCCTTCCCAAGTATACCGGTGAATGTTCTTATGTTTAAAAAAGGAGTTTGTGATTACTAAGCCCATACTGGCACAGAAATCCAAGAGTTGTTTCCCGTTCCTGTTGGCCTCCATATCCTCTCCAAATTTACCCATAACCTTTCCATACCCTTCTGTTCGATTTCCAATCCTGGCGTTAAAATCACCCATGAGCAGAACACTGTCCCTGTCCTTTACTCTAACAACTACATCACTGAGTGCGTCATAAAAACTGTCCATCTTATCTTGATCTGTCCCTTCACAATGCGAATATACTGACACAATCCTAATTTTCTTGCTAGACACTGTCAAATCTATCCACATCAGTCGTTCGTTTACATACCTTATTGCAACTACGCTGGGTTCCATTTCTTTCCTGATGGAAAGCCCTATACCCCATTGTGCTATTCCTGCTTTGACTCCTGACAGGTAGACCTTGTATTCTCCCACTTCCTCTTCTTTCTCACCCCTTACCCGAATGTCACTAACAGCTAAAACGTCCAGCCCCATCTTACTTGCAGCCTCTGCCAGCTCTACCTTCTTCCCAGAGTAGCCCCCATTGATATTAATAGCTCCCCATCTCATTACCATTTGTTTGCCAAGTCGTATCTTAGGAGTCCCTGGTTTGTCAGATAGAGGTGGGACTCCGTCACCTCCAAAGGTCCGAGGCATTTTGCTCTGATTGTTGCCAGCATCATATTTAAAGTACCAGGGAAGCAGGTTGCTAGCCTTACTTGCCCCGAGTCCCATTGGGTTTTACCCCTAACGGCTGAGGGACTAACCGGTGGATTTGGTAGTCTTTGCCGTATGAGCACAAAGGTGACCACGACTCAGAATATGTCCGAGATGCCCAGCCTTATTCCAAAGTAACTGGTATCCCGACTGTCGGGACCACTTACTTGGCCACTCATACGTTGCCCGTGGTTCATGAACTAGGACATGACTACAGGAACCCACACCATGAACACTATAAAAATATTTTTTTGTGTTAATTTATGACTTTTCTCCTTTCTTTACAGATTTATTTACACAGAGAAACTTTATTCTTAATGTCTTTTAGCATGAATTAAACGTTTGGGGCATATTTGTATTAATTATTCAAAAAGCAACATTTCACCTAGTTCCCATAAGGACGGCCCCTGCCTTTTATGTGCAACGAAATTAGAAAAGTAGTTCACCATTTATCTGTGGAAAAAGAAAACCCATGATATTTCGCTGATTCTGAATTCAGTTTTACACGACTGAGCTATTTTAGTAAAATTCAGAAGCAAAAAGTCATGCTATATTGCAGGTGTTTATACGTAGTGATTCAGCTGCCCCTGTTGATAGTTTTATGCAACCCGCAACTCCTTTAAAAACCAAGTCCGAGTTTTTCTTATTCTCTCGCTCACTACGCACGAACCCTAAAGACAAAATGAACAGGACTTTTTTGCAGAAAATTTAATGTAGCTAAATTTTGTGCTGGGATACATATTCAGCCGGCCGTGGTGGCCGAGCGGTTCTAGGCGCTTCAGTCTGGAACCGCGCGACCGCTACGGTCGCAGGTTCGAATCCTGCCTCGGGAATGGATGTGTGCGATGTCCTTAGGTTAGTTAGGTTTAAGTAGTTCAAAGTTCTAGGGGACTGATGACCTCAGAAGTTAAGTCCCATAGTGCTCAGAGCCATTTGAACCATTTGATACATATTCGCTGGACGCCATGGTTTTCGAGTTATTAAATAAACACGCATTTGAAAATCATTTTTGTGCGTTTTGCTTGAATAATTAGAGAACTACGACCTCTAACGAAAACGTTTCCCAGCACAAAATTTAGCTGCATAGAATTTCCTACGAAAAGGTCCTGTTCAGTTTTTCTGTAGGACTAATAGTTTACATGTAGTGAACGAGAGAGTATGAAAATCTTATGCATGGTACTTGAAGGTTCTGCGGGATGCGTGAAACCCATGGGTACGGACAGCTGACTCGCCCTGTATCTATACTTAATACCAAACACATCAGTCGAAAAAAGGTAAAACCTTTTTCTGTGCTAGAAGAGAAAAGTGTGAAATTTCAACATCGAAAAAATGCGCTCTCCAAGACTGGGACCTTATCATATCCTGTGGGTGTAAGATAGCGCCACATGCAGCCATAGTGCTTCGAATTCTGCTTTCCTCTTAGCAAGGCTGCTCAAAAATGTTTGAAACTGCAGAGACGAGGATTACCTTGGTGTAGTCCCAGGCTGTTAAAGGTTGATTATACTAGGGAATCTGAAAATGAGTTTGAGATCTTTCACACATTCATCTAGTCGTATGAGGTACATTTTACCTAATCAACGCAGAAAAATGTAGCTTTAAAATGCATTTTCTTCTACGTTATTCCAATCGACACTAAAATATAGAAATCATAAAATTAAAGCAATAAATATATTAACGTGAATAGATGTGAAGTTTTATCAACAAACAAAGAGCTATACGTGGCATCAGAGTTAAATAAGACTTTTAAAAAGTTGATTCCCTATTTCTCCACTTTGAGGAGTATTAAAGTGGCGATTTTGTTGGTATCCAGCAGGATTTTTTCATTCACTGACTTTTTTTCTGTTTCAGATTTTTAACTTTCAGTTGCAGCTTAACATTATGAAAGTATGGATAAATTATTTTTTTGTATATTTTCTAGATTTGTTTCATAGCTCTTTGGATACCATGAATTTCATCATACGAGAATGTTATTTCAGATCGTTGGATCAAAAAGTTTCATCAATATACACATTAACAACATAAAAAGATTTATTTGGCATGTACTATTGAAATATGTTTATCATTTGAGTACCGAAATAATCTACCGTACTAAGTGGGTAATTACAAATTTTTTGAGACGCCAACACTATTGTCCACAGAACTGACGAACAGGACTTTGATATGAATATGGTTTGGTTTAGCAACGAAGCCCAGTTTCATGTGGATGAGTTGGTCAATAAACAAAATTGGCGCATTTGGGGTTCTGATAATCTGCATTTCGCGATCGAGAAGTCTCTTCACCGTCAATGGGTGACTGTGTGGTGTGAAATATACAGTCACGGAATAATCGGTGCGATATTCCTTGATTGCACGGTGACTACCAAACGGTACGTGTTTTGAAAGTTGATTTCATCCCCATTGTCCAAAGTGACCCTGATTTCGACAAGATGTGATTCATGCATGACAGAGCTCGATCTCATCGAAGCAGGAGAGTGTTTGATGTCCTGGAGGACCGTTTTGTGGACCGCATTCTAGCTCTGGGGCACCCAGATGCAACTAGCATGAGCCTTAATTGGTCGCCATATTCTCCGAATCTGAACACATGCGACTAGTCTTAGTGGGGCTATATTAAAGATGCCATCATCATTTAACCATACAGTAAAGCTGCATGCCCTCGGAAAAATTTTGACTGAAGAAAATGCAAAAAGGTGGGAATTTAAGGAGATGGGACCTGGATAAACTGAAAGAACCACAGATTGTAGACAGCTTCAGAGCGAGCTTTAGGGAACGACTGACAAATACGGGGGAAAGAAAAACAGTAGAAGAAGAATGGGTAGATTTGAGAGATGAAATAGTGAAGGCAGCAGAGGACCAAGCAAGTAAAAAGACGAGGGATAGTAGAAATCCAAGGATAACAGAAGAGATATTGAATTTAATTGATGAAAGGAGAAAATATAAAACTTCAGTAAATGAAACAGGAAAAAAGAAGTACAAGCGTCTCAAAAATGAGATCGACAGGAAGTGCAAAAAGGCTAGGCAGGGACTGCTACAGGAGAAATGTAAGGATGTAGAGGCATGTATCACTAGGAGATGATGATGTTTGGTTTGTGGGGCGCTCAACTGCGTGGTTATCAGCGCCCGTACAATTACCCAATCTTTTGCTCAGTCCAATTTCGCCACTTTCCTGGATGATGATGAAATGATGAGGACAACACAAACACCCAGTCATCTCGAGGCAGGTGAAAATCCCTGACCCCGCCGGGAATCGAACCCGGGACCCCGTGCTCGGGAAGCGAGGACGCTACCGCGAGACCACGAGCGGCGGACGTTGTATCACTAGGAGTAAGATATATACTACCTACAGAAAAATTAAAGAGACCTTTACAGTAAAGAGAACCACTTGTATGAATATTAGGAGCTCAGATGGGAGACCATTCTCAGCAAAGAAGGGAAAGCAGAAAGGTGGAAGGAGTATATCGAGCGTTTATACAAGGGCGATGTCCTTTAGGGCAATATTACGGAAATGGAAGAGGACATAGATGAAGATGAAATGGGGGATATGATATTGCGTGAAGAGTTTGACAGAGCACTGAAAGACCTAAGTCGAAACAAGGCCCCAGGAGTAGACAACATTCCATTAGAGCGACTGATAGCCTTGGGAGAGCCAGCCCTGACAAAATTCTTCCATCTGGTGAGTAAGATGTATGAGACCGGTGAAATACCTTCACACTTCAAGAAGAATATAATAATTCCAATCCCAAAGAAAGCAAGTGCTGACAGATGTGAAAATTACGTTTTCTCCTTTCTTTACAGATTTATTTACACAGAGAAACTTTATTCTTAATGTCTTTTAGCATGAATTAAACGTTTGGGGCATATTTGTATTAATTATTCAAAAAGCAACATTTCACCTAGTTCCCATAAGGACGGCCCCTCCCTTTTATGTGCAACGAAATTAGAAAAGTAGTTCACCATTTATCTGTGGAAAAAGAAAACCCATGATATTTCGCTGATTCTGAATTCAGTTTTACATGACTAAGCTGTTTAGGTAAAATTCAGAAGCAAAAAGTCATGCTATATTGTAGGTGTTTATACGTAGTGATTCAGCTGTCCCTGTTGATAGTTTTATGCAACCCGCAACTCCTTTAAAAACCAAGTCCGTGATTTTCTTATTCTCTCGCTCACTACGCACGAACCCTAAAGACAAAATGAACAGGACTTTTTTGCATAAAATTTAATGTAGCTAAATTTTGTGCTGGGATACATATTCAGCCGGCCGTGGTGGCCGAGCGGTTCTAGTCGCTACAGACTGAAGCGCCTAGAACTGCTCGGCCACACGGCTGGCACGGAATTCTCGCCACATAGAACTGACAGAGGACATCGAAAGAATTCTCAGTACGATCTTCCTCCATGACATGGAAAATAAGAGCAAATCCAGACAGAAAAGATATTCTGTCGATCTTAGTAAAGAAAAACCACACCATTACGTGAGTGGCGGATTGACTGACGATTTTAACCAACATAGTTGGGTGTGTCAGCGATCTTACTTGTGATAATTACGTATGAAGAAACAGCCACGATTGCAAACTATCATTTATTTAAAATGGCACATAAAGTAGGCTATCTTCATATCGACTGCACCATTTTCTGTATCTGGCGATATGCTGAGCAGCCGCGGGTTGTCAAGATAATAACGGCTGCTCAGCACGTCGCGAACTCCAGAAAATGGTGCAATCAACAGCTCATTTTAAATAAATGGTTCACTGAACTGCCAAAGAAACAGGTATAGGCAAGCGTATTCAAATACAGAAATATGTAAACAGGCAGACTACGGCGCTGCGGTCGGCAAAGCCTGTATAAGACAAAAAGTGTCTGGCGCGGATGTTAGATCGGTAACTGCAGCTACAATGACAGGTTATCAAGATTTAAGTGAGTTTGAGTGTGTTGTTATAGTCGGCGCACGAGCAATGGGACACAGCATCTCCGAGGCAGCGATGAAGCGGAGATTTTCCCGTACTACCATTTCACGAGTGTACCGTGAATATTAAGAATCCAGTAAAACATCAAAATCTTCGACATCACTGTGGCCGGAAAAAGATACTGCAAGAACTGGGCCAACGACGACTGTAGAGAATCGTTCAACGTGAGAGAAGTACAACCCCCCCCCCCCCCCCGCAAATTGCTGCAGATTTCAATTCTGGGCCAGCAACAAGTGTCAGCGTGCGAGGCATTCAACGAAACATCATCGATATGGGCTTTCGGAGGCGAAGGCCCACTCGTGAACCCTTGATGACCGCACGACACAAAGCTTTACGCTTCGCCTCGGCCCGTCAACACCGACAATGGACTGTTGTTGACTGGAAACATGTTGCCTCGTCGGACGAGTCCCGTTTCAAATTGTATCAAGTGGATGGACGTGTACGGGTATGGAGACAACCTCATGAATCCACTGACCCTGCATGTCAGCAGGAGACTGTTCAAGCTGATCGAGGCTCTGGAATGGGGTGGAGCGTGTGCATTTGGGAGTGATATGGGACCCCTGATACGTCTAGATACGACTCTGACAAATGGCACGTACGTAAGCATCCAGTCCGATCACCTACATCCATTCACGTCCATTGTGCATTGCGACGGACTTGGGCAAATCCAGCAGGACAATGCGACACCCCTCAAGTCCAAAATTGCTTCAGAGTGGCTCTTCTGCTGGCCACCCAACTCCGCAGACATGAACATTATTGAACATATTTCGGATGCCTTGCAACGTGTTGTTCGTAAGAGATCCCCACCCATCGTACTCTTACGAATTTATGGACAGCCCGACAGGATTCATGGTATCAATTCCCTCCAGCACTATTTCAGACATTAGTCGACTCCATGCTCTTTGGCTCTTCAGTACATTTTGCGATCGTTACTGTTTCTTCATATATAAGGGACTGATCGATGCCTTTCAGCTGAAACTACAAACTTCTTTCAAGTTTTTTTCATCCAACGGGATTATTACTTCTCCTAATTCTCCTAGGTACAGGTTCCCTGTTTTCTTCCTGTTGTGTAGCTTACAACGATTTAAATGAAACAGACGAGTTTTGAAGGTGTCGGTGTGCCGCAGGTGACGTGCCCCGCACCGCCGGCGTCCTCGCGCGGTTCTCTGGGCGGCGCCAGCGGCGAGTGCGCAGGGCTTCTGGACGGGCTGCACGCGCTGGCCGCCTCCGGCTGCCGCGACTACGTCCACTGCGCCGCGGGGCACACGCTGGCGCGCCACTCCTGCCCCGACAGCACGCTCTTCGACGGCCGCATGTGCGTGCCCGCGCCGCTCGTCACTTGTCGGGTAAGGCTCAGCCTCCTCCCTTTGTGGCCGACACAGTCAGTGGAACTCTTTAGAACACAGTCACTTGATTACTACAGACACCTACACTAACTAACCAGAAGTACACCAAATGAATTCGCAGCTGCGTATAAGGACTATAGCATCAGCTGTAGAATGGAATGAAGACAATGAAAATTTGGGCCGGAGAGCGACTCGAACCCGGATTTCCAGCTTATCGCGAGCGGTCGCCTTACCATTTGGCTGTCCGTTCACGACTCACAGCCAGAACCAAACTTCCATACGTCGTCAACCGTGTGTCTAGGATCTGAACTCGTACATCCATTATGTACACTACTGGCCATTAAAATTGCTACACGAAGAAGAAATGCAGATGATAAACGGGTCCTCATTGGACAAATATATTATACTAGAACTGACATGTGATTACGTTTTCACCTTTAGCCGTAATAACGGCCTTGATACGCCTGGGCATTGAGTCAAACAGAGCTTGGATGGAGTGTACAGGTACAGCTGCCCATGCAGTTTCAACACGATACCACAGTTCATCAAGAGTAGTGGCTGGTGTATTGTGACAAGCCAGTTGCGAGGCCACCATTGACCACACGTATTCAATTGGTGAGAGATCTGGAGAATGTGCTGGCCAGGACAGCAATCCAACATTTTATGTATCCAGAAAGGCCCCTACAGGACCTGCAACATGCGGTCGTGCATTGTCCTGCTGAACTGTAGGGTTTCGCAGGGATCGAATGAAGGGTAGAGCCACGGGTCGTAACACATCTGAAATGTAACGTCCACTGTTCAAAGTGCCGTCAATGCTAACAAGAGGTGACCAAGACATGTAACCAGTGGCACCTCATACCATCTTGCCGGGTGATACCTCAGTATGGCGATGACGAATACACGCTTCCAATGTGCGTTCACCGCGATATCGCCAAACACGGATGCAACCATCATGATGATGTAAACAGAATGTAGGAGAGCCGGCTGAGAGGCTTCGCCTTATTGAATGCAGCCCACCTGACACAACTGCCACACACTTCCTTCTTCATGGCAGTGACGACGCTCGTGCAGCCTCTTCGATGGGAAGTGCTCGATCACCCACAACACAGCCCTAATTGGCTCGTCCTTAGTATCATCTCTGTTCACATGAAACACTGGATACGAAAACAACACTTCGGCGCAAGCTACGCGCTATAGACCAGCGTAGAGAATTATCGGAAAGAACAGGTGGCTGCTGGAAATTTAGTATAACGCTCCGACAAATGTCCAAGTCGGAGCTAAACGTGCAAAGAAAACAGTTCTGATATTCGCTGCGGTTTCCATTTGGCGACCGGTCGTTCCTTACTTTCCGAAAAACCCTATTACGTTCCTATCCTTTCGCATTTAGTGTTTTCTTGAGCACAATAAGGAGACAAGGCCAAAACAATGAAAAACATATCCAAGCCTTAACACCACTTCTTCCTTACTTCACTGTTGGCGCTACACATGACGGGAAATAAAATCCTCCAGGAATTCTCCAAACCCAATCCTTTCCATCGCGCGACTGGCCCGAAATTTGAGTAGACATCATGTTTCAGATATAGAAATACGCCTACCACCTTTCGTTTATGTCGCCCAACTCTTTCCCGGAGTTGCGAGTGTTGTGAGCGTAAGTGATGTGAGCTCAGATTGCAGAGCGTGACGCAGTGCGTCGTGTTGTCGGAGCAGGCGGTCAGCAGCGAGTCCCGCGGCGGGGCGGGCGGCGACGCGTGCTCGCGCCTGGCGGACGGCTTCCACGCGGACTTCTCGACGCGCGGCTGCCGCGGCTACGTGCTGTGCGCGGCGGGCCGCACGCTGCTGTGGGGCGCCTGCAGCGAGGACGCCGCCTGGGACCGCGCCAGCGCGCGCTGCCTGCCCACCGCCGACGCCGACGCCGACGGCTTCCTCTGCGCCGGGCCGCACCCGTGGTCGGGCTGCGCCGGACGCCAGCCCGGATTCTACGCCGACGCCGCCAGTTGCACGAGGTGAGCCATCGGCAGAGCGGCGTCTTACGACAAGGTCATCAGCGACGGAGCACGAGGTCGCTTACAGAATGAATAGTCAAGGAAACTAGCCGTGTCCTTTTGAAATGACACTATTTGCGAAACTATGTAAAGTTCCTCCAGTTTTCAAAAATGTTCGCTAATTTAGTGCTTTTAGAAATGAAGGAAAGAGGAGCCAGTTACAAATTTCAAAAACAATGATATCTAAAGATAAGTACTCATCTATTCTTTGTTGAAATTGCGCCGCTCGTCCTCTAACCAGGGGATGAATAAGTCAACATGTTGTTCACTTGGCAGCAAAGACGCTATTTCTTAACATTTCGTCCTGATTTACACCACTGGCCATTAAAATTGCTACACCAAGAAGACATGCAGATGATAAACAGGTATTAATTGGACGAATATATTATACTAGAACTGACATCTCATTACATTTTCACGCAATTTGGGTGCATAGATCCTGAGAAATCAGTGCCCAGAACAACCACCTCTGGCTGTAATAACGGCCTTCATACGCCTGGGCATTGAGTCAAACAGAGCTTGGATGGCGTGTACAGGTACAGCTGCCCATGCAGCTTCAACACGATACCACAGTTCATCAAGAGTAGTGACTGGAGTATTGTGACGAGCCAGTTGCTCGGACACCACTCACCAGACGTTTTCAATTGGTGAGAGACCTGTAGAATGTGCTGGCCAGGACAGCAGTAGAACATTTTCTGTATCCAGAAAGGCCCGTACAGGACCTGCAACATGCGGTCGTGCATTATCCTGCTGAAATGTAGGGTTTCGCAGGGATCGAATTAAGGGTAGAGCCACGGCTCGTAACACATATGAAATGTAACGTCCACTGTTCAAAGTGCCGACAATGCGAACAAGAGGTGACCGAGACGTGTAACCAATGGCACCCCATACCATCACGCCGGGTGATACGCCAGCACGGCGATGACGAATACACGCTTCCAATGTGCGTTCACCGCGATGTCGCCAAACACGGATGCGACCATTATGATGCTGTAAACAGAACCTGGATTCATTCGAAAAAATGACGTTTTGCCACTCGTGCATCCAGGTTCGTCGTTGAGTACACCATCGCAGGCGCTCCTGTCTGTGATTCAGCGTCAAGGGTAACCGCAACCATTGTGTCCGAGCTGATAGTCCATGCTGTTGCAAACGTCGTCGAACTGTTCGTGCAGATGGTTGTTGTCTTGCAAACGTCCCCGTCTGTTGACTCAGGGATTGAGACGTGGCTGCACGATCCGTTACAGCCATGCGGATAAGATGCCTGTCATCTCGACTGCTAGTGATACGAGGCCGTTCGGATCTAGCACGGCGTTCCGTATTACCCTCCTGAACCCACCGAATCCATATTCTGCTAACAGTCATTGGATCTCGACCAACGCGAGCAGAAATGTCGCGATACGATAAACCGCAATCGCGATAGGCTACAATCCGACCTTTATCAAAGTCGGAAACGTGATGGTACGCATTTCTCCTCCTTACACGAGGCATCACAACAACGTTTCACCAGGCAACGCCTCTCAACTGCTGTTTGTGTATGAGAAAACGGTTGGAAACATTCCTCATGTCAACACGTTGTAGGTGTCGCCACCGGCGCCAACCTTGTGTGAATGCTCTGAAAAGCTAATCATTTGCATATCACAGCATCTTTTTCCTGTCGGTTAAATTTCGCGTCTGTAGCACGTCATCTTCGTGGTGTAGCAATCTTAATGGCCAGTAGTGTAGTTCATATTTGGCACGTCACACAAAGCAGGGGATGGTCCGCAGCTCGTGGTCGTGCGGTAGCGTTCTCGCTTCCCACGCCCGGGTTCCCGGGTTCGATTCCCGGCGGGGTCAGGGGTTTTCTCTGCCTCGTGATGACTGGGTGTTGTGTGCTGTCCTTAGGTTGGTTAGGTTTAAGTTGTTCTCAGTTCTAGGGGACTGATGACCATAGATGTTAAGTCCCATAGTGCTCAGAGCCAGGGGATGGGCAAAATAATGTAAACTGTGGTAGTAATGGGATGGTTGTGTTTGGCGGTCAGCAACGCAGGTAAGGCACGTGTCGCACTGGATTGTGCGTGTTCAGTATGGACTAGGCATCAGTGCAAGTTGTTGAGTGGTACACATGTCGTATCTGCATTCAGAGGTCGAGGTTGACGTGCAATGAATGACCTAACAGGGTACTAAAGGGGGCAGATGGTGGGGACCCGATTGGATGGAGCATCAGTAACCAAGACAGCCAACTTACTGAATGTTTCAAGAGCAACTGTTTCAACAGTCACGACAGCCTACATCAAACATCGAAAGACATCATCGAGTAAACGTAATGTTGTTGTTGTTGTGGTCTTCAGTCCTGAGACTGGTCTGATGCAGCTCTCCATGCTACTCTATCCTGTGCAAGCTTCTTCATCTCCCAGTACCTACTGCAACCTACATCCTTCTGAATCTGCTTAGTGTATTCATCTCTTGGTCTCCCTCTACGATTTTTACCCTCCACGCTGCCCTCCAGTACTAAATTGGTGATCCCTTGATGCCTCAGAACATGTCCTACCAACCGATCCTTTCTTCTAGTCAAGTTGTGCCACAAACTCCTCTTCTCCCCAATCCTGTTCAATACCTCCTCATTAGTTATGTGATCTACCCATCTAATCTTCAGCATTCTTCTGTAGCACCACAATTCGAAAGCTTCTATTCTCTTCTTGTCCAAACTATTTATCGTCCACGTTTCACTTCCATACATAGCTACACTCCATGCAAATACTTTCAGAAACGACTTCCTGACATTTAAATCTATACTCGATGTTAACAAATTTCTCTTCTTCAGAAACGCTTTCCTTGCCATTGCCAGTCTACATTTTATATCCTCTCTACTTCGATCATCATCAGTTATTTTGCTCCCCAAATAGCAAAACTCCTTTACTACTTTAAGTGGGCGCAAATCAAAAGTATATGACAGAGATAGTCGTACGCTAACACGCGAATTTATACCAACACGTAACTACGGCGGCTGAAGTGATTGCGGAAATCAGTAGCCATGTTCGGGATCCCGTATCTATCGACAATGTCCACCGAGAACTCCACAAAGCGAATATTCGTGGACGAGCTGCTATACCGAAACCATTAGTGACGACAACCGACGCAAAGGAGCGTAAAACATGGTGTTACGAGCATCAATCCTGGACGGATGATCAATGGAAACAGGTCATATGGTCCGACGAGTTAACTGTTTCATTATTTCCAACATGGGCCGGATTTATGTCTGGAGAAACCCAAAAGAAGCCTACAATCTGATTGCTTGATTCCAACGGTTAAGCATGGAGATGGAAGTGTGATGGTGTGGTCAATCATATCATGGTATTCTGCTGGTCCCATCATTACTCTCAAAGGCCGTGTTACAGTCAAAGATTTTAATGATCAGGTGCACCAGATGATTCAAATGTTGCTCCCCAACAATGATGCCATGTTTCAGGACAATAATGCACCAATTCACAAAGCCAGGACAGTACAATCGTGGTATGAGGAGCATGCACCTGAACTGCAGCGTCGTCCTTGGCCAGAAAAGTCCTCGGACTTGAAAGTTACCGAACCCTTGTGGGCGGTATTGGAGCGCAGACTCCAGAGCAGATTTCCGCCTCGCTCGTCACCATAGGAATTAGAAGACGTTCTAATCAAAGAGTGGCATAATATTCCACTGGAGACTATGCAATCATTGTATGCCGGTATTCCTAGAAGAATCGCAGCTGTACGACGGGCAAATGGGGGTCCAACCCCTTATTAATAAACCATTCCCAAGTAAATACAGGTGTTCACATTATTTTGCCTATCCCGTGTAGTAAAATACAACATACAGTTTATAATACGAAAGAAAACTGTTTGCGCGCTATTTTTCATAACAAAAGATATACAACCTAGGACAAAGGAAAAAGATGCACCACGAAGGAATTATCCGAATGGAACTGAAATCAGTGGTTGTGATGTACATGTACAGACAAACAAATGATTACAATTTCAGAAAAATTACTTGATTTATTCAAGAGAAAGAGCTTCACAAATTGCGCAAGTCAATAACGCATTCGGTCACCCCTGGTCGCTTTGCAAACAGTTATTCTGCTTCATTTTGATTGACAGAGTTGTCGGATGTCCTCCTAAGGGATAGCGTGCCAAATTCTGTCCAGCTGGTGAGTCAGATCGTCAAAATGCCGAGTTGGTTGAAGGGCCCTCTCCATAATGCTCCAAACGTTCTCAATTGGGGAGAGATCCGATGACGGTGCTGGCCATGGTATGGTTTGGAAAACACGAAGATCAGCAGCAGAAACTCTCGCCGTGTACGGGCGGGCATTATCTTGCTGAAATGCATGCCCGGGCGACTTGCGTGAAGGGCAACAAAATGGGGCATGGAATATCGTCGACGTACCTGCTCTGCTGTAAAGGTGCTACGGATGACAACCCAAAGGGTATTGCTACGAAAAGAAAATGGCACCCCCTACCATCAGTCCTGGTTGTTTAGCTGTATAGCGGGTGACAGACAGGGTGGTACCCAACTGCTGTCCAAGGCATCTCCTGACACGGCTTCAGCCTGGAATCTCATTGGGTGGAGTATAATTGTCTTCGGTGATTAGTACCGCTTCGAACTGAGCCCCAGCGACTAACAAAGACGTGTGCGGAGACGCCCAGCACAGTGGTGGGATACCAAGCTGGCTATCAGCCACCATACGGACCGACAACCAGAAGTGATGGTCTGGGTGCCATTTGTTTTCGTAGCACAGCAGTACGTCGACGATATTCTACGCCCCGTTTTGTTGCCCTTCATGGCAAGCCGTCCTGGGCTTACACTTCAGCAGGATAGTGCCCGCCTTCACACTGCGAGAGTTTCTACTATTTGTCTTGGTGCTTGCCACACCGTACCTTTGCCAGCGACGTGACCGCACTTCTCCCCAATTGAGAACGTTTGGAGCATTATGGGCAGGGCCCTCTACCAGCTAGGGATTTTGACGATCTGATGCGCCAGTTGGACAGAATTTCGCACAATATCCCTCAGGAAGACATCCAACAACTCTCTAAATCAGTGCCAAGCCGAATAACTGTTTGCGCAAGGGCTAAAGGTGGACTACCGTGTTTTTTACTTGCTCAGTTAGTGAAGCTCTTTCTCTTGAATAAATCATCCAATTTTTCTGAAATTTTAATTCGGTAACTACTTCGTGGTGCATCGCAGATTTTTTTTTTTTAGTGTATTTCGTCTAGATTCAATTCGTATTTGGCATGCCACACGTAATTAAACACAACACAATATTTATAGCACAAGAGAGACTTGTTTGCTAACAGTTTTTCATAACAAAGCGTACATACTACTCGAGACACGTCATGTACGAGTGCTTGAAAACATTTGTGACAAATATGAACTGTCTGACATGCAATCGGTTGTTTATATAACACAACATCGTTGTCCAGAATGTTCTAGAATTATATTGTCAAATGTCACAATGACATTCGGTTTTTGTAACACTGGAGAATTGAAGGAAAATATCATTTCTTTAAAATTACAAAAATCTGAGAATCAAAACAGTAACAAAAGATATTTTATCTATTTCTCAAATAAAATACAGAACTTTCAAAATACGCCACGTCATATGGTTTCCTTACATATTGTAATATTCAACTTTTGTGTCAAGAGAAATAATTTCTGGTGAGTTTAATTACTTTTTTCAATGCACTGAAAGATAGTTGTGTGATGAATAATAAATTACGATTTTCCATAGCTCATCTGAATTTTTGAGTTTTAGTAAATGCAAGAGGCGCTTTTTATATATTGCATAAATGAAATGAAAGCTAACTGCGGTTTTCAAAGATACCAGCTTTTCTTGTATGTAGGTTTTCGTAATGTGAAATCTATAGACTGATCAATTTTCGTAATATAGTGAGCAAACTACACTACTGGCCATTAAAATTGCTACACCACCAAGAATGACGTGCTACAGAAGCGAAATTTAACCGACAGGAAGATGATGCTATGATATGCAAATGATTAGCTTTTCAGAGCATTCACACAAGCTCCTTGGCGCCGGTGGCGACACCTACAACGTGCTGACATGAGGAAAGTTTCCAACCGATTTCTCATACACAAACAGCAGTTGACCGGCGTTGCCTGGTGAAATGTTGTTGTGATGCCTCGTGTAAGGAGGAGAAATGCGTACCATCACGTTTCCGACTTTGATAAAAGTCGGATTGTAGCCTATCACAATTGCAGTTTACCGTATCGCGACATGACTGCTCGCGTTGGTCGAGATCCAATGACTGTTAGCAGAATATGGAATCGGTGGGTTCAGAAGGGTAATACGGAACGCCGTGCTGGATCCGAACGGCCTCGTATCACTAGCAGTCGAGATGACAGGCATCTTATCCGCATGGCTATAACAGATCGTGCAGCCACGTCTCGATCCCTGAGTCAACAGATGGGGACGTTTGCAAGACAACAACCATCTGCACGAACAGTTCGACGACGTTTGCAGCAGCATGGACTATCAACTCGGAGACCATGGCTGCGGTTACCCTTGACGCTGCATCACAGACAGGAGCGCCTGCGATGGTGTACTCAACGACGAACCTGGGTGCATGAATGGCAAAACGTCATTTTTTCGGATGAATCCAGGTTCTGTTTACAGCATCATGATGGTCGCATGCGTGTTTGGTGACATCGCGGTGAAAGCAGATTGGAAGCGTGTATTCGTCATCGCCGTGCTGGCGTATCACCCGGCGTGATGGTATGGGGTGCCATTGGTTACACGTCTCGGTCACCTCTTGTTCGCATTGACGGCGCTCTGAACAGTGGACGTTACATTTCAGATGTGTTACGACCCGTGGCTCTACCCTCCATTCAATCCCTGCGAAACCCTACATTTCAATAAGATAATGCACGACCGCATGTTGCAGGTCCTGTATAGGCCTTTCTGGATACAGAAAATGTTCGACTGCTGCCCTGGCCAGCACATTCTCCAGACCTCTCACCAATTGAAAACGTCTGGTCAATGGTGGCCGGGCAACTGGCTCGTCACAATACGCCAGTCATTACTCTTGATGAACTGTGGTATTGTGTTGAAGCTGTATGGGCAGCTGTACCTGTACACGCCATCCAAGCTCTGTTTGACTCAATGCCCAGGCGTATCAAGGCCGTTATTACTGATTTTTCAGGATCTGTGCACCCAAATTTCATGAAAATGTAATGACATGTCAGTTCTAGTATAATATATTTGTCCAATGAATACCCGTTTATCATCTGCATTTCCTGTTTGTGTAGCAATTTTAATGGCCAGTAGAGTATATGTAAATTTAGATGTACACTTTGTAAGCGGGAAAACCGCGCCTGGTATTCGGCTCTGGACAGAATAGCGAGGGAGTGTCGGTGCTGCAGGTACTACTACTGCTCGGCGGACGGGAACCGCACGCTGCTGTCGTGCCGGCGCGGCCAGGTGTTCGACGGGCGCGACTGCGTGCCGGCGGAGCGAGGCTGCCGGCGGCCGCCCGCAGCGCCGGCCGGGTTCGCCGCCGCCTCCTCACCGGCGCCCGGATCCTGCCAGGGCGCCGCCGACGGCTACTACCGCGACCCGGACCTCGGCTGCCGTTCCTACTACTACTGTTCCAACGGCCACAAGATCACCTACGTCTGCTCCGGTTCCTACGTCTTCGACGGCAAGGAGTGTGTCGACCCTGACACTTACAAGTGCCCTTACAAGTCGGACGACTGCGTCGGTCTCTCCGACGGCTACCACTTCGACACGGACTCCGGCTGCCGCAAGTACTACTTCTGCCTCGGCGGTTACAAAATCACGGCGCTCACGTGTGACGGCGACAGAGTGTTCGACGGTCGGCGCTGCGTCGAGCCTTCGGCCTTCCGGTGTCCTGACGGTGGTAGTCCTCTGGCCGACTCTGCCACTGGCCCTTCCTGTGCCACCAGGTCGGACGGCACGTACCCTGACGAGGGTGCCGGCTGCCGCCGTTACTTCACCTGCCGGGCACGGCAGCTCGTCTCCACCTCCGTGTGCCCCGGCGATAAACTCTTTAACGGGCACGACTGTGTGAGTGCCGATTCGTACACTTGTGGCAGTGTTGAGGTACCGTCCTCGAGCCCCGAATGTGACGGTAATCTCAACGGTTTCTTCCAAAATGTCACCTCGCGGTGCCGGACGTACTACTTCTGTATCGACGGAACGAAGACTGTTCTCACGTGCCCCGGTAATGAAGTTTTTAACGGGCAGTTGTGTGTTGACGCGAAATCGTACACTTGTCCTTCTCCGGGGGATATCGAGGTCGGGACGACGTGCGTCAAGTAAATGTCAGATTTGCAGCATCACGTCATACACTGCGGAACACTCTTCTCTGCACCTGTGCCGGAACCTCGGGGAAGCGTGTGCCTAGGCAGGCCTTTTTGTTATTGCTCCACAACCGAGTGGTAGTCGAGGTCACGGACGGACGGATAAGGCGTCACAGAAGTGATGCGTGAAAGTTGCGCACCGTATCTGGCACCTGTGTGCGTGTATAAAAGAAAGCCAAAGAAAATGGAAAACTATAAAGATTAACACTTACTTTTCACCTGTAGTTTGAAGAAGACATGCTGCAGTTTGTTGGTCAATCTTTACAAAAGTGGATAATCGTTGAGTAAAATTCTGAGAAGTCTAGCACTGGTGAAATAGGTTGTCACAGCGAAGTCTGGAAAGTTTTTAGAAAATCACAATTTGACACAATATCTGTATAACAGTTTATTAAAATTGCCAGTTTTAGCCAGTCATCATACCATTATCAGGTATAAAAAAATATCACACTAATTACTGGATATGTGTCCAATCACATTCATTTGAATCTTTATCAACATTATACATTAACTGCATCTGAATTATAAAATGCAGAAATGTATCTGATTTATACATCAGAAGAAAGCAGTCTATAATTTTAGTGTAGTTAATTTGTTAGGCTTATTAACATATTGCCTAAGGAATGAAGTGATTACATTCCAACATTCTATAATTTTGATGCACTTTAAGTATAATGTTGACCTAGAAACAAATGAGGATGATTGGATGTATGTTCTCCAAATAATGTCTTTTTCATACTTGAAGATGGGCTATTGTATGACCAAAAGTGATAGTTTTACTAAATTGATATATAGCAATTGTGCCATGATTTTTCAAATGTATTTAACAGTTGTATGTCACCAATTCTTTAAAATAGTTGCCAAGGTCTTGCAGTATTGTGAACATAAGCAGTATCTATGTAAACTGAAACAAGAGGGAAAGTGACTTTTCAGAACATTAATTTGACAGTACATTTTATGTACAGTGAATGTTTGGCACATTTTACCCATTTGAAAAATTCAGCATCTCCATGCTGCTTTCTAAATGCATCCTTCATAGGTACAGGTATAAACAATGTCCTTCGCAGGTACTGAATATGACAAAAAACTTAAGGAGTATGTAATCAAATACCAGATCAGAAGCTTGTATCAACAAGTTACAACTCTCCCTGTGGAATATTGTTACAGTGCTACATAAATGGGCAAATATTACTCATATCTGGTGCATCTCTACACACATTTACCATAAATTTGTGACATGACTAGTTGTTATGTTGGCTGTAGTTGGACATGAAATACTGTCCCAACAACTTATCAATGTCAACTGTTCACTGGTGACATCTGTGAACTAAAGAAACAGACTGCCACGGAATGTGTGAAAAGGTCTAAGAAAATGTGCCAAATTCAGTCTTGTAATGATTCTTTTATTATTCCGAGAGAGAAAAGGATAGGACTACTTTTTGACTGCCCTTAAGAAAATTTACCAGTCATGCAAAAAGCTCAGATGTATTGTGAGACTGTTTTATGGCATTATGGATTATATCGGGCACTGAAGACAGTACTCCATGATATTTTTACAGTTGCATCTGTAGATACATACAGAGTAACACCTGAAAAGTTTAGTATCGTCACACTAATGTATGTGCTGTTCATAGGTTCCATTTTCATACTATGTTGTCTTTTAAACAACTATGTTAAAACCATCTTTAGCCATCTTTGCACACGAAACACAGGCTCTCAAACAACTGTATGCATGAACAATTCACTATTCCACCAATATTTTTACCAACAGATATTTACATATAGACTCTACCACACTGCTATTATGAAATGCATACAGCATGTTACTTCTTCATTACAATTGCTAATACAATTTTCTACCTCAGTCAAGGTTATTTACACAATGTTAAGATATTTACCATGGATAGTTATCAATTCAAATAATACTACAGTACTTATGAATCAAAGAACTCTATGTACATGAAAATAATCAGAAATGTTAGAACATAACCACCATGCCAAACACCACATTTCAAAACACAGTTATTTATAGATGCTTATTTACAGGGAACAGCAAATTTTAAAGGTTAAAAATTACCATTATTACTTCATAATTCAATTCAGACTAATTCCTAAATTCCATTCAACTGGCATTTGTAAACGTAGAAATTACAGGCCATCTCAAAAACACCTACTTCCAAAATAACGTACACAGATGTTTTTTGTTAAATTTAGCTCTTCTTGTTAAAAATGTTTGCTGCTTTTCTCAAGAGCAAATGGCTAAAAATAAATATTCAGACGACTGTTCTTACATCCATTTCTATAGTCTCAAATAATACATTCTAAAAATGCATATATATTTGCAAGATTTTAAGGAAGTATACCATCATTCCAGAAGTTAAGACTGGAGTACCTGATTAGCCATGTTAATCCTGTAGAGACTATTTATGTAAGACATTCAGGATATTAATGTTGCATTGTGCTCATGAATTTAAATTGTAGATGCATTCATGGAAAAGTCTTCATGTGTTGTAACCATGTAATATTAAATGTTTAACAGAAGCACCAGCTAATCTCACCTCATGGTAATACTGCCAAACATTTATTTATTTGAACATTATTTATGCTTGTAAATAATTATCTTAGTAGTAAAATGTGTATGTTGTACATTTATTTTATTTTTGAAAGCCCTTGTGTGTTTTTTAAAGCATATGTGAATCTAACTGAAAAAAGTACAAGGATATACTATATTTCAAAAGGAAATGACATTATTGTAATTACAGTTATCTCTTGCCATGCACCAATAACTTCTGCAAGAATAATAATTTTACTTGCATGAAATTTCACAATTTTTTAAGTTTTTTCCCCTATATAAAATATTTTCCTTTGTATTCCTGTTTACACAAAGCATATCCATCTGAAAGTTTAATCTGATTAGATTCAATGTTTGTTCCATAGACACAAAATGAGGAATCTTCAACAATGTGGGACATAGACCGAAGAGCCAAAGAAACTGGTACGCCTACCTAATATTGCGTAGGCCCTCCATGAGCATGCAGAATTGCCGTGACATGATGTGGCATGGACTCGACTAATGTGTGTAGTAGTGCTGGAGGGAACTGACACCATGAATCCTGCATGGCTGTCCATAAATCCCTAAGAGTATGAGGAGTTGGAGATCTCTTCTGTACAGCACTTTGCAAGGCATCCCAGATATGCTCAATTAATATTCATGTCTGGGGAGTTTGGTGGCCAGCAGAAACCAGAGCATTCCTGGAGCCACTCTGTAGCAACTCTGGGCATGTGCGGTGTCACATTGTTCTGCTGGAATGCACAATGGGCACGAATGGATGCAGGTGATCAGACACGATGCTTATGTATGTGTCACCCATCAGTCATTTCTAGACGTATGAGGGCTCCAATATCACTCCAACTGTACATGCTCCACACCATTACAGAGCCCCCACCAGCTTGAACAGTGCCCTGCTGACATACAGGGTCCATTGATCCATAAGGTTGTCTCCATACCCATACACGTCCATCTGCTCAATACAATTTGAAACGAGCCCAATGTCAGCGTTGATGGGCCCATACAAGGCACAATACTTTGTGTCATGCAGTTATCTAGGGTACACGAGTGGATCTTCAGCTTCGAAAGCCCATATCAATTATGTTCCGTTGAATGGTTCACACGCTGACACTTGTTGATGTCCCAGCATTGAAGTCTGTAGAAATCTGTGGAAGGGTTGCACTTCTGTCATGTTGAATGATTCTCTTCAGTCATCATTAGTCCTGTTCTTACAGGATCTTTCTCTGGCCACAGCAATGTTGGAAATTTGAAGGGTTTTTCTCCCCCCCAGGTTCCTAATATTCACGGTACAATCGTGAAATGGTCGTATGGGAAAATCCCCACTTCATTGCTACCTAGGAGATGCTGTGTCCCATTGCTCATGTGCTGACTATAACACCATATTCAAATCACTTAAATCTTGAGTACCTGCCATTGTAGCATCAGTTACCGCTCTAACAACTGCGCTAGACACTTGTTGTCACTCACTTCCACGGGGAGGCACACTGGCCCAATATCGAATCAACCTCATGGATTAATGAAAGGGGCTGGTGCGCAGACCATCCTAGACAAAGCTTTTAGACTGTTTTCCACATCTACCTAGGTAAATACTGGGCTGGTTCCCATGTCCTGCCTCAGCTACACATTGCTCTAACACTTTGAAAAACGATGTTACATTAACCATGTGATAACATTTGATGCAGACACGAAAGTTAAACATTGGCTCTTTTCAAGGTGGGGGAGGGCAGGACTGGCAATAGCTTCAAAATGCCTTTGGGAATAGGGACTCTACTGCAACAATAAATGTGTGTGCTCTATAATGCTTAAAAAGAAAAAAAAAAAGGTTTACTGGGCTTACTAACACAGATCATTATCAAAGAGAACAGACACAACACTGGGGTAATATTTTACAGTTCTTATAATTTATTTCATAAACCAGTTTTTGGCTGTAACACCGTCATCAGATACAAAGATAAATATGTGGTGCAGTGAAATTTTTGTAGGATCTAAGATTTTAAACTAGTGCTTCTACAGCATACCTCTGATTCCAAAGACGAAAATTGTTACTATTAGATTTAGGGATAAAATGATAGTAATTATTTCAGTGGCAATGGCCTTGCTGCAGTGGATACACCGCTTCCTGTGAGATCATTGAAGTTAAGCACTGTCGGGCGTGGCCAGCACTTGGACGGGTGACCATCCAGCCGTCGTGTGCTGTTGCCATTTTTCGGGGTGCACTCAGCCTCGCGATGCCAATTGAGGAGCTACTCGACCGTATAGTAGTGGCTTCGGTCGAGAAAACCATCATAATGACCGGGAGAGCGGTGTGCTGACCCCACGCTGCTCCTATCCGCATCCTCCTCAGAGGATGACACAGCGGTCGGATGGTCCCGGTGGGCCACTCGTGGCCTGAAGATGGAGTGCTTTAATTATGTCAGTGAGAGTGTGGTATAATATTATTTAACTAAGTAAAATATGTGACATTTTAATTAATTAATTGTATAATAATTTATAACAATCATTCTTAAAAGAAAAAAAATTGAACAGTAAATTTTGGTGGCATGTTCCAATGGAGTGCCTGAACAATCTTGTCTTTAATAGTTCCTAAATTGCAAACAGAAAAGATATATTAATGATATTAACCACATAAGTGAAGCAGCAGTGATTATACAAAGTAAAACTTTTAACAGGCCAAAAGAAATTATAGTAACTGAAATAAAGGAAAAAATTGGCCATGTGAGTAAGAGGGATAATTTACAATAAGGCATGGATGGGATTATGAGCAGTATCTGCAGCTACAAGTAGTGAGTAAGGGAATTGTGTTAGGTAATTCAGTACTAAGCTTGGGCAGATGGACATATGTTTATTAATCCATTATTTCAGGTTAATCCATGTTCCTTCCTTTATGGATGTGACGTAACACTTAATGTTACACTTGTAACTATGGTCTTCTTTAAGCAAGTGGTCTGTACAAGTAGAGACTCTTTTTCTAAGTTTCCAATTTCTACGGTGCTCCTTGAAGTGGGTGCATATCGCACTGCCAGGCTGACATGCATAGAATTTGTCACAATTACAAGTGATTTTGTATACTCGACTCTTTTACAAAGCTGAAGTGCTGTCTTTATCAGTGGGCAAAAAGTGTCCACCAATGTCATGTATAAAAAACAAAAATGCCTATGACAGAACACAGAATTCATTTTCTTCTAAAAACAATTGTTGTAATTTGTTATATATTTCATTAGTTAATGTGTCGCGAGCACAGAATTCATTTTCTTCTAAAAACAATTGTTGTAATTTGTTATATATTTCATTAGTTAATGTGTCGCACACTTTGTCTTAGTTCAGTAATCTTACATCACATTTTCACTGAAATAATTCCTCTTGTTTTATTCCTAAATCTAACATTACCAATTGTCATCTTTGTAAACAGAGGTACTTTGTAGATGTAGGGCCTACTAAATTTGGAAATTTGTAAAAAGTTCCTGTGGGACCAAACTGCTGAGGTCATCGGTCCATAGGCTTACACACTACTTAATCTAACTTACGCTAAGGACAACATTCACACCCATGCCCGAGGCAGGGATCGAACCTCCGACAGGGGGAGTCACGTGAACCGTGGCGAGGCACCCCAGACCGCGCAGCTACCCAGCATGGCTAGATGTACTACTTTAAAACCTTGGAACCTGCAAAAATTTAACTATACCACACATTTATCTTCGTACCTAGGATGGCATAACAGCCAAAAACCAGTTTGTGAAATAAATAATAAATGTTGTAGAATATTGGATCAGTACTGTGTGTTTTTCATTCATAATGTATAAAATACTCTACCAAGGACCAACAGAACACTTCATCAATGCAGTTACATGGATGAAATTACTGTACTGAAACTGCACCAAAGTCAGTTGTCCCATAGTAGTCATGTTATGGTAGTTAATAATATGTGTGCTAAGTAGTACTGTTGTGAAATTTCTCAAAGAAGTAGGCTACCAAAACACCCATTATGTCCTCTTAAGCTGTACTTATTACCGTATATACTCGAATAATCCGCGCACTCTAATTCCGAAGGAGGGAAAATTTTTTTTGCTTTAATTTGTTTTAGTTACAAAAAAAATTGTTCTAATGTAATGACGTGTTCAAAATTACATCTATCATTTGATTTGAAGAAACACATCATAATCTTCACATGCTGTTGTACAGGTTGATAAATCGTTAAAACGCAACCAATTCAGCATCGTACAGCTGGCCGGCCGGCGGGCCCATTAGCCAGGAAGCCGGCCGCGGAACATTATCCCTGCCAGCCGGGAGTCTAGCCCTACCTACAATAGGAAAAAAAAAAAAAAAAAAAAAAAGACGGTTGCAGAATGGACTCCCATGCACTTTTCACCCACTCACTAATATGGGACAAATCCGGCCATTTGATTTTTCCACTCGGTCTGAACTAACTGTTTTCATCAACCATCCATTGCATATACTGCTGTTTAAGTGCAGCTTTGAATTTCCGATTTATACACACATCTAGTGGTAGTAGTATGGATGTTAGGCCTAGAGGGTTAATGACCGAGTCAGTTTTCCCTATTTGTAATCGTCTCGCACTTTCTTAGTTGTATGTCCGGAGAAGGTGTCCAGGACCACATATTATGTAAATTCAGTAACGCATCACATCGATGTTGCCAAATAAGTGTCACCCAGTCAATCACAAGCTCATTATCTATCCATCCTTTCGGATTCGCTCACACTAATATGCCTTGCATTGATATTTTTGGAATAGTTTTCCTTTTAAATATCACGTAACGTGGTAGCTTTCTTCCATCGCCTGTTACACACATCACTTACACCTTTGCTTCTCACTGCAGCCATGTCTATCATGATGCTGGATTCTCCTTTCCTGTTCACGGTGTTGTCGAACAGCATCTGAAAACTGACTGGCATTTGATCCACGTTACCAGTTTGCAATAAAACACAGGACTGTTCGTGACGCAGATTTATTGTACAACGAAGAAAACGCACTATTTTTTCCTCGTAATCGCCTGGAAGCCATTGAGCGACGGTAGTTTTCCTCCGGAATCCTAATCCATTTTGGTTGAAAAATCTTGATGGTCAGCCCCATCTAATTTTGAAACTGGTAATGCCTAGTTCCTTGGCTCAAGCCAGTGCTTTAACTTGGCACAATTCAGTCATCACTGCCAATCCGTATTGTCACTTCTCATCTACATACTCGCAGAGACTTCTTTCCAGATCTGGATGCTCCGCTTTTTGGCCTGAAATCTCAGGAGATTACTGTTAGTTTCTTGAAGCCAGGTTTTGTTTTTCCGCCAGTCGCGAATAAAACTCTCGCTCACATCATACTTTCTTCTTGCTACACAGTCACCAATGTTCTCGGCTTCTTCAATAATTTTCAGTTTTTCTTTAGCAGTGTACGAGCAATAACGAGAACTTGAAGCCATAATTAACAACTTTGAAGACATTGTTAATACTTCTAACGTGCTACTGATGTGTCACAGATTGAGGCCACAACAATGGAATAGTATAATGGCATCTATTGTTGAAGGTGGAGCAGTACCAACCTTGCTTAGAATAACCGTGCACCCTAGTTTTTTGACATTAAATTCGGGGAAAAACATGCACTGACTATTCAAGTATATACGGTAATAGCTAAACATTTTTGAGTTGATGACAAACTATAGAAAATGTATGTTCCTGAGGAAGAGCACCTTTCTAGGCCAGAGTGAGTGACTTTAACTTCTTATGAAGGTGCTGCTATCACTGGTATTTACTTCATGAACTGAGCTACGGATATGACTTATGGTATTCAAAAGTTTTATTAAGAAATAATTTTCTCTGAAAGCAGCAGTTAGTACACTCAGTTCTTTGAGAAGACTAATCCTCGAATTTACATCACAAATAAATAATATTAGATGTTCTTGTACCTGTAAAGTTCTAACTTGATCTGATGGGTTATCCCAGAATATAAAATTGTACATCATCATGGAACGTCAGTAAGCAAAGTATGCCAGGAATTTAAGATTGCCGAACTTTTCTATCTGCATGTCCTCACATTTTATAAAAAAAATATTTGTTGGAAACCTCTTGCAGGTTCCAAACTGCATAAAGTAATTTTCTGCAGAGTTTACAGAGAGTGAATTGGCTTGATAAGAGGAAGTTTTATGAATAACCCTTTCTAAAATTACCGGTACATTTGATTTGCTATATACAGAAATGCTTGTATCGTCTGCAAACAAAATAAACTTATTATCGGGAAAAGAAACGGTAACTGTTGAAAGGTCATTAACACACACGAGAAAAGTAAAAGCCCTAAGATGGAACTTGACGTGACCACATGTAATTAATTCCCATTCAGATGAAGACTTAATTATTTTATTTTGATTCCTTTTGGTCTTTCTCAAACAGAGTGAACATTAATGAAATCGATAAACTGTTGGGGTGGATTCCTGACGAAATGGAGGAAACGTCATATGAATGTGGGTCCAGAAATGTATCATTGCCATGGTAGATGGCACTAATGAATGACAGTTCCTCTGACCATGTGCCTTGTCTGGTGCATGCTGTGTGATTGATGCAGTGTACTGTAAACAGCAAAATGGTGTGGTATTCATGACAGGAACAAGCGAGATGGTGTTTGGGTACAGCCAAGCAGATGAAAACAAATGAGAGGCAGCTATACTAAAAGAAGTACTCTCACAGACAACAACCACATCACATAACATTTCAAGCCCTTTTCAAGTGTTTGTGTGACCATTGGTCCTTTAGACAGGAAACTGTGCAGGGAGGTGGTGGACTGTACGTATACGACATATGGAGGACCAGGTTCTACAGTATATCGAGAGAAAACGGAGTGCAAGCTCCAAGCAAGTGGCACGCTAGCATGTTGTAAGCCCAAGAATGATTACATATATCTTGCATGACAACCGCCACTATCCCTATCACCTGCAATCCTGTGGAGACCACTTTGAACATCTGTTGTGATTTGCGTGCATTGCAGCTCTGTATTGTGTTACAGGACAGTTTGTTCTTGTTGCATGCACACCATTCATGTTCATAGGACCTTTTCTCCTCCATCTCCAATCAGACAAAGCTTTTTAAATTTCATTAAAATGCTATTCTGAATTACGCAGTGAAATGGCAATGGCAGATCACAGAATACACAATTAGGCTGTAACTTACTGAGGGTGAATGAAGTTCAGTTCACTGTATGCAATGACAGCCTTCTCAAAATCAGAACATTTTACAAATACAAACTGTGACTTCAACAAAATGGATAACAAACTGCATAAATAGTAATTTTTCTAAAAAACTGAAAATGCTGGAAAAAAATTGGGTAGGAGTTTGATTGTAATTTTTTTTCTTATGCTGTAGCTGAACTCCTGCATATTACAGCTAACTGGTTTATGTACTACTGATAAATGACTGGTTACACAAAGTGCTTAACATGTTATAATACTCAAAATGTCACTCTGTAATGTACTTTGTTGATATTTTATCATGTCTAATAGAATTTTTTATTTTACTTATTTTATCATAGCCACTAAATGTTATAGTTCAGTGAGGCCATTTCCTATTACCAGTGTTGTTTATACAGACTGGTCTCAAGCTTTTCATTTCAGTACTTACTGAGCCTAACAATCCCAGCTCATTGATAACAAAAGTAAAGAATTTGTTACAACACTGCATACTTCTGTTACCAAAGTATTTTCAACTAATAAATAAAGCTATCTTCTCCTCTTTATCTCTACTTCTATCAGTCTCTTCTCTACTTCATCCCATACTGTCTTCATTTTGTTACATGAAGTGACTATCCTCTTCTCATGCTATATTCTCTCTGATGATTGAACTAAGCTTTTCAGTATTTTGCATTAGTTTTATAATAAGCTACAGTGTCGACATGAGAATTGACTGACAGTTCCCTTGTTGTCTTACATGCTTCATTAAAATATCCTATTTTTTGACCTCATTCTAACCTGAGAAACTTTTGGGGAAAATAGTTTCAAAATAAAAGATAAACATTATTAATTAGTGAATTTTAATATGTTACAAGAAAGAAAGCTGAAATATTTTAAAATTTTGAACAAAACTATCATATCTTCATTTTAGAGCTAGATGTCTACTATATATATCTCATCCTACACAAGGAAGGAAAACAAATATATTTTAGGTAAATGAAAGTTAATCTGGCATTACAAAGAAAAGTTAAATTTCTACTTTTTCCAACAAGCAACCCAATTTAGAAGAGGAGAGCCTAACAAATAACTATATTGGAACTTGAAGAAAAATTTCGAAAAAAATCGGTTGAATAATGATTGGCAGTAAGAGCAGAACAATATAAACAAGTTGACTGCCACACATACTGATAGCGTCCGGTGTGAGGCTCTGCTGTGGCCACAGGAGAACTTACATCACGAGAAGGCCAATGCTGTGGTTGCCAGCAATCTCATGGTGGCCAGTGTGTTAGACAACTGAAGTACGAAAGAAGTTGTATACAATGTGCTGATTATTTCAGTAGTATATGCTTAACAAATTTCAAAAACTGGTTCTCAATAAGGTGCCTATGGTTGTACTGTAACCAAATTGGTCGACTACACCATTTACATACACTGTTGGCCATTAAAATTGTAATGTCGTGAAGTACAGAAAATAAAGAAATTTTACTTATTGTGTATATACAGTACAAGAAGACTACAAGATTAACAATGTAAATGATTTGAGGGTATACAGGGTGTGAAATTTAGTACTAAGAGCCTCTAATTCTGGAAATAACAATGGCTGTAATCCAGCCAAGCACTGAGTCAACTAAGCTTGCATGACAGATATAGGTAATTCGTTTCTTACTATTTCATTTGTAGGCCATAGTTCATCATATTGGCTGGAGAGACAACTTGCGACCAAATTCTTCAGTGGGTGAGAGATCTGGAGAATGGACAACCAGGCAATATCCAAACATCACCTGTGTCAAAGTAGTTCAGAACTGTACAGACAACAAGCAGTTTTTCATATCTTGATGAAAAATGTCACAGAGACCTCAAAGACAGGCCACAGCCACTTGTTTTCATATGTCAGAGATGTAATAGCTGTTTTCCAATTTACCGGTATGCAGATTAGGTGTTCCGAGTTGTATACCTGATGACACCCAATACCATCACAGCACGTGTTGGGTCAGTATGATGACAAATGCAATCTGACAATGTTTGTTCCACTTGGAGTTTCCAGACATAGATACAATTATTGTGAAGCTGTAAGCAAAAATGGGACTGACTCTAAAAGACAACATCACCATGGCTACTTGGCAAATCACACTTAAATGCCTGGCAGAAGATTCATCAAACCACATTCACAATAATTTTCTGTTATTCCTCTCTGTAAGCGGACGAAAAAAGTGAACAACCGTATCTGTCTGTGTGAACTCTGATTTCCCTTATTTTACTGTGATGATCGTTTCTTCCTACGTGGGTTGGCCTCATCAAAATATTTTCGCATTCGGAGAAGGAAGTTAGTGGCTGAAATTTCATGACAAGATTGTGCTGCAATGAGAAATGGATTTGTTTTAATGATCTCCACCCCCAAATCCTGTATCATGTCCGTGACACTCTGTTCCCTATTTCTCAACAATACAAAAATGTGCTGCCCTTCTTTGAACTTTCTCGATGTACTCCAATAAACCTATCTGGTAAGGATCCCACATAGTGAAGCAATACTCCAAAAGAGTATTCAACATGACAATTCGACATTTGTTGCATACCACCTTCATGGTGTTGCAATTTTAACAGGCAGCAGTATAGAGAATGTAGATGTTATAACAAGCACAAATGCATAGATTATTTTTCACGAGACATTTGTGAATATAATGGGAATAGCATTTTAGGGCACCAGTAAAGCATAGGTTTCCCCTTCTAGTTTTCCCCTCTTGTTCACCCATCCCATCACAACCTATTATACATCCACATAATTATTTCCCAGTGGTAATTACCATCCCTCTGTTGTAGGAACCAGCCCCCAGGGATTAAAAGGTGTCAATGGAGAGGATACTGTGTAGTTAGATGCTGGGAATGCAGATTACCCAGTGATGTCAGGAATGAAATTGTTCAAAATTTAATTCACAGCAGTTAAACTCACAGAGTAGAAATTTGTGAGAATGTGCAAACTCACATACAAAAAATAAACCCAACTTCATGGTCCCAAGAGAAGAGGTTTATGGCTGAATGATAATGCGCTTATGAAACAATATCAAGATTCAAGTGCCAATACAGTGTGTCAACCAAAAAACTTCTGGCATACCTGAGTAATATTTGACTGATCAAAGGGGGGCAGGTATTGCATTACTGCACGACAGTGCAATGCTTTGTATGAACAAGTAAATGAAGCAATTACAAAATCTAGATTAATATGAATGCTATGTTTTTTTAGTGTCTGAGCCCAGCAACATGTGCTAACCATTTAAGACATAAAGTTGTTTATTTCTTTTAGAGAGGCTCTCATCTCCACATGTACAAAACCTCCTACACTAATTTAATCAAACTTAGATATGGAGCCTCCTTGAAACAATTGGTAATATCAGTTAGGAGGCTTTCAATAAAAGAGATTAAAAATTCATATTTTTTAATTATGAATAATAAAGCTTCTGATATATCATCTAATTGTACATCAAGTGTGATCCTAAGCAACACAAAATAATACATTGGTCCACTTAGCATCTCTGTTGATGATGCTGTGCTACGAGTATGATTCAACAGTATATCTAGTCACATAAACAAAATAAAAAAAAAAATTAAACTGCTTTTGAACAACACAATCATATAATTCACAGCTTTAATACCACAAAAAGAAGAACAAAGTGACAAGATAATACAGTCTTTCTGCAGACTTTTTATTTTTGTATCTATAACTGAAAAAAATAGATAACATCAAGTGAACTTGTTCCTAATGACACCACTTACAAGAATATGTTCTTTTCATAAACAAACAACATAATATGACTTGAGCCTTACAGGTAAAATATGTCTGTCAGGAATTGGTTCAATATCGAGAGAATTCAGCAACAAAATCTCATCCGAAATAACTGTTTTATAAAAATATGCCAAGCTAGTTATGTGTTTAATTTTTTAAAGTGCAAAATGATCTGCATATTTTACTCTGGAACAAGTCTTGATACTTTGGCAAGAAAGCAGCACAACAAATGATGCAACAGTAACTTCAAACTTTTTCCTAAGTACCATATAATAACAGACAAGCGAAATCTCATATACTACATAATATTTAATAACCTTAACAGTTCATAAGCTGCGTTAGATTTTTCATAGTGATCTGCCTTATATACGTAACCACATTTGCAAGCAAAAAGAATATATTCTTGAAATATGCAGACACACTAAAGATTTACATTATAAAGGAAGACCAAAATGTGTGATTCCAGTGGCTTTACATTCTCCTTATAATTTAAGAAAATAGGTCATTAAATAACCCATGTTTATTTCTAATGCAGCAATGTGCCTAAGAAAGAGGATGGTGCAAGGAAGTACATGTGATTTTGTGTTGTTTGAAAGTAGCTTAAGGTCCTGAAAATAAAGTTCCTACTCGGAAAATCATAGATTAGCTTAGCAAAATGACATAACTATATACTATTGTATGAAAATAAAAGAGTGACAAAAGGGTAGCTCAAGTATTTCAAATTATTGAAGATATCTAAACAATTATGTCCAACTACCAGTCTGATCTTTGCTTATAAGATAGCAAGTGATTGTACAAATGGGATCAAAAATTTGGTTTGAACAAAACATAAGTGAAAGGGAGTAGGCAGAAAGAAAAAATAAAAAAGGAAGAACCAGTGCTTCACAGTACTGGCACTTTGATTGTCTAGGTCTTTGTGAACTCTGTGTAATATGCACTTTGCTAATTTATCAAAAACTGGCCACAACCAGTATGTTTCAGAAGACACATCACAGCAAGGAATGACTTGTTACCATGCAAAAGTTGCAGAATTCCAATTATTCCAGTTCATGACAATCGAAGGAACTATCAAAATTTAAAAGAGCTGTAATTATAAAGAACGTAACTACTTACACCTATAGCGTTCTCTCCACATTTAAAATAGCGATGACACCCACAGTCTAACAGTAGTGTCATATACTATGCATCTGGAGTTCCTATATTTGATTACCAGTATCTACTTGACTTTCATGAGATGGAAAGAGCAGAAGGGCACCCAACTAGCATTGTGAGGCTAAATAAAAAGCCAAAGTGGTGTTAAGTCAAAAGACAACCACTTTTTTTTAATTCTGAGAGATAGTGATGTTTAATATGTTTTATTTGGTTGAGGAGTAATAAATCTCCTCTACTGACATCACAAACACATTGGCTATATGTAGAAATAAATGTGCTATGCAAAATTCCTTTTGCACTAATAGATCATTTGCCTCTCACATCATTCTTTTACAGTTACAAAACTCTTGTGCAGGGTACTTCAAATTTTGATGAAAATACAAAATTGTAACACTTCGTGTCACAATGTAGGAACTCACATTATTTCTTAAGTTACGATTAACACCACAGATTCAAATGAGCACTTTCATATAACATTTCTTCTAGTACAACAGCAAATTTTGAGAGAAAATCTAGCCTTGAATTTTAATTATGCTCTGTACACTTTTCAGCAGCACAATTTTTTTCCCTTGTCGTTTAGCGAAATATTCTAAATGTATAATGTAGCTACACATTCTGCATCAATAATTGCAAAGCTATAAAGCAATTATATGATACACAACTATTTTCCAGAAACATAGACTGTCCTTTGCCATTGAAATGGAGAACACAGAGGGGAGGAAAAAAGCCCTTTACTTCTCTGAAATTTGTCAAGGTCCAAAAAAGAAATAACATAATTTAAAAAAAAATTCCATTTTTAATGTAACTAATAATGATAAAGCAAGCTAAATAATAGTACCACCAATTTCTTAATACCTGAATTTGTGTAGTGTTCATATTTTTCAGTTGACACAAAGAAAGTATGAATGGTTAAAAGTGGATACATTTTAAGTAAATATTTTTTGTTGAATTATACACATTGAAAATTTCCCAGGTTACCTTCAACCTACTACATGTCAAAAGAAAAATATTAGAAATTCACTGTATAACTCTTACAACAGTTTATTTACAAAGATATTGGAGCCAACAAGGTTACCCTGTATGGAACATCTTCCATACTGTTTTTCTTACAAAATGTGTGTGTGTTTCACAGAAAAACAAATTTCATTGGATGATAATTACAATTCATTATTAACTACAATTAATAATTTTCCTGCAAATCATAATCAATGTAGGACATCCATCAGACCAGATACATATCAGCTGAGAGGAAATGAAGTAAATTTTAAAATAAATAAAAAATCTAGGCAGAGAAAAGCAGGAGAAAGAAATATTGAAGATGTGGCTAGGTCATACAAGTGTTGTTCACTATTGAAACATACCAAGGGTCAAATTTTGACTAAGTATTTCTATATGGAAATTATACACAAACTATAAAGTATTATTACGACAAGAAAATTTCCAAATAAAAATGGAATGAAAATCTTTTTAGTGTTTCAAGTATGACAACACTAACTGGTCATAACTAATTAAAAATTACTTTACAATAACCGAACAGAAGAGGCGTTGAGTCATTGACTCGCACACAAACGAGACAAAACTTCACTAGCTTACAACGAATCATTATTCAAGCAAGTGTACACACACACACACACACACACACACACACACACACACACACACACACACACACGTACACTGTTGAATTTCTTCCTGTTCCCATATGTAAAGATGACACTTAGGGGAGAAATTTTACAAATTCTGAGAAACTGATGAAAAATAAAACATTGCTGCTGAAGACAGTTTTCAATGTTTTGAACAACTGCACACATATCTGTGCAGATATGCAAATGAAATAAGCACGTACACTGAACCTTATATGGTGTAATATACAATAAAATAACTAATCTATCTCAAAAACAAAAGTTCTCTGACATTACAATAACATTTTTTTCCAGCGGTGTTTTGTAGTTGAACTCCTGCCCTACTCCAAACTGCCAAACACTTCACAATGTATTAGCAAAATATATTTTACATTGCATCATGCTGCCCTTTCCCAAACAGCTGTAGTAGCAGTGCCTGTCATGTCACACCAGAATATATGAAGATGATGAATTCAAACATTAGACTGCAACACTCAATGTTTTAACCTATTACATCAGGCAACCAACTTTTAGCATATGAAGGCACACTCTTAATTACTAAATCAAATGAGTAGATGGTATGCACATAACACTGCCAAATAATATTTGTCTGACATCTTTCTTGAAGCATACTTTATTTTTTAATTAACTAGTTCCTTTTTAGAGATGTCTAATAATGCACACAATGCCACATCAGTATATTATGTGACTTATCCCTTTGCTCATTATCTCACTTTATTTAGCTGCCGCATTCATGTTTGTTCTTATTCCCATGCTCTTTTCTGCAACTTCTCAAATTTATGTTACACATTTACTTTCTTCACTACCCCTTCTTCCCACGTTATCTGTATTCTATTTTCATGCACTTCTCCCTATGACCGCTACAGTGGATGGGCATTCTTCCATTTCAAGACAATTCCAATCAACTTCACTCTTTTCTTTTCTCATTGTTGACCTCTTCAAACAGTATCTCTCACACCAATCCTTGAATAAGGCTATTGCACTGCTGACTAAAATAATCATTGCACATTGCTGCCATATAATGGATGCATCAGTACTTCAATCAGGATCTCTTGCATGACACTCAATTTACATTATTAATAAATGGGTTTTATGAGAGAGAAGAGAAAAAATTATGAGAATAATAATAATTGAGCCCAGCTTTAACTATCAACTATGAGGCCATAGCAATTCACATGATTCTGGAATCCGCTGCATATGTTATATCTTTTACATGTGCACCCGCAATGCTTTGAAGACAGAAAATGTGATCCTGAAACTTGAAACAAACATATGGGATAGAATCTCTGAAAATTTAAAACTTTATCAGATGTCATGTCCTGTCTCAGTGCCATACTCTACTCTAGCCATAATACTGTGTTACAATGTCGAGTCTGAACTATTGGATCTTCTCTCACACCACACTCAAAGATATTTATAACTTTACGTTACTCATAATATGGAGGCTATTTCAAAGTCAGAAGCAGATTTACTCTGGACCCACTGCCTGGCATTACAGTTCTGTAGCTGTGACCAATTTAATGTTCTCTGCAGATTGTACAGTGTTATGCAAGCACAATGGGGACATACAATAATGTCCATTGGTAATGTTTACACCTGTTATCTACATGCAGAACCATCTCCTGACTTCCATCATTGACATTTCCAAATATATTCTGCCAACTTCAGTAAAAGTGCATTACCTATTGATCATTGCTGCCCTGGTATTATATTGCTTGGGCTGTTACACAGGTTTTTCAAGAACAGTATATGCTTTTCATTTCGATTGATTACTTGCTGAACAAACGCAAAATATGCCTACTGAGCACCTTCACACCAAACAGTGAATATGTACCGTATTTACTCGAATCTAAGCCGCACTTTTTTTTCCGGTTTTTGTAATCCAAAAAGCCGCCTGCGGCTTAGAATCGAGTGCAAAGCAAGTGGAAGTTCTGAAAAATGTTGGTAGGTGCCGCCACAACTAACTTCTGCCGTCGAATATATGTAGCGCTACACATGCATGCTTTGTAGGCACAAAGATAAATACTGGCACCAAAACCTCCGCGTCAGTAAATAAATTAAAAAAAAAAGGGTGGAACATGAGCTTTTTTTTTCTCCGCCCCGAGTTTCGACCACTGCATTTTCATACATTATCCAACGAAGTAAATACAAATTCAGTATTGTTCATCTTCGAATGTAGCAGAATTTCAATGTACTACGAAAATCCGACTTGCAAGATTGTTTGGGATGTTTGTCAATATGGCCAACTCTACTTTCTGAATTTTTTTCCTAACTGTGAGAAGAGATGGTTGCTAATAAGAACCTGATGAAATGTGAATCACATGCAGTATTCTCTTCACCATAAGAATAATACGAATATCAACATTTTGTCATGTATTCTTTCGTGTTTGCTGCTATCTCATTTAAATCCTGCGTGCCTAATAAACTACGAAACTAGAGTGAGACAACAGCAAACACAGAAGAATATACGTATCGTGTCATGTTTATATTCGTATTATTCTTATGCCTAATAGTGATACAGTCAGAAATGAAGCACGCCAACTGACCAGATTTTTAATTCTAAGATGACTCTAATTTCTGTGCAGAATTTGATGTACTAAAGAAGTGGCCGCAAAGATTTTCAAACGGAGAAACATTTTTGCCTAACTCTCGTTCAGAACATGTTCTATATACACAGTCTATTATTTGGTTCTTGTTGATCATTATCAAAGAAAGCAGCAGTGTAACAACAAATAGCAGTCTCTTGCCATTGTTTCGCTAATGAGACGATTATTCTCTCTTTTTTTTTAATTGTAAGCGGCGGTAGCGCGCACAAAAGCAAGCCATGCCGCGAGCGGCGACAGGCCGTAAACACACACTATCAGAGTGCGACAAACAATGCGTGACACAGTACAGTAATGCGTTTTCAGCTTAGAGTGACGCAAACACCTATAACAAAGAAAACAGCACTTATCAGATCAAAGTAAAATAAGCAACTGATTCAAACCAGACGAAGCACGTGAAAAAGGAAGGGTACCCGTATAAATACGAATGGAGCGCCTGACGCATAGCAAAGGCTACCTGGTAAAGCTTAACTGCTAAGCTTACGACTCAAACCAAACTACTGTAGCTGTATCGTCATTCATTCGACCTAAATTGTGTCTCATATTACAATGGACCAACTTTGTTTCGATTTGGAGGTGCGGCCTAAAACTTTACTCTCCCCTAGAATTTCGAGTCTCAAATTTCCGGTGCGGCTTAGATTCGGGAAATTTTTTTTTTTTTCCTTTATTTCGAGTCTCATTTTTCAGGTGCGGCTTAGATTCGAGTAAATACGGTAGTTACAGTACACCAACAGGCCAGATGGTTTCCAGAGAATGCTTTATACATTAAAACCTTGCTCCAGGTGTTAATTTTCACAAGACATTTCACTGTTTCTGGTTTGGTGTTTCTCAATCCTACAATTTTCATGAACAATATTGGTAGATTTAAGCATATGTTGTCTGTTAATGTAATAACAAGGTACTTGGTTTAAATTATGAACAGTCTAGTCAAGATATTGATTTGTCAGTCACAGAATATCACCTTATATGCTACTTCATTGCCACTATTACTGCCCGTTCTGCATAAGGCTACTTGCTTCTCATTCCGATTTGATTCACAAGAAAGTATGACCACACAACTGTTGGTGACTAGAATAAAGTATGTACGGGGGCTGCTCAAAAAGTATCCGATCTATTTTTTATTGTTGAAACCAATAACGGTATCTAAGTATGTGCACAGGGTCTACGTTTGTAGGCATATATACTGCACATGCCAAATTTTTTTCGTGACTGAGGAAACAACCAGTTGCTGGCTAGCTGTTGACAAGTAAACACATGTAAGTAGCAGTTGTCAGTTTTTGTGTTGTGGGTAAAATGACAGAAAAAAACTGAACAACATTAGTGTATCATATTTTGCTTTAAGCTTGGCAATTCTCAAGTTGAAATGATCTGCAAGATTCAACAAGTGTTTGGGAATGAAGTAATGGGTTCCACACAGATGTTTGCTGCAAGATACTATTACCTGTGAATATGCTCCTACATTTTTAAAGCTTCCAACCAAAATTCTCATAAAATTGCACATCTCATATACAACTATCCTCTTTTAGAAATAATTCTGTAAGGGCAATACAAATAAACGATTCTCTTGTAATGCATGTACAGTAATCAGTAAGTAGTTCCAGAAGAAATAAGATTCAGCAACCATTTACGCAAAATAAATAAGAACTTCAATAACAAGCCAAACATATAAAGACAAATTTTTATTTTAGGATACTATAAATTCTCAAAAAATTTTAATAATCAACAAAATGAATTTCTACTGAAGACAAGATGCATCCAGATGCTAAGTAAATACTCATACAGAATTAATAAGAAACATCAAATGCAAATATCTCAACTGCCTGTAAACGGATGGAGCATCTGGGATACTAGTAATGAACATTCATAAATACTGGCACTTAATTATAATGGGAATTAATAATACTCTGATAACATATAACTGACTTTTCATAGATGATTGACAACTGCATCACTGCTATAAAATAAATTTCTAAACAACAAAGGAGCATTGCTGATATTACTATTTAACATTATAAATATTTTAGCATCATAAATGAACATTGTTCAAATCTAGTAGAAATAATAATTTTACAAATTCAGTTTAATAAAGCTCTGCCTTTCTGACTATTAACACGTTAGCATTATATAACATACTGATTTTCGAATCATTTGGCAATAAAATAAATCAGTCATACTTTCTTTTACATATTCCTCACATATAACAGTTTATTTACATACACATTTATATACACATATATATCTTATTTATACTTTGTAGTTCCATCAGTCTCTTCCGCTGCATATAGTGAAGCAATTTAGCTGCACCATATCTGATATCCACCAATATACTCTTATGCCTTCACTGTAGGAGAGCCGAGACATCCCACACTTTGATTAGACGGTCCTGACCAATTGTTAACAATCTTTTTCGTGGTTCATCTAAATCCATATAGACAATGCTATGTTTTGCTTCATGGAATGTTGCCATTGGTGTATGACTGAAATAAAGAGGGTACATTAATTTGGAAAATGAGTATAAGAACTATCTGCAACTAAATACTTGATGCACATGCCATACAGAAGTAAAAACAGAACATATAGCCTACTTACAACCAATGGAAGTTTTAGTGGTTTGTGGCATGCAAATGAGAATAAAAACTTTTTATTGTCTACAATAAGAGCTTTCTGATTTGAATTCATGCCTTTGCTAAACTTAAGTCTTTTTCCAAAATGGTATTTGCTTGCTTTCTTCTTTGGTTCTATTTCAGTTTTCAATAAATAATTGTTTCTGTTGTAAAGCAACAGTGTTTTCTCTCTGTTGAAGTGGGCCCTCCTCTGATTCAAGGTGTTTGTTGACATTAGCTTTCTTTTCCCATCCAAATCTACAGAACACAGATTTTGAAAATCTGTAGCATATAAGCCCTGGTAAGCATGGTGCCAAGTCTTTTTGTAGGTATTCATAGCCATGTGACCCATTCTTGACACAGAGGTAACTGACTAGATACTTAGGGCAGAAGTAGAACCCAAAATAATTCTACTCACGTTTTACAGGAGAGTCTTTGCATGGTCAAAAGAAGTCGACCAGTTTTGTTTTCAGATAGTATAGTGCAGGTACTATGTAATGCAGCAGTCTCCTGTGAGCGTAGACAAACTAGAACTTTGATCATCCAACAAGGAGGAGGAGTGTGAGGAAAGTCATTCCACCCTCTTGAAAGCAGTCAAAACCCATGCATGTTTCTGCAAAGGCAGAACTGACACATGGTTGCACAGATTGCTTCTGGTGTTGTGAGAAACGTATTTTAATCTCTTGATGAACCAGGATTATTCTCTACATTCATTTCAAAATAAGAAAAGAAAACAAAGAGCAACACACAAGTCAAAGCAAAGCACAGTGTACAAAGCATTTGGCAACAGCTACTCCACAATTTCTTGTTGAGGCTGCAGCACCTTAAATGACACACTTCTTACCGGACCTCTGCTGTATGTAACAATAGTTCAAACCCCTGCCACTTAAAACTGATATGTTGAAGTGCCTGCATTACACCAACTTAGGCTCTAGCAGACAACCTTATGCGTTTCTTTGTTCTAAGATGCTAGGTCCCACAGCTGAGCCCTATATTTGCCATACATATCTTTTCTCTGATACATATCATTAAATCACCCCTGTTGACTTGGAACCAGAATGTAACTTACAAATGCATTGATACGTTGTCATGTTCATGCATATGTGCACTCGTTATTTTGCAAACAGGTTCTTATGCACATTCCCTTTCATACTGGGCTCTGCCATATGTCATGCAATAAATAATAACCAAAATTTGGTTACTTTTTTGAGATTTGAGATTTCTTTTGATAAACAGTTAACAAGTTTTTTTGGGATTAGAAGAGTTGAGGACAACAAAAGAAATAAACAGAAAAGCAAAAATGGCCTGAAGATCTCTTGGTAAACTAAAAAAAAGGTTTTAAAAAATAAGTTTGCAATGTGTCTGACACGTAAGGTTTAGATTTTGTGCCTATTGGAAGTTCTGACTTACATCCAGTGTAAATTCGAAGTTAATTAAAAACACAGGGTTTTGTCAGTAAGAAGCAAATAGGTGTGAGTTATGAATTCCTAGAAGAGGGGGAAAGAAGGTATCAGAGAACAGACAAAAGTGGAAGAGAGGATTGAAGCATTTTCCAGAAGAAAAGTACATAGGACTTTTTTTCTTGATAGAACAGTTTAAATACTTATGTTCAATATAACCCAATAACAACCTGATTCTAATATACAAGTATATTTTAATGGGATGTGCAAAACTATTATTAAGTAAATATTTTTCACATTAAAAACATAACATTTATAGGCACTTTCTTCATAAACCAGTGTCAGTAGGTTATAATTAATAAACATTTCTTTTATCAAATGTTATTTTAAACCCTCAGAATGCATGAGAACATAGCAGTAATACTGTTGTTAATAAAAATTACAATCAAGGAACCCACAGAAAGGTACAAAAATAAAATAACAGAAATAAAATACAACTGTTTTATTCAGTGGTCCATACATTATGATGGACAGTTTCTCTGTTATAATTTCTAGTAACTGAAGGATCTTTTATTTCTCCTCCTCCTCCTCCTCCTCCTCCTCACCCTTTTTCTTCTCCCAGTCCTACAAGGATATCTGTTTTCTAAATAACACCTGGTTGCTGGTGACTAGTGTCAAGCACACTGTGTAACCACGAACTACTTTCATCATCCATTTACTTAAATAAATCCCCAACTCCCTTTTCTTTTTCTGGCTTAATGCCAGTGTTGATAAACTCAGTTTTTCAATACTCCATTACTGTACATCTGTTCCCACAGTCAGAATTATGTATATGGACCTTTATATGTTAGTGAGGGTAGTACTGAACCATCTACTTTGTATTTCAGAACAAAATACTTCTGAATTTTAAACACAGTTCCCTTGGCAGTAGGTTTCTTGAAGTCATAAGCACTCGTTACATTAAAAATTAATTGAGCAGTGCTGCACACACACGACTCAGGAAGAAACTGCCCTGTTCTCTGGCTTGACTTTGATAGGGTATTCTATGTAACACACTGTTTAATTTTAAACAATTTCTTGAAAAAGGGAACACAGACCTCGGGACCCTTCTTCCAGAAAATACCTCAGTTGTGATGTGATGTCCGAAATGGAGGCGGGCAGGACACAAAAAGTCAGGCAAACGGAAGATGGATGGATCACAAAAGCACTTTGCAGGATTCCAAGACACGCTGAAAGACTGACGGTGATTTAACACAAAGGCACAGATGAAATTAGAAAATATGTAGGAGCAATGTGAATGTTGGAAGCTGAGGATCATAATGAATGGACAACTCTGGAGGAGGCCTTTACCCTACAGTGGCTGACTGTGACAATGACGATGATTGCCAACCTCTTGTTCTTCCCTTCACATAATTAATAGCCACAGGAACACACACATCTCACCTGTTGCATTCTAGCCATCCCACCTCACTGGACTGTTAATAAAAATATCAGCACAATGTTCTTCTGATCTGTGTAAGGAGATTCTTTGTCTTTTATGAAAACTCTAAAATCTAGCCCCACATCATTCAAAACTCTTCAAGTTCCAATGAAAATAGCTTCTCGCTGCACGGGTCTATAACACAGTTTTACGACATTACAATCATCAACCCACTCCTCCACAACATTGTGCCTTGCTTTCCCAAAACCTTTCTTAGACTTTTTCTAGCTATTACAGGAACAGTTCCACACACACACCCCTCCACCCCCCCAACTCCCCCACAAGGCCCAATGGTACCAATCGACCTCTGTGTCATCCTCAGCCAAATGGCGTTACCAGATGTGGGTATTGGGGGTAGGGGCTCAACACATTGCTCTCCTTTTGTCAGTTTTTGTGACTTGAAATCATCACTATTTGGTCAAGTGGCTCCTCAACTGTTATCATAAGGCTGAGTGAACCCTGGTAGGTCAAAAACATGTGGTCATCCCCCAAAGTACTAATCACAACAATTGATGCAGCTCAATTTCAGTGATCTGATGGGAACCAGTGCAACGACATCAACACAGCTGTTGACAACAGTCCCGTCACTGGTATTAACAATTTCAGCATGAAGCAATGGTGTGGAGTTACTCTTCATATTTCTGATTTGCATGAAGTTTTCCAAACTGTCTATAAATCAAACTGAATGCTGGAAGAGAGATCACAGTAATAACTTACAATACTCTCTACTACAATACACTCTTCATCACAGCAGCATCTTCAAACAGCTCATTTTGCAAAATCTGGAAATCTTATTAGCACTTCATACTTTTGGTGCAGGGGATTCTAATTTACGGGAAATGGCTATCAAAGTTTCTCAATACATTCCTGCACTATAGGATGGATTATCAGGGCCTTCTTCTTCATCCTCCAAAAGCTTCCTCTTCTGTCTTCTTTTCTGGCCTTTTGTTCCATCATACTTCATATGCCTTTCTCTTCTTTCTGCTCCTCTTATCCTTTCTCTGTCAATATTTCTTAGTGCTCATACAGTGTTCACCCCAGCTGTAAATCCTAATGCCTTCAGAACTTCACACTTCACACTGTTCCCTTGGTTGTAGGTTGCTATTGCATCATAAATGCCAAAGTGCAGTGTTTTTATGCTTACAAACACCCTTTTAGGAATCACTTTCCAAATCAAATTGTTTACGCTCTCATTAGGATTCTGCGTCTTTCCGTGTAGACATTTGTGTAACAATTCTGGCTGCGCTAAGTCATGAAAAATTGGTTTTATTGCATTTATCACAGCTGCTGGCAAACCATGTTTGTGATCATAGTCCTTTTATGCATTATATTTGCACCAGGAATCTTTCGGGCACAGGCTATGTTATATGAAGGAACAATGCCCACACTGCTTTTCGCATGTCACTAACATTACTAGTATTTTGCCTTATAGCATACCCATAGTATCGCTGTAGACGTTCAATCACCTCATCAGTAAGCCTGCCTCTCCCTTCTATTGTCTTTCCATCACTGAGCTTACTTGAATCCAAAGTTTGTTTGAGCCTTTGAAGCCGTGCACCCATACGCTTTTGCACATGCCCAATGCGTTCCAACTTTTCAGCTACAAATTCATTTCCATATGGCTTCAGTTCCTCTATAGTCTTGAAACCTTTGGAGTCACCATCCCCAAGGTAGTATTTTCTAGAAGATGTCACAGGGCTATGGCCAGCCATGTGTTGCTTAGCAGAAAAATGCACTGTTTCAGTAATTGTAGTATCGCAACTTGGTGTTAGTGTTAATTTTCTTTTCCCTACGTTCTTCCTCTTCTTATATACACGGTTACTAAAACGTGGCATCGTAACCAGAACAATGCTTTACACAAGAAGTATAATACTACCAACAACAGGCGCAACACTGAACTAATTCGAAATGGTAAACAGCAAAGAAATGATGTTCCGCGCTATTAGCGCTTCATTTGTCACAGAAAACAATTTACCCAACCCTTGCACACTCGCTGTATGCGTAACATAAGGCGCTGTATGCGTAACAGGCTGAGAAAATGCCAAGCTGTTCGCCAGGAAGTCACGAGAGGGTGTTAGAAGCATTCAGCGGCCGCCCATTTCCTCTGCAGGCGTGGAGGAAAATGGTAATAACTCCACTTCTAGGACGAGTAGAACAATAACTCAAAGTTTACATTAAAGAGGAATGTTCCAATTAATTTTCGGTAGGGGGGGGAAAAAAAAAAAAAAAAAAAAAAAAAAATCGGCTCCCCTTAAGGCCACTATTACACAATGCACCTAAGGTGTACACCTATGCAACAGTGCCCAAAGTGTACATGTTTGGAAACACACACAAGTTCATGTTGACTGATTGCATACAGGATATGTGCACGATACTAGTCACCAAGAATATAAGCATGCACACTAGACAGCAGTAACTGCACAAAACTCTATGAAGAATGTCTGATTTCTTGTAAAGTAATTCATTGGAATTAAAAAAAATTGTAAGTGTTCAAGGTTCCAATTTATAAAGTAATTATTGTTGTCTTACAGGGCTATCATACAATTATGCTATTACTGTTCTGAATTATGCACTCAACTGTTCATTTCATATTATGACACTTGTTCCTGCAATGCTATTTTCTCCAAGTCTATGTTTGTACAGCATTTTGCCCATGGAGGACACAGTTGTTTTTGGAGTTACTGCTCTGGCAGTGTCTGTAACCACTAAAATTTGGGCAGAATGACAACAACAATTGAAAGTCAGATGTTGTTAGATCAGAAGCTGGCTGGAAAGAAGAGAAGATTGCAGGGGCAAATAGTCCCTATTAATGAAGGAATGGGGGCCTAAAGAGCCGAAGGAATTTCGACACTTCATGAATATGGATGTGGCTTGTTTTAAGACGTGCCACATAGATAAGATAGGAAGGAATTTGCTTACCTGACACTGGTGCAATTTCACCTCTTTGGAAGTAAGAATTTAACAATATTTTGTAAGTTTGCCAACTATATCCAGTTTTTCCTTCCTAGCATGGTGAAATACAACCAGAAAAGTAATCAAGTGGAACATGAACTTTCGTAAATTGTGCTATGTACACAATTGAAAATCACACATCTATAGTTATATGAATATTTCCTCAGAAATAAATGATTGCTGACATACATTATTATGATACAGTAGGCCACAAGGATCATACAGACACCTTTACTTACTGTATGCCTGGATTTGCATCTTAGTGCTTGTTTGGTCTATTTCATTTCTAGATCATGCAGCATTCAGTAAAGAAAGCTTTTTAAAAACACCTTGCATAAAAGAAAGTCTGCTGGCAAAAAATATTACTTTTGTGTAATTACTGCAAAAATGAAAATTTGATCACTAAAAAATGTGTAAAAATCTCCAATATGAATAGCTGACGTTAGCTGCTAGGCACATATAACAACAGTAACAAGCAGCAAGCATACTCTTGAGTAGCCCCGTCTGTGCACTCGCGCATTGCTGCCATCTAGTGCGCCTTCACAGATAATGCATGCGTTAATTCTTTTAAGTGCACCTGTAGTACTACCAGATGGCTGTTGTGCTAGATTGCTGTCACGCTAGACCTGTACTGTTCGTGACAGATCATCATGTAGTACTTCCTTACAGGAACATTTTCTTTCTCTATGTGATACTTCACTGCAGAAATGTTTGTCAATGTCAATGTTCTGTCACACTACAAGTTTCTAAAGGGTTATTCACGAATACCTCGAGTGTCTGCTAAGGTAACAATGCATGAACTACAAGACGTAGAGCAATGCACACACATCAGTTGGTGGAGCATCTCTCGTTTTTAACTCACGTTACAGGTGCTCAATGTGGGTACCGTTTGTTATGCAACAAACGCCAGTAAAAGATGAAGAGTGTTTGTGTGCACAATTAGCTAAAGCCCCTGCAGGCACAATGACAGCTGCCCACTTTGGAAATCTGTCGACTGGGTCACCTATCGGCAGGTACAAACCAATTCGATACAATAACATGGAGCTGATGATTTGTCTACATGTTCTGACAAGGCAGGAGGCTAGGGCAACTACGCAACAGTGCACATTGTTAGTTTAAACTTGGACAGATCCTCTGTGTTTATTTTTCTTTATGTCTAATAGTTTTTGCAGTCTTCTGAAACCCAGAGATACTTACGAATAACCTTGCATATGTATTAAAAACCAGTCCAGTAATACTGTCCCACAGCTCAGCACCACCAGTCAGTTCTGAGCAATAGCATACATGTCCGAAGACACCTGAAGATAAACTCACAGACCGAAACTAGTCACAGCAATTTTCTTCATAATTTAGAAAAAAAGAGTTTTTCTTGCACAGTGAAAAGAGAACATCAACAGAGCTACCCTCCCTGATCAAAAGTAGTAAGTAGTGATAAGTAAGTTTGCTCAGCCAGATCTGGGGTAAAGTACTTTTGAATAACCTATTAAACATGTAACATCAAGTCGGTTCTGAGCCAATGAATGAACTTTTGCTCAGATGCAATGAAAGTTCAACAGTATTTTACCCATCTAATATATAATATGAATGAATCCAGTTTCATATTACACTTATGTATTACATTTACCACAAATACACTCTGATAACATTTCACCTCTGACAATGCACTTCCTCTTCCCTTGCGAGTCTGTAACAATCAACCATTTGTGTTAATATGGTGAAACCGATAAATTAACTATGCCTCTGTGGCACAAGAACTGCCCCATTATGTACATAAAGACACAATCAATAAAACTTACGTTCAAGATCAATGACCAAGAACAGTGCTGTACAACAGAAAAAGGGATTTACTTTCAATGTAGTGCTGTGTAACACAAAATACAGTGTCAATCACATCCTTTCTTCATGGCAATCCAGTTAGAACTGAACAAGCTAACTTAACAGATAACTATTGACACTCAAGAACCTAATTAAAACAGTTATGTCTGGCCTGCTGACATTAACTAATCCTGATGATGAAGTTGAGAAGCCCTTTGAGATTGTTTGCAGATGATGCTATCATTTACTGTCTAGTAAAGTCATCAGAAGATGAAAACTAATAACAAAAATATTTAGACACAATATTAGCATGAGGCAAAGAGTGACAACTGTAAACAATAAAAAGTGTGAGGATTCCTTTAAGCTGAAGATCCATAGTAAATCAGACAAATTTAAAAATTATATAATCAAATTAATACCTATGAATTAAACTTTACCATTAATTAAAATTTAATTAACTAAATTTTAACAACACAAATTGAAACATCTTACTGAGAGTGTTGTAGGAACGTCGCAGCAAAGACTGCATTTTGTAGGCCGAACACTTAGAATATTTAACAAATCTACTAATTAGACTGCCGACATTATGATTTTCTGAACTCTTCTGGAATCCTTATCCAGTAGAATTGATGAATGATATCAAAGAAGTGCGGATCTTTTTGTATCATCATGAAACAGGGAACACGAGTACCACGACACGATATGTGAAGAAGAATGGTGCCCTCTATCAATAATGTTTCTTTCAGATGATTCATCTACTACTCACTTGATTCACCGCGGCAACCCACTGTGAAATTCTATCATCCATAAAAACTGACTCTCACTTCCATTTCGTATTATTTCAATACTAGCCTTTCTCAAACTAGGTTGTTAATAATTCCCCTCCCCTACATGTAGAGTGTTCAGTATTGTCTAATTCTCTGTTCTGCTTCTTCTCTTTCCCTAGTGACTAATATATAAATAAACTCCCTAATATCTTTAAAAATTCAAGTTCTCTTTCTCTGATTCCTCAGCCAGTTAATTTTATATTGTACGAATACTGCTTATTCTTGTCATGTTTCTCTCTATTCTGGCTGAGGTCTCGAAACCCACATTCTATGGGGAAGAGTCAAAATGTAAACAAGTGAGGTGGAAAAAAGTAAGTAAACTGTTCATTACAGCCTGGGTATGATCATGGTTCCAGAGGTGCACACAAAAATTTTTCCATGAAGGCATCAACTGCCTTGACTTACAGTGGGATAAATGTATTAAAAGTTATGGTTATTACTTTCGAAATAGAAACAGCTTACTTTTTCCATCTGTCTCTCTTTCATTTACCTGCCACTTATATGTACACAGTCCCTGTCTAGCTCATCCGCAATCACTATTTTTACCAGTATTTTTATAAAAACAACTAGATGACTACATTTTAGTTATAGCTGCAGACAAATACTTATATCTACTGCTTGGCAAAACAAACTAAATAGAAAAAAAAAAAAAAAAAAAATGTGCGCACAAGCATAATTCACACTCGTAGAGAATGCAGTTAGAAGTTCACTGCAACATGTTACAAATAACTGGGCTGTTATTTCTCTCTCTCTCTCCCTCTCTCTCAAATGCGAACACACACACACACACACACACACACACACACACGAGGTATTCGACAATTTACACTAAAATAATCTCTCTTTTTTTTTACAGAGTAACAATATCAGAAAGAGTCACAGGAAAACAATAAACAAAAAATGCTCATCATAGTTTATTTTCCTATTTTTTGCAGAAAAGTACTGTAAATATGAGCAATTTGTATCACTTACTCAGCATCCTTCAGCTGGACATGACAAGGGTCACAGACACGAACATCAAATTCAAATCCCATAACAGGAATAGTCGAACGACCATTGCTGCAGCGATCACATACTGCACGACCACATAACCGACAATGGTGCTGTCGCAGACCCAGTTGGCGTTGGTCCATCATGGCACGCAAATTCCAGAAGAACGGACGTCCGCAACGCTGACATGTATCAGATTCCTGCCATTCGGGAGTCTATGGCACAAAGCCCATAAAGAACTGTTAGATCACACCTTAATGTAAGAAATTTTAGTAATTTTTATGTCATACTTTGCACAAAAATAACCCACTCTCTGAAACCTAATTTCATATCCAAAGATCACGATTGTTAACTTTTTCATGAGAAGGGATAATAAATAGTCTTAACTCTTAACAAAATTAAAATGTTTGAGATAAACTTTGAGACAGTTAAATGACAAGTAACAGTTGTGCGAGTGTCTAATTCAGGCTACTGTGAACAAAACTTAAAAATATCATGTACTCTACTTTAAATCATTAATGTTAAACTGTTTTATTTTAGCTATTACTACATCACTATTCCTTTCTTATTCATACAACAGGGATTTTATTACAAATGCATTTTATGCACCAATCATTTCACACAACCTTCCTACAATATATATGTACAAGGTCCAATCACTTTAATGCTATCACCACCCACATTTGGCATCAACAAGAAATTACCACTCATTGATGACAAATGGCATTAGTAGCAATCAACAATGGCTAAGTCTGTAAATTGTTCATGTATCACTGTGGTTAAAGTATACTAGGCTTGGCAAAATGGTACTATGCAAAACTAGCACCAAGGAAACTGTGACACGCACCATGGACCACAGATGACAGTGGTGGACAATGGCTGCAGACATGTGTACAGGTGAGTATACATGCAACTGTTAAGCAATTGACCACTTAAATGAACCAGGAGGCTACCAACAGTCTCTTCAATGACCATTGCACTAACATTGCTGCGTATGGGCCTCTTCAGCAGGCACCTGTTTCATGCACCTGTGCTGACTGCTGTTCATCAGTAATGAGGGCTGGAATTTTCATGCCAATACTGGAATTGGATGTACACAGAGTGGCGACTTGTGCCCTTTTCAGATGAATCACATGCTCCAACAGACAGATGGCTGTTGCCGTGTACATCATGAAACCTCTGAAAGCAAAGGGACCCAGGCCAGATGAGGAAGCGTTATGGTTTGGGGAATGTTTCCACGGCATTCTCTGGCAAGAATCTATGGGACCACCTCACTCGGGCTGATCATGCCATGAGTTCTTAGGTGGGAAACCTAGCGCAACTGACCACTGCTCCAGATCCTCACTGAGTCTCTTCCTGAACACCTCACAGCAGTCCGCACTGCAAAAGGTGGTTAATGAGGTTTCTGACAGGTGATCACTTTAATGTGACAGGACAGTGTATTACTGTAAATTTCCTCCTGTGTACCTCTCTTTGACCCCACACAATAAACCAAGCAAGGTTTGAAAAATACAATGGTGAGTCAACGGACTACATTACTTAAGAAATGAAGCTCTGTAGAGAGGATTTCCACACAATAATGAACAGACATTTCACAATTTTGAATGTATGTGACCAGCCATATAACTATAAGAAAGATCACAAAAGCTCTGGCACTATTATTTTGCAAATCTATGAGAAGGGTAGCTGCTACTCACCATATAGTGGAGATGCTAAGTTGCAGATAACCACAACAAAAAGTCTGTCAGAATGCGAGCTTTTGGCCAATAGGGCCTTTGTCGGAAACAGACAACACACACACACACACACACACACACACACACACACACACACATACTAATGCAGTCTCTGGCTGCTGAGGCCAGACTATGAGCAGCAGCACATGATGGGAGAAACAACTGGGTGGTGGGGATAAGGAGGAGGCTGGGGTGGGGAGGAGGGGAAATAGCAGGGTAGGGTTTCCCTCCCTACTCTCATTCCAGCACTACACAGCCCTCTATTCCACCAACACACCCACAGTCTTTTTACTTCTCTCCTTTTCTGCTACCCCCCGTCCTTCTCCTAACTGCCTGATTGCACCTAACTTAACTACCCTGCCCTCTCTCCACCTCGTCCCTGTAAGCTACCACAACCAGCACTTTACTGTCTCCCCCCCCATGCCCACCACCACCCAGTTGCTTCACTCATCATGTGCTGCTGTTCACAATCTGGCCTCAGTAGCCAGAGACTGCAGGTTGTGTGTGTGTGTGTGTGTGTGTGTGGGCGCGTGGGCGCCCGCGCACCTGTGTGTGGGTGTTTGTGTGTGGTGTATTTCCAGTAAAGGCCTTGTTGGCTGAAAGCTCACTTTGACAGTCTTTTTATTGTGCCTATATGCGACTCAGCACACACGACTAAAAAATATCATATGCAGACAGAGAAGTATAGGTGAAAATTTGTGCCCATAACACTACAATGGTGCTGATTTTTAAGTAACATTTAACTATTGTAGATGTGCTATGAATGAGCACAACTCCATCACTAGAAATCACCATTATGATCATATGACAAATGAAATGAACGCACTGGCAAAAATATAGGTGTTGGGAATTGTTCCTTATGTCCAAATTCTGCACACACTTAAGATGAATCAGATACAGTCTCTCTTAGCAAGCAATGTTAACCATACATCTGTCTGTGTAACAAATTTGTTGCGTGCTAATAGCACAGCAACAATGAATGTTGTCAATAATGTTATCACACCCCCAGCTATATTTCTATCTTTAGTTGAGACATGAAAATCTCCAAGTGTATCTATCTCATACAACAAGAGGCATGAATTTTGTATAAAGATTAGTGTCAGTGGTTGTTTTGTTAAGTTACTTTGGAACTATGATTATGGGAGCTATACATGACTATCATTTCTACATACTGTGCTTGTAACCCTCTTTGGCAAAGCCGAATTCAACACATGGATCACAGTATCAAAACTAGGAAAAATAAATTTAATATTTAGCAAACAAAAAATAAAAACTGCTCAAACTCAAAGTAAAAAATATAAATTTCTTGGTTGTTGGACAACTGACTATTTGAATGCGCACACAGAAACCAAGATCTAAATGGAAACAAAAAGAATGATATTCATTAGAATGATGTCATCTTGTACTTAACTGTTGACTAGGCCTTGGAGTAGCTCTTTTAACAGAGCTGAACCACAGGCTTTAAAAAATGTGACTGTGGAATGACCAAAGGCTCTAGAACTACAGCACTACACAGAGAAATTATGGGCAAAGCTTCAACGCATTGTACACCACACACTAGAGAAATATATGCCGAGTAAGTGAAATAAGAATCAAAATGACCCACCATGGTTTAGCAACAAAATTTGGAATGTGCTGAAGAAGATTGCTCCTCAAAAGAATGTGCACATGGTAACAGGAAAAATTATTAGAGATTCTTGCATCTATAAAAAATTCAATGCGCGAAGCATACAATTACCATCACCATACCTTAAGAAAAGATCTTGCTGAGAACTTGAAAATATTCTGGTCCCATGCAAAACCACTAAGCAGGTTAAAGGCTTCTATTCATGCACCTTGTGTAGAAACAGAAGACAGCAAAAGGAAAGCTATAGTTTCAAATGTCTCATTTAAGAAAATGTTCATGCAGGAATTTCTTACAAACATATCATTATTTGACAGTTGCATGGACTCCTATGTGGAGAGCACAGTAATAGGCACCCCCTAGCACAGAGAAGCAATTAAAAGACTTGAAAACAAATATGTCATCATGCCCAGATGAAATCCCAGTTTGGTTTTACAAAGAGTACTCTACGGCATTGGTTCCTTACTTATCTTGCATTTATCATGAATCACTCACCCAGTGCAAAGTCCCAAGTGAATGGAAAAAGTTTAGGTGACTCCTGTATACAAGAAGACTAAAAGAACAGACCCATAAACTTACAGAACAACTCTTAATATTGGCTTTCTGCAAAATTCTTGAACACATTCTCTGTTTAAATATTTAATTTCCTTGAGACTAAACAGCTTCTATCCACAAATTAGCACAGTTTTAGAAAGCATCACTTGTGCAAAAATCAGCTCACTCTTTTCTCATATGATATCCTTTGTACCATGGGTAAAGGGTAACAGGCAGATTCCATATTCCCAGATTTCCAGAAAGCATTTGACACCATGCCACATTGCAAACTGTTGATGAAGGTACAAACATATGGAATATTTTACCCAAGAGGACGCCATCATCATTTAATCATACAGTAAAGCTGCATGCCCTCGGGAAAAATTACGGCCGTAGTTTCCCCTTGCTTTCAGCCGTTCGCAGTACCAGCACAGCAAGGCCGTTTTGGTTATTGTTACAAGGCCAGATCAGTCAATCATCCAGACTGTTGCCCTTGCAACTACTGAAAAGGCTGCTGCCCCTCTTCAGGAACCACACGTTTGTCTGGCCTCTCAACAGATAGAACAACTCTCTAGACATGTGTACCACCTGTGGAAGATTTCTTCATAGCCACCCAAAAGCGTGAATCTGCAACATCTGAAAGACACACTTGGTGACAATGAGTAAATTGTAATATGTGATTTTCCAGAATATTATGCATTTGTCCTGCACAATGAGGTGCAGAGGTTTTATTGGAACAATGCAGAGGCTGCCATTCATCCATTTACTTCAAACTTTGAGGTTCGCCGATGACATTGTAATTCTGTCAGAGACAGCAAAGGACTTGGAAGAGCAGTTGAACGGAATGGATGGTGTCTTGAAGGGAGGATATAAGATGAACATTAACAACAGCAAAACGAGGATAATGGAATGTAGTCGAATTAAGTCGGGTGATGTTGGGGGTATTAGATTAGGAAATGAGACAGTTAAAGCAGTAAAGGAGTTTTGCTATTTGGGGAGCAAAATAACTGATGATGGTCGAAGTAGAGAGGATATAAAATGTAGACTGGCAATGGCAAGGAAAGCGTTTCTGAAGAAGAGAAATTTGTTAACATCGAGTATAGATTTAAGTGTCAGGAAGTCATTTCTGAAAGTATTTGTATGGAGTGTAGCCATGTATGGAAGTGAAACATGGACGGTAAATAGTTTGGACAAGAAGAGAATAGAAGCTTTCGAAATGTGGTGCTACAGAAGAATGTTGAAGATTAGATGGGTAGATCACATAACTAATGAGGAAGTATTGAATAGGATTGGGGAGAAGAGAAGTTTGTGGCACAACTTGACCAGAAGAAGGGATCGGTTGGTAGGACATGTTCTGAGGCATCAAGGGATCACCAATTTAGCATTGGAGGGCAGCGTGGAGGGTAAAAATCGTAGGGGGAGACCAAGAGATGAATACACTAAGCAGATTCTGAAGGATGTAGGTTGCAGTAGGTACTGGGAGATGAAAAAGCTTGCACAGGATAGAGTAGCATGAAGAGCTGCATCAAACCAGTCTCAGGACTGAAGACCACAACAACAACAACATGGCAAAGGACCATGTGATGGTATTGCTGATATCGTCAAGAGGCTTGCTGCTCGTGACAGTGTGCAGTGTATCTACAATTCTCAGATAGAGACACACAGACAGATGTCTGAATGGTGTTCGAAGACCATTGCAGTGTGTCACTTTCATTATACGACTAACAGTGACTATGATGAAGAAGAATCTCTCCTGCAAGAGTGATCTGCACATACTCGCACAAGTTACATTGTATTATTCCCACTGGCTGTAACAATGTTCAAACAGAAGTTTTCTCCAATTCGTCAGACATCAGGAATGAGTCTTAGCTAGGACCCAATGAGACTCATACTTTGGTGATATCACAGGGTTTGTTGGATGCTTGAATGTGTTTAGAATGTTAATGAAGATATCAATATGGTTGCAATTAGCTTCCTACATACTCTTGGCCTTTCACCTTCATACATATACCAAGAGAAACCTGATACCCTAACTGTGGACAAGGAGGACATTCTTACAAAGGTTCATGTGAGAACAGCAACAGGGCAAACGTATTTCCTTTGACCATAATATGTGCAGTGTCATGTCGAGTCGCTTCCTAGCATTGAAGCATAGTAAGTCTAGGTTACACATCTGTCACATTTGTTTCTGTAAATCTGAACCGGTTTACCACGCCTTCCAAGCATACATTCAGCTGGGATGCCTATATCATGTTTTGCATCATTGACAGCCAGATGTCATAGTGTGTGACCTCCCATATTATAAATGCTTGCTAATGGCCTGCTAACTGTACTAAATTACTGTGTTATATTATATAATACCACCTTTTTAACAGTAAACATACTTTTCAGAGCTTTGTGTCATGTTGTTGGAGTCTGAATACAATTTATTTTGCATTAATGCAGCACATTGCTGGATATATTAATTTATATCTCCTTATCCCAGTTTCAGTCTGCCGCTCGTGGTCTCGCGGTAGCGTTCTCGCTTCCCGAGCGCGGGGTCCCGGCTTCGATTCCCGGCGGGGGTCAGGAATTTTTCCTGTCTCGAGATGACTGGGTGGTGTTGTGTCGTCTTCATCATCATCATTCGGAGGAAGGCAACGGCAAACCACCTCCATTAGGACCTTGCCTAGTAAGGCGGTGCGGGTCTCCCGCATCATTCCCCTACGCTCTGTAAAGAAGCATGGGACTTCATTTCCATTTTTTTCACATCCCAGTTTCAAACCATCTCGATTTTTTACTATGTTGTGTAGTGTAACATGAAGTAATATTTTCTTCATTCAATTTTGAAGGCGACATGTTTTGAGATATTCAAGGTCGAAGGTCAACGTCACTGATCTTCACTGTGTACATTCTTCAAATATGACAAAATGGCTTATCATTGAAAAGCTTGTTTCAAAACCTTTCCAAAATTACATGGTTCAATGTTTTATCTTTATTAGAGAAGAAGTCACAGCCGTTTTTGCCAGCACTGACTTTTCTGCACATTTGTAGAACTTCGAGTGGCCATTACTCTGGTCTTGTGCTAAGATTATGTAATTTAGTATTTTTCATAATTGAAAAGGGTCAGGTTGGCACCTATGCTGGTTTGACATGGGATGGCTCAGAAGTATATGGATCAAAATATCCACAGCTGGGGAAGTCTAGTCCACAAACGCTATGGAGGCTGTTTGAAAGAGTATTAAATGGAAAGGATGTTCACTGGTATGGAATACATGTTACATAACATCAGTGCATAAGGTAGGGTTGTGCAATGACCCCAATAATTACAGAGCGTTGGCAGTGACCCAATCATTGAAAGACTATACTCAAAAGTACTCAAAGATCTGGTACAGGAAGAAATTAAGTCACAAGAAGCAAGAAGAGCAAGCAAGATTCCAAGCAGGAATGCCGATGAAACTAATATGTGATTTGAAAAAAAAGAAAGAAAAAAACGAAAAAAAAAAAAAAAAACACCAAGGTTGGACTGCAGACGCATGTTGCATTCACTGACAGAGAGAAAATGTACAACAATTTACCCATGAGTAACTGTGGGTGAAGTTGAAAGAGAGAGAAATGGATCAAAGATTCTTAATGGCTGTTATTAAATTATACTGAGGTGACAAAAGTCACCGCATAGTGATATAAACATATACAGATGGCGGCAGTATTGCTTACACAAGTTATAAGAGGGCAGTATATTGGTAAAGGCATCATATGTACTCGGGTGATTCATATGAAAAGGCTTCCGACATGACTATAGCTGCACGATGAGAATTAACAGACTTTCAGCACAGACTGGTAATTACAGCTAGATGCAGGGGACACTCCATTTCGGAAATTGTTAGGGAATTCAATATTCCCAGATCCACAGTGTCAAGGGCATGCTGAGAATACCAAATTCCAGGCATTACCTCTCAGCATGGACAACACAGTGGCCAATGGCCTTCACTTAACGACTGAGAGCAGCAGCTTTTGCCTACAGTTATCAGTGCTAAAAGACAACCAACACTGCACGAAATACTTGCAGAAATCAACGTGAGGTGTATGTCGAATGTATCTGTTATGACAGTGTACTGAAATCTGGCATTATTGGGTTACGGCAGCAGACAACCAATGCAAGTGCCTCTGCTAACAGCACGACATCACCTGCAACACCTCTTCTGGGCTCATGACCATATAGGTTGGACCTTAGACAACTGGAAAACTGTGGCCTGGTCAGATGAGTCCCAATTTCTGTTGGTAGGAGCTGATGGTAGGGTTCGAGTGTGGTGCAGACCCCGCAAAGCCATGGGCCAAAACTGTCAACAAGGCATTGTGCAAGCTGGTGGTGATTCCATAATGGTGTGAGCTGTGTTTATATGGAATGGACTGGATCCCCTGGTACAACTGAACCAATCATTGACCGGAAATAGTTATGTTCACCTACTTGGAGACCATTTGCAGCCATTCATTGACTTCATGTTCCCAAACAACAATGGAATTTTTATGGATGACATTGCACCTTCCCACCAGGCCACAATTGTACGTGACTGATTTGAAGAACATTCTGAACAATTCGAGCGAATGGTCTGGCCATCCTGAATGAAATTTATGGGACACAATCCAGAGGTCAGTTCATGGTCAAAATCCTGCACCGTCAGTATTTATGCAGTTATGGATGGTTAGAGAGATACTTGGGTAAAAAAAAAAAAAAAAAAAAAAAAAAAAAAAAAAAAAAAAAAAAAAAAGACTTTTCTCCAACATGCAAGCCCTACTCATAACACCACAATGAAGGTGAACAGAATAAACTGCTATGTAGTGTAACACAGCAGGAAGACAGGCAGGCAAGCAAGCAAGCAATATTCCGTCAGCTTGTTTGGGTTAGGCATAGCTTTCCTCGGATGAGAGTAAGACAGCCTGCCCATTTGGCTGGTATTGTGTGATAGCTTGCCTAGGCAAGCATGAGCAGGTTAAAAATGGAATGTGTGCACCTCTCACACTGTATGTGATGATGATGGAGGAATTACTACTACAAGAGTTTTTGTAATTTCAAGAAGCCACGGCAAATTTTGGTATGAGGGTTCAAAAAACTGTTGAAAAGTTAATGAAAGAGTTTCCTAATGTCATTGTAACAGGTTGTGGTTCTGGGAAACTTACCACAAAGCTCTATAATTCATTTTTAACCAGCATCATGCTTCTTTATGTGGGAAAAGAAAATCCTCTTGGTAATAACTGATTCTTGGGGGAGGGGCCATCAAACGACTCCTGGTTAGTACAATGACATCTTTACTAGCAGTGCAGGTCTTAGAACTTCCATGATTAAAGTCTCTGATTTGCCAATTATGTGACATTTGTTTTAATAGGCAAGTTAATCATCAGTACTTCCAATATTCCACCTAACTATGCTACATTTTAATCAGAGTTGCACAGTGGCCATTTAATCTGCTTCCCTGTGTAGGTGTGTTTCTCATGTCCCACTAACAATCTTTCAATCTCATGCCTTACAAACAAGTCAGACTGGACAGCAGGAAACAAATTATTGGGTTGCTGACCACATAAACACCATTGATAAAGGATTACCAATATATATATATATGAGACTGTGTGTGGCACACAGAAACAGGAGAAATTCTGAACTTGTGCAGATGTATGGATTTTTAATCCACAATTAATCCAGTAGTACAAAGCAGCATTCTACATATAATGCAGATTATCTAGCCACCTCTGTAAAATATATTTTAATAACAACACACCCTTCAGCAATGTTAACAATTTTCCTTATATTACAGCAGTATTAAAATAAGATAGACACATTATCTGAAGCATGAAAAAAAAGATGGATGTTATAAGCATATAATATAATGTTTCTGTCATTAAAATGTTAACAATAAAGTAATACATGGCAGTTTAGAAAATCTTTACTTTCAGACATTTAGATGTTGGCAAATACTTCAATGGCCACTAAGTTATCCTTAACAACAATGCAAGTAACATATCTCTCACATTTGTGTATTCTTCCTGCACTGCAGTGTATAACTTCAAGAAATGTAAAGCATCCCTGTCATTTCACAAATAAAAATTTTTTAATTTAAAAATTTTGTCTACTAGACAATTCAATGGCTTATGCTTTGGAATGATGTACTAGTTTTGATAAACTCCAGCTGTTAAAAATGCAGATATTGCACCTTTTTTGAAATATTTTACCGTATTAGTCTTTTCTTTCACAGCACTTAACTCAATCTTGGTACTATACTCAGTGGCACTGTAATATGAAAGCAACAATACACTGGCTTTCAATTAAGCAAATGAAATAATCTGTAATTTTCATTCCATACAAGATTCAATATCTGAGTATTATAAACACTGCTAAGTCTTTCACTGTCTTTTGTCAGATGAGCTAGACACAGAAGAAAAATTACTTTGCTATTGAAGCAATTCATCAACATAGAAAAACTCAGCAGCTTAACACTTCACAGGCCACTTACCTCCTTTCGTTCAGCTGTCATATCCCAGAAAACTAACACATGGTCTTCCCCTCCAGAGATAAGCTGCTGGCTGAGACTAGCATAGCACAGTGCTGTCACCTTGTTACTGTAAAATGTAATAACAAGCTTTATTACTGAATACTGGAATAGCATATATTTATTCTAAATGTCTTTATTTCACGGCTCCAAATACAAGAATCACCACAATAGGCACCAGACACTATCACAGTAATTTTTTCCTTCCTTTTTTATGAATACTTACTGGTGACCTTGTAGTTCATATGCTGTTCCTTGCTGACCACCAATATCCCAGACAATCACACTTTGATCAAAGCTTCCAGAAAAAAGCAGCTGTTTTTCAGAGTCCCAAGCTAGTGTACGTATACTTCCTGTATGACCTTTCAGAGCAGTTATAACTTGAACACCAGTATTTTCCAATTTCAGCATTGTTATCTGTCCTGAGTAATCACCTACAAAAGCATGCTTTGACGGTGCATCAAATCTGAAAGTTGCTTAAGGAAACATGGTACACAGAAATGATAATCAGTAACATTAGGCATCATGACAGGAAATTTGTGTTGACGTCTTGAAATTTGAACTAATACTCTACTTTTGGCACATTTGTTAACAGCTAGGTACCAATCTTATTAAAGATAAAAGTAAGCGAGAGATTATACATGGTGATTCAAAAAGAATACAACTTTAAAAATGTGTATTTAATGAAAGAAACATAATATAACCTTCTGTTATACATCATTACAAAGAGCATTTAAAAAGGTTTTTTTTTTCACTCAAAAACAAGTTAGAGATGTTCAATATGGCCCCCTCCAGACACTCGAGCAATATCAACCCGATACTCCAACTCGTTCCACACTCTCTGTAGCATATCAGGCGTAACAGTTTGGATAGCTGCTGTTATTTCTCGTTTCAAATCATCAATGGTGGCTGGGAGAGGTGGCCGAAACACCATATCCTTAACATACCCCCATAAGAAAAAATCGCAGGGGGTAAGATCAGGGTTTCTTGGAGGCCAGTGATGAAGTGCTCTGTCACGGGCTGCCTGGCGGCCGATCCATCGCCTTGGGTAGTTGACGTTCAGGTTTCATAACTAACCTTTTTCGTAGGACTCTCCATACAGTTGATTGTGGAATTTGCAGCTCTCTGCTAGCTCTGCGAGTCGATTTTCCTGGGCTGCGAACAAATGCTTGCTGGATGCCTGCTACATTTTCATCACTCGTTCTCGGCCGTCCAGAACTTTTTCCTTTGCACAAACACCCATTTTCTGTAAACTGTTTATACCAACGTTTAATACACCACCTATCAGGAGGTTTAACACCATACTTCGTTCAAAATGCACGCTGAACAACTGTCGTCGATTCACTTCTGCCGTACTCAATAACACAAAAAGCTTTCTGTTGAGTGGTCGCCATCTTAGCATCAACTGACGCTGACACCTAGTCAACAGCGCCTCAAGCGAACAAATGTACAACTAAATGAAACTTTATAGCTCCCTTAATTCGCCGACAGATAGTGCTTAGCTCTGCCTTTTGTCGTTGCAGAGTTCCTAAAGTTGTAGTATTCTTTTTGAATCACCCTGTATTATCATCATCATCAACAGCAGCAGCAGCAGCAACACTGCTGGATAAAGGCTGCCTCTAAAGCTTCCATGCAGAAGGTCCCATTTATTGTGAGACAACACTTGTAACATTGTGGCACACAACAGTGACACACACTGTCACACGATTCATGTGACATGGGCAACACTGTGTGTCATGTCACAAGCTGCCGCAGCTATGTCCTGAGCTGAATGGATTCACGTACGACATGTTCTGTGTGGCAACACTAAATTCGGAAACGTGGAGTTCACAGAGGTTTACAGGCAGACTGAGATGCTGTGAAGGCACTATGTGACTTTTCAGAACTTTTCCTAAACCTCTCCAGTCCTTTTCCTTCCCTTTCAACCCTTCTGCAGGGAGGGGCCACTGTCTCCGAAAGCTCACGGATGTCGTACCATTTTTCATGTGTGTGTTCTACTGCCACTGCTTGGTTAGTAGATTTTTTTATGTATCCAGTTACATTATACAGGTTATTCTAAATGATGGACCCATTTTCCAAAATTCGTATGTATTCAAGTACAAATCCAAAATCAACAAGCTTTATACCAATGAAAAGAGGAAGTTTCAAAGTTTTTGACGGATAGCGGGAGGCAGGCGGTGATGGTTTCAGAAGCAGCCAGTAGAGTTCACATGGCAATAAGGCTGTCATTCCGTTTAACTGTCTGTTGTGAATGAGTTAGCGGCTGTAGATCACATGATTTTCCGTGTTCTCGAGTTTGTGAAAAGTGAATCACAAATTGCAGTGCAGCGGTCATTTCGTACCAAATTCGGTATTCAACCACCAACTCGCCAAAGCATTAGCCTTTAATTTAAGCAGTTTAAACAGACTGGGAGTATGTGCAAAGGAAAAAGCACAGGTTGACCTTGTGTGTCAGATGATGATGATGATGTCCGACGGATTCAAGAAAGTTTTGTGCACAGTCCCTGTAAGTCTACCAACAGAGCCAGCCGAGAACTTGGAATACCCCAACCAACTGTATGGAAAGTTCTGAGGCGGTGTTTGCTGTACAAGCCCTACCGATTACAACTGTAATGGAAATCCCGTACTTGGTCATGTTGGAACAACGGATGTTCCCTCAAGTTATGGAAGTACCCAGGACTTCATTTTCCAACAGGATGGAGCTCCGCCCCATTGGCACCATGGTGTACGAGGCTTTTTGAATGACTCCCTTCCTCAGTAATGGATCAGTCGCAGGGAACTTGAGGACCTGGCTCTGCACTCCTGGCCACTGAGATCTCCTGATCTCGCACCCAGTTATGTGAAGGAAGCTGTTTACATCCCACCTCTACCAACCACTCTGAATAATCTGCGGAACTGGATCACTGCTGCCACACACTCAGTAACAGCAGATATGCTTTCACGTGTGTGGGGGACAAGTTTGACCACCACGTCAATGTTGGCCGTGCAGCCAACGGTGTCCACAAAGAACATTTATATCATCTATCACATCTCTGATCTTCTGAGCTCAAAATTCTTCTAAATGGCTCGTCATCAAAGAGTTGATTTTTAAATGAGAGCAAACACTCTGTGATTTAAGAAATTCGTCGTACATTCTCACACACAGTTCATCTTGTGTAAATGGAAATTTACTTTGAAAATAACCCTTTTCGAACCACAATTCGCAGTATGTTCCCATGACCTGTTAGAAATAGATTCATCTCAGCAGTTGTGAGAGAGCGCCAGATAATAGGCGACACCACGCTTGCGCAGTTATGACGACGTAGGAAGCCCGTATGTTCGTATGTGTAAAACATTAAAAGATCTTACTTACATTATGTCATAAAAGAAACAAGATATCAGAGAATACTCCAAGAGCATCGGAATTTCGTGAACCACATCAAAATGCACAGTTCGCTTCAAAGCGCACATTCTTATGTCCAGATTCTCAATCCAGGCCTTGACCTGATATTAAGCTTTTTGGTGTGGTTTTTGGGACACAAATTTTCATAGAGTACCAGTACTGTATTACCTCATGTTTGGTTCTTTATTATGGCAAAATGCCATACGTGCTAGAAGATGAAAAATGTGCACTTCAAATTCAGCGAACAGTTGAAACTAGCCAATAGCGTGGAATTAAACACTTCATTTCAAATACACTTACTGCCTCAGCAGGAAAGCTTAATAAAAGCCAAATTTCCTTAGCAAACCGACAAAACTAACTTTATTGTTCTGCAAGGTGATTAATGCTTAACTGTCAGAAAGGTGGAAATAAAATAAAATCTGAAACTAGCAACATATTTTAGTCTTCATTATTACGTGAATGTATCTTAATTCACTTGATAGCTCCCAGCCACAGAAATCAGTCTTGTTTTCATTTGAAGTGAGAGCAGTAAACAAAGAGGAAACAGAAGAATCACTAAATGTAAACACGGGTCACCTGGACAGTACACCCCCCCCCCCCTCCCCCCAAACTAAAACTAAGACTGCTCTGCGCATCAGAACGTAAAAAAAAAAAATCATTTTGTACGCACATCTTTCTGAAGAGTCTGATACATAAAACATATATATTCGAGGAAATGTAAGAGATGGTCTTAAGTGTGCCGACATGCAGTGCCACGCCTCTTCAAACAACATTCTTATACCGCACGTCACTGTATTTTGCTCTGTGGAACTCAAACATGTATATTTTGTAATGGATGCCATCAAACTATTTCAGGACAGTGGAAATTAAAATGTCCTTTAGTGCCTCTCCTGCTCCCAGTCCACTGGTTTGACATACTGCCCCTCTTTTAAAAAAAAAAATCGCAATTAATAATGGGTGGGATTATTTGTAACTGGGAGAACAAGAACTCGTCAGAAAATCTGTACTCTTTATTGCCTATTAGCCAATAACTTGCTCTTCTGTGTGACATAAAATTAAATATAGGATACCTAAAACCAATAAAGACAAGAGACAGGCAAGACAGTACACATTTCTTCAATCCTTAGGTTCTTGCGATTTTTCTCTCTAATCTTGCTACAGCTTTGCGTGGCATGCTTTCCTTTCTGCGAAAGAACTATTACCTCATCGAAGTCTGTCAAACGTTTTGCTACATGAAAAATCGAAAGGTCTTCGTCTAATACTGAAAAAGCTGTTTATACAAATAGTACCCTAGACTGGTGTGGTTTCTTGATCTGATTACGTCTATTTTGTCATTGTGTGCTGGATAAAACAAAATAGGCCTTTATAATATTGCAGAAATTGTAACACATGCCAAATAAGTGAGATTGTTTTGGCAATAATGATCATTTTTATACTACGACAATATAATTCACAAAGTACCAATACGAAATACCTATTTGGCCTACTACAATCAAAATGCTTTATGTTAGGAAATAGGTTCACATTTCATTCGTATGCTCCAGTTTCTCATGCATGAGACCGAAAAGTAGTAGAACGAAATTTTTGTATAAACTTTGGAATTGTCATATTCTTCCATAATTTGTGTGATGTCCCCGTTTCTTCTCCTTCCTTGTTCTAACAAACAATCTTGTCTTCAGCAATTCTGTAACTATTCCTACCACTGTCAAAACTCATTCACCAGCAACTTTACTAACCCTGCCACAGTCACCAGTTTAGTTAATCCAGCGATTACTATCTGGTTAGCCATTATTATGTGTTCTTACAATGTGTTTTCCACGCTACTCCCAGAATGGAACTTAAGCAGCTGCTATCTGACGAATACAACTAGCCCTGTCTAGTGTAGCGATCTGGCCAAAAATTTTCTGTCAGAATTTCACTTTCTTGGATATACTGAGACGATAATACATAATCCTTCCTACCTGTTATTCCTGTTAGTTGTTTATTTCCACTCTGGTAGTCTGAATCTATGCATTTCGCTAGTACTTATAACAATGCTGAACATTTGCAAACCGAATCAACCACATAAATAAGCAGTAGTTGGCATTCACCGGTTCAGCTTTATTCCGCTCAGCTCGTATAGCCCCATCCCGTTTTGTCTGCAAGTAAGTTCATTTCTAGATGTGAATAGGATTCCCCTGGCAGAGACATCACGTACACTATGTATGCATTTAAAAATTAACGTATAATTCATTCAGAAATCAACTTAGAATGTGTTCAAAAATGTCCAAAAACCAGCAGGGGTGTGTTTCAAAATCATATGAATAATCGATAGACCGACGTGCGCTGGATGCTAGGTGTTTTGTGACAAGGTTTTTTCCCCCTCAAGAATATGAATTTGCCCCTTCCCCCTGAAATTGACGCCTGGTTCAGATACCCCATTTGCCACCTGCCCCCCACCCCCCACTAGATCCAGGCCTGGTCCGCACGTGTGAATCTGGCACCTTGGGCGCAGCAGTAAAATGTTTCCGGGTGCCATGTGGCTGGTTGCTGCTAATGCTGCCTACACAGCCAACAACCACATTTCTGTAGCCAGAAGCGGAGAAGGTATTACTCACATGCAACTCAATTGCGTGTGTGCATGAGCCCGCTCGTAACTGATTAAATGAAGCAAATGACAGTTGTGACATCACACTTATCAGAGGCAATTTGTTGTTATTAAGCATTACATAGTCTTCCTGAAGCCTTTGACACATTCTGCTGTTGGCAGACGCTTGCACTGTGTTATTTTATACGGTGCATTTACTTTGCAATTTTAGTTTTATTTTTGTTTTTTTCTCTCGTTTATGTTTTAATGCTGCAGTATTATTCTGCAGCAGCAGGATACAGTAATATCCTTTGTTAGAGTATCAGTTCTTACCAGTCAAAATTACAAAAATTTAACTGAAAACTATAACAAGGAAAAATTCCCAAAAACTGCGTTTTTCCCGGTTTTCTCCCAGCTGAAAAAATTCCTGGGTTTTCCCCAGATCTCCCGGTTCGTATACACTCTGGGTACAGTCTGTAGAAGTCTTAATCTGCCCTAGTTCTGTTCAGAATATTTTGATAGATACTATGAATTCTCACTGCTGTCAATGTTTATGATGCAAAAGTACTTTTAAGTGTCCAAAAGCCTAAATTTAATTCTATGCGAGGAATTACTACAAAAAAGTACTACTCTTCGCAAATACCCGGGTGGGTTGGAGTGGGAAGAACGCTTTATCCACCATATGATGAGCCACACTTGTTTTGATTTTTAAGTGCACCTTGAAATGACGGTAATCCAACAGTCAGGGCATATCAGGTTTAGGCAATGTGTCACCTGACAGCTAGAATGTGTGGAGACCCTGCCTTGCTAAAACAACATACACATCCTTGTAGCCAAATGAACTTTTCCAATAATGCTGGAAGTTATAGTTTTAAATATACACTACATAATAGGGCCCTGTCAGACAATGCAGTAACACAACAAGCCCAATTAACTGACTATCATACCATATAACGCATTTACAGAGAACAGAGGAGGATTCTTGACAATATGTCCACAAAGGTACTTCGATTTACCACCAAACAAATCCAGGGTACAGCTATGAGCACCTACACAGCACTGTCCTATGCCAACATATTCCTGGGCCATCAAGAGGAATTTTTCCTAAACATCCAGAATCCTAAACCCCTCACCTGGTTGATTCATTGATGACATCTTTGATATCTGGAGTGAGGGTGAGGGTACGGTATCTACATTCCTCCAGAACCTCAACAACTTCTGCCCCATTTTCTTCACCTGGTCCTACTCAATCCAACAAGCCACCTTCCTAGATGTTGACCTCCACTTCAAAGATGGTTACATCATTATCTCCATTCATATCAAGCCTACTAACCACCAGTAATACCTCCACTTCGACAGCTGCCACCCATTCCATACCAAGAAGTCCCTTCCATACAGCCTAGCCACCCATGGCCATCACATCTGCAGTGACAAGTGGTTCCTCTGAAAATGAAGCCTTCACAGACTGTAAATATCCTCCCAACCTTGTACAAAAACCAATCTCCCATGCCTTATCTTTCCAGTCTCCCACCACCCCAGTAAGTCCCACCATCTGGCCACAGAGGAGCATTCCCACCATAACTTGGTACCACCCAGGACTGGAGCAACTGAATTACATTCTCCACCAGGGTTTCAACTATCTCTTGTCATGCTCTAAAATGAGAAATGTTCTACCCACTATCCTTCCCACCTCTCCCACAGTGGTATTCCGCTGTCTACCGAACCTACACAATACAACTCCTGCTCCAAACCCTTACCTCAACTCATACCCCTGTAATAGACCTAGATGCAAGACCTGTCTCATACATCATCCCACCACACCAACTCCAGTCCAGTCACAAAAATCACCTATCCCATCAAAGACAGGGCTAACTGTGATCTATAAGGTAAGCTGCAACCACTGTGCTGCATTCTATGGGACCATGACAACCAACAAGCTGCCTGTCCACATGAATGGCCTCCGACAAACTGAGGCCAAGAAACAAGTGGACCACCCTGTTGCTGAGCACGTTGCCAAACATGATACCCTTCATTTCAATGACTGACTGATGGCCTGTGCCATATGGATCCTTCCCACCAGCACCAATTATTTTTAATTACACAGGTGGGAACTTGCCCTGCAATATATCCTACGTTCCCGTAACCCTCCCGGCCTCAACCATCGTTGGTCATTGTCCTCACCCACCCAGCCACTTTCCTGTTCCCTTTCCAGCACTACACAGCCCTCATTCCACCACTGCAGCCAGTCTTTTTACTTCTCTCCTTTTCTTGCCCTCAATTTAACCTGCAGCACTTCACTGTCTGCCACCCCTACCCTACTCTCCCCCCTCTTCCCCACCCCAGCCTCCTCCTTACCCTACCCAGCTGCCACTCCCATCATGCACTGGTGCTGCTTCTCGCAGTGTGGCCTCAGTTGCCTGAGACTGCAGTCTATGACTCAGCATCTCCACTGCATAGTGAGTAGCAACTTTCCTTCTCATAATATTATTTGTACTTTGATTTTTGTCAGACCACCAATATGAGTTACAAGTGTTACTGATATTGTCACAAGTGAAGGTGGATTCATCATCAAACAGAATTAATTGAATTACTCAGAAATTTGTACAACAAAATTCCAGTCATCTACCTTCAGCTCCTTCCCAAAGGTACTGAATCCATTGTAAATGTAAGTATAGAGCAAGTTAATACATAATGTGCACCATATTCTTGTACATAGAACATCAATACATGCAGAAATTCTGTATGTGCTTGTAGAAGGACTATGTTCTACCAACTGAATAGTGTCTTGTACTTCATTCAGTCTAATTGCATGCTCATATGAAACATGATTGCTCTGAACTGATCTCCCACTGTTTTGTGAAAATATAAGTAAATACTCTTTAATGTGGTACTCTGCACTTAATAAATTAGTAGTGTCTACCAGCATCTGTGACAGCAGCAGCATTTCCATTAGAAAACATGTACACAAATTGGTTCAATATTTGTAAATACAAGCAGCATGCTTAAAATACAGTTTAACTCGCCAACAAATCAGAATCTCGCATGAAAATTTCATTAAAACTTTAACTTCCTAAATAAAACTGACAATGAACAGATAAAGCCATAGAAACTTGGGTACCAACATGTGAAACAAAAATTTTCCTCTGTAACTAGCTGTATTTCTGTACATGGAATGTTTTACTTGAATTAGTTTAAACAACCACCTCTTAAAACGTTTACCACTCCTCCTAAAACACCATATATTTAATTCAACTGGAGGTATACATAAGATAGGAAGTAAAAATTGGACAAAATCATCAAATGTACATATAAAACTGAGCACAATAGTGTGTGTGAAAAGTGACAAAATTAAACTCATTATAATAATGCAATCTGACGGGAAGGCAAAAACAGGAAATGCTAAAATTTTAAAGAATTTACAGAATACAATTGGGACACAGATTATTGTACATTTGAATGAACAATAATGATAAAAAAGGATACTGTAATGCTGTACACCATGCTTCACTCTGGTAACTGCCAAGAAGGCGGCCTGTTTCTGAGCAATGGTACTGGAACAGCTTATCTCTACCAACACTTAGCACCCATTCACAATTCAATGCAAATAGTATGGATGTTACCCTAGCCTGATGAGCTGGGTAAGTCCGTACAGCAGTCAGACGGTTGAAGTCTGATGCCACAGTAAACTCCTGAAACAAAAATGTCAGTGTTCAAAATTACTCAGCGAAGCTTGCATGAATGTGGAGAATTATTCATGAGCATTTGTAAAGCTTTAACTAGCAGAAATGATAGTCTGACCACCACCGAGCTTTAGCAAACTTCCTCTGTTTTTAAACACACAGCTGCAAGAAGATTAACTATTCAGTGTTCAGTTCAATATGTATATTGGAAGTTTGTCATGTACAAAAATCTTAACTAGAGGGATAATCTCATTACAAAGGCAAGATAAAAATTTATACATTTGTAACAAAGAGGAAATTGATTTCAATGAGGCTGTTTCTCTTACATTGGTGTCTGTTACAGAGTAACATAGCTTTGATCCAACTTCACTGTGAAATGGTTTCATTTATATTGTTTTTTAAAGTAGCATGTTGCATGCAATCAGTTGTTTCATTTATATTGCTTTTCAAAGTAGCATGTTGCATGCAATCACTTTAAGTGGATAAACTGGAACAGCAATCTATCATAAAATTCCTTAGATTGGATGGTTTATTGTCAACTGAAATTCTTCCAATGTAGATGTATTACTTTTCCCCTTACTTTGCATCACTTGAGAAATGATCAGCTGAATTCAAATATGGACATAACTCTCTTGAAGATGGTCCATATAAAAGATGTTCCAAAACTGCAAACACAAATGAAGATATTGGGAAAGCATACAGTGTGGTACTGGAGAAATAGCATTTTATCCCTGCTACCTTCCTTAAAAAAAGCTATATACTTACACTCTTTCAGATCATGGCGGCTCAGTATACCGTATTTACTCGAATCTAAGCCGCACTTTTTTTCCGGTTTTTGTAATCCAAAAAACCGCCTGCGGCTTAGAATCGAGTGCAAAGCAAGCGGAAGTTCTGAAAAATGTTGGTGGGTGTCGCCACAACTAATTTCTGCCGTCGAATATATGTAGCACTACACAGGCATGCTTTGTAGGCACAAAGATAAATACTGGCACCAAATCCTCTGCATCAGTAAATAAATTTAAAAAAAAAAAAGGTGGAAGACGAGCTTTTTCTCTCCGCCCCGAGTTTCGACCACTGCATTTTCATTTTCATACATTATCCAATGAAGTAAATACAAATTCTGTGTTGTTCATCTTCGAATGTAGCAGCATTTCATTTCAATGTACTACGAAAATCCGAATGGCATGACTGTTTGGGATGTTTGTCTATATGGCCAACTCTATTTGTCAATATGGTCAAATCTACGTTCTGAATTTTTTCCTACCTGTGAGAAGAGATGGTTGTTAATAGGAACTTTTATGAATTGTGAATCACATGCAGTATTCTCTTCACCTTAAGAATAATACGAATATAAACATTTTGCCATGTATTGTTTCGTGTTTTCTAGTATCTCATTTAAATCCTGTCTGCCTAAGAAACTACGAAACTAGAGTGAGACAACAGCAAACACGGAACAATATACATATCATGTCATGTTTTATTCGTATTATTCCTATGCCTAATATTGATACAGTCAGAAATGAAGCACAGCAATTGACTAGATTTTTAAATCTAAGATGACTAATTTCTGTGCAGAATGTAATGTACTAAAGAGGCGCCTGCTAAGATTTTCAAACGGATAAAAATTTTCACTAAACTCTCGTTCAGAACATTTTCTATCATATGCAGTCTATTATTTGGTTCTTGTTCATCATTATCAAAGAAAGCAGCAGTGTAAGTAACAACAAATAGCAGTCTCTTGCCATTGTTTCGCTAATGAAACGATTCCTCTTTTTAACTGTAAGTGGCAGTAGCGCGCACAAAAGCAAGCCATGCCACGAGCGGCGACAGGCCGTAAACACGCACTATCAGAATGCAACAAACAATGCATGACACAGTACAGTAATGAATGTTCAGCTTAGAGTGACGTAAACACCTATAACAAAGAAAACAGCGCTTATCAGATCAAAGAAAAATAAGCAATCAATTCAAACCAGACGAAGCACGTGGAAAAGGAAGGGTACCCGTATAAATACGGACAGAGTGCCTGACGCATAGCAATGGCTACCTGGTAAAGCTTAAATGCTAAGCTTACGACTCGAACCAAACTACTGTAGCTGTATCGTCATTCATTCAACCTAAATTGTGTCTCATATTACAATGGACCAACTTTGTTTCGATTTGGAGATGCGGCCTAAAACTTCTCTCTCCCCTTGAATTTAGAGTCTCAAATTTCAGGTGCGGCTTAGATTCGGGAAAATTTTTTTTCCTTGATTTCGTGTCTCATTTTTCGAGTGCGGCTTAGATTCGAGTGCGGCTTAGATTCGAGTGCGGCTTAGATTCGAGTAAATATGGTAGTATTTAAAGGTTGTGATGATCGCACATTGTTAAAAATTATTATAATTTTAAATGTACTTTTGTTACAATACAAACAAATTTTACAGTATTACATGACAACAATCTCAACAATGATGTAAGCTCTGGCCCTCAATGAGCAGCTGCACAATAGAGTTTTGCTTAGTGTACAAACTGTCAATCATGGGAAAAATTAGATTAGAGTTTTACTTAGAATTCCACAATTTGGGCAGTCGTATCTAGAGTGAGCTTTAAAAAACATTTTTGTTATAATTTGAACCCTTCATTCATGTCTTGGCATCACAACTTGGACAGAATTTGCTTCTGACACATTTACTGTTTTGGTTGCCACCACTGGAGCTTGGTGCTGATGGACTTCCTGTGTTTATTCTTCTAACAATGGCTGCTGACTGTTCTTTCTGGGACAGCACTTGTCTAGCTTCAATGTAAGGAATAACTAGGAGTCTTCCCAATTCACCGAGAAATATTCTACTTTGAAGTGTGATCATCTTGGCTTCATGTATTAGTAGGGAGGTTAGGCTTTTCTCATCATCCTCAGCACTGTAGGATGTCTTTTGAGAAGTCCTTGGCCTAATGCATGTGATGTGAAGAAATTATCACAAGCGACATTTTGTCTTTAGTTCATGTGTCAGATCCATTGGCAAACCTCACACCTCGATTTTTCTCAGGTGCTTGTCCATGTAATCTTCCTGTATAGATTTGTCTCTTCAACACATAAGAAGTAACATTACTACACAATGTCCATATTATTACCCCATATTTTAAGGGTTTGCTCAGTATATATTGCGAGAATGGACAACATCCTCGGAAAGCCACCAGTTGCTCTTCTGCGGTTACATCTGCGCAAGGATTACAAGTTCTGAAAGTATTTCCAGCTACTTATCCCACAGAACTCTTACAGGTGCCAACTTGTCATTTACTCTTAATGCTCTTCAATAAGACTTGTCAGCAAAATGATGCAACAAAATAATTTCAGCAACATTATGGCAGGAAAGACGGCTGTAACTGTTTTTGATTCACTATATGATTTACACACACTAGGCAGTAATAACAGGCCAATACAGGCTTCAAGTGTGATTTCATCTAATGCTTCACAGCTATCCTCATAAACTCTTTGACCCTCAATATTAGTCATTTTCACCACAATACTCCAAATATTATCGTTCATTATAACTTGAAAAGGTGATTTTATATCACTCATTCTGACAATAGCATACCCTATCAGACTAGGAGTCAATTTTATAATGTTTGCACTAGGTGCTCTTCCAGTTAGCAGAAAAGGTTCTAAGCTCCATGTGATTTTTGTTGTCTTTAGACTGAACCAGTTTAACAGCTTGCATATTGTCATTTGAGGTATCAGTATCTGAGCTAGTCTTCTGAATCAGTTGGATGAATGTTGTCATCACTGATATAATTTTCTTCTTCATAAATATTCTCCTCACTGTCTTTTTGTCATGACAGCCACAATTACTACAACGGATACATGAACTGTATCTGTTCACAACAGTTGATAAAATGTAACAGATAGCAAAACTGTGGTATAATAATTGAAAACAATCAGTAGCTTGCATTGTTGTGTAACCTTTGCACATTACAACAATAAGGAATAAGATATTTACTTCGTCATAAAAAACCATTGTGCACATACCTCAGGCATGTAGAAATAAAACTTGGCTATGATATTCAGCTCCCCTTGGCCATACTGACCAGAGGAACACAAGTTTAGCAAATAAAGTTTTAGCAAGAGGAAAAAAATTCCCCCCCCCCCCTCTCTCTCTCTCTCTCTCTCTCTCTCTCTCTCTCTTTTTTACTGGAGCTTTAAGGTATTTTCAATGTCTAGAAAAACAAAGTCACCAAGTTTGGAACAATACCATTTAAATATTAAAAAGTTACAGAAGAATAAACTTCTTTTCTGGTCATGCTGACCTGAAAATAACAGCTGGTTTAAGTGCTTCACAAAATAGCTGACACCTCTGACAGAACAGGAGAAATAATAGGATGCAGTTTAGAGGAATCAGAAGAGGCGTGTAAAATTTTTTTTTGCATTGACCAAACATAAATTAAAAAACTAACTTACCAGATTTGTTTGGAACTATTTTTTAAATCAAACTGATTTTGAACACTTATTTTTTATTGCGGTCAGGCAGAAAGGTTGTGGTTAACATTATCTGGGATGTAAAAGGAATTTTTCTAACTGATTACCTTGCAAAGGGCAAAAACAGTAACTGATAAATACTGTGCGATCTTCTGCACTAGATGAAGAGATATGTAAGGAATGTACCTGCATACTTGAGATTCCGATACCAGAGGTAACTGAAGTACTATCCTCTCCTGTGCGGAAAGTACAGGAGCTGTCATTACATGTCCACTTGACTGCAAGTGGCATGTCAATGGTACATCTAGGCATCTAGTGCTCAAGAGACCAGGGAGAACTCATGGTGATGTACCGATCCCCCTAAACAACAACTCTGAGGTGCTGTCTTTTACTCAAATTGAGCCAGTGGGACTCACTTCACCTGTTTTGGGCAAACCTGTTTTGTTCCATGTCACCAGGAGGAAAATGAAAAAGGGTATGGGTCAATTAATAGTCAGCAGTTCAAATGTATGGCGAATGATGGTAGCCCTTAAAATGTTGAAAAGGCTTTCCAGCAGCCACTGACAGGATGCCAACTGCAGAATGAGGCGCACATTTGAACAAATGATGCCTGTTGTCTGGGCTCCAAGGTCGTACTTGGCCATTCCAGTGACTGACTGAGAAGGTTGGGAAGACCAGCCTTGTGTATGGCATTTCAATGAAGGTCACAACTTGCAGCATTCTCCCCAGAGCATGTCACTTTGGTTCTGAGTTGAGTGGTAGGACCGAACAAGAGTCTTTGAAGGCTGCGGCTTCCAGGTCTTGCACCATGTTAAATGCCTCCCATTAGGTGAGAGTACTAAAATCCTAACGGTTAACTGCCGACGCACTGGCAACAAAGTGCCAGAGTTTGAGGTACTCCTGAAAAGCAGTGAAGCTCACATAATACTAGGTACAGCGAACTGGCTGAAACCCAAAATTGGCAGCAGTGAGATTTTTGGGGAAAATTTAAATGTACATCGAAAGGATAGGCAAATGGAAAATGGAGGTGGTGTGTTTGTCGCAGTAGATAAGAAACTCAAATCCACTGAGATAGGCCTTGAAGCTGCATATGAGATTTTTTGGGCAAGACTTGAAGCTGCATATGAGATTGTTTGGGCAAGACTCAGTATCAGGGGTAGGCATAAAATTATAATTGGGTCCTTTTATCGCCCATCAGAATCATCTCCTGATGTAACCAAAAACTTTAGAGAAAATCTTAGTTCACTTGTACGTAAGTTCCCCAATCGTACTGTAATCTTCAGTGGAGACTTTAGTTAGCCAACAATTAATTGGGAAAATTAGTTTTGTTAGTGGTGGCTGTGATAAGGCATCCTGTGAAACATTACAAAATGCCTTCTCTGGAAACTACACAGAACAGATAGTTGGAAACGCCACTCATGATGAAAATATGTTGTATCTATTGGCAACAAATAGATGGGCGATTCCTTTGAGGATGTTCACATCAAAACTGGTACCAGTGACCATGACACAGCTGTGGCAACAATGATAGCAAAGTACAAAGGACAACTAAAACAAGCATAAATATTTATACGTTCAGCAAATTAGACAAAAAATCAGTAGCGTCATATCTCTAACAGGAACTTGAAACTTTCAGCAAAGGGCAGAAGCATGTAGGGGAACTATGGCTCAAGTTTAAAAGAAAGTTGACCATACACTGAATAGATACGTACCCAATAGAACAGCGCATACTGGGAGGGAACCACCATTGTATACAGTCACTGTAACGACACTTCTAAAGAAACAGAGATACTGCACAGTGTAAAACAAAACATATGGCTAAGAAAGAGCAATGTTGAATGAAACATGTTTGGCTGTCAAGGGATTCAATGCATGATGGCTTCAATGACTACAACAGCAGAATATTGTCAAATGATAAACCCATACAATTTTACCCTCTTACATGAAACACGAATAGGTGTTAGTGTCAGTTACAGTGAAAAACAGCTGAAATCATTAAAATTGAATAAAACTCCAGGGCTCGAGGGAATCTGTCAGATTCTATACTGAATTTGCAGCTAAAATTAGCCCCTCTTTGAACTATAATCTATCATAGATTCCTCTAACAAAACACCGTGTCCAGTTCCTGGAAAAAAGCACAGGTCACACCTGTCTACAAGAAGGGCAGTAGAAGTGATCCACAAAACTACTGTCCAATATCCTTGACATCGATTTGTTGTAGAATCTTAGTACATATTCTGAGCTCAAACATAATGAGGTATCTTGAACCGAATAACCTCCTCAACACTAACCAGCATAGATTCCGAAAAAAATCGATAATGTAAAACACAACTCACACTTTTCTCAAATGACATGCTAAAAGTTTTGGATAAAGACAGTCAGGTAGATGCAGTATTTCTTGATTCCAGAAAAGCATTTGACACTGTACCACATCTATGCTTATTTTCCAAGTATGATTATAAGTGGTATCAAGAGAAATTTGTGACTGGATTGAGGACTCTTTGGTAGGGAGGATGCAACATGGTATCTCGTATGGAGAGGCATTGTCAGGTGTGCCCCAGGGATGGGTGTTGGGGCCCTTGTTGTACTTCTTGTATATAATGACCTCACAGGCAATATTAATAGTGAGTTCAGCCTTTCTCCACATGATTTGGTCATCTATAATGAAGTACTATCTCAAAGAAGCTGCATAAATATTCAGTCAGTCTCGATAAGGTTTGAAAGTGGTGCATGGATTGGCAACCTGCTTGAAATGTTCAGAAATGTAAAAATTTATACTTCACAAAACAAAAAAAACATACTATCCTATAACAATAATATCAATGAGTCATTGCTGGAATCGGCCAACTAAAACATGTACTTGGGTGTAACACTTTGTAGGGATATGAAATGAAGTGATCATATATGCTCAGTCATGGGTGAAGCAAGTGGTAGGCTTCAGTTTATTGGTAAAATACTGGGAAAGTGCAATCCCTCTACCAAGAAGATTGCTTACAAATCATTCGTGTGACCAGTTTAAGAATATTTTTCAAGTGTGGAACCCCTTCCAAATAGGACTAAAGTTGTTTACTGAACATATACAGAGAAGGGCAGCACGAATGGTCACAGGTTTGTTTGATCTGTGGGAGGATGTCACAGGGATACTGAAGGAACTGAATGGATGACTCTTGAAGAAACATGTAAACTATACAGAGAAAGTCTGTTAAAATTTCAAGAACCAGCACGTGAGTCTAGGAATATACTACAACCCCCTATCTATCACTCATATTAAATGTAGAATAATTATTAAATTTAGAATTATTCTTGCATGCACAGAGACATTCAAACCATCACTCTTCCCATGCTTGAGCATTCAGATATTGATATCTGAATGGAACAGGAAGTAACCATAATAACTGGTACAATGGGATACACCCTCTGCCATGCACTTCATGGTGGTGTGCACAGTACAGATGTGGATGTAGAAGAGGCATGAATTATAAAGGAAATAAAAGAGTCATCAGGGAAATGCATTTGCCCACAAATACGTTTAAGAAAAAAATTTGCAGCTGGAAAATATCGTTGAGTCCAGTGAAGAAGTTACAGTAGCCATGGATACATCACGACTGGGAGACAGACACTCACTAGAAAAATGCCATACTTTGCTCTCGTTATGTCTTGTGTGTGTGTGTGTGTGTGTGTGTGTGTGTGTGTGTGTGTGTTTGGGGAGGGGGGGGGGGGGGGGGGGTTGTATGGAGCTTATGCGCGCTCAACTGCGAGGTTATGAGTGCCCTTATGAACATTAAAAGAAACAAATGTGGATAAAATTATGATAATATGATCATTCAGTGAGGATGAAAGCTATAAAATGACACTCATTCACTCACTCCCACCTCACTTGAATTGACCACATGATCACTATCACACACACGCTAAGACAATGGAGAAAGAGTAAAAGGTGCTATATAGAGATGAAACACAAGTACAACGATGGAGGAGCTAAAGGAAAGGCACAGGCAAATGTCACTGGCTGATCACTTGCAAAAAACATGGATGAGCCAGTCACCCTGTTAACACATTAAAACCTTCTCCATAAAGGCTTGGGAAATTGGTCAATTCAGAAAACTTCAAAATTTTTAACCACATACATTTGAAGATTACCTAAAATAGAAGTCAGAGCTGTCAGCAAATCTGCCACAGCCTGCTAGTTGGAAAATAAAATGCAGTCCTAAAATGTGGCACACTGTGCTCTGTATGCCACAAGCGACACATACTGGAAGTTCCTCTCTCCGGAGTAAGAAGTTATGCATCCCAGAAGTTATGCATCAGACGAGTAATGAGGAACTGGCTGGAAGGAGGTATGCCACAGCCCCATTGTGCATTGTGGTCTTTACTAGACAGATGGAGGAGGGGGGGGGGGGGGGGGGGGGCAAGGACAACTACTGTAGAAACAAACCTACAAATTCAGATTATAATGTCGTCTCATCTTTAACAGCTTTGTTGACCAGTTATTATGTTGAGCACACGTTAATTTTGAATTTGTCACTTTTTGTAACAATGGGAGGACGGTATCTGTAGCAGCGACACAACATTTTCATTTTCTGAAACTCTTACAAAAATTTCTGGTGCATCATTCTGGTGATATCATCACGCCTTTTCAAATATTCTGTGGATGCCAGAGTTTTACACCCAGACAAAATGTGTGATATGGTTTCCTTACAATCCAAACATTTCATGCAGCCAACATCTCTTCCTTGCGCCTGAAAATACTTCAATAGTTCCTCGTAGCAATGACCTGATTTTGCATCACCACCAGATATCCTTTGGTTTCCTCATAGAAATGTGTGTGTTCACTGGGAATTGCTCAATGTTTACAATTCAACATGATCCTGGTTGAAGTCATTCACGTTTCCCATGCATTTATTTCTCATCCATCTTATCAGCTTTGTGTTACTTCCACCTTACATCTCAAGACTGTTCCAGATATTTCTGGCATTTTAAGTGCTGTGTAATTTATCACTATCTGCACTGCAGATTTATGAATTGCTCTTACAAAATACTGATTTAGATTCCGAAGTTGCTGCTCGGTATCTATAAGCTCCCTGCAAGCAACAGCTGATTTGTGATGGTGGATGCCATGTTTTATGAGAATTAACAGTTTTTTCCCTATTAATTTCTTCCGGGTGTTTTTACCACCACTGTTTTATTCACTGTAGTTTGGTGTATGGTTTGAAATTAGCCACTTTGGATTTCTGGCTGGATGATCTAAATTCAGTGCTGTAGTTTTGATAAGACACCAATCTGTATACATTTTCTACATCCACATTTATACTCTTCAAACCACCTTACAATGTGTGGTGGAGGGTACTTTATTTACCACCATCACTTCCTCCCCTTCCTGTTCCAGTTGCAACTGGTTCATGAGAAGAACGAGTGTGGGTAGGTCTCAATGTGAGCTCAGATCTCTCTAATTTTACCCTTCATATTTCCATTTACTTCTCATATGTACTGAAAAGACAAGACACTATGACCTGCCACAGATCACCACCTACCCTGCTTTACACAATGGGCAAGCTTACAGCCTCTACTCTTTGTGATGAGGCACAGATGTCCACTGTCTTGTCAACTACTCATATTTTCACCTTCATTCAACAACTTTCCCCAATGCTCACAACAGTAGCAGGTGTCAAGCCATAACAGTCTGCCATTTGTCAAAGTTTCTTATGTCTACGGATTTCACAATTCGCAGTCCATATGGTCACTAAAATAATTCCGCAGTCATCTCTCCTCTCCTTATAAACCTTCCTTCCCAAGCCATATCCACGCAGCATCGACAGGCAGGATTCAGTCTCGCGATGGGCTGAGGCCATTATGTTTCGGCTCATCCATGTGTGTCTAGCAGTTTACATTCGTAGTTTGAAGTAGATTAAAAATGCTTTTATTTTTACCATATTAGGAGTAATGTATGAATTTTTATAACTGCAGACATGATACTCCCCCCATGAACCATAGACCTTGCCGTTGGTGGGGAGGCTTGCGTGCCTCACCGATACAGATAGCCGTACCGTAGGTGCAACCACAACGGAGGGGTATCTGTTGAGAGCCCAGACAAACGTATGTTTCCTGAAGAGGGGCAGCAGCCTTTTCAGTAGTTGCAGGGGCAACAGTCTGGATGATTGACTGATCTGGCCTTGTAACACTAACCAAAATGGCCTTGCTGTGCTGGTACTCCAAACGGCTGAAAGCAAGGGGAAACTACGGCCGTAATTTTTCCCGAGGGCATGCAGCTTTACTGTATGGATAAATGATGATGGCGTCCTCTTGGGTAAAATATACCGGAGGTAAAATAGTCCCCCATTCGGATCTTCGGGCGGGGACTACTCAAGAGGACGTCGTTATCAGGAGAAAGAAAACTGGCATCCTACGGATCGGAGCGTGGAATGTCAGATCCCTTAATCGGGCAGGCAGATTAGAAAATTTAAAAAGGGAAATGGATAGGTTAAAGTTAGATATAGTGGGAATTAGTGAAGTTCGGTGGCAGGAGGAACAAGACTTTTGGTCAGGCGAATACAGGGTTATAAATACAAAATCAAATAGGGGTAATGCAGGAGTAGGTTTAATAATGAATAAAAAAATAGGAGTTCGGGTAAGCTACTACAAACAACATAGTGAACGCATTATTGTGGCCAAGATAGACACGAAGCTCACGCCTACCACAGTAGTACAAGTCTATATGCCAACTAGCTCTGCAGATGACGAAGAAATTGATGAAATGTATGATGAGGTAAAAGAAAATATTCAGGTAGTGAAGGGAGACAAAAATTTAATAGTCATTGGTTACTGGAATTCGATAGTAGGAAAAGGGAGAGAAGGAAACATAGTAGGTGAATATGGATTGGGGGGAAGAAATGAAAGAGGAAGTCGCCTTGTAGAATTTTGTACAGAGCATAACTTAATCATAGCTAACACTTGGTTCAAGAATCATAAAAGAAGGTTGTATACATGGAAGAAGCCTGGAGATACTAAAAGGTATCAGACAGATTATATAATGGTAAGACAGAGATTTAGGAACCAGGTTTTAAATTGTAGGACATTTCCAGGGGCAGATGTGGACTCTGACCACAATCTATTGGTTATGAACTGTAGATTAAAACTGAAGAAACTGCAAAAAGGCTGGAATTTAAGGAGATAAACTGACTAAACCAGAGGTTGTACAGGGTTTCAGGGAGAGCATAAGGGAACAACTGACAGAAATGAGGGAAGGAAATACAGTAGAAGAAGAATGGGTAGCTTTCAGGGATGAAATAGTGAAGGCAGCAGAGGATCAAATAGGTAAAAAGACGAGGGCTAGTAGAAACCCTTAGGTAACAGAAGAAATATTTAATTTTATTGATGAAAGGAGAAAATACAAAAATGCAGTAAATGAAGCAGGCAAAAAGGAATACAAACGTCTCAAAAATGAGATTGACAGGAAGTGCAAAATGGCTAAGCAGGCATGGCTAGAGGACAAATGTAAAGATGTAGACGCTTATCTCACTAGGGGTAAGATAGACACTGCCTACAGGAAAATTAAAGAGACCTTTGGAGAAAAGAGAACCACTTCTGTGAATATTAAGAGCTCAGATGGAAACCCAGTTCTAACCAAAGAAGGGAAAGCACAAAGGTGGAAGGAGTATATAGAGCGACTATACAAGGGTGATGTACTTGAGGGCAATGTTATAGAAAGGGAAGAAAATGTAGATGAAGATGAAATGGGAGATACAATACTGTGTGAAGAGTTTGACAGAGCACTGAAAGACCTGAGTCGAAACAAGGCCCCAGGAGTAGACAGCATTCCATTAGAACTACTGACGGCCTTGAGAGAGCCAGTCCTAACAAAATTCAACCATCTGGTGAGGAAAATGTATGAGACAGGTAAAATAACCTCAGACTTCAAGAAGAATATAATTATTCCAATCCCAAAGACAGCAGGCTTTGACAGATGTGAGAATTACCAAACTATCAGTTTAATAAGTCACAGCTGCAAAATACTAACGCGAATTCTTTACAGGCGAATGGAAAATCTGGTAGAAGCCGACCTCGGGGAAGCTCAGTTTGGATTCCGTAGAAATATGGGAACACGTGAGGCAATACTGACCCTACGACTTATCTTAGAAGCTAGACTAAGAAAAGGCAAACCTACGTTTCTATGAATACTCTCTTTCAAATTCTAAAGTTGGCAGGGGTAAAATACAGGGAGCGAATGGCTATTTACAATTTGTACAGAAAGCAGATGGCAGTTATAAGAGTCGAGGGACATGAAAGGGAAGCAGTGTTTGGGAAGGGAGTGAGAGAGGGTTGTAGCCTCTCCTGATGCTATTCAATCTGTATATTGAGCAAGCAGTAAAGGAAACAAAAGAAAAGTTCAGAGTAGGTATTAAAATTCATGGAGAAGAAATAAAAATTTTGAGGTTCGCCAATGACATTGTAATTCTGTCAGAGACAGCAAAGGACTTGGAAGAGCAGTTGAACAGAATGGACAGTGTCTTGAAAGTGGATATAAGATGAACATCATCAACAAATGCAAAACGAGGATAATGGAATGTAGTCGAATTAAGTCGGGTGATGCTGAGGGGATTAGATTAGGAAATGAGACACTTAAGGTAGTAAAGAAGTTTTGCTATTTGGGGAGGAAAATAACCGATGATGGTCGAAGTAGAGAGGATATAAAATGTAGACTGGCAATGGCAAGGAAAGCGTTCCTGAAAAAGAGAAATTTGTTAACATCGAGTATACATTTAAGTGTCAGGAAGTTGTTTCTGAAAGTATTCGTATGGAGTGTAGCTATGTATGGAAGTGAAACATGGACGATAAACAGTTTGGACAAGAAGAGAATAGAAGCTTTCGAAATGTGGTGCTACACAAGAATGCTGAAGATTAGGTGGGTAGATCACATAACTAATGAGGAGGTATTGAATAGGATTGGGGAGAAGAGGAGTTTGTGGCACAACTTGACTAGAAGAAGGGATCAGTTGGTAGGACATGTTCTGAGGCATCAAGGGATAACCAATTTAGTACTGGAGGGCAGTGTGGAGGGTAAAAATCGAAGAGGGAGACCAAGAGATGAATACATTAAGCAGATTCAGAAGAATGTAGACTGCAGTACGTACTGGGAGATGAAGAAGCTTGCACAGGATAGAGTAGCATGGAGGGCTGCATCAAACCACTCTCAGGATTGAAGACAACAACAACAACAACAACAACAACATACTGTTTGGCAAGCCTCACAATCCGATTGAAAGCTTCTACTTTACATTCCTTTCTGGCCAGAAGTTACTACCTCACAAAAGCTCTACTGTGGCGACAAATCCATTACACTCTCAAACAAAAAGAAACACTGTGAGCTTGGAACTGCTCTGATAGCTGAACTGGTTTGCGTAACAAAGGACAGGGTTTGAAACATAATTCAAAGTTTCATTTCAGTGCATCAGTGCACATCTCATGGCAAAGCAAAGCAACATGATCCCACGGTGCAAAAGTGTGTGACAAGAATCATTTGTGGCGTAAATTCACGACCATTATGTAGAAACCTGTTCAAGGAACTTTGTATTCTAACCATTGCTTCTTGGTATATTTATTCCTTAATTAAATTTGTTGAAAGTAATACATATCTATTTCCAACCAATAGCTCAATACATGGTATCAATACTAGGAATAAGAACAATCAACATAAAGACCTAAAATCACTTACCTTGGTCCAAAAAGGGTTCCAATATTCAGGAACACATACCAATAAATTGTCAGCAACCATTAAAAACTTGGTTTCAGATAAAGCACGATTTAAACAGAGTTTGAAAGACTTTTTGATAGGCATCTCCTCTTACTCCATAGATGAATATCTCAACAGAGACTGTTAAGCCAGCTTAAGTAAAAATATCTGTTGGATTTCTGTTCTGACAGCACTTGGTCACAACAGTCAAGATTAAGTATTTTGTGTATGATAAATTTATTAATAGTGTGTAACAGTGTTTCATTCTGACTGCATGTTAATTCTGTAAATATTAGCTGCTCCAGTTTATCGCATTGTATTCACCTATTTTTGACAGTTTCCTAACAAATGATCATGGTAGTAAGTACTACATTCAAATGTTTTATGTTTTTATGTTATATTTTCTGACATGTTCCACACCCACGGGAATCATCTCATTTTTTGGGTCTATGGAACGAAAACTGAATCTAATCTAAATCTAATCTAATCTAAAGATAAAAATTGACATCTGTGTGCCATTTACATTTTCAGTTCTCTCTCTTAAATATTTGAAAAATAACTTGGGATTTGGAATTACAAAAGAAAGGATAGTTCAACTTGTTTTGTCCATTAAATGCACATGGACTTACAGATAAAATTAAAAAAATATTTTGTATACCTGAATGAAAATTATATATAGACATTGTGACTTACGGATACGGAGCCACTTTCAATCCCTACAAAAAGCTGCCTTGTTTCCACACAGTAAAATAGTGCTGTGGCCCCAGCTGGCATGTAATGGCAAACACTGGGCCAGTACTGGCCACTATCTCTCTTCAGCCAAATTCGCACAGTCCTGAAAATAGGAACGAATTTCGTTAATCCAAATGTTTCCAGAAAAATCAACCATTATGTTTAATCCGTATTCAAACATAATCAAAATCGCTGACACTTTCTCCATGAAAGTTTAGCTGCCAAATGACAAATCTATATTTATTAGGTCTCTATTCAACAAAATTTAACTCTCTATGGATGAATTCAACAAATCTGTAATGCTTGCAATACATTACTGTAAATGTACAGTGGGAAGCATTTTCTAGTAATTGCCGCACATCACACATTTGTAAGACTAAGTTTACAAGTGCACGAAATAGTTCTGAACTGTGAAAATTTTATTGAACCACTTGAGCAGTTGCATCTTGGGAGTTCCAAATAACGTGGACATATTTAAAAAATATTATATGATGATGATAATTTAGAGGTACAGCTGGATAAACAATTTTTGTGATAAACTTAATTACAAAATTGTAAGAGTATTTTTTTAAACACTACAAATTTGTCAGATTAGGCATTCACAAGAAAACTGCTGTTTTTACAGAAAATGAATCCAACTGCAATTTTTATGGAATAAATAGAAGTGTACTCATTCTTATAGCTGTTGGAGCAGATTAAGAGTGTGATTGTATGGTTGTAGCTGTTACCTTTGGGTTAGTACTGTTGTGTTATTTAGAACTGTTTCTGCATAAGTAGTTTTCAAAATACATAATTCAGTAGACGTTTTCTGTAACTTTCAGAGCTAACTGAGGAAGATGATAATATTCCTTATGGAGACAACGCTTCAGTTGCTTCAAGATCATGTGAAGCTGTTAGATGGAGACCAGTTTGGGTAAACATTAGTAATGGCAGCAGTGCTTTTGGCCAGATATCCAGATCGAATACCATACTCTAGTGAAATCAAAGGACCTATCGACTACTTCACAACACTTCATTGACACTCATCTTCTGGAACACACAGCACAACAGTTGTAATGGCACTCTTTATAAAAGAATCAAGGCAACACTCTCCATCTGACAGTCAGTAAAATGGAACATTTAATTGGAACAGCGTTCACATGTCAGTTGTCACTGTGCCACTTAATGGATTATATTTTTTTACTTCATTTTGTGTACCTTGTGTAGCAGATATGATAAGTCAAGGCAGATGGCAGAATATACAGTCCAATCTCCACTTTAATAACACAGCATTGTGGAAGGTTTAGAAAATGTGAACAGAGATCTTTTCGAGCTCGGACCACTCCAACAGCTGTCAAGGGCATGTCTAGTTCAACATATGGGGGAATTCCAAATACATCACACAGCCACAACAAACAAAAGTACCACAGAAATTCTGGACATGAGAACACGCAAAGGATTCTTCAAGTCCAACTATTACTTGCTACAACTAAATATTAATAGGTTAATCCCAAGAAACAGAACAACACAGAATAAAATTACAAGACCAGAGCAACACAGAATAAAATTACAAGACCAGACCCAGAATATTTGAAGACAAACAAAGACAAAATTATTGAAGAAATTAATAAAAATACAACTTCGCGAAGGCAATGTATTGGGGTCAACCTCGCAGGAAAAACAAACATAGATAGTGGAACACAACTTGTGATTAGGCCAACAAACACAGACTTCAGGCACGGAAGAAGTTTAGTAGTAACAGAATAATAGAAACACTGCAGGATTCCACACAGTCCAGAAACAATCCACAGAAGATATTAAGAGAGTGATAAGGGCACAGTATAAAAGTAAACTAAATGTAATCAAGAATGACTTCATGAGAAATTTCTACAGTATATTCAGGGAAAATATAAAGCTTATCAGCCTCCAAGTACCTGCTTTACAAGAACCAATCAATCTCTTGAAATAAATACTACAGAAAACTGTAATGTTCTTAAAAAGTACTCTGATAAATGCTTCAAGTGCAAGAAGCTTGAAGAAAAATCACACTTCATAAAAATTACAAAGAAAAAGTAAAAGGGATTCAGTTAGGACAAACACAGGCAAACAAGACAATCATAAAATGCCTAACATTTGCAGATGACATGACAATACTCAGCAACAATAGACAAGAAGTACTGAAGCATTGGAATACAAAAAAAAGTCTACCAGATTAGGTCTATAGATATCACATGAAAAAACACAATATATGGAAATAAAGATGTCACACAAACCATGCACATAAATACAGAAAGCCTAACAGAGTGGAAAAATTTAAGTATCTATGGGAATATACACAAATCTATATCTATACTTCACAAGCCACCATACAGTGTGTGGCTGTCTATATGCCTTGGTGTGAGCCCTAATTTCTAGTATCTTATCTTCACAGTCCTTATGCAAAATTTATGTTGGTGGCAGTAGAATCGTTCGGCGGTCAGTAGAATCATTCAGCAGTCAGCTTCAGTTACTGGTTCTCTTCAATTTTCTCAATAGTGTTCCTTGAAAAGAACATTGTCTTCCATTTAGGGATACCCATTTGAAGCTTCTCCATAATACTTGCATGTTGTTCAAACATATCAGTAACAACTCTCGCAGCCCACTTCTGAAATGCTTCAATTTCTTCCTTTAATCTGATCCCAACACTTGAGCAGTACTCCAGGATAGCTCTCAATAGCATCCTATATGCAGTCTCCTTCCAAAATCCACCCAATAAACAGAAGTCAACCATCCACCTTTTGTACCACATTCCTCCCATGCTCATTCCACTTCATATCGCTCTGCAACATTATACACAGTTATTTAAAAAGCAGGACACCACTAATGCTCTATCCGTATATTATGGGTTTCTCTTTTTACTCATCCACATTAACTTACATTTTCCTACATATAGAGCTAGTTGCCATTCATCACACCAATTGAAATTCTGCCTCAGTCATCATCTTCTATCCTCTCACGGTCACTCAACTTCGACACCTTCCCGTACACAACAGCATCATCAGCAAACAATCACAAACTGCTGCCCACCCTGACCACCAGATCATTTACGAATATAGAAAATAACTGTGGTCCTATCACACTTCCCTGGGGTACTCCTGATGATGAACACTTGCTGTTGAGGGCAACATACTGGGTTCTATTACTTACAAAGTCTTCGAGCCACTCTCATATCTGAGAATCTATTCAATATACTTGTACCTCCATTAACAGTCTGCAGTGGGACACCATGTCAATTGCTTTCTGAAAATCTAGAAATATGGAATATGTCTGTTGCCCTTCATCCAAAGTTTGCAGGATATCATGTGAGAAAAGGGCAAGCAGATTTTCACACAAAGATCCTTTCTAAAAAAATGCTGATTCGTGGATGTAAGCTTCTCAGTTTCTAGGAAATTTATTATATTTGACCTGAGAATACATCCTAGAATTCTGCAGCAAATCAATGTGAAGGATATTGGTATGTAATTTTTCATGACCATTCTTTTACCTTACTTATATACAGGAGCCACTTGCACTTTTTTTATAGTTGCTTTGGACTTTGCACTGTGCGAGAGATTTGCAATAACTGCAAGCTAACTAAGGGGCCAATGCTGTAGAGAACTTTCTGTAAAACTAAACTTGTATTCCATACATACCTGGCAACTTCTTTGTTTTCAACACTTTCAGTTGTGTCTCTGTGCCTGGGGTGCTTATTACTGTGTCGTCCATATGGGAGTCAGTCTGATGGTCAAATGATGGTTTGTATGAATCTCTTTTTGTGAAAGATTTCCAATTTCACTAATATTAGGTTTCTCAAACATCTTGGAAATGCTAATGTATAATAGATTAGTTGATTATCTGGACAAATACAACATTCTCATACCATCACAGCAAAGTTTTAGAACGAGTAAATCTACAGAATCAGCAATTGCCAGTCTGACAAAATACATTATGCAGTCCTTAGATGAAAAACAAGTTCTATCTGCAATGTTTCAGCATCTCCCCAAAGCATTCGATACTACTGACCATGAAAGCCCGAAAAGAAAATTGGAAAACTATGGTATTCGAGGGCAAGCATGGAAGTGGATAGAATCATACCTATGCAACAGGAAGCAATGTGTATCAATAGGGGGTGCATATGAGTCAGAAAACAAAACCATTAAATATGGAGTGCCGCAGGGATCGGTAACGGGCCATTCTGTTTGTTAATGACATTGAGTGCTGAAGAGAAAGATAAGAAGATACTGTATGCAGCTGACATGACAATACTGAACAATGACCAAACTGTGACACAGCTCGAGAGAAGAGCACAGCAGCTCAATGGCTCCTGGAAAATGGATTGTTTTAAACCTAAAAAGGACTATGTATGCAGTGTTCAGAAATAAAGAGAAGGCTGGCACTTGGGTTTAGAGGTGGATGAAACGAGACTAGAAGAAGTAGAATCCTCTAGATTCTTAGGTATTGCCATGATGACAAGCTGAAATGGAAACAACTTACTAATCCCATACGTAAGAAACTCAGCTCCATCATATTTATAATGAGGTAGCCAACACAGTATGTAGGGAAACTCAAACATTCAAGAAGAACGACTTCTGAAACATGCAGAAACTGCTTCAAAAGCAAAAACTGTTTCTCAGAACTTCACAGGTGGGAACTAGCGCTACAACATGTCCTTGGTTCTCGCCAGCCAACTGGGTTTAATTTATGTTAAGTTCTTCCGTCTCAGAGTTTCTTCACAGTAACTGCTCCTTTCTTCACTCCAGTTTTCTACATCTTTCATTGTCTTATTTGTCTATTTTTCACAGCCCCCTTCCACCTCAGTTAAGTACAATGTTCTTAGCTTTCCACACTTATCAACTCATGTATGATGCTTAAGCAATAATCTCTGTCCTTAACATTACTGTGTCTTCCACCTCTAAGCTCTCAGGTTTTCAAATCTGGTCCAATGCAGTCCCCAATAATCAGTCTTTTCTTCTCATCCCATGTGGTAAGTCTCCACTAACCTGCAGTTCTGGGTGACTTTCCCAAAATCTACCTCTTTTCCTAGACCTCTCCAGTCATTTTCCTTCACCCCTCTTCCTTACCCTTCAACCCTGCTGCCTGATGAAGGAGCCACTGGCTATAAAAACTTGCCTAATTACAATATTCTTTTATGTGTGCTTTTGCTGCCACTTGGTGAATAGATTTTTTTTATCTATCTATTTAAATAATTTTGTCAAAAATTGATTGTTCCATTGTTGCATTATTACAATTGTGCTGTGTGTTCTTTAAATACTGTTTTCTTTGGATACTTTCGTAGTATCTTATTTATTGTACATTACAGCATGGTTTTAAGAATTGTTGTCACTGTTTGCAACATATTTTCAGTGCTTTTTCGGCATACATCATGTCATCTGCAACTGTATGAGTGGCTGTTAGTAAACAAATACTAAAACATGAACTTACGTCTGTATATATAGTAGTTTGCATGTGTCATAAAAAATGTATTGCATGTTGCGTGAAGGCTACGAAAAGAGTAGCGGGAGTTCTGATGACTTCTGTTCCTTATTTATGTCACTGTGTGTGATGGGGAAGTGGTTCTTTCGCATGTGTGTGCTTAAGTGGTTCTTTCACATGTGTGTGCTTTCTGTTCTGTGTCCTGGGTCAGCTCCCTAGAGCAGTAAAGAGTGTTGCAAAGTGTTATGTTTTCATTCATTAGGTTTCCCCCTTTGACTAAAGCCTTTTGTATGTAGTAATTTTCTTATATTCTCAGTTGTCGGTATAAATGTTGCTATGTTTCAGGATGTGTTGATCGCTTTTGATATTAGTGGAGTTATGTTTTTCTTCATTACGTGTTCTGCAAAAGTTGAATGTGTGCTGTCATAAGAGCTTTCATGTGCTCTGTGTACCTTATTTGGAAATTTCTGCTTGTTTGTTGTACGTATTCGCCCGACAAGAGTTACAGGTGAGTTGGCATATTTCATCATTGTTGAATTTGACAGACATTCTTTTCTTTGAACTGTGTTGTTTGTCCTAAATGTTACTGGGATCCCTTGCTTTTTCAAGATGTTTCCAATTCTATGTGATATTTTATTACTGTATGTTGGTGTGTATCATCTGTGTCTTTTACCTGGTGTGGTGTGGTCTGCTGTGTCGTCTGTGTGTTCTGCCTCAGGGTTTCAGATCCTTTAGTTGTCCTCTTTAGTGGGTGGTTGCTATTTTTACATTTCATTTTTACCTTCTTGTTGAGCTTGTTTATGATGTCTGCCTGTAGTTATTTCCAATAACAATTTGTCTGATTATATTTAGTTCCTGTGCATAGTCTTCTGGTATAAGAGGTGTTCTGCTCACCCTGTGAAGTATGTGTGGGAAACTGGCACATTTATGCACTGTCGAGTAGTTGGATGAGCTATGGATAACAGTGCTCATGGGTGTGGGTTTTCAGTAGATGGAAAATTCATGCTGGTGGTTGTTTTTCGTGACTATAAGATCCAGGAAATTTAGTTTCTTGTTGTTTCTTTTTCCATTGTGAAGTAGATTTGTGGGTATATTCTGCCGATATTACTCTGTAGCTCTTCTATCCTACTCTGTGTTTCATCTATAGGACAGATTATGTCCTCCACATATTGGTACCAGTAGATTACTTTGTACTCTTCTTGTTTTACAATGCTGTTGAATATTGTGTTCTCTATATGATCCAAGGAAATGTTGGCTAAGGTTCCACTGATGGGGGACCCCATGGGCAGCCCCTCTTATTGCAAACAGAAGTAGTTGTTGAAAGTGAAGTAGTTTTGTTCTATGATTAGCCTAAGAATGGATGAGATTTCATTTATTTCTATCTCTGGCAATTTCTTATATTTTAACTGTTGCTCTATAATGTTTGTAGTTTCTTCTGTGGGAATGTGTGTACATAGATGTTATGTCAAAAGGTACCAGTTTTGCTGTTGGGGAGGGGGGATGTTGACATACTTAATTTTCTCTATTATGTCTCCTGTGTTTTTGAGGCTTCTGTTGTTTGTGTATGTGAATGTTTTCTGTAGGGATGTGTGCACGTGTCTCCCTAGTAGGTAAGACAGAGCTTTTCTGAAGTCCATTACTGGCCTAACTGGGATGAGAGAGATGGTTATCACTGTGGCAGTCAGGGCTGTTAACATGGATTTACCCTAGAAGTGTTTGCTTTGTTTTCAATGAGTTATGTTTTTTGTGTGCGTTTGACCATTTTTGTGACGTCTGATTAGTTTGGTGTTTGTCATCATGTTTTTTTTTCTTTTCTTTGTGTGTGTGTGTGTGTGTGTGTGTGTTTTATTTAGATTGTGTTTTAACTCATCTAGTGAATATATGTGTTTTTATTGTTTTGATGGTTTACGAGTTGTCGAGATTTTGGTTTCAGTGGCATTTTGCGAGTTACTTCGGTGTGTGAAGTTTGTGATTGAGGTTTCTTTTTATTTTATTTTTATTTGTGGTTTGCCAGTATGTATCAAGTAGGTCAAGGGAAATGTCTTGATTCCACTTTTCAGAATATCAGATGTTGGTTTCTTGGTACTGTGGGCTTTGCTTGAGCTAGCTAGGTTGAGTGGACTGTATGATTCCTGTTGGTTTTGTGGCTGAAGCATCATGTCATAAGTTGAGATTTCTTTTTAATATTTCTTTTGGGATAGTGTGATGTTTTGTACTGTTACTTATTTAGCTTGTCCCTGCCCTATTTATTGTGGCTATTGTTATTTTCATTTTATTATTGGAGTAAGACGTTCTTTTGTTTTTACCTTTGTTCATGTTTGTTGACATATGTGTACGGTGATGACATCAGCACCATATTGTATACACTGGAAGTAGGTGTTTCTGCCATACTGACGTCATGGGTCAAAGCAGACAGGTGGAATCAGACACTTCCCTAATGTTCACCAGCTGAGGAGCCTACGAAGTTACATCATGTGTGAATGTTCATACATTTACCAAAATCCTTGAAGGCCACACAAGAACTTTTTCTCAAATTAGAATCTTGGCATGGAATGCTCCTTTTGAATTTGTGGGGATTCCAAATTTCTTGTTCTATGTCTGATGGAACTTGTGGAATATCTTTGCACCAGATTACATTGCTCCATTTCAAACACTAGACAAGGAGGCTGTATACACGAAATTTATTTTTGTGCCTTGCATTGTGATTGTGCAAACCACAGTCCAGCTCAAATTGATTTTAATGCCACCAATAAGAAATTCCAAGGAAAAAAACTGTACCGGGAAGATAGTATAAGAATCGCAAGCTCCCTAAAGAAGCTTAGGCAAGATTAAAAGTTGTTTACTTGGCACAGAATTTCCACTGGCTGTTTCAGCTGAATATATACTTTTTATACTTAATTTTAAATGCACTGCTCTGGGAAATAATTCCTTGAGACCAGGAGAAAAAATGCTACAATTTTTGTTCACATCGTGAGAGAGATATCCACCAACTAAATATGTTAAAATGAGCTTCTTGATATATTATCAATGTAGAATGACTGAAATATGTAATTTAATTAAAAATGTGCAACTAAGATAGAACAATAAATGAGAATTATCTTAAACATCTAAATAGTTGCTGAATCTCTTAAGATTATTACATCAACTATGAAGCAATTATAGTGTATAATCCATCCTTTAAAGCCATTGGAGGAGCATTTATGCAGATTAAGCATAAGCACAGGTCAGTAACAATCCTTAGGAGACCCTTGTAAATGAGGTAAATTTCATTACAATGACACACTGCTTTGTTATGAAGACAGAATCCTAAGCATGCAAGAGAAACTCACAAAATCCAAGTAGAGCTGCGTGATCCCCACAGTCAAAGGCTTTGCAAAGTCAAAGAATAACTTTCCTTGCTATGTCTTGTGTGACCTTTATTTGTGAAGGCTTGTATACCTTTTTCTGTGCAGAAACTTTTATGAAAGCAAGCAGGCAAGTTATGCTCAGCAGGATGACTCAGAATTTAGTAGAACACTTTCTCAAGGACTGTGACAAAAATGAAGCTATAAATTTATGGCCACAATCAGTAAAGTGAAATTACTAATTCAAATGTTTTCAATGCTTGCATGGGTACAGCACTATGTGTTATGGACTTTCGTCCATACAGCGTAAGGTGATCGCTGAAAGCTTGCAGCACTGTTAGCACCTTTCAACTGCTAACCTCTAATAAGTACAAACAAAAACAATAGGCACCTATAGACCTGTGACAACAGTGTGGTGTTGCCATTTCTACCATTCCCAGCCCACTGCAACCGTCATTAATCAACATATGGCGGCTCAACTATAATAACCAATTTGGTCATGCCTAAGGTGAAACACATCTGTTATGGTCTTCAATCTGAATACTGGTTCGGTGTAGCTCTTCGCCGTAGTCCATCCTGTGCAAGCCTCGTAATCTCCGAAGAACTACTGCAACCTACTTCAACTTGAACTTGCTTACTGTTTTTATCCCTTAATCTCCTCTTACAGTTTTTACTGCAATTCCTTGTAATACCAAATTGACAATTCCTTGACACCTCAGATTGTATCCTACCAAACAATCTTTTTTTTAGTCAAATTATGTAACAAATTTATTTTCTCCACAAATCTGTACAGCATCTACTCATTAGTTACACAATCAGGCCACCTAATCTTCAGCATTCTTCTATGAACTATATTTGAAACACTTCTCTTCTTCTCTGAGCTGCTTATGGTCCATGTTTCACTTCTATACAAGGCTACACTCCAGACAAATTTCCAGGAAAGAGTTACTAACACTTGAATTTCCTCTCTACTTCAGCAAGAATTTCCTCTCTACTTCAGCAATCATCAGTTATTTTGTTGCCCGAATAGCATAACTCATCTAATACTTCCAGAATCTTGCTCCCTAATCTAGTTCCCTCAGCACTCCCTGATTTAATTTGACTACATTTAATTACCTTTGTTTAATTTTGTTGATGCTCATCTTATAACCTCTTTTAAGTTCACTATCTATTCCATTCCACTGCTTTTCCAAGTCATTTACTGTATGACAATTACAATGGCATTGGCAAACTGCAAAGTTATTTCTTCTCCCTGAATGTTAAATCCCTTTCCAAGCATATCCTTGGTTTCCTTCTTTGCTTGCTCAGTGTACAGATTGGAAAACATTGAAGATATCCCACACCCTTCCCTTAGTCCCTTCTCAACTAATGCTTTCCTTTCATGCCCTTCAACTCTTGTAACTGCAGTCTGGTTCCCGTACAAGTTGTAAATGCCCTTCACTCCCTGTATTTTATACTTGCTACCTTCGAAATTTAAGAGTGTAATCCAGTCAGTACCATCAAAATACACTCATGTTCAGTTCAGGAAAAAAAAAAAAAAAAAAAAAAAAAAAAAAAAAAAAAAAAAAAAAAAAAACCGAACACTTTGAACGACCAGAGATAGCATGTTTATATCCACACGATACATACATTAGTATGCTCTGCAGAAATGATTATCATTTGAATTATGTCGGCCCATGGATTCAAGGTCAACATCTATGCCGTAGCACAACGCCACCTACTGGTAAAATGTGCCTGCGGCTCTTGTTATCACTATAAACCTAAGGCATAGGATTAGTATGACTTGAGCAGACGTGCAGGGTGCCTCACATAAATATGCGCAAACCATACTGTCAAATCAGTGAATTTGAAAGACGGCTTGTTATTGGCATGAGACAATGCGATATATCGATCTGGGATATTGCTGCTCATGTGGGCGAAGTGTTTGGGTAGTGCAACAGGTGTGTGCATAATGGTTCAGGAAGGTCGTAGAATATGACAAGATGGGTTAGGTTACGCCACACAGATTACGCCCTGAGAAGATCAACAACTCACCTGAATGGCACTGTAGGACAGATCTACACCCTCCTCAGCTCTGGCACAACAGTGGAACAATGTATCATACCATACACTGTCAGGGATGACAGCCCACACCATTTATTAAGGCACGGGTTACGTGTGCATCATCCACTTCTCTGCCTATCTTTGACGAATGTGCAGAAACATGCTAGATGGCAACAGCGTACAGAATGACATCACTGGGGACAGGAATTACATCAAATAGTGTTTGCAGATGGATCCAAGTTCTGTTAAGTTGAAAATTATGGCCACATTTTGGTTCACCATAGACAGGGGGAGCGGCATCAAAGTGATAGCATTCGCCCAAGACATACAGCACCAACTCAGGGCCTTATGGTGTGTAATGCTACTGGATACATCCACAAATCACAGCTGGTGAATGTCCAGAGCACTGCGACCAGTGTGACCTATGCGAATGACATCCTACGACCTGTAGCTATACCCTTTCTGCACAACACCACAGATGCCATTTTTCAGCAAGATAATGCATGACCACATGTTGCTACACAAACATGTGCCTTTTTGGTGTCACAGGATGTCAACCTTTTGCCCTGGCCTGCCAGATCACCAGACTTGTTGCCAGTCAAAAATGTGTGGATATGGTGAAACGAAGGGTGCAGGGCTGTGACCCAATGCCAACCACTACAGATGAACTTTGGAAACAGGTGGATGCAGCATGGATGGCTATGCCACAAGACGCCATTCACACTTTATACTAGTCAATTCCATTACGCATGGTACAAGTTTTCAGGGCCCATGGTGGACCCTGTACCTAGTAGGCAACAGAGCACATGCTGAACCACAGTGACTGAAATGTTAATCACTTCTGTGGAAGATACTAATTTAAATGTCCTGTGAATATGAACTTCCTCTATTTCTACTCATTCAAGATGATCTGTTTTTTTTTTTTTCTCTCTGAACATGAGCGTATTTTTCTAAATCTACAAATGCTATAATAAGTTTTGGTTAACCCTTTCTTCAACCTGACTCCTAATAAGGGAAACTCCCTATCGCACTCCTCTCAGATTTAATGGTAAGATGGCCGACTGGTTAGCCCGTCATAAACTCAACACATATGAAGCATGTAAATAAGAAGAAGCTGTACTGAGCTTTGAAAAAGGCAGGAAAAACAAAACAGTGAACAACCCAAGTTCAAAATGTGCAAACTCCAACAACAATAGTGTCTTGATTATATGGTCACAGTGTTGGACTGCGAAGGGGGAGATCCACGTTCAAATGTCCCTCCTGACCCATATTATCTTTTCCACGGAACTTTGAACTGTCCCTTCGTTCATTGATATGTGTTTTTGCTGTATTCAAATTTGTGTCTGTCTGCAACAGCAAGGTGTAAGCAAGGTACCTCCTGACGTATGTACCTCTTACTCATTCCAAACAAGTACCATGTTATGACTCTTGCATTTCATTTTGGATGTTCTGACCCTTGAATTCCTTTGTGGTAACACTGTTCACACATGTTTGTTATTTCCATATCTGTGAGAGGTCTATGCACCATCTCAGCTGCTCATTACTCATCACATTAACCAATGTATACTCTGACAACTGCCAAGGCTATAGAATGAGAATGGACATGTCAATGACCAGAGAGAAAAACTCGTAATTTTGTCGAAAAAAAGAAGAAGAAAAAGAAATCCAGAGTATGAGTGAGGTTAGAGCCTTCTGGACATCTCGCTTAGCAGTCCAACACTATGGCCATACAACCACACCACCATGATTGTGGCTGCTTGCTTGGTGTTGCACACCCTAAGCTTGGACCATGCACAGTTTCTATTTTACTTCCTTTTTCACAGCTCAGTACACCTTGTTTCTGTTCTTTTGCTTGATCTGTATTCGGTTTGTAACAGGCTATCCACTGGGCCATTTTACCACTAAATCTGAGGGAGATACAATGAGGAGTTTCCCTTGTAAGATAGAAACACCTAAAGCCAGTATTGCCTCGTATGTTCTTACTTTTCTCCGGGATGCAAAATGATCTTTCCCACAGTCAACCTCTTCTACCAATTCACAGAGTCTGTAGTTTTTGGGACTTCATATTTAATGACGAATATGATCTCTTTTAATATGTTCTACATGGCTGTGAACTCTATGAGAAGTTACTCACTTTTGTAAATAATTTGTGTCATAAATCTATGTACGCTATAAAAAACAACACACCCTAATGTAACTATATGTTTGCCTTTGTTTGATCTACCCAGCTGCTGATAAACGGGAATAGACAACAGCAACATTAAACATTATGATACAATAGATTATTTTACTGCATATAGATGTGTGTTGTGGTAGCCCTAAGCAGGTAACACCAGATGAAGGGTTAAAGTCAGAATTATATAGTTATGAGACTGATTACTGGCATAAATTATACAGCTACAGAGAATTACTACTTTTTTTTGACATAAATTTTTTAATATCGTTAGTGGTTTTATTTCCGAAACTAACTCGTATCTGTTCGTGGTATATGTAGTATCCGCTAACTCAAATTAATGAATCTTTATTTAGTTGTTTATTACCGGCTGCAATGAGAGACAATTTATAATCTATTTACATGTCGCAAGATCCACGTTCTCCATATAAGAATGTGTACACTGGTAACAATACGACGGCATTATACAAAAATATGAATATTTCTAATCAAATTTTGTGTACTCGTCTGATTTTGTCTAGAAACTGTTTGGCCACTCATTATTGTACTTTGTTGTCAAAGTCACGTTTGTCACCACTCTACTGTCGCTTTGCAGTTTTCACTGGGGCAAGTAAGTCACACATAACGGCTGCCAAAAGATTCTGGACAAGAGGTCAACACAATTCAAGAGTAATACTAACTCTACACTTGGGTGAAGGAACTAATGTCATTAACAGAAGTAAACTCACCGGTCGTCACATACACTAATGACGCCATCCTCGCCTGGAATGATTATGGCAGCATTTACATCGTCGTTACAACCTTCGAGTTTGTGAAGCAAGGTAGGCTTTTTAGTTACACTAAATCTGGCACTATTCGAAGATACAGGTTTAATTTCCGCAGCCATGTTTCCTAATCATGTCATACCAGAGTCGTCATACTTTGACCCGCAGACAGTAAACAAAGACGCACCACTGGTTTTTAATATCTCTGGACATAGATGTTGAGAAACTCGTCGTAAGACAGCCAATCATGAAGAGTGACGTAAATGTGTAATCTTTGTTTGTGACAAGTCTGTGTACAGTTGTAAACAATGGCTGCCGAATTTGATGTTGATTTCGTTGACATTACGTTACGTGTAAAATATTCTTCCTGTGGAAGCAGAAACGTTATACTGATGACGTAATTAAATGAGTATTTAAAAATCCATGACAGTAAGGAAAGAGGTACGCCATCTGCTTGCTACTTTAAGAGTGAAAGCATATTTTAGTTCTGGAACACTATTGACATGAATGAAAATGACAGTCTCGGATGGGTCCCCCGTGCGGCTTAAAACATAAAATATTGCCAAACTGCAGCGATGACAGTGATTTGCATCAGTTTGCTCCTTTATTGATGATTGTTCGTCGACAATGGGTTGTCTTGACAGTCTCCTGCTTCGGTCAATGAAGTACCCAAAATTTTTCGTATGTTACCGCAATATTTCCTGAATCATTTGCTGGTAGCTCAAGATTTGAGGTTCACTGTACATGACACTTGCAGTTTTCCAGTCAATTGACACTGCTTGCTCAATTCAAAGCTGGTATCTTATTGGTATAAAACTGTTCTCGATTATTGCGAACCATGGCACACTTTTTTCAGAACAGTTTTGCTAGTTAACCGCTAGTAAGAGTGATTTATGGTAATGATGGTATTCTTACCTAACAGCAATGGAGAAAGCTGGAACAAGATTTTGTTTGTTGGTAACATACATTTTGAATCTTTGATAAAGCTATGCTATTGCTGTTCCAATACTTTATGTAAACTGATTTGTATCTTCCTATATTTATCGATGGATTTTAATAATTGTTTCTCATAATCTGCCCTAATGTAAGGCCTTAAACAATTCCCGTTTCAATGTAATAATCCCAAAAAACCCCTTTATATTGTTATTTTGCCTTTACATTGACATTTGTATTTTCTACTGTACAAGACCTGCAAATGGGACTGAGTAACGTGCAAAGTTGACTCCAGTAGTTAGTCCACTCTGCATGATCCAATGTTCAATATTGTGTAAATTCAGTGTCCATAAAGATCAAAATGAACTTGCTCCAAATGCATAATTGTGAATCATGCATTTAATATTGAAAACAGCTCTGTCAGTTGATCCATGTGAGTTACAATGTTCAGAAGGTTGCTTTTTGTTCCACACTGCTGCATTTGTACTATCAATGGTGTTGTTACTTAATTTGACAAAAAATTACCATGTTGTTTTACCACTTATTTGGATATCCAAGCCACTCGAAAACATGTTCAGCTGATGGAGTTAAATTCTCGTAAAACAACCTCTGTTTACAGTAATATGTGTGAACAGATATTCAACTTTACCAGCCAGGAACTGCATCAGGGATATGACCTACCCCCATATGTGATGCTCCTAAATGTGATTGGCACTACAATAAGAGCTTTTGATACTTGCTGCCCTATCTTCCCAGCCAGCATCACATACCTATCTTTAATACTGACGAAATATACAGAATCTAGTGGCAAATGGGATGAGAGGTAACTTTCGAGTTTTGTGAATAGTTATGTTTGGCATCACTGCCATATTGTGAGGCCTAATGATCAGAGACAAGTTATGTACTTGTTAAAGGCATTGCTGCCATCTCAACTGTTTGTTTACCTTAACCTTTCAACTGGATGTGTATATTTTTTTTTTTCAGTATCTGGCAGATTTCCAATTACACATCTCATCTGCAACCCATTATAGATGTTTGTACCAGAATATAAAACCTTTCAGAACCCTACAAGAGGGCATTCTACAGTTTGACATAGGATACAACCCAGAAGAAATTTATAGAAAGTGACATGTAATATATACTGAACTTATTTTCTTTTTCATTACTTTGGTTCTGAACAGCTGAGATTATTATATATTCACTCATAATTATTAATAAGTATCATTGTGGAGTATATGTATTGGCTTGTAAATTCAAAAATCCCAAGGTTCCTGAAGAGGTTTCTGCAAAATGTGCCATCATCAACAATACATAATATTCTCAGTGGCTGCATCGTTTTAACTTCCTTGCCACAGAAAACTACACCACAAGACAGTATTAAGTGAAAGTGTGAAAAGTAGCCTTTGTTAACAGTTCTTTCTGCTGGCAGCTGGGAGGAGATGAGGCACTGGTGGAAGAAAAGCTGTGAGGGCCAGTTGTGAGTCATGCTCAGATGGCTGAATCAGCAGAGCATTTGCATGCAAAAGGCAAAGGTCCCAGTTTTCAGTCCCAGTCTTCCACACATTTTTAATCTGCTATCATTTATGTTGATCACAAATGGTCCAGATGTAGAAATATGCAGGACACCAGAAATAATGTTTCCTCCTGTGCTACAATTTTTTTAATGGGGCCTCTCAGTTTTCTGTTGGTAACATATGTTTCATCCATTCTAGGGGGAGGGTGCCTTTAGTGCCATATTGCGTTAGTTTCTGTAGCAATATAGTTTGATTTGATTGATTTATTTGTCGATGCAGGTAAAAATTGATTACCCATGGCTTTGCTGAAGGACCCATCCTGCGAGTTTCCTGAATTAAGTTAGTTAGGAAAACCAACAGTAACCTAAATTATGACAGCCGGATAGAGAAAATTCCAGGCTTCTGAATATGAGGTCGGTGTCTAACAGGTGCACTGCCTTATTTGATTTGTCTCTGGTGTAAAATGTTCTTTGATTTACACACAGTGTGATCCACATAATTTATAATGTAAAATGTAGTTTTGCACTGCATTGCCGCACATACTAAAGACACACTCTTGCAACTCCTGGACCATGGACGTGCTACTATACCCCTTACAGTGAGTTTATTCTGTCCGGAAAACTGACTCCACACTCGTAAACATACAGGTGTGCCCCATGCACTTCATGTCCTCACCTCAGCCCATCTGAAGAAACAGAGTCCACATTCCACCTGCTCTTCCCTCCCATACTAAGTGAGATGTTGAGCTCAGGAGAATGGCAAGATATTACTGTCAGACACTGTAGATTCTGGCACATAATTTTCTTGTAAAAGTGTTGTGTTGTCATTATTCCGAGCCTAAGTAATCTTTAATTGTATAATATGCATTTTGTTTTAACCACCTTTCTTAACAGATGTATATTAGTAATCTTTTTTATCTACGTAAGAAGTTTATTACACTATTCTGTTTCCAGGTAAAATATTGTTTTTATTTTTTGTTTGTTCTTGTGAGTCATAACTGGCTGTTGTTTTAAAGATTTTGTGTAGAACTATTAATGAAATACTTAGTAATGTTTCCCCAGATATGCACAACAGATTGCTAGATGCATTCACTTGGTGCAATAAAGATACCCAGTATTTTTTTAATAGTTCTGTACCATGAGCCCAACTGTTGCTACTACTACTACTACTACTACTACTACTACCACCACCACCACCACCACCACCACCACCACCACCAGTTATTACACTTACGTGGCTTTCTATAGTTTAACAATTGTGTCCATGTTATGCATCTTTATCCCCCCCCCCCCCCCCCCCGAAAAGAATCACGTAACGATTTAATAGTGTCATGATAAGTGTCCGATTCCACTCATCTAATTTGACCCGTGAGGTAGTGGTGTTGTGCTGTATGACGTCACCATGGCATGGCGTTTTTGAGTTGGTTCATGTTTGCAGTTGTCACCACTCTTGTGGTGAATGTTGAGTTTCAAAGTTCTTTGTTTTACATGTGATATTTGGTCTTTTGACTCTGTGTAATCATGTGTGAAGTAATTTTTGGAAAAGAGTACTTCATCACCAGTGAGTAACTCTCATTTATTGGTTTGAGGTTGTCCACGTTCGTGTTGATGGTAGGTATGATAAGTGTCGTGTGTTTCTTGTGCACTGAAATGTGATAATATTTATCTTTTTTTGTTAGCAATGGATAAATTCTATAGTTCTTTGCTCTGTGTTGTCGGACGATGACATAATTATGACAATTCGGTTGTTGCAGCAGTTTGGCTTGATTGCCAACTGTGACCTGCCATGTTTGTGGTGAGATTGAAGTTGACGAGAATCCTGGCTTCTGATACCAGGGATCTCTACATGCGGCAGTGTTGCAATGACAGTATTTGGCAATCCATTAGGCTGGGGACCTTGTTCAAGAGATATAGGTTAGCCATTAGGGAGATTGTTTTACTTATGGTTTTATTTTCCATGCTCTTTAGATTTTCTTGTGCATGAGACAGGAGTAAGTGTGAGCATTGTATAAATATCAGATTTGTTTTCTTTTTGTAGGGAATTGTGTTCCAAGTTGTGAAGCATAGAGAGAAGTTGAGAATGGGAGGAGTTAGTATGGGAGGTGGTGTTCTTGTGTTGGTTTGTGGGTCTGAGGGAGCTGTTATTTCAGAAGAGTGGATATTCAGATTGTGTTTTTCGGGTATAGCATAGTTGGACTAAGAGGTAACTAGTGAGATTGATGCAAGAATATATTTCTTCTTAGAGGGGTTTGGGAAAAAGGAGGTTTGAGTATTTGGTAGTAAATCATAGCATTGAGTTTAAGGATTATGAGAGCAGGGTTTGCACAATTACAATGGAGGTTTTTTTTTTTTTGGAGGGGGGGGGGGGGGAGGGAGAACTCTTCCAATTTGCTGGTGGAAGAGAGTTTCAGAAAATTATTGAGTATTTCAGGTTTCTTTTTTAGTGCAATAGTAAGATTGTATAGGCCAATGGTTGTGATATGGCGGGGTTGGGTTTACTGGTGAAGGGGGGGGGGGGGGGGGGGTGGTTGGTGTGGTTTGTGAGGTATTGGGTCAGGTTTTGTGAAGGCACAATGGACTTAAGAGTTGCTTTGTTTTGGTTTTTGACAACCTCTTTAAAAAAGTAAAAATAGAAAAATATTGTGTGTTGTTTTTCTTTGTAGGTGTAGTGTTTGGGAGTGATGTTGGGTGGGTTGATGTTGGTTTATAGGGGGAAGGGCATTTGCAGGCTGGTGTTGTTGGGAGAATCTTTTTTTGGATAATGTGTGGTAAAAGGGGAGAGGGCAGGGTGGTGGCCAACATAGGTGTATTCACTAGAGGTTGAAAATACCACTTCAGTTGTAAATTTCTTCTATTATCATTACTGGTTTTGGGCTCTCATAAGCCCATCCTCAGATGCCACTACTGTGCTATGGCCCCCGAGTGCTGCAGTGGACTTGTACTTGGTGCGCTATGCTACCTATGTGCGCTCATAGCTGTGCTACCTATGTGTGCTCATAGGTAGCGCAGTGCACCTAGTACACGTCCACCACGGCACTCAGGGGCCACAGCACTGTTGTGACATCTGAGGCTGGGCTTATGATAGCCCGAAACTGTTCTTGATAACAAAAGAAAGCAGTATTTTCAACCTCTAGTATAATGCTCAGTTGCGGGTGTTCGTCCAACAGGATTGTTTATAGTCGTATTTGTTGGTGGCTTTGGTTGGCAAGTAAATTTTTTGTGTTTTATTTTGTTTTTCTTGTATTATTTGTGGTTTGTTTTGCTGTGGTTTTTTTTTTTTTTTTTTTTTTTTTGTTCGAATGAATCTGGGGTTGTGGTTTTCGATTTGTGTGTGAGGTTTTGGTCTCATTTCTGTGTGTTGATCTTTGTAGGTTATGTGCATCTTGCAATGCAGTATTTTTGTCTTGTCTTTTGTTTAAGGTATTAATGGCTTTGTTTGAGCTATAAACATGAAGCGAAATTTATGGTACTGCATTTTTCAGTTGAATGTGATGGTTTTTTTTTGTGTGGAGGCTTTCATTTGAGCTACATAGGTACAGTGAAAGGTGTGGCTTCTGTGGTTTTTGTGTTTGTAACATTGTGTCATATTTTGAGGATTTTTGGTGTTTTGTATTGTGGATGCCATTTGTTTTGAGGTGGTGCTGTTTTTCATATTGTTGTGTATTTAGCTTGCTCCTGCCCTGAACACCCTACCACCTACAGTTGCTCCGTTAGTTTCATTGTATTGCTGGAGTGAAATATTGTCTTGTCATTTTTATTTTTAGTTGTGTATGTGTATGTAGTGATGTACTCACCATATCAGATGTGCTGCAAGTAGGGGGTCCCCCATGTTGATGATGTCATGGGTCAAAGCACGCGGGTGAAATCAGACACCCCTGTAATGCGATATTGATTGTATGTAGGAATAGTATGTCATCTTAAGATATGGGCCGCTACAAACTGATCCAAACTGATGATAGAACCATAAGATGAAACATGATGATGATGACCTTCTTTAAGATAGTATCCGGATCATTCCACATCAAGTGGACCAGGTGTCCCTCATTGACCATTACTGAATCTAATGAAACTTTATGGGAAGGTTCCACAATGTGTTGGACGGTGTATACAAAGTATCAGCTCAATATCTCCTTTGGTTCCATTTTTACAGCCTGTTATAGATAGGACTCCCAAGTTTGCACCACATATACGCATGGAAAAGTGCCAGCTCTGTATAACTTTTATGAATGGTATTCTTAACTTAAAAGTTATTGTTTTTGTATACTTAAAGTTTTTATGATGAATAAGAATAAATTACTGGTTAGATTTGTAAAGACAGCTGGTGATAGCTTTAATTTTTCAATATGGGCAGAAAATTCATTGTGCGAATTGGAGAGCTCATCTTTAAGGCATAAAACATAATTGCATGGATGAATTCAGCCAGAAATTGATAATACAACTCTCAGTCACGTTGTCTTCTTGTGCATTTTGTACCACAATCTGTGTCCTCCTCTGTCAAAATAATGTTGTTGTTGTTGTTGTTGTTGTTGTCTTCAGTCCGGAGACTGGTTTGATGCAGCTCTCCATGCTACTCTATCCTGTACAAGCTTCTTCATCTGACAGTACTTACTGCAACCTACATCCTTCTGAATCTGCTTGGTGTATTCATCTCTTGGTCACCCTCTACGATTTTTACCCTCCACACTGCCCTCCAATGCTAAATTTGTGATCCCTTGATGCCTCAGAACATGTCCTACCAACCGGTCCCTTCTTCTTGTCAAGTTGTGTCACAAACTCCTCCCCAATTCTATTCAGTACCTCTTCATAAGTTATGTGATCTACCCATCTAATCTTCAGCATTCTTCTGCAGCACCACATTTCAAAAGCTTCTATTCTCTTCCTCCCCAAACTATTTATCGTCCATGTTTCACTTCCATACATGGCTACACTCCCTACAAATGCTTTCAGAAACGACTTCCTGACACTTAAATCTATACTCGATGTTAACAAATTTCTCTTCTTCAGAAATGCTTTCCTTGCTATTGCCAGTCTACATTTTATACCCTCTCTACTTCGACCATCATCAGTTATTTTCCTCCCCAAATAGCAAAACTCCTTTACTACTTTAAGTGTCCCATTTCCTAATTTAATTCCCTCAGCATCACCCGACTTAATTTAACTACATTCCATTATCCTCGTTTTGCTTTTGTTGATGTTCATCTTATATCCTCCTTTCAAGACACTGTTCATTCCGTTCAACTGCTCTTCCAAGTCCTTTGCTGTCTCTGACAGAATTGCAGTGTCATTGGTGAACCTCAACGTTTTTATTTCTTCTCCATGGATTTTAATACCTACTCCAAATTTTTCTTTTGTTTCCTTTACTGCTTGCTCATTATACAGATTGAATAACATTGGGGATAGGCTACAACCCTGTCTCACTCCCTTCCCAACCGCTGCTTCCCTTTCATGCCCCTCGACTCTTATAACTGCCAACTGGTTTCTGTACAAATTGTAAATACCCTTTCGCTCGCTGTATTTTACCCCTGCCATCTTTAGAATTTGAGAGAGAGTATTCCAGTCAACATTGTCGAAAGCTTTCTCTAAGTCTACAAATGCTAGAAACGTATGTTTGCCTTTCCTTAATCTATTTTCTAAGATAAGTCGTAGGTTCATTATTGCCTCACGTGTTCCAACATTTCTGCGGAATCCAAACTGATCCTCACCGAGGTCGGCTTCTACCAGTTTTTCCATTCATCTATAAAGAAATCGCGTTAGTATTTTGTAGCTGTGACGTATTAAACTGATAGTTCGGTAATTTTCACATCTGTCAACACCTGCTTTCTTCGGGATTGGAATTATTATATTCGTCTTGAAGTCTGAGGGTATTTCGCCTGTCTCATACATCTTGCTCACCAGATGGTAGAGTTTTGTCAGGACTGGTTCTCCCAAGGCCGTCAGTAGTTCCAATGGAATGTTGTCTACTCCGGGGGCCTTGTTTCGACTCAGGTCTTTCAGTGCTCTGTCAAACTCTTCACGCAGTATCGTATCTCCTATTTCATCTTCATCTACATCCTCTTCAATTTATAATATTGCCCTCAAGTACATCGCCCTTGTATAGACCCTCTTATTTACTCCTTCCACTTTTCTGCTTTCCCTTCTTTGCTTAGAACTGGGTTTCCATCTGAGCTCTTGATATTCATACAAGTGGCTCCCTTTTCTCCAAAGGTCTCTTTAATTTTCCTGTAGGTAGTATCTATCTTACCCCTAGTGAGATAAGCCTCTACATCCTTACATTTGTCCTCTAGCCATCTCTGCTTAGCCATTTTGCACTTCCTGTCGATCTCATTTTTGAGACGTTTGTATTCCTTTTTGCCTTCTTCATTTACTGCGTTTTTATATTTTCTCCTTTCATCAATTAAATTCAATATTTCTTCTGTTACCCAAGGATTTCTACTAGCCCTCGTCTTTTTACCTACTTGATCATCTGCCGACTTCACTACTTCACCCCTCAGAGCTACCCATTCTTCTTCTTTCTTTCCCCCATTCCTGTCAATTGTTCCCTTATGGTCTCCCTGAAATTCTGTACAACCTCTGGTTCTTTCAGTTTATCCAGGTCCCATCTCCTTCAAATCCCATCTTGATGCAGTTTCTTCAGTTTGAATCTACAGTTCATAACCAATAGATTGTGGTCAGAGTCCACATCTGCCCCTGGAAATGTCTTACAATTTAAAGCCTGGTTCCTAAATCTCTGTCTTACCATTATATAATCTATCTGATACTTTCTAGTATCTCCAGGATTCTTCCATGTAAACAATCTTCTTTTTATGATTCTTGATCCAAGTGTTAGCTATGATTAAGTTATGCTCTGTGCAAAATTCTACCAGACGGCTTCCTCTTTCATTTCTCTCCCCCAATCCATATTCACCCACTATGTTTCCTTCTCTCCCTTTTCCCTACTCTCGAATTCCAGTCACCCAACACTATTAAATTTTCGTCTCCCCTCACTACCTGAATAATTTCTTTTATCTCATCATACATTTCATCAATTTCTTCATCATCTGCCGAGCCAGTTGGCATTTAACTTGTACTTCTCTGGTAGGCATGGTCTTCGTGTCTATCTTGGCCACAATAATACCTTCACTATGCTGTTTGTAGTAGCTTACCCGCATTCCTATTTTTTTTATTCATTATTAAACCTACTCCTGCATTACCCCTATTTGATTTTGTATTTATAACCCTGTATTCACCTGACCAAATGTCTTGTTCCTCCTGCCACCGAACTTCACTAATTCCCACTATATCTAACCTATCCATTTCCCTTTTTAAATTTTCCAACCTACCTGCCCAATTAAGTGATCTGACATTCCACGCTTCAATCCGTAGAACATGTTTTCTTTCTCCTGATGACGACATCCTCTTGAGTAGTCTCCGCCCGTAGATCCGAATGGGGGACTATTTTACCTCCGGAATATTTTACCCAAGAGGACGCCATCATCATGTAAGCATACAGTAAAGCTGCATGCCCGCGGGAAAAATAACGGCTGTAGTTTCCCCCTTGCTTTCAGCCACTCGCAGTACCAGCACAGCAAGGCCGTTTTGGTTAGTGTTGCAAGGCCAGATCAGTCAATCATCCAGACTGTTGGCCCTACAACTACTGAAAAGGCTGCTGCCCCTCTTCAGGTACCACACGTTTGTCTGGCCTCTTAACAGATACCCCTGTGTTGTGGTTGCACCTATAGTACGGCCATCTGTATCACTGAGGCACGCAAGCCTCCCCACCAACACCAAAGTCCATGGTTCATGGGGGTAGGTGTCAAAATAAATGCACCCGCAAATTTGATGAAAACATTTTTGGGTGCCAAATTTAGAGTATCTCATCTGTGTGTGCTGTAATCTCTTTTACCTTACTGTATCTATGAAGGGTATTCTTTATGCTTCAGAAGGTAAGTTTTGTAATTTTATATCCGTGCCTGCTTATGGCTGAAAAAGTCACTCAGAGTTATTACTTCTCATGTACAGAATGAATGTTCAAATGTGACATTAATGAGTAAACTGAAAGTAAAATCACTGAAAACTGCATTTATGTCAATTTTATACAAGTGTACTTACTTGCAAATCAACTTCAAGGAATAAGCAGCAATATGAAATGGCTAAAATTACCCCCAAAAGATTTCGTAAGTTAGTTACTGATTTTTTGTAGCATTGTTTAAGATATTATGGAAACATTGTTAACTCTTACATCACAAGATGACATTTCTATAATACATATTACAAGCTGCGGTCCCAGGTTCCCTATGTCGAAACTGAGTTAATTTTCATTCAAGTAATGTAACGTTTTTTACAGTTATTTAAATGTTTTTAAATACTATCTGTTGATCTATTGCACTAAATAAAGCCTGCAGTATTTTACTATTTATCACACAAAATCACATTTTTTGCACACTTTTTTAAATAGTGCACATAAACAATACATTTAAGAATGGAATTTGACATTATGAAAAATTATAGTATCTCTGTACTAAGTAAATTTTTATACAAAACTAAATTCCAGGTCTTAAAGTTGCACATACAAATGCACTTGATAGGAACAGAAAAGTCTGAAAAATTGACATTAAATGCTGTGATCTGAGGATTTTTTTTTTTATTTTTTATTTATTTATTTATTTATTTATTTTTTTTTTGTGCCGCTCAGAACACATTTGATTTTAACCAAACTTTTACCTTTTAAGTACTTTATCATAGAAATAATAATGCTCATCACTATTGTCCTGAAGTTCTTCCTCTGAATGATCATCTTGTTCACTTGCAGAATTGTGATCATTGGCTCTTGCAAAATTGTCATAGTTTTTATCTGTTTCTTGATCTATGTTTCTGACTTCTTCCACCATCCACTGATTAACAATTTCACCGAACTCTGACTTATTCAAACGGACCCATTTCTGCGAACACCTTTTGTACTATATTGAAGAAAACAGGCACATAATTGATGAGTCAAGGTCTAGGAAACCTCAACAATTATCAACAACAAACTAAAAAGGCAGTAATGCTATTGACAATACTTCATTGTAGGGTTGACATTATTGAGATTTAGGAACCAGGTTTTAAATAGTAAGACATTTCCAGGAGCAGATGTGGACTCTGAGCACAATATATTGGTTATGACCTGTAGATTAAAACTGAAGAAACTGCAAAAAGGTGGGAATTTAAGGAGATGGGACCTGGATAAATTGAAAGAACCAGAGGTTGTACAGAGTTTCAGGGAGAGCATAAGGGAACAATTGACAGGAATGGGGGAAAGAAATACAGTAGAAGAAGAATGGGTAGCTTTTAGGGATGAAGTAGTAAAGGCAGCAGAGGATCAAGTAGGTAAAAAGACGAGGGCTAGTAGAAATCCTTGGGTAACAGAAGAAATATTGAATTTAATTGATGAAAGGAGAAAATATAAAAATGCAGTAAATGAAGCAGGCAAAAAGGAATACAAACGTCTCAAAAATGAGAACGACAGGAAGTGCAAAATGGCTAAGCAGAGATGGCTAGAGGACAAATGTAAGGATGTAGAGGCTTATCTCACTAGGGGTAAGATAGATACTGCCTACAGGAAAATTAAAGAGACCTTTCGTGATAAGAGAACCACTTGTATGAACATCAAGAGCTCAGATGGAAACCCAGTTCTAAGCAAAGAAGGGAAAGCAGAAAGGTGGAAGGAGTATATAGAGGGTCTATACAAGGGCGATGTACTTGAGGACAATATTATGGAAATGGAAGAGCATGTAGATGAAGATGAAATGGGAGATACGATACTGCGTGAAGAGTTTGACAGAGCACTGAAAGACCTGAGTCGAAACAAGGCCCCCGGAGTAGACAACATTCCATTGGAACTACTGATGGCCTTGGGAGAACCAGTCCTGACAAAACTCTACCATCTGGTGAGCAAGATGTATGAGACAGGCGAAATACCCTCAGACTTCAAGAAGAATATAATAATTCCAATCCCAAAGAAAGCAGGTGTTGACAGATGTGAAAATTACCGAACAATCAGTTTAATAAGTCACAGCTGCAAAATACTAACACGAATTCTTTACAGACGAATGGAAAAAGTAGTAGAAGCCGACCTCGGGGAAGATCAGTTTGGATTCCGTAGAAATATTGGAACACGTGAGGCAATACTGACCTTACGACTTATCTTAGAAGAAAGATTAAGGAAAGGCAAACATACGTTTCTAGCATTTGTAGACTTAGAGAAAGCTTTTGACAATGTTGACTGGAATACTCTCTTTCAAATTCTAAAGGTGGCAGGGGTAAAATGCAGGGAGCGAAAGGCTGTTTGCAATTTGTACAGAAACCAGGTGGCAGTTATAAGAGTCGTGGGACATGAAAGGGAAGCAGTGGTTGGGAAGGGAGTAAGACAGGGTTGTTGCCTCTCCCCGATGTTATTCAATCTGTATATTGAGCAAGCAGTAAAGGAAACAAAAGAAAAGTTCGGAGTAGGTTATAAAATCCATGGAGAAGAAATAAAAACGTTGAGGTTCGCCGATGACACTGCAGTTCTGTCAGAGACAGCAAAGGACTTTGAAGAGCAGTTGAACGGTATGGACAGTGTCTTGAAATGAGGATATAAGATGAACATCAACAAAAGCAAAACGAGGATAATGGAATGTAGTCGAATTAAGTCGTGTGATGCTGAAGGAATTAGATTAGGAAATGAGACACTTAAAGTAGTAAAGGAGTTTTGCTATTAGGGGAGGAAAATAACTGATGATGGTCGAAGTAGAGAGGATATAAAATGTAGACTGGCAATGGCAAGGAAAGCGTTTCTGAAGGAGAAAAATCTGTTAACATCGAGTATAGATTTAAGTGTCAGGAAGTCATTTCTGAAAGTATTTGTATGGAGTGTAGCCATGTATGGAAGTGAAACATGGACGATAAATAGTTTGGGGAGGAAGAGAATAGAAGCTTTTGAAATGTGGTGCTACAGAAGAATGCTAAAGATTAGATGGATAGATCACATAACTAATGAGGAAGTATTAAATAGGATTGGGGAGAAGAGAAGTTTGTGGCACAACTTGACCAGAAGAAGGGAGCGGTTGGTAGGACATGTTCTGAGGCATCAAGGGATCACCAATTTAGTATTGGAGGGCAGTGTGGAGGGTAAAAATCGTAGAGGGAGACCAAGAGATGAATACACTAAGCAGATTCAGAAGGATGTAGGTTGCAGTAGGTACTGGGAGATGAAGAAGCTTGCACAGGATAGAGTAGCATGGAGAGCTGCATCAAACCAGTCTCAGGACTGAAGACCACAACAACAACAACAGGGTTGACAATTTAAGAGGGGCATTGAAGCATTCCATCAGAATTGACCATGGAGAGCAAATTTGAAAAGCAGCCTGAGTGACAACACTTCATGAGTTACAGGTTAAAATGCAAGCAAAATGTTTTCACGCAATTGTTGAAGGAATATATGCTTCCTTTTGAACTGTCAGTTTCTCTCTAGTGTTGATCTTGTGATTAACTTTCTCTTAGAAACTTTTGTGTCCAAACTAATTTGTGTTTTATATATTTTGTGAAATGAACCAAGGAGTGTGTGATTTTTTGAGATGACACTGGTGGGCATAAGTACCCATCAGTTCATTGTGGTAAAAGTCAGCTAAAGCCAATGATAGAAATATTATCGTTGGACAAAGAGCTTTTAAAACTTAGATCTGGACATGAGCGGTGCGGTTAGAGGCACCATGTCACAGATTGCCCTGCCCCTCCCGCCAGAGGTTCGAGTTCTCCCTTCGGCATGGGTGTGTGTTCTTAGCATAACTGAGTTTAAGTAGTGTGTAAGTCTAGGGACCGATGACCTCAGCAGTTTGGTCCCTTAGGAATTGACACACATTTGAACACTTTTTCTCTGGACTTGATTTTACAGATGACACCCAGATTTGTTCATACTATAACACAATGCTGATGACAAAAAATCAGTATTTGCAAATTACCTGCTGTAATCCATTTAGAGAAAACAGAGTTAATAAAGGTTTACAACCAGTTGACATTTCTCATGTTGACAAATTGAAACTGTTGTCTAATGAAGTTTCCAATCTTGGCCAGAAGTTTTGTCCCAGATGCAGACAATAATTTGCCCATAAGCAACTACAGCCTCGGGATGAGCAGGAATCAAGTTCTGCTGATTTTTTGGATGCAGTTATCATGTGCTACACAGTGAATACTTTCAAATATCATGGGGCTATTTCTGTGTGTAACAGTTCGTAGATAATTATTATCTCCAATCCTACAGCAGACGTAAAATTAAAAAATTAAAAAAAATAATAATAATTTGCAAGTATTTGCCCCACCAAATTTGCTGCAACTTCTGTCCTGAGTTCTTCACAATGTAGCTAATGATTTGGGTTGCCAAGAGAAATTTTAAGTAAACAGCTTGACACAAGGTTTCATTTTAACAATTACATGTTGATTGCACAAAACTGTAATGCTGCAACAGAACTGACTTCCTTAAACTGTCATAAAACTGGCACACTGATGGCTGATTTGCCATTGCTTATATGTTGTTCCAACAATTACATGTTATGTCATCCGTTGTTACATATAGAAAAATATAAGGATTTCAATCAAAAACTTGTCAGTGATTGTAGACTGACATTGCAGAAATAAATATTAACTCGCTTCTCCCATACTGTGACAATAAGTTTTACTTGTTTCTTAGTTTTTAATATTGAAATTTGTAAATTATGTTAGAGAACAATGCTTTATAAAGCTGCTTGTATCATGAAGGTTATTAGTTGGAAAATGTTCTTAACCTGTACATCAGTTCTTTAAATAAATACTAACAAAAATCTAGTTTCACTTTTTGTGAAAAGTGTTCCAGAACTACAAAATGAGAATTGTTCATATTTTATGCTCAAGTATCGATTAGTAACAATCGAATCAGAACAGAAATGCACTTAAGTCTAATATAATAAAGTAGTATAATAAACTGAGCTATAAAAGGATCAGATAAATGAAGAACAAAATTTATATAACCCTGTAAATGTGGCAGCTTGACACCTGAGGTCAACGCTTATCCTAATGATCATATTTTAGTATGTTTCAACACCCCCGCCTCTAGAATATCATAGATGAGAATCAGATACATTACTCTTTCAAAAATTAAACTGCAAAAAGCAAACATATAGTATAAACAAATAATTCCCCAAGAGTTAGCAATCATCACAGTGTGAAGCTGACTTCAGACATCAGTAAACCAAAAATGTAACAGTGAGCGCAGCAGATCAGATATACAATATCTATAAGTCCACACTCAAAGCAAACCTTGAGAAAAAAATCAAATTTAAACATTGTTCATTTCCACATTATTTGAAAAAAAAAATGAATCAGTTACAAAAAATTATAAAAAAGTTACATTCTTTGCCATTAACATGCTTGTCTCACTACTTTTAGACACTATTCACCACTGCAGCATACGCAACATGGTGTACAAAGAAACAGAACAGGAAAAAATTATATATGGTTGATGCACAAATACCCATGATAGATTGTTTGCATGGAATAGTCTCAAGTTTAATCATAGTTACACAAATATGGTTTCATGAACAGTAGCTTTGTAGTTAAGTAAGTTTTGTCAGTTCTACCAATATGGGTGCATGACTTCTTTTAATGGCATTTTTTTGTAACATGTACCTTCCCAAATATCGCCTCCAGGAGAACATAGAAGTTAAAACAGTGTGTAGGCAATGTGATGATTAGTTTTTGTTTTCATTGACATAAGTTATTTTCAGTCCCTATGCACGACTGTATATTCATTTTGACATTACACTTTCTATCTGCGTTACGTGGTGCATAACTTACAAAACTTCAAAATATTATGGGAATAAACTTTTTTTGTTCCGTATAAGGAAACACTGTGCAGGCACATGCTTTAGTGCTAGTGTCCCTCTCATGTCAGTGAAGTGATGTGTATACTCATAAAGTAATAAAATTAGCAATTAATACATTCCTTCCTTCAGTTTCTGAGTACTGTATGATTATGATCACACAGTGTAAGGAACACTATGCACACACATGTGAGCTAGTAGTCCTCAACATTGATATCTAATAAATAATCTTACAACGACAAATCGATATGTTCAGTGTTCAAATTATAAGTTATTAATCCAATCAGATGTGTCTCTGCAAGTGATAACTTTTGTGCAAATTCTGTTCAACTATCTCCTTTTCCGATCCAACGAAGTTACATTACAGTAAGACAACGACTATCCTTTACCATGGCTCATGCCAAAGTAACCCTCCATTCAAGTTCCTTTAAATGTACTGTGAGAATAGCATTCATTGTATTCTTTTGACATAACATGCTAAAAGTATATACATCATGCCTCATTAGTAAATTTGCATTTCGACATCTCTGTGGTGCCATGTAAATTATTCACATAAGTTTTGCAATTACACATCTCTCAAAATGCAATAAATTTGAAATTGTGGATACAAATGCATATACAAATGCATCTCTCAACAAACAAATTAACTTGAGTGTAAGTTCACAAGTATTCCACGGAGGCTATGTGCCTTTACAATTCTAAAATGTGAAATTTAAGTGTAGTAAACCCCTCGCAACATGCAACAAAACTCTCCACTCATTCTGGTCCTTGACCACTGATCTTTCAATACATGAACAATGAGCAACTCTTAAATACAAGAAAGTAAGACTCTGTATATCTGACAAGAGTGTTGACTAAAAGGCTCCACAAACTGCTGTGATGTACATCACTCATACAATCTTTTCTGTGTATTATTAAATATATCTTTGCATAGATAATTCATGTTTTGTCAATAAGATATTTCCAGTAACATAACAGGGTATCTACATCCAGTTCAGTTAAAATCACTTTTAGTAGTGTGTGTAGCATAAACACTGTATAACTCTTTCATATAAGCATGTTTGAGACATTCTGTTGACCAGAAATGATGACTTTTTCCTAATGGTTTTCCATACGCTCAGCAGCTTGATGGCAAGAACAGCAATATAAAGTAATATTAACCATATTCTCTTTGTACCACTAACTATTTGAAATACCATACAAACACATTGTGTATCTATTAAGAAGCTTCAAGTGAAACATTTGCATTGGTTCAAAACAGTATCCATGTCCTTCATACTCATTACAACTGAACCACAAAATTATCCACAATGTTACGTAAAATGTGTAACATGAATTTGCAGCAATACTCTCATTATAATATAAGGCTTTGCATCAAAATAATTCTCAGGTAGTAATTAAACAAAGTAGCTTCCTCATCTTTTAATAACCTAAATAAATATATCTTTAATTGTTCACTTCAAAACAACTCAGCTCAGTACAAACTCTTCCAATACCAAGAATATTACAGGGACATAACTTTCAGTATCAGTTTTGTAGTTGGCAAACTCACAGAATACAAATAAGATGGAATTAATATGTAAACAAAATAAAATTTCAGTACAGAGGCTGAGATTCTATTTAAGATTAACATTTCAAGTTACTTAAACTTTTTCTTCTAAATATGCAAAGTGGCCATAATTCTACAAAATACTTAAATGAAAATTAAGATTCACAACTAATAGAGTAAAATAACAGTCAGAGAATAACTGTATTATCGGATGGCTGAAATACAGAAGCGAAAGGTACAGGGCTGGGTCCCTGGAGATTGCCACACTTGTTTAACGCCCAAAGAAAACAAATTTTCCCGATTGAATAATAAAAAATCGTATACCACAATTATGGATTCAGAAAATACTATGTTAAAGATATCTAGCTTTTCCACTCCACATCACATAACAATTTACTTTCTCTTTCCTTGTCTGTAAGTTTTTGGTTGTACTACATTCCTTAACACAAATATTTTTCTTGTTTTAGGGTAAACTAATCCTTTAGCATGTGGATGAGGATTTCATATCACTTCAAATGGCCAGTGTATACATCAGAATACTTTTGATTTCTTTACTAATTGCTCTAGACCTTTCACTGGTCTTCACAAGAACCAGGATCCCAATTCTGAATTTTGTAACTTTTACTTTTCTGTCCTGTCTCTGTGTTCTTAAATTGTCCTGTTGTTCCATGCCATTCCTAACAATTTCCTCTTTTTTCTGTGCAATTAAGCTTTTACATTTAGGGTAGTCTATTAACTCACAGAAAATAATGTCAGGTTTTTTGTTGTGCATAATTTCATAAGGAGGAAATCCAATAGCAGAGTGCTGTAATCTATGTCTTTAGAATCGCTCACATAGTCCATCTATCCACAACGATTTTTACAGTAATATGTTCTAAGCAATCTACCTACATCTGTCATGTACCTTTCCGTTGGATTCCTAGGCAGAAATTATACAGAAATTAATGTGTGTTTTCATCCCTCAGAAAGTTTTTCCATGATTTGGAAGTGAATTGCTCCCCAATATCTGACAGAGTGGCTGTGGGTTTTCCTATGTTCTGAAAACAGACTTTAAATATTTTCAAGATAATGCCTTTACTCGTAGCTTTTCTTAATGGGTGAAGTTTGATGAATTTTGAGAGTAGATCAACCATTAAAAAATGTAGCTGTAACTTTTAGATTTTGGTAATTACCCAAATAAATCCACTCCTACTAATTCCATTTGTGTTTTTGGTAGAACATTTTGCATATAGCGTCTACATGCTTCATTACTTATCATTGTTCTCTGACATCTGTCACAAGCTGCTAAAGATTTGTAACCCTTCTTGTCATGTCATAAAAATATAAATTTTCTTGAATTTTCTGTAGACATTTCACTGCTCCACATTTACCACAGCTTTCATGTACGTACCAAATAAGTGTGTCATTAAACTGTTCTGGCTAACATAACTTCCACTTGTAACTGTCAGACCTGTTTCTTAAAAAAAGCCCTACTTTTCCTTTTCCCCTCAAACAAGTACAGCTTTTTACTAGTTTTCAGTTTGAATCATTATTTTGATTTACATCATGTCCTTACCAATCTTAGTTATCACCTTCTCATCTTAATTCTCCTTATAAACGTGATTTCATGATTTTGAAAATTTTATGTACCTAATGCTGTAACTGAACTGTTGCAGAAAAAGTGCTCAGCTTGCAATCCTGTTGTGGTATAGTTTACAGTCTTGTAAATACGTAGCTCATTGCTTTGTGATATTAGTACATAGTGGTTTCATATCCTAATAGGTAATTCCTGAATTTGAAAAGTGCCCACTGAATAACCAGTAGTTCCTTTCCGTAACTGTAATTTCTTTTCATGTTTCTGTAAAGTTTTACTTACAGAATCAATTAAGCAGTACTCCACTTTCCCATCTACAGATTTTTCTTGAAATACATGAACTCAGATGGTACATGAGGGATGAAATATTGTAGACATACGGGAGGAATGCCCTGGACTTCAACCACTTCTTCTCCTCTCAGTCATATGGATGGTCACATTATTTATTCCTTAAACTTATTCCTTAAAACTGTGCTCATCTGATGTGCACAATATCCATTATCTTTGAACACTGACTGATCCTTTGCAACATTGTCTCCATCAGACATGGTCTGCGCCCAGTGTACCAACATTCAAAGGACACTCATAATATGTGATGGGTGATGGTGATGGCAGCTATATGCCTGCAGATACAGGTCTGAATATGTGAGCTTACAGTAAATGGAATGCCCCGATCATCCATCCACCATCCTCCTGACCAAGACATCCAGAAGTGGCAGACAGCCGTCCTTCTCCATTTCTATTGTAAATTTGAATTCTTGTAGATAGAATTCAGATGGTGCAAAAAGCTAACAGTTCTTCTTCATCATGGGGCTGGACTAAAAAAATATCATCCACATATCACCAGAAGACTTTCGGTTTAAGTTCTGTCAAATCAAGTGCCCTCTCCTCAAACTCTTCCATAAAAAGTTTGCTACCAGAGGGGGGAGAGGACTAACCATGGCAACACCATCAATTTGCTCAAAATATTCACTGTGAAATAGGATTCAGCAGAACTTAAACAAAAAGTCTTGTGGCAATAAGTGGATGATACTTCTGTAGTGTGGCCTCATGGTGAAGAAGAACTCTCATACTTTTTGCAGCATCTGAATTCTATCCATGGGAATATCAAATTTATGATGGAAGTTGAGAAGGGCAGCTGTCTGCTATTTCTGGACATCTTGGTCAGGCAGTAGGTAGATGGATCATTGGGACATTCTGTTACTGTAAGCCTACATGTATAGACTTGTATCTGCAAGCATCTAGCTGCCATCACCAATCACTAACTATAGGCATCCTTCAAACGTTGGTGCACTGGACATGTGTTGTGTCTGATGGAGACAACCTTGCAAAGAAGCTGGAACATCTGCAATCAGAGTCCAAAGATAATGGCTATTCTCCAAATCAGATGAGCACAGTTTTAAGGAAGAAAAAATGGGACCACCCACACAATTGAGAGGAGAAGGATCAGTTCAAGTCCAGCGCATTCCTCATGTATGTCTGCAATATTTCATTGAAATTAGGCAGCATCTTAAGTAAACAGAAAGTCAAAATAATCTTCCACCAGTCTACCAAGACATGTGCTCTTCTCAGTTCAGCAAAGGATGATCTAGGACTGCAGAGGGCTGGACTTTACAGAATATCTTACCAGTGTGGCAAAAATTACGTTGGCCAGAAACGTGCATGAAAGGTGCATTGGACATTATTGCCACACTAGCCAGTCGCGGCCCAGTAAGTCAGCCAAGCATTGTATCTCCACAGGACATTCCACGGATTACTCTTCCATGGAAATCTTGGTCTTGTGGAGTTCCTTCTGGGATTCAGTTATTAGGGAATCGGTGGAAATACATTTAGCACAAGTCACCTTGATGGTGACTTTTAATGGACTTAGGCATGGGACTTGATGGTATCTTTACTTTCTTCAGAAATAAAACATTTTATGACCAATGAAATTTCTAGCGACATTTAATTTTATTAATTCTGACATGAGAATTTTAGCTCTGCAAGCACACATTCCATCAGAGAGAGTGCATTTAGTATCACCTTAAGGATGCACCTGCATGCTATGGATGGAACAATATTTGAAGAAGGAATGTAACTCAAGAGAGGTCACTTGTGTAGCAGTTGCCTTTACACATACGGCTTCGTGCCAGATTTTGGTATAAAAGTAGCAAAACACTCATCTGAAAATGTCTGAGTGCTTGTTAGCCGAAATATTATGGCAAGAAGTTGGCGTTGTCTGGCTGAAGTCCTGAAACTTCATAGAGTTCTTGTTAGGTCTAATTAATTCAGCTCCAGACACATTTAATCCTAAAGGTACTACACAGTATTGGAAACATCTCCCACCACATAAAAAAAACTGTGCATTTCCTAGCATCAGGTTCAAGAGAAATTTAATGAAAACCAGAAACAAGCTCAAGATGTGACATATGTGCTCAGATTTATTTAATATCTCATCTGTATTTGCTGAATGGTCGGATTCTCTCTGCAAATATTTATTTGACTGTCGGGAATCAAGTAAAATTTTCAATAACTGATGGATTATTGAATTCAATACAACTTCTTCTTATTCTCCCCCCCCCCCCCCCCCACCTCTTCATTTTCTGCAGTTCCTTCTCAGCATCTCCTCATTTTTAAATTGGAATGCTGTAAGGTTTTATGAAAAATGGCTCACAAGGCTTCAACTGTAATTTACACTGACTTCCTCACTCTTCCAGGTTTCTCACTAAACACATCTTGATATTCAAATAAAAATTCTTTCAATTCCCTTTTTTGTTCTTGGTTAAGCTTACTAGCCTCATTCACTTTTGAATTTACCGATTCATAATACCCTTCCTCATCTTGTTCCCCATCACTACTGCATTCTCCATCAGTTACATAGGCTGTGTCCTCATTACAAACAATCCCTTTCATCTGATTGGTTTGACCACTGCAATTTAACATTAAAAATTTCATCTTTCCAGTATTCCTACTCTTTGGCTACTTAAAAGTGACTTCCTCAGTTCCCCAACTAAAGCATAGCTGTGGTTTAACAATCCTATCAATCCCCAAAATTAAGTCCTCATTAAGGTGAGGAAGGACAAGACAGCCACACACAAGGGGTACACCATCACTTTTGAACTGCAGCCTTTAAACTACTATTTCACAGTGCCTCCCAGTAGCTCCCTTAATTTTACACCAACATCTGATAATTAAATAAAATTCATACTGTTTTAGTTTTGTCTCACTTACTCAGAAATTCCACCGATTGGACTGCCAGTGCCCACCAAACAGTTCCCTGTTCCCTTTGCAGTCATAAGTTGTAATAAAGATGTAAGGACTTCCGTGCAACTTCCCATCATCTCTATCTTCTTTCTTCAAGTAACAGATCATTTTCTACTTCTTCATAGCTAATGTCACCCTCACCTTGATTATTATCACATTTGTTATCAGAAACTGGTTGCAAGGCTCCTACAGACATCTTAAGTTTCTCTAAATTACCCTCATTTTTCTCTTTCCACCAGACTGAGTGTAATTCATTGCAAATCCTCTGTATTTTCTCAGCAGCACTAACATTATTATCCATATTTCTGTAATGATCCCAAGTAACTTTTAAAATCTCATTATCAGTGCAAGTTAATCTATCCTCCTCTTTACTATGAGTGCGCCCTGCTTTTCTGACATCCACCTCCAACATCTGATCCTCTTATGCCACCCTATGATATGCCTCACACACACACACACACACACACACACACACACACACACACACACACACACACGCCCCACACCACATACACACCGAATCATCATACCTATTTACAACATCATCTCCATTCAAAAGTCATCTTTAATTGTCTCATGTCATCATCAATGTCATCTGCAACATAACCACTTAAAACATCACAAAATCTCTCAGTATTAGTTTCACAAGCCACAGAATCATCATCAATCACCTCACCTCGCATATTATATCATATTGTCATTACCAACCTCCTCAGCCCCACAAAACATAGTATCATTATCAACCACTTCAGCCTCATAAATCACGGAATCACCATAAACCTCTTGCCCCAAGCTAAAAGGCACCTGTTGGGACAACCTTCAGTTTTCCTGATCATTGCCACTATCATCTTGTCTCAAATTATGATATTCCTACTCTCTCTCTCTTCCAGGGTCTATTCCTGTTAATTGTTTCTCTGTTTCTGTCTCAATCTCTATCACTCCATTGATTATCTCTTCTATCCCACGATAAACATTTCTGAAGTTATTCTCATCTCGCCTCACATAATTACTCCAATTCCATCAATTTGATTGATACCTGCTGTTTCTACAGAATTTACTGTCTTGATTTCCATTTTGTTCTAAAGCTCTGTCAAGTTTGCCTGTGTATTTTAGGAATTCCTCTACAGATTCATCATGTCCATACACAAGTCCCCACATTGCACTCTACATGGAGGTCTCCTTTACAAGATGTCAAGCTGAATGACTTCATCAAATAGTTTGTTTAAATGAATTAGTCCCCTAAGTAGTTTTTCTCAAAAGGCTTTTATGAATTCCTGCTTGTGTATAAATCAGCCCATTCAAAAATTCACTCTTTGTTCTTACTTGCTCTCTTCAATACCAGAATTTGTTTAAAAAAACATCTCTCAGAGTCATCATGAGTCATTTCAGTATTAATATTTAGGTTTGTTCATAAGAGCACCTCCTGATCCAAAATCTTCTTTGCAAATTTGATTTTTAATTTATCAGTCATACCAGTTAAAAAGTTGCCCATACACTAATGTAAAAAATCAACAGGGTGATTTTTTACCATAACATGGAAATTTCATAATTGAGATGTTACCCCACAACCCAACACGATTATTGCTAAAGCTTTTAGCTACAAAATTTTCCTGCAACTCAGTAAATTTCTTGTTGTTATTATTCATTTCACTACTACTTGCATACATATTGGTAGTTACAAGTTTTTCTCCACTAATGACTTTAGACTCTAACTCCAGTACTCCGTTATTACAATGGTCTTCTAATTTTTTGAATTTTACTTGTAAGTCTGAGTTGTTGTTCATAATTATATTTTTCAATACATAAGTATCTACTACATTTTTCAGAACAACCTTGATATTGTGTTCGGCATAAGAAATTTCCACGTTGAGTTCTGTTTCGATGGTACCAACTTCTGTTTTCATAGACTCTGCTCGAGCATCAACATATTTCCAATCTGTTTCAACCTCATTTTTAACCTTTTTTTATCTCCTCTCCATTTTTTGTTATTGTTGTATTACTATCTTCCAATTATGTTGTAAGGTCCTTTAAAATATTGTTTGTTTCAGCAATTTGGCCACCTAAGGTACTAGTTCAAGTATTAGTCATTTCAGTTATACTGCCACCTAATGTATTAGTTAAAATATTAGATGTTTCAGCTAAAAAGCTTAACAATAATTCAACAATTCCACTGTGTGAACCTGCAGCTTCAGTTTCACCAAAACCAGGGAATAGTAAACAAGCACCCACATTAACACTGCTTATTGCTTCATTGTCACAAATCCGGTCCTGTACTACCTCACTGTTTACTTCAGTTTTACTTTCATTACTGGTAATGCTGCCGTTTAAACTCAAAACATTGTCTACTACCTGTTCCTGATTGCTACTGGTTCATGTCTTGGTTACTAGTGTTCACCACATTGATAAACACACACAGTTCTAAATACTTTGAAAGAAAATTTCAGTCTTTCCAGTAAAATCCTTGTCTTCACCAAAAATTTGTACCAGACAGAAAAAAGATCAATCAATCGAAGTACTTATCTCAGTTGTCCACAATAACGTAGTTCATGCCTTAAACATTTTCCCTCATTTTTGTAGTTATTGCCTCTTTATTCTCCTTTTTCCATCAATATATAATTCATTTCACTTTTGAAATTACATATTTATTGTGCAAAATTTGATACAAAACTGTAAGAGAAGTGACTTATGAAATCTGTCACACCAATGGCTGATTCGCCACTGATTATGTATTTTTCTTACAATTGCATGCTACATCATCTGTTATTACGGAAAGAAAATTAGTGTTAGTTAAAATATTAGAGGTTTCGGCTAATAAGCTTGACAACAATTCCACTGTTTGAACCTGCAGCTTCAGTTTCACCAAAACCAGGGAATAGTAAACAAGCACTCACATTAGCACTGCCTATTGCTTCTACATCTACATCTACTTACATACTCCACAATTCACCATACGGTGCGTGGCAGAGGGTACCTCGTACCACAACTACCATCTTCTCTCCCTGTTCCACTCCCAAACAGAACAAGCGAAAAATGACTGCCTATATGCCTCTGTACGAGCCCTAATCTCTCTTTTCTTATCTTTGTTGTCTTTCCGCGAAATGTAAGTTGGCGGCAGTAAAATTGTACTGCAGTCAGCCTCAAATGCTGGTTATCTAAATTTCCTCAGTAGCGATTCACGAAAAGAACGCCTCCTTTCCTCTAGAGACTCCCACTCGAGTTCCTGAAGCATTTCCGTAACACTCATATGATGATCAAACCTACCAGTAACAAATCTAGCAGCCCGCCTCTGAACTGCTTCTATGTCCTCCCCCAGTCCGTCCTGATAGGGATCCCAAATGCTCAAGCAGTACTCAAGAATAGGTCATATTAGTGTTTTATAAGTGGTCTCCTTTACATATGAACCACATCTTCCCAAAATTCTATCAATGAACCGAAGACATCTATCCGCCTTCCCCACAACTGCCATGTTTGTCCTATTTCATATCGGTCTGAAATGTTACGCCCAAATATTTAATTGACTTGACTGTGTCAAGCACTACACTACTAATGGAGTATTCAAACACTATGGGATTCTTTTGCCTATTCATCTGCATTAATTTACATTTATCTATATTTAGAGTTAGCTGCCATTCCTTAAACCAATCACAAATCCTGTCCAAGTCATCTTGTACCCTCCTACAGTCACTCCCGTACACCACAGCACCATCAGCAAACAGTCGCACATTGCTATCCACCCTATCCAAAAGATCATTTATGTAGATAGAAAACAACAGCGGACCTACCACACTTCCCTGGGGCACTCCAGATGATACCCTCACCTCTGATGAACACTCACCACCGAGGACAACGTACTGGGTTCTATTACTTAAGTAGTCTTCGAGCCACTCACATATTTGGGAACCAATCCCATATGCTCATACCTTAGTTAGGAGTCTGCAGTGGGGCACCGAGTCAAATGCTTTCCGGAAGTCAAGGAATATGGCATCCATCTGATACCCTTCATCCATGGTTCGCAAGATATCATGTGGAAAAAGGGCGAGTTGCGTTTCACAGGAGCAATGCTTTCTAAAGCCGTGCTGATGCGTGGACAGCAACTTCTCTGTCTCAAGGACATTCATTATATTCGAACTGAGAATATGTTTGAGAATCCTGCAACAAACCGATGTTAAGGATATTGGTCTGTAATTTTGAGGATTCGTCCTTCTATTCTTCTTATATAAAGGCGTCACCTGCACTTTTTTCCAGTCGCTCGGAACTTTACGTTGGGCAAGAGATTCGCGATAAATGCAAGCTAAGTAAGGAGCCAATGCAATAGAGTACTCTCTGTAAAACCAAATTGGAATCCCATCAGGACCTGGCGATTTATTTATTTTCAACCCATTCAGCTGCTTCACAACCCCAGTGATGTCTATCACTATGTCCTCCAAATGGGAATCTGTATGAGACTCAAACGGCGGTATGTTTGTACGATCCTCCTGCATGAAAGATTTCTCAAATGCTAAATTTAAAATTTCAACTTTCGTTTTGCTGTCTTCCATTGCAAGGCCAGACTGATCAGTGAGTGACTGGATGGAAGCCTGTCATTGTCACAAATCCGGTCCTGTACTACCTCACTGTTTACTTCAGTTTCACTTTCATTACTGGTAATACTGCTGTTTAAACTCAAAACATTGTCGACTACCTGTTCCTGATTTTCTACTGGTTCATGTCTTGGTTACTAGTGTTCACCACATTTTCACCACACTGATAAACAAACACAGTTCTAAACACTTTGAAAGAAAATTTCGGTCTTTCCACTAAAATCCTTGTCTTCACTAAACATTTGTACCAGACAGAAAAAGAGCAATCAATCGAAGTACTTATCTCAGTTGTCCACAACAGCATAGTTCATGCCTTAAACATTTTCCCTCATTTTTGTAATTATTGCCTCTTTATTCTCCTTTTTCCATCAATATATAATTTGTTTAACTTTTGCAGTTACATATTTATTGTGCAAAATTGATGCAAAACTGTAAGAGAACTGAGTTATGAAATCTGTCACACCAATGGCTGATTCGCCACTGATATGTATTTTTCCAATAATTACATGTTACATCATCTGTTATTACAGAAAGAAAATTTAAGGATTGCAGAAAAAAACTTGTTGGTGGTTATAGACTGACATTACAGAGATAAATATTAACTTGCTCCTCCCATACAGTGACACTGAATTTTACTTTCATCTTGGTTTTTAGTATTGAAATTCGTAAAATATGTTTGCTAACATTGCTTTTCGTAAAGTTTCTTGTATCATGAAGATCATTAGTTGGAAAATGTTCCCAACATCTACACATGTTCTTTTCATAATTATTAACAGAAAGCTAGTTTCATTTCTTATGAAAAGTATTCTGGAACTACAAAATGAAAATTGTTTATGTTTTATGTTCAAGTATTGATTAGTAACAGTTTTAATCAGAGCAGGGATGTAATAAAATTAATCATAGTATAATAAATTGAGGTTTAAAATTGTCAAATAAATGAAATAACAATGTGGAAAATTTATATAAGCATGTAAATGTGGCAGCTTGACATCGGAGGTCAACACTTCGTGTCACTCTTATCCCATCGATTTTACATTGGTGCATTTCAGCTTCGCTGGCAGCTTGTGGAGATTCACCTTTAAAGCTTCAAAGTAGTAAAAGGGACTGAATGGGTTATGTAAGGCAGAAAGTTCAGAAAACACCAGATTCCATCACCGACACTATAGCAGCATCCTTAGTGTGAGCTCCATTGTTGTTGCAGGGACACAAATGGTGAAGTAATGCTGGAAATGTAAGGATACGGACATTTTAATGAATGAACTAAAAATTAAAGTGCATCATTCTAATCATTCCAAAAAAAAAATCATATAATATCCATGGCTCCTAGCAACTGGTGTATAGAACAAACAGCAAAAGAATTAAGTGTTTCTGCAAGAATGGTGTAGCAGGCAAAGAAACTAAAGATGGAGGCTGTCATCTTTGCAGTACATATGAAAGGTGAGGGAAAAAGACACAATGATAAGATCAGAATTAAATGCCTCTGGTTCTCAAAGATGATGAATTTTCTCAGTAGCCCCTGGCAAAAATGATTACATATTGGTAAGGGTGGACAGTAAAAACATTCATAAGCAGAAATGCCTCCTAATTTGTAACTCAAAAGTAATGTTCATATTGTAAGCCATATGACAATGAATCGGGGTCCTCAACATTTTTAAACTCAAGCCAAAAAGTGCATTTAAGTTGGCACTGCTGGTACACATTCAGTTTGTATACATGTAATACATCAAGATGCCAAACTGATGTTGGCTGCAACACCTATCAAGAATGATAGCTGCATATATCTAATCATGAAAATGGTGTGTCGTCTGGAATTAAAAGAATACATGCTGCAATGGGATGAAAATAGTCATGGAAAACCTGAGCTGGAAGATTGTTTGGTAAATGTTTTCAATGTATATGAGCCAGAAAAATTGTAGAATACAAGCAGTGGGCTCCTACTGACAGGGATACACTAGACACATGCTGTGCAACTGTAGAAGAATTTATACGGGAACTAGTTCTAAAATGTCATGGTATGATAAGCCACCATTTCGTTTTAAAACACCAGAGTTCATTTCTGAGGCACCGGAAACAAAATGTTGCATATGATGGAGTGATCATTTTGATGAGAACTATTCAGCTGTTCAAGATACTGTTCAAGAGTTTTACTGGGAGAAAAACCAAGCCACATTACACCCTTTTGTGACTTACTTTGGTGTTAATGACTACAGAATATCAGCATCTCTGTTATTAGCTACTGCCTTCATCACGATACTATTGCTGTTCATGCATTCACAATGATGCTGACTATATATCTGACAATGATGATAGAAGAAATCAGACACATTCACTACTTTAGTGATGGATCTGTTGCCCAATATAAGTATTTCAAGAATTTTATCAGTTTATGTCTGTGTGAAGAGAACTTGGATATCTCTGCTGAGCGGAATTTCTTTGGAACCATCCATGGTAACTATCCTTGTGATGGACCTGGTGTAGCAGCTTAAAGACTGGCAGTTCATGCTAGTTTCCAGAGGCCATTAGATAATCAAATATTAATGTGTCTTGATCTCTTTTTTTGCAGTGACTGCATTTCAGGCATCATCTCCTTTAATGTTACACAGGAAGAAATTGAACAAATCAGAAAGTTTGCCAGAGGCCACACAGTTGCTGGGACAAGATAAAATCATCAGTTCAAGCTCATTGGTTGAAAAGAGATCAGAGTTAGTTGAGTATCCAGTGATACTGCAGCATTCAGAGTTCTGCATTTAAATCAGATATAGACATTCTAGCTGTTTCAACTACAGTGTTACAGTCTGGGCAGTATGTTGCCTGTATATATGACAATGCCCAGTGGCTGGAAAATGCATGTGAAGTTTCATTAGAGCGAAAAGCTACCTTAGTTAGCTTCATGTGTCCCTGTGGTCCTTCCCATTTCTTCCACTGGTCATGTACTAAAGATACTGAATTCCAGAGCAACATGTAATTCAAAAGATAAAAGCACCAACAACAAAACTTTCACAATGGCAATACATTTACTCACAATATGCACAAGACAGTATTGGCAGTTGATTCAGCCTGAAGTGGAAAAGAATTATTACAGTTGTGTAGTGTGTTTAAAGCTCTTAACTTTCTGTATTGTCACTTGTTTTTTTTTATTGTTTATTGTGTTTTTGTTTTACTTTCTGGTTACTTGTCAGTGCCACATTTGAGGTTATACACTGTGTATGCAAAAAATAATTTTGAGTGATGTTTTCAGCCATAGGCAGGCATGAGCCAAAATAAAAAAAAAAACACATAGCTGCTGAAGCTAGGAAAATAGTCTTTCTAGGTATAGTAATATAAAAACATTAAAGAACATACAGTTGAGGTCTGGTCCTCCACAAATACCCAAAATTTGTCATCAAATTTGCTGGTGCATTATTTTGATAGAGGAGGACAGGGACTATTGTACAAAAAAGCATGAGAAGACAATGTGGCTGTGTGACATATAACCAATTCTTGGCTTAACCCATCAATCAGATTTAGATTTATGGCTGGTTATAGTCACACAGTTAATTGTTTGTCATTTTTGAAAAATTAAAGCTGTCATCAGATGTATTTAAAACTCTTATCAGTGATCTATTCATATTCAGCTCATAGAATTGTTTAAATATACAAAATCAGGAGCTTGTAAGTTAAGAGTACCTTTCATAATAGTTATCCAAAGTTGGCAGTTTGACATGCATCTAGGTGGTATAAACTCAGGATCCCTATCTTTGAGACACTGTAGAAATGGAACTAAAGAACATATTGAGCTGAAACTTTGTACATATCAATTGAAGGCATTGTGGAACCTAATCAAAATATTTCATTGTATTCAGATGTGGTCAAGTTGGGTCCGTCTTTAAAACTGGTCCACATGACATGAAGTGACACATTTTTGTGTATTCATTCCATGTTAACTGACAATCAATGTTCATCACTAAAGCTTGGTATTTGTTGCACAGTCCACAGGTTTATTATCTATGCTTAATTTGACAGTTTTCCCTCTTTATGCCGAAGTGCATTTTGTTTGCGTTCTTTATGTGTAATGTTTATTTATTATATCGTCCAATCATAAACATCCTTGAGGGTTTCATTTGCTTTCACTCATAGGGGTTCTGATGTTTTATAAGTGAGAATGATGTTGCTGTCATCAGCAAAGAAAACTTTTTCTCCGTGTCTTATACTGCCTCGAAAGTCGTTGATACACATTAAGAACAGAACTGGAACCAGTACATTACCATGTGGGAAGCTTTTTTTTTTTATCTATTTGTTGTCTAAAAGGTATCATCAGCACACTTGAATTATCTCTACCTTTTGCATCCTGTTTTCCAGGTAAGACTCGAATTCATTTGCTATTCGTATTTACCTGGTTTGTTTAGAAGTATTTTATGGTCGGTAGTGTCAAAAGCCATGGAAAAGTCTAAGAACGTGGTTGTAATGTAGTCATTCTTGTCAAGAGTTTGAAGTACCACATTTTTGAGCTCTGTAATGACAAATATCACATATTTTGAAACAAAACTGTGCTTCATTAGAAATGTTGTATCTATTCATGTATGCTAACTCATTAGTTTGTCTTCAATGATTGATTCAGTTGTTTATGAGAATGCAGACAGTAGTGAAATTGGCCTATAGTTTTCAGTACCCTCCACAGTAACTTTCTTTAGAAAGGGCACACCTCATATTTGTTTTATGTACTCTGAACAATATCTTAACTAAAGGACTCTATTATGTTTGTTGATGAGGCTTGTATACACTCTGTGTGTGCCTTCAGGACAGAGACTGGAAACTCATCTATACCTGCTGAATTTACACTTTTTAATTTCCATATTGTCTTCCTGACTTCAAGTTCTGTCACAGAGCACATCATCATCATGTTTGCTTTGTAAGTCATTGTTGGTGCTGCATGTGTTTGAGGAAGATGCTGTTGCAACTTCTCTGCAATGCCAGAGAAATAGCCATTTACAATTTTTTTTTAATTTTATGTCATTCTGTACCCATATTTCAATTTCATATAGTTATACTTGTTTTTACCTTTTCCGTTTACATGATTTATGACACCCCATACTACTTCACTTTTATTTTTTTCGTTACATATAATTTTGTCAATGAATGATTTTTTTCAACAAACAGTACCCTCCCGTTTGTCTTTTTGTAGCAGTGATACCAATCTAGAAACTGCAGATTAATGTAATGCTTTTGTAAAGACCTGAGAAATTTAAATGTTTGGAAGAACTTGCTGATACCTGCAGTTATCCATCTATTTTTCTTAGCTCTAAGTGTAGAAGTGGCTACTTTTGGAAACACGTCTGCAAAAATTAATTTAAATATTGTTTTCCATATACACTTCATACGAGGTTAGACTTCCAGCGCCCTAGAAAAATTATGTGCGTTATGTGATCAAAAGTATCCGGACACCTGGCTGAAAATGACTTACAAGTTCTTGGTGCCCTCCGTTGGTAATGCTGGAATTCAATATGGTGTTGGCCCAACTTTAGCCTTGATGATAGCTTCCACTCTCACAGGCATACGTTCAATCATGTGTTGGAAGATTTCTTGGGGAATGGCAGCCCATCCTTCACGGAGTGCTGCACTGAGGAGTGATATCAATGTCAGTTGATGAGGCCTGGCACGAGCAGCCACTCGGCCATGAAATCCAAGTTTTCTCACCTCTCACCTGACTGTTATAGTACTTGCAGTGGATCCTGATGCAGTTTGGAATGCCTGTTGTGGGGCGGTGGGTGGAATAATTGTTAATGTTCCTATTATTTATTTAATGCTGTTGTTTGCCATTCTCAACACTGGCTCTCTAACTACAATATTGGCAACCAGAAAGTGATTAGCAAAATGTGAAGCCTGTAATTAGAATTCCTAGTGCCCACTTCATCTGAGAAATACATTTATAGCTACAGCTTATAGCTCTGAGGAATTAGGAGGTTGTGTGGGATTCATAAACAAAAACCATTCCCTCTAAAATGTTCACTATATTCTGAAAGTCACAGTCCAAAAAGGATCCACACAATCCAACTACCAGAGCAGTTCAGAGTCTAATGCGCTGATGCAACTATAACTGTTCAAATTAAATGTTTAAGTGAATGCTCGCCATAATTTGATGATGATGTTCATCAAACGCCACACTAATAATGGTAGAATGTCTGTCCTGCGGCGGCACGTGAAAATACGACATATGCAAACTAAAGATAGATCATTAACGTCATCCCAAAATTAACACTTCACTCGAAAACGATTTCATGGTTACGCGTATCCTGAGTAACTTATTACTGCATCCGAGGCTGTTTATATCAACGATACCGACGTGACGCGACTCCTGGCACAGGTGGTGCGCTAATCAGCGTCTGGAGAGAATTGGGGCCTTGCTTCCTCGTGCAGCGTTCTTACATATAAAGCCGCGGTGCGGACGGCTAAGGGAACGCCTGATCGAATCTGCTCTCTCGACTAGCCGCTGGGCTAGTAATGCACCACTTTAAGTTATCGAATAAATCATTGCTTACTTTGCTGATGGCCGATGAAGCTCTCAATTTAAATGTGCAATCAGCACACAAGTAAGTAATCATAATAAAAGTCTGACGTGGCTAAGTCAAATATTTTGGGCGAGAGAATTAATTTAGTTACACTACACGCAGTAGACGAGCTCTGAACTTGCCCTTTGGAGATACGATATTGCTATAGTTTTATAGTTATTCAGTTGAAACTTCTCACATCTTTATGATTATAGCAGATCTCCTTTCTACTTAAATTTAAACATCCTAGCTTTATTTATTCGCCTACTTAATCTATCTTGCTTCCGTAATTTTTAAGATAAAAACCAGAAAATCATGAATTTCAACTAAAATTTTAATTTGTGAGATCCAGAATACTGTTTCTACTAAATTATTATGCAAAAGGAATCTAAATATAAATTTTTAAGTTTCTAGCTCTTTTCTGTTGCGCCAATGATTTTTACAGAAAAACATTCAAATTTCGAAAATTGTTAAAGTTATTGAACTGATATTCAACACATATTGATTTAGTATTACTCCTGACATGCTAGAAACGTTTCAGGTTATTTACTTGATTTTTAAAGTATTGCGCAACATTTATGACGTCAGAGCTAGTTACAGCGGACTGGATGGCACACAGTGGAAAGACTTACGTGAATTTTATAAGGCCTGAGTAGGCTGCGTCCCTACACTGTGTGACGGTCTGGATAGATGTCTACATTATGACCGTCTTCATCTGTCGGCAGTCTCTGTCTGTCAACAGACGAGATCGGCCCGTACGCTTTTGTGCTGTATGTGTTCCTTCACATTTCCACTTCACTACCGCATCAGAAACAGTGGACATAGGGATGTTTAGGAGTGTGTAAATCTCGCGTACAGGTGTATGACACAAGTGACACTCAATCACCTGAGTTCCATGGAGTGCCCCATTCTGCTCACTCATGATGTCTAATGTTTGCTGATAAGGAGTATCTGGCAGTAGGTGGCCGCACAATGCATCTAATATGAAAAACATATGTTTTTGGGGGTGTCCAGATACTTTTGATCAAATAGTGTATTTTACATTCAGAGGAGTTCCTATTTAGGCCTGCAGTCTTGTTTGTTTTACCAAGTATGTCTTTACCTTTATTATCTGACAGTAACATTCAGAGAGGCCAAAATTTTTTATAAATACATCACAAGTTTCCTTGTTGATACCTGTAAGTACATACTCTAAGACTTAAGCTGAACTTTTTGATATCCTAGTTGCAGGATTTACTATTTGTGCCATGCCAAAAGTGTTCAGAATGTTAGGAAGTTATTACTAATTTCAGCCTGCCCGCATTGCCAGTTGGTGTGCAGTGCATGCACAAAATGATTAACTACTTTTGAATATCTAGCTTTGTCGAATGGCTGACAGTTCTAAATGATTATCAGTGCTAATTGTAATTAGTTCTTATTTAGCTTTAAAATGTCTGTGGACTCCAGCAACAACTTGGACACAGTCCCTATGATAGTATTAATATATTGTGTATATCATTGTCTGTACACCAGTTCTATACAATGCATACCACCATTCTGTTCAAAGACTGTAATTGCACTTCAAGATGGCGTACTTTATTTTTAAGAGACTGCACGTTTTGATGAAGAAGAGATAATTCTGAGCAAATTTATGTGATGTTTGTCCACCCTGGTCTGGTGCATTCTATCTTTTGTGTACTCAGTGAAGAACTCTATAAACTCATTGACATGCATTTAAGGGAGGGGAGCCTGTCGTCATGATTTGTCCTAAGAAAGTCCTAGTCCTCTTTTTGATTGTGTGTGGCCCCACGCCCACATGCTATGTTCTTACTAATAAAATCCACAAACTCCATTTCCCAGCCCTGTTGAAGAACAGACTATGCCTTGTGTAGCCCCATCTCCTGATAATCCCCACCAGCAGCAGTGTAGTGTGCCCCCAATCACCAGTGATCAGTGCCTGCTCCAGCTCCACATTGGTAAATTGTGCAGTACCGCAAATATACAGTGGATCTTGCCACAGGAACAGCTCAACCGTGTCAACCATGCGCACATTGGTGCCACCAGTCAGGGAAGCTTTCTTCCTCAGATCAACACCTATGTTGTATGCCCTGTCCCTATCCAAGTTGTTCCCTGCCCCACCCATTATCATTAGCTGATCATCTTTCATGAAATCGTACATAAAGGCCACAAATTGTCAACCACCTGATTTAGCTTTTTAGTTAGCGTGAGAATGCTGATGACCCGATACTCTTCCTCTAACTTCTCCTGTAATTGAGGGATTGCACCTCTGCCATGACTGCTACCTAGTCTCAGTGCTCTCTTCATCTTTAGATTAGGCATAATCCGTATCACTTCAGGCAGGGGGATTACCTTCATAGTATCGGGTGTTATTGAATTTAGCATATGTTAAAATTCAGGAGTAAGTAAGAAACACATATTTTTTTGTTTTCTCCAAAAAAAATTCCTGTCCCCAGATACAGGCCTCCAAAGATGACACTACGAACACCATTTTAAAGATGCAAATTTTGGAAAAAAATTTTAAAGTGCTGTATCTCTGTAACAGTTCTAGATATTTTGTTTGAGCTTTTTATTTTAAAGATAATTCCTTTATGATTACAATGGTATCCTCCATTTGGACATATCTGTCAAAGTTCTTTTACTGTTGCCTTTTGAATTTTTTAATAATATACAGAAAAGGATTTTTTTTTCATAAATGCCAATCCAGAAAAGTTTGATTTTTTTCTGTTATTAGTACCATGTAGTACTATATTCTCGGTAAAGGAGAGCTTCCACTTTTAAGTTGGACAGATTTTATTTTAAAAAAAAATAATGTTTTTTTTAACTTTCAAGGGTAATTTATGTCTTCACAGAAGTTGTTTCTATCTAATTTTTTGTTACAATATTTATTTCTATTGTCTCTGTTGCAGTTATTTTTTATCACTTTCTCTGTTGCAGTTATTTCTTTTCACTTTCCTTGTTGTAGTTCCTTGTCAGTTTCTTTGTTGTGGTTGTTCGTTGTAGGTTTCTGTATTGTAGTTGTTCTTTACTGAAGAGACTTCTAAGAAATCTGAAACCGTCCAGTGAGTTCTGTATTTTCGCGAGGAATTTGCCAGCTGATACAGTTGCAGTGTGTTTTGTGAAAAGGACTGTTTGAAATATCTGAAATATCTTCTGACAGGGGCCACAAGAGAGAGTAGTGTGCCGACTATTTGCATATCCATAAAAGAGTGGTATATAAGATAAACAAAAAAAAAACAGACTTTTTTTCAGCTTGGGAATAAGTGTTCTCATTTGAAGACTCTGTTCAAAAGTGAAGATGTTTCCATTAACAACTTTTTGTGTTCTAAACCTAACCTAACCTATGGTGCAGGTGATGCAGATTTTGCATCAGTAGAGGAAAAATTAAATACCCAGAATCAGTCAACTACAGAGGTAGATGTTAGTCCTGTTAAGAAACCATGGTCAGCGAAGTCGAGTCATAAGCTCTAGGCATCAAGAAAGTGCAGAGAAATTACTAAAGCTATGAATGAATACACTACAGCAAAACTGAACACACACTTCAAAGTAGACATTCCATCTTTAGGAGAAAATGAACCAAAGCACTCTTGCACCTCTTGCCAGGAATTTTTCACAAATAACAACTCAGCCGTTGAACATTTTGCATACTACAGTGAAAAAGTGCAAGTTTTAACTATTATTCCAGAGACATTTTGAAAGAAAACGATTTTGAACCATGTTCCATCAGTATCAAAGTACATGGTAGACAAACCAAGAAATGTGAGGTCTGTAAAAGGAGTCTTTGGAAGACCATATCCCTAAGCAGCTCAAGCTGAAATAGTGCATTCATTTTATCTGGCAGATAAATGGGACTGTTCTCACCAGAGTGCCAACAAAAAAGCCACTATAACTGTAATAGTTGAAGGTCAAAAAGTTGTGAAAGTGAAGAGGTATTCGACTCGCAGTATTAAAGAAACTTTTGCCATTTGTAAGAGTAACTGTACAACTTCACATATTGGAAGATCAAAATTTTATGCACTACAATGAAAGTGGGTAGTTCCACATCCACCTAGAAATGTTTGTTTATGTGTATACTGCGTGAATTTTGAACTTTGTGTGTAACTTTCAAGAAATTACTGGAGCACATGTCATATGACACCTTGGTTGGGCATGTGAAGTCATTAGTAGTCTGTGATGTAAAAATGAGAGACTTCTTTGTTTCAAGAATGTAGTGTCTGCCCTGAAAATGGAGAACTGTCTTTACAGACACTTGGCCTGGAAGATGTAGCAGCTAACTCTGCAGAAATTCCATATGCAACATGGGAGGAAAATAAACTAATTAAGAAAACTGTTGCCTTTGAAAGTTTCATTGATGAACTTGGTAAATGGTCAGTGAAAGCAGTAACACACTAGCATCTGAAGAAATTGCAACAACAACACATTGCAAAAGTCATAGGGTGTGTACAGGCTGAAGAACTATGTTCAGTGCTTCACTGTGATTTTGCTGAGAACTAGTCTGTAATTCTCCCACAAGAAGTACAAGGGTATCATTGGAATATATTAATAATGGCATGTGACGAGGGCCTCCCGTCGGGTAGACCGCTCGCCTGGTGCAAGTCTTTCGATTTGACGCCACTTGGGCGACTTGCGCGTCGATGGGGATGAAATGATGATGATTAGGACAACACAACGCCCAGTCCCTGAGCGGAGAAAATCTCCGACCCAGCTGGGAATCGAACCCGGGCCCTTAGGATTGACAGTGTGTCGCGCTGACCACTCAGCTACCATGGGCGGACTTCATTGGAGTAATGAACAGGTTTCAACTTTTACAGGAGTGATATATTTTCAAAACAATACCACAAGTATTGCAGTTATAAGTGATGACACAGGACATGACTCGGCGCATGCTTTGCTAGCAATGCCCAAAATTCTTCAACTGCAAACAGGAGCAGGGAAGATCATCATTATTTCTGATGGTGCTCCTAGTCATTTTAAAAATCATTACCAGCTGTTTGAATTGAGTAAGTTGCTTCTGCCTACTGAGTGGGTATACAGTGCTACCGGTCACAGGAAGGGACCGTGTGATGTTGTAGGAGGCTTGCTACAAAACATAATCCTTCCGGACCAAATACAGCTGCAATTCAGAGTGCTGAGGATTTTACGAGAGTCATGAAATCTTACACATTCAAAGCCCTCCTTCTTTTGTCCAAAGAGGAAATTGAAGAATTCCATGATCAGCTGCTGGATATAGGTTTCCAGCTGAAGGACAGCAACAATGCCATCAGTGCTCACTTCCTGTTCACAATGTTTTGAAGATTGTAAGTGCTCCAGTTCCTATTGGTTCAACAGGAAGACATCACTCTATATCAAAGGAAGATACTGAAGCAGTGGAACATATTTTTAGTTCATTGACTGGCTAATTTCAGTACAAAACAGAGTGCACAGAAGTTGTATAAATTGAACCCTTTAAGTTTTTGAACCTTTCACATACATTTTGGAACCATTTAAGATGCTTGAAAAATGAGTCTTTTACTCATCTTTCAAAACTAAAATTATGCCAAATAAGGCTAGGTTTTGATTTTTATGGGCCTGTTATGTGATAATGTGGTAATAAAACAGGTTTGATGTATGGAAAAAATTTCAATTGTTTATAAAACCTGTTCAACCTAAAAGAGGAAGCTCTCCTTTTCAGGGAATGTATAACTAATTGGTACTAATCAACAGAAAAAAAATCAAAATTTTATGGATTAGCATTTTTGAAAAAAAAAAAAAATCCCACAAATTATAAAAAAAAGTTCAGAAACTTTAGTAAAAGAATTTTGACAGATAAGTCCAAATGAAGGATTTCTTTGCAATCCTCAAGCAATTATCTTTAAAATAAAAAAACCAACAAACTATCTAGAACTCCTCCAGAGATACATAATTTTAAATTTTTTTCCAAAATTCGCATCTTCAAAATGGTATGTGCAGTGTCATCTTTGGAAGGCTATATCTTGGAGCAGAAATTTTTTTGGAGAGAGAAAAAAAAATGCTTACTTAGTCTTTTATTTTTACATATGCTAAATTCAATAACATCCGAGACTATGCAGGTAAGATTTTTTCCAGCCTGCCTGAATTGATATGGGCTACGCCGTTACGTGGTATTTTGTACAATGGCCAGACCAGCAGCATCCTTGACATCAGGTGTAAGGAGCACCAATGGCACACCTGACCCAAAAAGCCTCCAAGTCAGCTATAGTGGAACATTGTTTGAAACTGAGATGATGCAAAACTTTTGGTGATGTGTATATTGTAATGACACAAGTCTGGGCCAATGAGCTTGATGCCATAAAACAGGCCATTTGTGGCAGTACAATGACCTAGCATTGTGCTACGGCATACACTGGGTGTCACCGTCCTTTTGTCAGGCAGTCCCTGGTTGTTGACATAACCAGGGACACTTTGGAATTCAGCATATATTACTTATGCAGCTGCACCACCAAAACAAACCCATTTTGGCTTGAGGAAATAACTGACTGTTCAGTCAAGCTGGGCATGCATTGGAGCAGCAAGTAATTGAATAGACCATCATAGTGTCAGCTTCGGCTGTGAGTTTGCTTCTGCTCTACCATCAGTTTGACTGGACCACTTGCCTAGGAGGTCCAGCTGCAGCCTGATCTGCCAACGGTTAAACTGAGACCCTCTTAGTCACTGAGCCAGTGCCAGTCATGGCCAGCCAGCTTCCTGGACGTCAGCACCCATCACTTGCCATGGGCAGGTGACACTCAGCATCCTGCAGTCATTGGGCCATATCAGTCTGCTGCATCTGCCCTGACATTGTTCAGCCATGGCCGGACCAGTGACTACACAAGGTGGCACCGTGCCTGGATTGCACTACGCCGTTAGTGTTAGTCCTAGCCTCTCTGATAATGAGCAGACTCTGCCCCTGCACATTTCCTACTACTACATCATTTTCAGGCTCTGATCCAACTCAACTCAGGCAGCTGGTGTGCATGAAGGGCATGGGTCTTTCTTCCCTGTTCCTCTATTAATCTTTTCCTGCTGCCTATTATGCAGTTCCAAGAGAAGGAAGGCCTCAGTGACTTCCTCAGAGTTCTCCCCACTATGCCTTACTGAGGCTGGAGTTGTGCTGCAACACTTCACTGCTGCAGTCCTTGGGTCAAGAACCGCCTTCCAGGAGTGTGTCCTACAGGCCTGATTGGTGTACTAAAGAGATTATTATACAACTACTGAGCAGCTTCTGATTCACCCTGAACCTTCATTTCCCACCAGAGCATATCCAGGCTCTCTAAAATAATGATAGTTGTAGGATACTCTCAAAAATTAGTATAACATGCAAAGAAATGACCATCTGCAATAAGACTATTAAAATCGTAGTGATAAACTACCAAAGTATTAATAGCAAAATGCCAGAGTTTGAAGCACACCTAAAAAGAATCTGGCTACAACCCAGAAATTGTAGCAGCAAGAATTTTTGTGAAAATCTGAGTCCGTATCAGAAAGCTGGGCTAATGGAATGTTGAGGTAATGTATTCGTCACAGTGAAAAAGAAATAAAAATTTAAACTGCATGTCTACATCTACATCTACATCTACATGATTACTCTGCAATTCACATTTAAGTGCTTGGCAGAGGGTTCATCGAACCACAATCATACTATCTCTCTACCATTCCACTCCCGAACAGCACGCGGGAAAAACGAACACCTAAACATTTCTGTTCGAGCTCTGATTTCTCTTATTTTATTTTGATGATCATTCCTGCCTATGTAGGTTGGGCTCAACAAAATATTTTCGCATTCGGAAGAGAAAGTTGGTGACTGAAATTTCGTAAATAGATCTCGCCGCGACAAAAAATGTCTTTGCTTTTATGACTTCCATCCCAACTCACGTATCATAGCTGCCACGCTATCTCCCCTATTAAGTGATAATACAAAATGAGCTGCCCTTTTTTGCACCCTTTCGATGTCCTCCGTCAATTCCACGTGGTAAGGATCCCACATCGCGCAGCAATATTCTAACAGAGGACGAACGAGTGTAGTGTAAGCTGTCTCTTTAGTGGACTTGTTGCATCTTCTAAGTGTCCTGCCAATGAAACACAACCTTTGGCTCACCTTCCCCACAATATTATCTATGTGGTCTTTCCAACTGAAGTTGTTCATAATTTTAACACCCAGGTACTTAGTTGAATTGACAGCCTTGAGAATTGTACTATTTATCGATTAATTTAATTCCAATGGATTTCTTTTGGAACTCATGTGGATCACCTCACACTTTTCGTTATTCAGCGTCAACTGCCACACCATACAGCAATCTTTTCTAAATCGCTTTGCAACTGATACTGGTTTCGGATGACCTTACTAGTTGGTAAATTACAACATCATCTGCGAACAACCTAAGAGAACTGCTCAGATTGTCACCCAGGTCATTTGTATAGATCAGGAACAGCCGAGGTCCCAGGATGCTTCCCTGGGGAACACCTGATATCACTTCAGTTTTACTCGATGATTTGCCGCCTATTACTACGAACTGCAACCTTCCTGACAGGAAATCAGGAATCCAGTCGCACAACTGAGACGATACCCCATAGGCCCGCAGCTTGATTAGAAGTCGCTTGTGAGGAACGGTGTCAAAAGCTTCCGGAAATCCAGAAACACAAAATCAACTGGAGATCCCCTGTCGATAGCGGCCATTACTTAGTGCGAATAAAGAGCTAGCTGCGTTGCACAAGATGTTTTCTGAAACCATGCTGACTACGTATCAATAGATCGTTCCCTTTGAGGTGATTCATAATGTTTGAATACAGTATATGCTCCAAAACCGTACTGCAAACCGACGTCAATGATATAGGTCTGTAGTTCGATGGATTACTTCTACTACCCTTCTTAAACACTGGTGCGACCTGCGCAATTTTCCAATCTGTAGGTACAGATCTATCGGTGAGCGAGCGGTTGTATATGATTGCTAAGTAGGGAGCTATTGTATCAGCGTAATCTGAAAGGAACCTAATCAGTATACAATCTGGACCTGAAGACTTGCCCGTATCAAGCGATTTGAGTTGCTTCGCAACCCCTAAGGTATCTACTTCTAAGAAACTCATGCTAGCAGCTGTTCATGTTTCAAATTCTGGAATATTCCATTCGTCTTCCCTGGTGAAGGAATTTCGGAAAACTGCGTTCAATAACTTCGCTTTAGCGGCACAGTCGTTGGTAACAGTACCATCGGCACTGCGCAGCGAAGGTATTGACTGCGTCTTGCCGCTTGTGTACTTTACATACAGAATTTCTTCAGATTTTCTACCAAATTTCGAGACAATGTTTCGTTGTGGAACTTATTAAAGGCATCTCGCATTGAAGTCCGTGCCAAATTTCGTGCGTCTGTAAATTTTAGCCAATCTTCAGGATTTCGTGTTCTTCTGAACTTTGCACGCTTTTTTCGTTGCCTCTGCAACAGCGTTCGGACCTGTTTCGTGCACCATGGGGGATCAGTTCCATCTCTTACCAATTTATGAGGTATGAATCTCTCAATTGCTGTTGCTACTATAGTTTTGAATTTGAGCCACATCTCACATTTGCATAGTCAGTTCGGAAGGAATGGAGATTGTCTCTTAGGAAGGCTTCTAGTGACACTTTATCCGCTTTTTTAAATAAAATTATTTTGCGTTTATTTCTGGTGGATTTGGAAGAAACGGTATTGAGCCTAGGTACAACGACCTTGTGATCACTAATCCCTGTATCAGTCATGATGCTCTCTATTAGCTCTGGTTTGTTTGTGGCTAAGAGGTCAAGGTCAAGTGTGTTTTTGCAACCATTTACAATTCGCGTGGGTTCGTGGACTAACTGCTCGATATAATTTTTGGAGAAAGCATTTAGGACAATCTCGGAAGATGTTTTCTGCTTGTCACCGGTTTTGAACAAGTATTTTTGCCAACATATCGAGGGAAGGTTGAAGTCCCCCCCAACTATAACCATATGAGTGGGGGATGTGAGATCGATCTGGCAAAACGCAGTACCAACAGTGGGCAAGAACTTACAATTATGTCCTGTAGATTGCAAGATTTATCCCCAAATGTCACCAAAAACTTTAGAGAAAAATTCAGCTCACTAGTACACATGTTCTTCAGTCATATTGTCATCATTAGAAGAAATTTTTATCACCTGCCAGTTGATTGGGATAGTTACAATTTTGTAATTGGTGGGTATGACAAAACACCCTGTGATACAATACTAAATGCTTTTTTTGTAAACTATGTTGAACTGATAATTTGTAAGACCACTCAAAATGGAAACTATTAGAGATAATAGCAATAAACAGACTTGAGCTCAGTGAGAATGTACACATTGAAATTGGTATCACTGACTATGAGGCAGTTGCAACAACAATGATTACCATATTACAACTACATGGAGAGGCATTAGAGTCATATCTTAAGGAGGAACTTAAAAGATTTAGCTCTGGGTAGAACTTTAAGAGGAACTGTGACTGAACTTTAGAAGAATAGTTGACCAACCTCTTGCTAAATGTACCCTTTTTTATCACTTTTTTCTGGCTTCTGTTCCTAAGTTTATTTCTATTTACATCATGCAGTTTCTTTTAAATTCAACTGTCATCTGTAATTTAACAGAACTCATGTGTCATCTGATCCAGTAACAATTGAGCTATGACACTTTATGCTGCATGAAACAGGTTAACTGCTTCTCAGTTTGGCTGTTATAAAGGATTTTGCTCAGGGAAACAACGCGAGACTTCTCAAATGAAGTGTTGGCAGAGCTAAATGAGAAAAATAATTCTAGTATGAAGGCTTTCACGACCGGATGACAAATCTTCTGGTAAACCTTCCGGGATGTAAGGTCGTGGTCCATTGTTGAAGAGTTTCATGGACCACGACCTTACATCCCGGAAGGTTTACCAGAAGATAAAAATAATTCTGTTGACATATTTTGTGATTTTTATCGAAGAATTAAACCTTTCAAAGTAAAATTTAATGGCATCCCTTTTGCATGAATGGAACAGGAAGCAGAGGATCTCATTGACAGACTGCATCACAGGCATGAAACTGTCATCAAAATGGGGGGAGGAAGTCCCATAAGGATTGACACCATGTCCTTTCTCGTTCTTAACCTATGTAACTTATCTTCAAACAGTGGAAAATCCATAATGGAATGCAACAGTATTGTGAAAACGGAAGTTGCTACTCACCATCTAACAGAGGTGCTGAGTCGCAAATAGGCACAACAAAAAGACTGTCACAAATAAATAAAGCTTTCAGCCATTAAGGCCTTCATCAACAGTAGGCGCGCGCGCGCACACACACACACACACACACACACACACACACACACAGAGTCTCAGGCACCTGACCTGAAACCACACTGCAAGCAGCAGCGCCAGTGCATGATGGGAGTGGCAACTGGGTGGGAGTAAGGGGGAGGCTGGGGTGGGAACGGGGAGGGTAATATGGTGGGGTGGCGCTCAGTGAAGTCCTACAGGTTAGATGATGGGCAGGGGAGAGGTGGGGAGGGGGGAGGGAAGTAATGGAAAATGAGAGAAGTAAAAAGACAGTGTGATGGTGGAAACATGGCTGAGTAGTGCTGGAATGGTAATAGGGGATGGGCTGGATGGGTGAGGACAGTGACTAATGAAGGTTGAGACCAGGAGGGTTACAGGAACGTAGAATGTATTGCAGGATGAGTTCCTACCTGTGCAGTTCAGAAAAGCTAGTGTTGGTGGGAAGGATCCATTTGGCACAGGCTGTGAAGCAGTCATTGTGATGAAGGATGTCATATTTGGCGGCGCCATCAGCAACAGGGTGGTCCACTTGTTTCTTGGCCACAGTTTGTTGATGGCCATTCATGCGGACAGATAGCATGCTGGTTGTCATGCCCACATAGAATGCAACACAGTGGTTACAGCTTAGCTTGTAGATCACATGACTGATTTCACAGGTAGCCTTGCCTTTGATGGGATAGGTGATGTTCGTGGCCATACTGGAGTAGGTGGTGGTGGGCGGATGTATGGTCCTGGTCTTGCATCTAGGTCTATTACAGCCATGAGGTAAGGGGCTGGGAGCAGGGGTTGTGTAGGGATGGATGAGTGTATTGTGTAGGTTCGGTGGATGGCAAAATACCACTGTGGGAGGGGTGGGAAGGATAGAGGGCAGGACATTTCTCATGTCAGGGCATGACAAAAGGTAGTCGAAATCCTTGGCAGAGAATGTAATTTACTTGCTTCAGTCCTGGTTGGCTGGATGATGGGACTTTGGGAGGTGGTGGGAGACTGGAAAGATAAGGCATCGGATATTTGTTTTTGTACGAAGTTGAGAGGATAATTACCATCTGTGAAGGCTTCAGTGAGACCCTCAGTATATTTAGAGAGGGACTGCTCATCACTGCAGATGCGATGACCATGGGTGGCTAGGCTGTATGGAAGGGACTTCTTGGTGTGGAATGGGTGGCAGCTGTCGAAGTGAAAGTATTGCTGGTGGTTAGTAAGTTTGATATGGATGGAGGTACTGATGTAGCCATCTTTGAGGTGGAGGTCAACATCTAGGAAGCTTGTTGGGTTGAGTAGGACAAGGTGAAACAAAGGCGGGGGGGGGGGGGGGGGGGGAAGTTGTTGAGGTTCTGGAGGAACATGAATAGGGTGTCCTCATCATCGATCCAGATTGCAAAGATGTCATCAATGAATTTGGACCAGGTGAGGGGTTTAGGATTCTAGGCTTTTAGGGAGGAGTCCTATAAATGACCCATGAACAGGTTGGCATTGGATGGTGCCATGTGGGTACCCATAGCCATACCCTGGATTTGTTTGTAGGTAACGCCTTCAAAGGGGAAGTAATTGTGGGTGGCGATATAGTTGGTCATGGTGACTAGGAAGGAGGTTGTTGGTTTTGGAATCCGTTGGGCATTGCAAAAGATAGTGTTCAATAGTGGTAAGGCAATGGGCATTAGGAATGTTAGTATAAAGGGAAGTGGCATCAATAGTGAAGAGCAGGGCACCAAGTGTTGAAGGGACAGGAACTGTGGAGAATCGGCAGAGGAAATGGTTGATATCTTTAATATAGGAGGGTACGTTTCAAGTAATAGGTTGAAGGTGTTGGTCTGTGAGAGGAGAGATTCTCTCAGTGGGGGCACAGTAAATGGCCACAATGGGGCATCCTGGGTGGTTAGGTTTATGGATTTCAGAAAGCATGTCGAAGGTAGGAGTGAGGGCAGTGGTAGGGGTGAGTAGAGAGACGGACTCCAGGGAGAGGTTCTGGGATAGGCCTAAGGATTTGCGTAGCTACTGGACATCCTGCTGGATTTCTGAAATGGGGTCACTGTGGCAAGGTTTGTAGTTGGAAGTATCTACAGCTGGCAGAGTACTTCTGTCAGATAATCCTTGTGGTTCAAGAAAAACAGTGGTGGAGCATTTATCTGCAGGTGGGATTATAAGGTGGCGATCAGTTTTTAGATGGTGGATTGCAGTTCTTTCTGCAGATGTAAGATTGGTTTTCATGATGAGGTTTTTTGGAAATGATGGTGAGGCAAGGTTCAAGGTTAAGAAATTCTGGAGAGTTAACAAGGGGTGATTTGGGGGCAGTGGGTGTGGATCATGGTTGGATGGAGGAGTGAACTGAGTTAGCCAGGGTTCAATATTGGTCGGAGAAGGAGAAAAGATCTTTAACAAGACCTGCATCTTCCAATGGCTTTGAAGGACGATTGAAAACTGTAATGTTTGCTGATGACACAAACATACTAATCAAGTATCCAAACCCAGCATTAGGAGACACAGCTCAGGTGATAGCTGAAAAGTCCTGCAAGTGGTTCACAACTAACAGTTTACTCTCACAGAGATCGATAGATTTATCTCCTGCATCAGTATACCTGAAGTAAATAAAGTATTTATTCAGCTGAAGCAAGCAGTAAGAATATTGTCTAAAGTAATAAACCATACTCTTGCAGAAGCCTTTTTAAGCATCTTAGAATTATTATACTCACTGGCTGTTAAAATCATCATGTAGGCTTTGTCCATTTGTTTGGGGTTCGGAGTGGAGTTATATACTCTATTCCGAAGATACTCAGCAAGCATGGGTGCATTCTCTTTTAGGTGTTATTGTTTTTCATTCGTCTGATTGAAGTCTTGTGTGAGTGTCATTTGTTTACCATTAGGGTGAACAGTGAAAATCACCGTTTATTGACAATCAAAATCTGGTATGCTCAATATACAGTTTTTTCAGAGGGATTTGTAAACAAACCGGACGTTCAGTGCAGTGAAAGTTCTTTGACACAAAACAACTTCAAATGCTATGACATCTATATGTTCAGACAGTTGATGAATGCACTCAATGTTTGCATGATTGTTGAAGATGGGCAGTCTCACTGGAATTGCCCTCAGTGTTTGTGTTACCTTCATAAAGGCATCTCCTACTTAAACAGTGCCCCCAGCCTCTCATTTCTGAGGGCTTCAACCAACATCTACAGTCTCTCTAACAGTGTTTTTTGTAACAAAAAACAAAAAATCACATAGACATAAGTGTTTGTAGACACATCAAAATCTAATGACACAAAGATGCTTTGAACATGAATTTTGGTAGTGAGCCGATGGTAACTGATCCGTAATCCTGGTTTCTTGGTTGTCTTTTCTGCTAGTGATGCCTAAAAAAATTCCTGTGTGCAAAATGGAAATTGATTCCAGAAAAGTTTGATTTTCCTGAAGATAATAAAGTAGAACCACTCATCCAGTAAGTTTTTTACTGGCTCTTGTAGTATTCATGACCAAAAGGTTTATTTGGTTCCACTTATTTTTAATTGCTTTTGATGGTTATTGTTAAAACTCTGGTATTACATTTTTACTGTCACACAGACTATCCACTTTCATTACTGTGTTGTTATTTTTGGGAATGGGGTCAGGGAGAAAATGGTAGAAAACAAAATGGGGAATAATTGTTACTTCTTACTCAGAATACGCAGAAACTGCATTTGTCTGCAAATATTTTGAGACTGGAGACACATTTTATGTTTAAAAGTAAAGACATTTAATTCTTTTAATCTGTTCAATGGTCTCAATTTCATTTGAGAATAACATGTATCGGTATCACTGTACGTTTTACGCTACTCTGAATCGAGATCTTTGTATGTAACATTCCTTGACATGATAGTTACTGTTGCTTGTGTAAAGATCAATGGGTGCTTCTTTCAGGTTAAACATGTGGCCAATGATACTGGGTATGTCTCGGGATGAATGCAAAAGGATCCTTCGACGACTCGGTAAGTGCTTACATGTTTTTGTGTAGAATGTGTTCACATGCATTTTTAAAACTCGAGTGAGCTCTGTCTTGTTGTGCTTTAATCTTTTTACTTTTTTATCAACAAGAAAAGTAAGTGAACTAGTGAATTGATAGTTTTTTTTATTTGTTTAAAGTTGTGTGTTTAGTGCAACACTGTATCTTCCGTGCCCCTCCCTCTCTCCCCCCTTCACCCATCTTCACAAGGTAATACCTTATTCCATATAAATTCTATCAGCTGTACACCACTATCTTGCTAAGAGTAAGTAGTTCGAGTTTGAATCAATGTAATTTGCTGTAACTGTGTGTCAGCTGTTGGTACAGTAAGTGTGATCAAATCATATATTTCTGACTAGACCTCTCCAGTCCTCCTCCTGCACCTCTCTTCCTTCCCCCTTCAACCCTTGTGCCTGAAAAAGCAGCCACTGGCTCCGAAAGCTTGCCTAATTACAACATTCCTTTATGTGTGTGTTCTGCTGCTGCATGGTGAATACATTATTTATCTATCCAATTAAATTATTTATCTAAAAACAAAGATGATGTGACTTACCAAACGAAAGTGCTGACAGGTCGATAGACACAGAAACAAACACAAACATACACACAAAATTCAAGCTTTCGCAACCAATGGTTGCTTCGTCAGGAAAGAGGGAAGGAGAGGGAAAGACGAAAGGATGTGGGTTTTAAGGGAGAGGGTAAGGAGTCATTCCAATCCCGGGAGCGGAAAGACTTACCGTAGGGGGAAAAAAGGACAGGTATACACTCGCACACACACACATATCCATCCGCACATACACAGACGCAAGCTTGGCTTGTTATTTTCTTGTCAGGTTCTGGTAAAACTATTTCAGCTGATTGTTTACAAAACATTTCATTCATCTGCTGTTCTCTCTTTCGATACTTGCAACAAGCTGGTGAAAAATCTCCATGCTTTCCCATCTCACAGCAAGCACTGCCAACACTGTTTTTCAAAACACAGACTGTAAAGAGGAAACAGTGATGTGGCCTAAACTATCCAAAAATTTAGTTTGTATATCTCAAGTTTTTATATATTTCCCTTTCTTGAAAATTACAGTTCACAAGACAATGAGCAAAAAAGATATGCAGAAAGCTGTTAGCTTAAATTGTCTAGAACTTTACATCAGGAATACTGTGATATTCAGATTGAAAGTCCTTCCACATTTTGATATGCCTTTGCAAAAAGTTTAAGACTGTCAACATTGCTAAAAGTTTTGAATGATGCTAAATTTTGATATTTTAGTGATAAAAACATTGCTGTAGAAATAATAGTTAGTTAGAAGTTTAGTTTTAGTGTATCTGCGGTTAAATGTTAGCATACAGAGGCTGGACAATAACATGGAAACACAACACAAGTACATTTTAGAAAAACTGTTGGAATTCAAAACAGCTTCCAGTCATTTCAGAGTGGGTAAGTGCAAGTCCTGTATGGTTTTCATTGGAATCTTTACCATTCTTCCTACAAAATAGTGGCAACTTTAGATATCAATGAAGGAAGTGGATAAGAATCACTCTCCCCTGATCAGCCAAAATGGTCACATAATCTGTGGCAGTAATGCCAAGGGGTCTGAGAAATACTGTGCTTTGGTTGCCCAAATCACCGCCCGCCATGTTTCACTCTTCGGACATAAGCTCGGCTAGAAGTTGGAAACAGGATGAAACAAGACTCATCCACGCATATTGCTCCATAGTGCAAGTCTTGTGGCTTGGGCACCACATTTTTCCTGTTAGTGACATGTGCATCAGTGATGTGTGGTTCTGGAATACCAACTCGCCTTTCAATTCCCATGTTATGGAGCTTCCTTCATCTTGTTTGCTGACAGACTCTGAAATTGCCCTTTTTTTATTTTTTTTATGAAAGTGAATTGGTCAGTTTCAAGTTGTGCAACGCCACAAGACAAAATTTTGTGGGTGAAAAGAATCTTAACTGTATCCCAGAGAATTTGTTATAGGTATATTGCTTTGATATGTAAAAGGTAAGCCTGCTCATAATACGGTTAAATTTTGTGGTCACCTATGGGTATTGTACAAACATACTGTCTTTTTATCATTGAACGTACTTCCATATGGACAAGTTAGAAGGATCCCTAGAATATAGAAACAACGGAAAGAGTTGAAAACAAAAAAGCCATCAAGTCCGAATGGAATCCCGATTCACTTTGACAAGGAGTACTCTACACCATTGGCCTCTTACTTAGCTTGCATAAATCATAAATCTCTGAGCCAGCACAAAGTCCTAAGCAACTTGAAAAATGCGAAGGTGACTCCTGTATGTAAGAAGAGTAAAGGAATGGACACACAAAAATGCAGACCAGTATCCCTAACATCAGTTTTCTGCAGAATCTGTTATCATAATCTCATTTGAAATATAATACACTTTCTTGAGACTGAGAAGATTATCAGCACTGTTTTTGAAACCATTGCTCATGTAAAACTTAGGTTTTTTCTCACATGATATTCTGCGAACCATGGAAGAAGGGTAACAGGCAGATTCCATGTTTCCAGATTTCTGGAAAGCAATTGAACTAGTGCCTCACTGTAGACTGATAATGATGGTAAAAGCATATGGAATAGGTTCTCAAATATGTGAGTCGATCAAAGACTCCTTTAGGAGTAGACCCCAGTACACTGTCCTTGACAGCAAATGTTCAGCAGAGACAAGGATATCATCAGGAGTGTCTCAGGGAAGTGTGATCAAACCGTTATTATTTCCATAAATGATCTGGCAGATGGGATGGATGGTAATCTGCAGTTGTTTGCTGATGATGCTGTGGTGCATGGTAACATGTCCAGGGTTGAATGAGTGTAGAAAAATACAAGATGACTTATGCAAAATTTCTGGTTGGCATGATGAATGGCAGCTAACTCTAAATGTATTGGGAACTCAAATGGGAATCCATGAAGGGTAGGTGATATTCTTCTCAGGGAACACTATTGAGAAATTTTAGAGAACCAGTATTTGAAGCTGACTGCAGAACGGCTCTACAGCTGCCAATATATGTTTCGCATAAGGACCATAAAGATAAGAACGAAGAAATTAGGGCTCCTACAAAGACATGCAGGCAGTAATTTTTCCTTGGCTTTATTTGCTTGTGGAACAGGTAAGGAAATGACTAGTATTGATACAAGGTGCCCTCCGCCATGCCCATTAATGTGGTGTGTGGAGTATGTGTCTCAATGGGTTCAGCCATGTAATGCTACAATTGTTTAAATGAGAAGTTTGGCTTATTCACGGGAAATCACTGGCAGAAGTGTACAACAATTCTGTAATCGATAAAAAAACTCTGTACTTCAGATTTCAAGAAGGGGCAGGGGGAAGTCCAAATTCAGCCCCTGTTGCCCCCCCCCCCCCCCCCAAACTCCTCTTTCAGAAGCCTATGGATGTACGACTATTTTCCAAAAGCAGTGTAGCCTGAACACTGCCTGTCCAATCCCTTTGATTGCCAATATTATCACCAGACACTTTTTAGTAAATGTTTCTGAAATATAGAGCCACTAAATAACTAAAGACACAGTTGCAACAATTAATGCAGGAAAAATACACATCTTTGACAGTACAAAGGTTAACAGTCATAATACATTTGGACTTTTCCATCAGAACATAGGAAGCTTGTTCAATAAGAAAATACAGCTCCTCATACCAATACAGGACCGAAAAATCTAAATGTATTTCTGCAGATGTCCTGTGCATAACAGAACATCCCTAGAAGTCACAGAATTGAACTGATGAACCTAAATGGAGACAAGTTAGTATCACATTACTGTAAGCATAATATCAGGAAAGGGGAAGTGTCTGTATACACAAAAAGTGGACTAAAATCACAAGCCATAGACATAAGTGAATACTGCCTTGAACAACTATGTGAATGGGGTACTTCAGTAAAAGACTTGAAATCATACAAGATACCAGTTCAGCAGTCTGTATGTTCCCAAATGGAAATGTTTTGAGCTTCATCAAACAATTAAAGGCACTACTTAAAAGACCTAATGAAAATAACTGCGAAGTGATTTATGTAGAGATTTCAGTGTATATTTAATCTTGGATGGTTCTGATTGAGGGCACCTAGAGTTACTGATGTCTAGTTTTGGTTTTGTTTTCACAGTAATATTACAACAAGAATAGCAAGTTGTGCAACAGTGATTGATAAAATTGATGTTAACCCTATAATAAATGATTTATCTGCTTACAACATCATACTGAACCTTCGTTCAGCAAATAATATCCTAAAAACAGGTAAATTTAGCATCTGTAGAGGCTTCTCTACTGAGAATGCAGTACATGATTTCACAAACTCCATGTTAATAGCACTAAACAATAAAAACTACCCAGTTGACATTTTCTGTGACCTTGCTGAGCCTATGTGGCAATACAATGAAACGAAAATGGTTTGTAATTGCATGGTTTGAGTCATATTTTAGCAGTAGAAAACAGAGAGCCACATTAGCAGAGGATATGACATGAATATGCCACTAGGTTTGGTGCTTGGCTCTTTGTTTTTCTTGATCCATATAAATGATTTACTTGGGATGTTGGAGAACTCTTAAAAATTGTAATGTTTGCTGATGACACAAGTATATTGATATAGGTCCCAAATTTATCCATACCAGCCACAACCAGGAGCAGACTGGTTCACAGCCAACAATTAACATTGGTCTTACAAAAACTTTCCTGCATTTCCAAACAAATAAAAATGATGTACAGATACCAGAAGCAGAGATCAATGGGCATACGGTGGATGAGACTTTTTGTATGAAGTTCATGGACATCCCGGGGGATAATGCAGTGAGGCGACATCAGCACAACACATGGATAAATTAGCCAAAAAACTGTTTTGCCTACTTTCCATTCAGAAATCTCTCTCACTGTGCTGAGCTACACATGGGATCACTAACGTACTTTCACTCACTTGTTTCCTACAGCGTAATCTTCTGGAACATTGCAACTAAGGTGAAAAAAGTATATATCCTGCAGAAGCATGCAATAAGAATATTGTCAAAAGGTGATAACTAAACATCTAGGAGAAATCTCTTCAGACACCTAGGAATTCTTACACTTACTTGCCAATATATGTATTCCCTAATGGAATTTATGCTTAAAAAAAAGAGTACATTCAAGTCAGATTTAGCAATTGACAACCACAATACTGTAAAAAAATACTGTAAAAAAAAATAATTTCCATGCACACTGTCGATCACTATGGAGTTTTATAGTCTGATGTGAAAGTCTGTAACAGCTTACCAGTAGACATCAGGCAGAAAATGGAAATTCCCAATCATTTAAAACAAAGTAAAGTGTATCTCTCCAGAGACACCTCCTACAATTTTTCAGAATACTTGAACTCAAGAATGTGAATTCTACTTAACTCAAATATTTGTATTGGGCAGATTCACACTCTGTCAGTATACAGGTTGTTCCAGGAAGAATGATTGGTATACAGGGATATGACAGAAGTGATCATTTGGAGCAGAAAAGTCTAGTAAATATGGCCTTAAGAACTGTGAGCACTTCATCATCTTTGATACTGTGTAACAAATATCACTTCAATCAAGCTCTTTGCTTTCCATATTTTGAGATGTGGTTGTTGTTGTTGTGGTCTTCAGTCCTGAGACTGGTTTGATGCAGCTCTCCATGCTACTCTATCCTGTGCAAGCTTCTTCATCTCCCAGTACCTACTGCAACCTACATCTTTCTGAATCTGCTTAGTGTATTCATCTCTTGGTCTCCCCCTACGATTTTTACCCTCCACACTGCCCTCCAATACTAAATTGGTGATCCCTTGATGCCTCAGAACATGTCCTACCAACCGATCCTTTCTTCTGGTCAAGTTGTGCCACAAACTTCTCTTCTCCCCAATCCTATTCAATACTTCCTCATTAGTTATGTGATCTACCCATCTAATCTTCAGCATTCTTCTGTAGCACCACATTTCGAAAGCTTCTATTCTCTTCTTGTCTAAACTATTTACCGTCCATGTTTCGCTTCCATACATGGTGTAGTATATATGATGTGTATACATGTATACATGATGTGGTAGTATAGACAAAAAAAAATACAATAAACTTGGGCTCAAAAATGCATACCTTAAGAGCTGTGAGCACTTGTTCATCTTCATTACTGTGAAACACACCTACTGCCTAAGGTATGCATTTTAGAGTTCATGTTTACTAGACATTTTTGCTTCAAGTGATCATTTCTGTCATATCCCTGAATATTAATCATTTGTCCTTGGGCATCCTGTGTATACAGCTGGTAGTGGTCTGTGTAAAGTTACATAAGTAGTTTGTTTGAAGTTTTGTATAAAAACAGCAACTGAGTAGTAGATAAGGACGCACACACACACACACACACACACACACACACACACAGAGAGAGAGAGAGAGAGAGAGAGAGAGAGAGAGAGAGAGAGAGAGTGAGTTTGATTACAATAGTGCTAGCCATAATTGGTTGTCAGTATACTTTACGAAATAGTCAGCAGCGATTGCTTATGCCTGTTAATGTACAACTTGACTTGTTCCACATCAGTGATGGTGGAATTTATGGATCACAATATGTGAATCAATGAATCAATCCCTCAGTCAGTCAGTCAGTTCACTGTACACATGTAGAATTGGCATCACATGCTGTGTTTGCTTCCTTTCCATCTTCTGCATGTGTGTGTGTTGATCATGTAATTGTTCCTGAATTTGAGAACAATCCGGGGGGGGGGGGGGGGTGAAGTAGTTGAGCCACTGGAAATATGTTTATAAGGAATGGGTGTCATATGCTGGTTCAGTCACCCAAATTTTGTTTTATTTTTTTCTGTCGTTCCCCAAAAGTGCTTAAAGTGAATGTTGGAATCATGTTTCCTTCGAAAAGGCACAGCCATTTCTTTCACCGGCCTTTTTTCAAAACTGAACTAGTGCTCCATTTATCATCGTCAACATAACACTAAACTGTAATCTTCCTTCTTTCAGAATTTTGTGTGAGTGATGAATGGGGTGGATGTGTATACACATGTGCGAGATGTGTTAAAAAGTGAAAACTTGTGGTTTTTGGGTAGAATGTTATTTATTTATGCACATCAATATTTTTTTGTTAAGGTATACCAAGTTGTCTCCTACTTGTGTCAAAATGATGAATGATGTCTCTTCCTACTCTTGTGTGTGTTGTTTTTGTGCTCATTTCTCCTAGGGATATTTCAGCACATTTTTAAATGTCATCTAACCACCTTTTCTGAGGTTTTTCTCTACTTCTTTGATCTTCTATTCTTCCAAACATTACAGCTTTTTCTAGTGAGTTTTCTACTCTCATATGTCCAAAATACCTTAATTACTTCTATAGCCCCGAAGATAATTTAGATTTTATGTCAGCACTTTCTCCAACCTCCAAAACATTTCTGGAATTCAGTTTTTGGGATCTCTTTTAGCTCTCTCTGTGATGCATTGTTAATCTCATCTGTGCTTTAAAAAACTGTCTTTTGAGGTTTTCTTTAGTTTTGAGAACAGAAAGAGTCATATGAGGCCATGTCTGACATAATGACAATATTACATTTGGCCAAAGGTTCACAAAAAGTAACAAAGTGTGAGCAGGTACATTATCATGATGCAAAAACCATTAAGTGTCAGATTGCTTCACGCACATAGCATGGAACTTGCAAGCAGTACTCTTTATTGATTGTTCAACATTTTAGCAGCAACTCATGGTCCAATATGGTGTTAAAATTGAAGAACACAGTTTGTTGAGCTTTTATCAGTCATGGTGATCCAGAATGCTTCCACTGGGGTACTCGAACCTTAGTTTCAACGTCATATCCAGAACTGCGTGGTTGATTACATGTTGTGGCATGTTTCAGTAGCTCAGCATCATTTCTGACTTCATCCAGCTAATCCTAAGCCGCTCACATTCATCACTGTTTTTGTTCAGAATTCAGCGATTTTGCCTCAAAATTTGCTGTCATAAACTTCATACCCATATACCTGGAAAAAAATTTCAGGGCATAAACCAGTTAATGTGTAACCATCATTACTGACTTCTGTGATTGGGGTTTGACGATCATTCATACTCAATTATTTCACTTTTCCCATGACTTCATCAGCTGATGATGTGCAGGGGCCATTCTGATGATGTGCAGGGGCATGCTGGGCACTTCTTGTCTTCATTATTTTCACATCTTACTTTGAAATTCTAATACCACATGTAAACCCTTATTCTACTTGTAGTGGACTCATTGAAAGTAATATTTAATATTTCTAAACTTTTCTACCATTTTTGCAACAAAATTTAATATAAATTCTCTTATCCATTTTTATACAAAATAAAGAATCGTCAATACTAATGAAACACAAGTAACCCTTTTGACAGGTAGTAACAGAGTACATATATGATATGTCTAACACTGTAAAAATACTTTTCTGCCATTTGCCAACTTAATAATGAATAAATTGTACTGATATGACAAGTGAGTTTACAGAATTCCTATTGCTTTTTGAATGCACCTCAACGTATGTATGACTTTGTGTTTAGACATCAGTATGAAGCAAAACTTTTGAATTTGACATGTGATGCAGTAAATTACTATAGTACTAAACTGCTTCTTTTGTTAACTTAATTCATGAGTGCCATTAGTGACCACTGTGCTCATGTGCTGTCAGTGACGGGACATTTTGTTTATATTACTATTAAAAATGGCCATGTATATTAGTATGTGTACATGTACACTCATTTTCGCTAAGAATGTTACAATGTTTCACAATAACTTCTTTAGAAGCCAATTATTAAGAAGTAGATTACAAGGTATTATATAAGGTGGGTTTCTGTTATTCAATTATATTGTTATATCTTCACTTATTAAAAGAAGAGAAAAGGGAGAAAGTGAACTGAATTCAAATGTATCTTCAAGTTAAAAAATGTGAATATGTAAATTCTTTTTGTACTCCCAGTGTTGATGGTGAATGTCTCCAGACTCCTAAATTTTTAGTGTAATTGAGAGAGACAGCAATTACCTGAGATGCACTGATGTAGCATAGATGGACTTCAGTTGAACAGACACTTTCACAAACAGACACTTTCACAAATAAATGACGATTAAATTCTTCCAAGACAGGAAGCAGCCATACAGAGTGGAAGTTTACTGAAAGTGTCCCGCAAACAATATATTACAACATTTTTGTTCCTTTTTTTTTAAATTATGAAATTTGCTGTGAAATTGTAACTAGTTACTAGCCAGGACAAAAAAGCAAAAATAGTAAAATTGGAGTATCAGTTTATAATGTGCTGTGAAAAACTCTATAATTATATAACTGTTGTATATAGAAATGTAAATAGCAGTTACACAAGGTATACTTCATTGAAGTTTTTATATTTTGAAATTAATTGTACTATATTTGCTGAAAATATATTTCTGTTTAGAACTTGAGGCCTATGCCAGCTTGGTTTCTGCATTAAGAGCACAGGGGGAACTTAGCTCAGAAAAGAGAAAATTGCTTCAAGATATTGCTGCGACACTCAACATTTCGATGGAACGACATCGTGCAGAAATCAGAAGAGCTGTTAATGATGAAAAGCTTGCAACAATTGCAGAACAGTAAGTATGTAGTATTTTTTTTAAGTGTTTTGTGCCTCAGTTCTTACAGAGAACTAAGTACAGCTTTTTTCTTTTAGCTTTCAGTCTTCACAATTCAAATTTTCACCTAATGATTGAACTATTGTGGATTAATATAACAACAAAAACAATAAAGTTTTGACAAAATAATGTAATTGGTTAGATTAAAAGTCTACTCATCCAGTGGTGGCAGAACATGCACATAGAAGAAGGTTGTAATTAGGCAAGCTTTTGGAGCCAGTGGCTCCTTCTTCAGGCAGAAAGGTCAAAGAGGAAGGAAGAGGTGTGAAGGAAAAGGACTGGTGAGGTCTAGGAAGAGGGGTAGATTTCGGGAAAGTCAACCAGAACCACCAGTCAGGGGAAACTTGCCGTATCAGATTAGAAGGAAAGACTGATTGTTGGGGACTGCATTGGATGATATTTGAAAACCTGAGAGCTTAAAGTTGAAAGACAGAGTACTGTGCAAGACAGAGATCACTGTTTAAACATCATGCATGAGTTAATAAGAATGAAAAGCTAAGTGTATTGTACATAACAGAGATGGGGGGGGGGGGGGGGGCGAAAGCCTATTTTGTGACAGACTTTTTGTTGTGCCTATCTGCAACTCAGCATCTCTACTATATGATAAGTAACAACTATACTTTTCATAATATTGTAACCTTACTTTTCTGTGCATTCTTAAGAATTTTGTGGGGCCAGTCGATACGAAGTACTTGCCATTCAATTTTTTGAAAACTATTAGGTGAACAAATTCGATTTTTGCACATCTTACAATCTGATATCTTCACTCGATAAAGAACTGAATTTATTTTTGTTATCACCCATGGTCTTGGGATAGTGTCTTTGATTAGTAACCAAAATGTCCTCGGTCCCAGGTTCGAATCCTGCCATTGCTTAAATTTTGAATAAAAATCATCAGCAGTGACAGCTACAGATTTCCTTCATAAGGAGTTGCTCTCATTCTGCCAATGGCCTTGTCAAAGAGGAAGGAGGAGCGGACAGAGGTTAACGGCACGTTCTTGCCCTTGCAGTGGGAAACTATTCCTAAAGGTGGAGGAATGAGCAGTGATCAATGGCATGAAGATGCCGAAGGTAATGGTAGCCAGCCAATGTATTAAAAATACATAACGTGTGTCCACAGAACATGTGGCCCGATATTGAAAAAGATTCATGATGATCTCTCCATTGGCAAAAGATTCTGGCCTAGTTCCCTATTCAGATATCTAGGGGGGCCTGCCGAGAGGGAGATGACTGTGAGATAAATATTGAATAACAAACAAAGGGGTAACATTCTATGATCGGGGCTCAGAATGTCAGAAGTCTAAACATAGTAGAGAAGCTATAAAATCTGAAAAGTGAAATGCTAAGGCTCAGTACAAATATAGCGGGCATCATTCAGGTGAAATGGAAAGAAGACAAGGATTTCTTTTGCGATGAGTGTAGGGTAATATCAGCAACATCAGGAAATGGTGTAGGATTTGTTATGAATAGGGTGAGTTACTGTGAACAGTTCAGTGATAGGTTTGCTCTCATCAGAACCAACAACAAACCGATACTGACAACGATAGGTCAGATATACATGGTGACATTGCAAGCTGAAGATGAAGTGATAGAGAAAATATATGAGGATATTGAATGGGTAATTCAGTACGTAAAAAGAGATGAAAATTTAATAGTCATGAGGTACTGGAATGCGGTTGTAGGGGAAAGAGAAGAAGAAATGGTTTCAGGGAAATATGGGAATCATAGGCGAGAATGACTGACTGAGTTCTGCGAGAATGACTGACTGAGTTCTGCAATAAGTTTCAGCTAGCAATAGTCAGTACTGTGTTCAAGAATTACAGGAGGAGGAGGTATACTTGGAAAAGGCCAGGAGATACAGAAGATTTCAGTTAGATTACATCATGGTCATGCAGAGATTCCAAAATCAGATACTGGATTGAAAGGTGTAGCCAGGAGCACATATAGACTCAGATCACAATTTAGTAATGATGAAGAGTAGCCTGAAGTTTGAGAGACTAGTCAGGAAGAATCAGTGCACAAAGAAGTGGGATGCTGAAGTACTAAGGAATGAATTGGTATGCTTGAAGTTCTCTGAGATTATAGATACTGTTATAAGTAGCAGCTCAGTAGGCAGTTTGGTTGAAGAGGAATGGACATTTTGGAAAAGGACAGACACGGAAGTTGGAAAGAAAAACATAAGTACAAAGAACATAACTGCAAAGAAACCATGAGTAACAGAAGAAATGCTTCAGTTGAGCAACGAAAGAAATAAGTGTTCCTCTTCAATTTTTACCCTCCACACTGCCCTCTAGTACTAAATTGGTGATCCCTTGATGCCTCAGAACATGTCCTACCAACCAATCCCTTCTGCTAGTCAAGTTGTGCCACAAATTTCTCTTCTCCCCAATTCTATTCAATACCTCCTCATTAGTTATTTGATCTATCCATCTAATCTTCAACATTCTTCTGTAGCACCACATTTCGAAAGCTTCTATTCTCTTCTTGTCTAAACTATTTATCGTCCACGTTTCACTTTCATACATGGCTACACTCCATACAAATACTTTCAGAAACGAATTTCTGACACTTAAATCTATACTCGATGTTAACAAATTTCTCTTCTCCAGAAATGCTTTCCTTGCCATTGCAAGTCTACATTTTATATCCTCTCTACTTTGTCCATTATCAGTTATTTTGCTCCCCAAATAGCAAAACTCATTTACTACTTTAAGCGTCTCATTTCCTAATCTAATTCCCACAGCATCACCCGATTTAATTCGACTACATTCCATTATCCTTGTTTTGCTTTTGTTGATGCTCATCTTATGTCCTCCTTTCAAGACACTGTCCATTCCGTTCAGCTCCTCTTCCAGGTCCTTTGCTGTCTCTGACAGTATTACAATGTCATCGACGAATCTCAAAAGTTTTTATTTCTTCTCCATGGATTTTAATTCCTACTCTGAATTTTTCTTTTTTTTTCCTTTACTGCTTGTTCAATATACAGATTGAATAACATCGGGGATAGTCTACAACCCTGTCTCACTCCCTTCCCAACCACTGCTTCCCTTTCATGCCCCTCGACTCTTATAACTGCCATTTGGTTTCTGTACAAATTGTAAATAGCCTTTTGCTCCCTGTATTTTACCCCTGCCACCTCCAGAATTTGAAAGAGAGTATTCCAGTCAACATTGTCAAAAGCTTTCTCAAAGTCGACAATTGCTAGAAACATAGGTTTGCCTTTCCTTAATCTGTCTTCTAAGATAAGTTATAGGGTTAGTATTACCTCATGTGTTTCAGCATTTCTACGGAATCCAAACTGATCTTGCCCAAGGTCGGCTTCTACCAGTTTTTCCATTCGTCTGTAAAGAATTCATGTTAGTATTTTGCAGCCAGGACTTATTAAACTGATAGTTCAGTAATTTTCACATCTGTCAACACCTACTTTCTTTGGGATTGAAATTATTATACTCTTCTTGAAGTCTGAGGGTATTTCACCTGTCTCATACATCTTGCTCACCAGATGGTAGAGTTTTGTCAGGGCTAGCTCTCCCAAGGCTATCAGTAGTTCTAATGGAATGTTGTCTGCTCCCAGGGCTTTGTTTCGAGTTAGGTTTTTCAGTGCTCTGTCAAACTCTTCACACAGTATCATATCTCCCATTTCATCTCCATCTACATCCTCTACCATTTCCATAATATTGTCCGCAAGTACATCACCCCTGTATTGACCCTCTATGTACTCCTTCCACTTTTCTGCTTTCCCTTCTTTGCTTAGAACTGGGTTTCCATCTGAGTTCTTGATATTAATAAAAGTGGTTCTCTTTTCTCCATGTTGTTGTTGTTGTTGTTGTTGTTGTTGTCTTCAGTCCAGAGACTGGTTTGATGCAGCTCTCCATGCTACTCTATACTGTGCAAGTTTCTTCATCTCCCAGTACTTGCTGCAACCTACATCCTTCTGAATCTGCTTAGTGTATTCATCTCTTGGTCTCCCCCTATATTTTTACCTTCTATGCTGCCCACCAATACTAAACTGGTGATCCCTTGATGCCTCAGAACATGTACTACCAACCAATCCCTTCTTCTTGTCAAGTTGTGCCACAAGTTTCTCTTCTCCCCAATTCTATTCAGTACCTTCTCGTTAGTTATGTGGTCTACCCATCTAATCTTCAGCATTCTTCTGTAGCACCTCATTTTGAAAGCTTCTATTCTCTTCTTGTCTAAACTATTTATCATCCATGTTTCACTTCCATACATGGATACACTCCACACAAATACTTTCACAAATGACTTCCTGACGTTTAAATCTATACTCGATGTTAATAAATTTCTCTTCTTCAGAAATGCTTTTGTTGCCATTGCCAGTCTACATTTTATATCCTCTCTACTTCTCCATAGTTCTCTTTTATTTTGCCGCCCACAGTGGCCGAGCAGTTATAGGCGCTTCAGTCCGGAACAACACGGTTGCTATGGTCGCAGATTCGCATCCTGCCTCAGGCATGGATGTGTGTGATATACATAGGTTAGTTAGGTTTACGTAGTTCTAAGTCTAGGGGACTGATGACCTCAGATGTTAAGTCCTATAGTCCTTAGAGCCATTTGAACTATTTTTTCTCTTTAATTTTCCTGTAGACAGTATCTTATCTTACCCCTAGTGATTATATGCCTCTACATCCTTACATTTGTCCTCTAGCCATCCCTGCTTAGCCATTTTGCACTTCCTGTCAATCTCATTTTTTGAGACGTTTGTATTCCTTTTTGCCTGCTTCATTTACTGAATTTTTATATTTTCTCCTTTCATCAATTAAATTCGATATATCTTCTGTTACCCAAGGGTTTTACTAGCCCTCATCTTTTTACCTACTTGATCCTCTACTGCTTTCACTATTTCATCTCTCAAAGCTACCCATTCTTCTTCTACTGTATTTCTTACCCCCATTCTTGTCAATCGTTCCCTAATGCTCTCCCTGAAACCCCTGGTTCTGTCAGTTTGTCCAGGTCCCATCTCCTTAAATTCCCACCTTTTTGCAGTTTCTTCAGTTTTTATCTACAGTTATTAGCCAATAGATTGTGGTCAGACTCCACATCTGCCCCTGGAAATGTCTTACAATTTAAAACCTGAATGAGATTTTCACTCTGCAGCGGAGTGTGCGCTGATATGAAACTTCCTGGCAGATTAAAACTGTGTGCCCGACCGAGACTCGAACTCGGGACCTTTGCCTTTTGCGGGCAAGCGCTCTACCATCTGAGCTACCAAAGCACGACTCACGACCGGTACTCACAGCTTTACTTCTGCCAGTATCCGTCTCCTACCTTCCAAACTTTACAGAAGCTCTCCTGCGAACCTAGCAGAACTAGCACTCCTGAAAGAAAGGATACTGCGGAGACATGGCTTAGCCACAGCCTGGGGGATGTTTCCAGAATGAGATTTTCACTCTGTAGTGGAGTGTGCGCTGATATGAATCTGCCAGGAAGTTTCATCATACATTTCATCAATCTCTTTGTCATCTGCGTAGCTAGTTGGCATATAAACTTGTACTACTGTGCTAGGTGTGGGTTTCGTATCTATATTGGCCACAATAATGCGTTCATTATGCTGTTTGTAGTAGCTTAGCTGTATTCCTATTTTTTTATTCATTATTAAACCTACTCCTGCATTACCCCTATTTGATTTTGTATTTATAACCCTGTATTCACCTGACCAGAAGTTTTGTTGCTTCTGCCACCGAACTTCACTAATTCCCACTATATCTAACTTTAACCTATCCATTTTACTTTTTAAATTTTCTAACCTACCTTCCCGATTAAGGGATCTGACAGTCCATGCTCCAATCCATAAAACACCAGTTTTTCTTTCTCCTGATAACGATGTCCTCCTGAGTAGTCCCTGCCCGGAGATCCGATTGGGGGACTATTTTATCTCCGGAATATTGTACCCAAGAGGATGCCATCATACAGTAAAGGTGCATCCCTCAGGAAAAGTTACGGCTGTAGTTTCCTCTTGCATTCAGCCATTCGCAGTACCAGCACAGCAAGGCCATTTCGGTTAGTGTTACAAGGCCAGATCAGTCAATCATCCAGACTTTTGGCCCCTGCAACTACTGAAAAGGCTGCTGCTCCTCTTCAGGAACCACACGTTTGTCTGACCTCCCAACAGATACCCCTCCATTGTGGTTGCATCTATGGTACGGCTATCTGTATCGCTGAGGCATGCAAGCCTCCCCACCAACCGCAGGGTCCATGGTTCATTATGTAAGTTAATATCACACATAATAACAATTCATGTTTCAACAGTATACATTTTTTTCTTTTAATAATAGTAAGGACTATAATTTTTTTTCTCTATTTTCTGCTATCTTTCCAATCATAAACTCCATGTGTTCAAGACACATGAGTAATCTACTTTCTTTTCTCACCTTTTGTACTACCTTTTCTAAGTATGTACTAACTGTAGTATTTTTGTGTAGTTTGGAGGAACTCTGGGCAAAATGAAAGTGTTCTTTTGACACTCGTAAACTTCCATAAAATGTAATAATGCTAGTTGTGCATAGATTTCAAACTTACCAGAATAATCCCAATAAAATGTGAGACTTCTGTCACAATACTGTCCCCTTCTCCTAGGATCAGTACCTATACCTTGCATTTGGGTTGATCTTTGAGAGCACTTCCCCTTTCCATTGTGGTAGGTACGCCTCTTTATAAAACTTTCCCATTTTTCAGGTCACAGGTCATCCTGTCTCCATGTAGGTACACCTGCCCTATTTACTTAGAAAACGCTGGGTATGCCCTCCCCCTCCCAATCCTTTCTGAGTAGGCCTCATGGTTCATTACCCTAGTATACATTTCTATGTATACTATACAATTTAGTATTTCCTGGTAAAGCTACATTCATTCTATAATACATCATCAACTCCCTCGAGTCCTCCTCTACTCATCAACTCCTATATCCTTAGTATATATTATGTCTACTTATAATTCAAGTCTCACTATCCCACTGTTCATCAATTTATCAGAGTATTTGCTACACTGACTTTTCTTAAATAAGCATAACGATTAATTCCAATCTTGCTTGCGTTCTCTTTCATTACTCATGCCTCCTTTTTATGTACACTCGATGTAGAATCTTCAGGAATCGTCATAATGTTTATATACATATATGTGTATGTTCTTATAGCTATATATCTATATAGATAGGTGATAGTCTTTATATCAATAGGCGATGTAGAACCCTCATAGTGCTTATATACTTATATGTGTATGTTTCCCTATGTACACATATTCTTTCCCCTACAGTACCTGCCGGTTATTACATCCTGACAGGTTTCTGGTCTGTAATTTTAATGTTTGTGTATAAATGTAATTTTGTGTGTATGCAGATGTGTGTTCGTGTAGTTCGTAGGAAGGACTTCTCCGATAGAAGTAGATGACTATGGAAAGAGGGGAAAAATAGATAGGTCCTCAAATGAGAATTAAGAATGGAAATAAATAGAAATTGTTGCTAAGATTGAAGAAGAGAAAGAAGATAGCCCCAAAGACAGGAAACCCTTCCCCAGGATCCCTACCTCGCCAGGTACTTGATTGAGATGCCATATGTGGTTTCGTGTTAAATCGTCTGCTACAGAACGGACATTCCCACCTTCACTCTTGAGGTCCCTGAAAGAAATCTTAGCAACCCTATGGAAACGGAAAGTGATAAAGAATCAGGTACACTTGTTTGTGAGGGTTGTTTGAAAGGTGTGATGTGTGTCTTGTGTTAGCCATGATTTGTTGGTTGGTGTAAATCAGGCTTTACAATACCCACCCCTTTCAAAATTGATACAAACCCTCCCATTTACATCACATCTCATAAAATGTATAAAGTATCCTGTACAAAATAGAAAATTATACACATATAATAGTCGTTCAGTTCATCACGTTATATTTTTCACAAACATAATATTCTTATTCCGTTTATTTCATCTAAATTGGTATTTGTTTTTTGTCATGTCCAGTTTTCCAAGTAAAGATTACAGGATAGTATAAGATTTTCAAAATAGATGACAGAACAGTTCAATATTTGCAAGGAATTCGGTGCAGGAAAACTATTTTGGAAGAAACACCGAAAACAACTCGGGATCAGATGGTTGTCACTCCGCCCATGTACTCAGAATGTTAACATCCCTAGGGGATAGATGACTCTGGCCATATCTCAAGGATATGATATGAACCTCACTTGAGCAAGTGCAGATCAGTACTTATTAAATTTTATTTGAAAGTCTCCCCACTGCAAAACAGTCACCACTTCACTAGGTAACACAACATTAAGTGACGATACACTTTTTTTCTACTTTATTTTGGATAAGTTTTAATTCTTTCCACAGGTTGTCTATAACCTTGGTGGTATCATTAAGTTTGGAAGAAGCAACAGTCAAAACGTTTCCAGAGGTTTTTCTCTCAGTAACTCTTTGATCTATAATTTGTTCCAATGGTTCCTCCAAACTACATACAATTATCATATCAGAGCTTGTTATTTTCTCTTTGAAGCTTTTTTCTACACTGTCTACTCATTTACTTACACCTGTAATTTGCGATTGATGACAGGCATTAATTTGCTATGCTTATAAACACTCTCTTTCAGAGTATGCCATCCCTGTTTTACAGCATTAAATTGAGCATCGCATACATCCTCCAGTGATCCTAACTTTTCATTAATCTCTAATTCTGCACTATTACATTCCTCCACAATATTCAATTCTAGTATTTTTGTCAGAGCCTGAAAATTATCCTTCTGTTTTTGTCTGAAGTCAGTAAACATTTGATTTACATGAACGTTTGAAGAATCAGTCAATTCTGTCTTTAAATATAATTTCAAATTTTCTACTTTACTATCTAGGGTGTCAAATTCAGTCTTTAAAACATCCATGCCTTCGCATAGGTTACTAAATTCTTTGCTCTGTGCATCAACTTTGGCATTTAACAAACCTAGATTTGTTGCTTGACTATTCAAGATTCCACTCTTGTTATTTAGAACTTCACTCTAAGCATTTAAACTAGAATGTACCAAACCAATTTCTTTACTTAGAGCTACATTTAGTTCCTTTCTTAAAGCTGTCCTCTGGTCATCTAATTTAGTCTTAATTGAGTACTTTGATCTTCTGATTTATCATTTAAAGTTTTGACCAAATTTACTAACTCGCACCAGTTAGGTCCTTCTTTTGTAACTTTCATAGCCATTGTTGGTTCTTGAGTTTCCCCAACTTGCTGTTCATTTTTCATATTTTTACCCGCTTTGGACCTTGTGAGCATTTAAAAATTAACTTTAAGTGTAATAACTACACTAATATAGTTCATGCATCAGTTTATACCACGTTGTATTTAATCAGCACCGGTGAACAGCAACTGGTGCCGGTGGCATCGGTCATTGGTTTCCACGTAGGTGTCCGTTAGTGGAAGTGGAAGCAGGTCAGCACCGGTGAACAGCAACTGGTGCCAGCAGCGTCAGATGCTGCATCCCCTTGATGTGTGGGAGAGCTATCCTCTCCCTGCACCAGATCTTCTCAGTCAAAGTGATCTCAGCGTATTTCATCCTAGAGAAACCCACTGAAATCTTCTTCACTATTTCTCAATTCAAATTTTTTTTTCCTCTTTTGAATACTTGGGCATGTCCCAAAGTCTCGAAGCAAAATTCTTTATCATGTTTGGTCTAGTTGCTAGGGCAACATACAACACCTACTTTTCTCATTTTTGGTCTTAGAATTCCTGTTTTTCGAGTACTGTCACAGTCGCCACATCTTAATGTTTTGGATGACTTGAAGTGGTGAAGTATATGTGCAAACTTCTACTTCTTAAACGATACAACTTACTTGAGATGGTCCGCCGACTTTCCTAGTTGGTTAGCCTGCAGCTGCAAACTCCCTTTCTCTTCTTTTCCGCAGTATATTGCTGGGAACAGGAACTTCTCAAGATTCTTTCTACTTATAAAAATAAGTAGACGTACACAGTTTATTTTGCTTCACTTAGTGACATATATTTAAACATCACACTTTTACAAATCTCACTCTCCACATGAATAAATACAGTTAAATAAGTCTTTTCGCGTGTCCAAATGCTAGAAACACAGTTACATTAACTGCCGTGTGTTTTCATTATGACTACCATGGACCAACTGACAAGAACTTGTCGGTGCTGTTCGACCACTGTGTCTACAGTCTTCTCACGTTAAACTTCAGACCTACACACACAGAAAGGTGACGCGCAGTAGATAAGGTTCCTTTCTCCCCACTCACATCTAAAATATTGTTTGTTTGAGATGGTAGGTGGAGTGGTTCTAGAATTTACGCTGAAATTCTCGAAGCACTATACATGGACTGTGGAAAAACCGGATAAGAAGAGAATCAATGAATTTTAGATATAGTGCTACAGATAAAGGTTGCGAATTAGGTAGACTGATAAGGTAAGGAATGAGAAGATTCTCCGGAGAATCGGTGAAGAAAGGAATGTATGGGAAACAGTGACAAAAAGAACGGACAGGATGTTAGGGCATTTGTTAAGATATCCTTGAATATCTTCCACGGTACTGTAGGGAGCTGCAGAGGGTAAAAATTGTAGAGGAAGACAGAGATTGGAATACATTCAGCAAATAATTGAGCACATAGGTTCCAAGTACTAATCCAAGATGAAAAAGTTGGGAGAGGAAGGGATTTGTGGTGGGTTGCATCAAACCAGTAAGAAGACTGATGACTCAAAAAAATAAATGTCGTCATACTTACTGTGCTGCATCAAATTATGTAAAACATTTCATGAAATTTTAAAGAGTTTGCAGAGGCAAAAACACATAGTGTAATCTTTGCGTGTAGTTAACTTTAACTCAAATATTGCAGTGAATGAAATGTAGATAGTAATTTTGTTTAAAATTGAGGGTAAAACAATATATCATTTCATTCTCGAGTTATTAGGTTTTATATTCAACGGACGGTCGGAAGCAATACGCGCAGTTCCTTGCCAGCTCCCATGAAATACTTATCGTCCATTTTCAGGAAACTATTAGATGAAAAAATCTGATTTGTGCATGTCTTACAATCTGGTGTCTTTGCTCAATAAAGGACTGAATTTCTCTTTGTTATATGCCATGGTCACTATGATACATCAAATTAAGTAAAACATTGCTCGAAAGTTTCAAGGTTTTGCAGAGGTAAAAATGCGTTGAATACACTTTGTATATGATTGATTTTAGCTCATACATTCCAGTGACAAATTGAGCATAATATATCAAAATTTTATTTAAAACTGAGAGGAGAATGATGCCTTATTTCATTCTTGAGTTATTGGCTTTTATATTTGAAGGATGGTCACATGCAATGCACCCATTCAGATCCTTGCCCATTGCAAATCATGTGGTCATAATAATTATCATATCCCATAAATGATTCAAGATATTGACAATATTTGGTATGTAGGACATCGTAACTGAAAGGCATGAAATTAATTTAGAGAGATCTGTTGCAGTAGTACTAATTTATTCAAATCATGACTGGTTTCAGGATTTTAAAATCAAAACGTCAGGTGTATGAAATTATTTTATTTGATAAAACATAACATGCATCTTGCGTAGGCGATGGTCAGTAGCATGTACAAATTTTACAAAATTCCTAACACTGTGCAGTCTGTGATAATGTTATTTATTCTGCTACTTGTTTCAGTTCTAAACCATCATCAGTGGCAGAAAAACTATCAAAGTTGTATCACATGTCATACATGCTTTGACATAATTTACCACTGAAAACCATAATTACCAATAAAAATGAAAAATTGTGACAAGATTAAAATTTGATGGAACATTGAATGCCATCATATTTTAATCTTGTGGCTGAGAGACAGCTGGATCACCCAGTTTCTGAGCATGCTGTCCAACATAAAGTTCTTCACTTCAATGACTGCTTCACAGGCTGCAACATGTACATGCTTCCTACAAACCTTTTAGGACTGCGCACATGGGAACTCCCCTTGTAGTTTTCCTCAGCTCAGTTCCTGTAACCTCTAACCCCCCCCCCCCCCCTCCTCCCAGCCCCACTCACCGATCTTCTCATTAGTCCCTGTTTTTCACCAACCTGTCCCCTTCTCTGCTCTATCACTACACAGCATTCTATTCCACCAACACACCCACAGCCTTTTCCCTGTTTCTCTACTGATCTTCATTTTGCCCCCCCCCCCCCCCCCCAACCTCCCCACTGCATCTAGCTGCCATATCCTGTCCCTACCACATCCCTGCAAGCTCCCACAAGTAGCACTTTACCATCCCCCACACCCCTACCCTGCTATCTAGTGCTTGTGTGTGTGTGTGTGTGTGTGTGTGTGTGTGTGTGTGTGTGAAGAAGGCCTTTTGGCCAAAAGCTCACATGTTTAGCAGTCTTTTTGTTGTGCTTGTCTTGACTCAACATCTCTGTTGGTCATTTTTCCTTTGAGGAGATGACACCTACAGGCCTGTCAGGTGTACAGTGACATCTGCATTTTGTAAGGACCTCCTTGTGCCACACTTGATTCCAGATTTGCAAGAATGCAACTGCATCCACACTACTATGGAATGAAGGGGTGACACCACATGTTACTTGCCAGGTGGAAGATTTGCTTCAAGAAGTTTTAATTAACCATTGCTTCATCTCTAGGCAATTTGAAGATGTGTGGCCTTCCAGATCCCCTGACAGGAAACAATGTGGCTTTTGTTAATGGGAATATTGGAATGTATGTATCTGGACTCTTCAAGATCTGAAAGATAGCATACAAAGACATGTCACTTGGATTACATGGGATATGCTGCAAGCGACTGTCAATCATACCGTTCTGCGGATGCAGCATGTTGCTGAGTTGGGAGGCCTTATTTAACATATCTCGTAACTTCTGACCAAATCGTAATAAATATGTCAGAACCACTGTTATCATGTGTTTCATCATTCCTCTCTTTTTCCTTCACCCATACTCTGGTACCGCGCGCCGCTGAATTTGAATCCGCACCAGACATCATGGACGTCGAAGACCCATAGAGGTCGCTGCACCGTAAGCGGTGGTGGCGCGCGCCTTCTGGCCTGCTTTTAGTGTGGGGGCGCCACAGAGGAACACGTGGTCTCAGCGGCCAATAGCGGTGCCCCCGAGAGCGTACTTAAGCACCGGCCACTTGCTCATCCAGTCAGTCTAATCTCACTTACGTCGGTTTACACCTCGCTTGCGCTAGACTGCTTTCTTCCTGGTTCGTGTACGAGTTTGTTTCCTTGTGACTCTGTTGTTCGGTCTTGTCGTATTCGTTCTGTCCTACGTTGGTCGTGTCCATCCTTTTCCGTTGTGTTGTTGTTCACTGGCCTCTCCGCGGGTCCCGCCGCACCTTCCTTCAGTGCTACCCCGCGACCATCCTGGTCGCAGTTACAACACATACCACATTACTCAATTAATGAACAGACCTATAATGTTTCAGTATCCTGTGACATAGAGTGCCCCCACTGCAGCACTCGGAACACCATCAGTTCAATTATAACTACTCTAGAATTGGTCACACTAGCATCTTGTTTGCAATTTCCTTTGTAGATGCCCTGCACTTTTCCAGAACCCTTCCACTCACTTCCCCTAATACTGATTTTATATATTCACCTCATTTCATATTGCTTTCTAGTACCCTTAAAAGCTTACATGATGTGAAGTGCTTAAGATGTTACCACTGATTTTGTAATCAAATGATATTGGCTTCTTTCTCTTTGTTACAAGCATTGTCTTGCAATGAGTCACATTTAAAGAAAGCTACCACCCGTTACGACGAGAGAAATTTTGTCAAAATCATTCTACATTTCCTTACAGTTGTCTAATGATGATACTTTTGTACTGGCAGTACTGTATATTTATTGGATTTTTTGCTTCCATTTGCTATTCCTTACATAAAAATTGCTCAAGTGCAAGTAGGACTCGTGCACTGAGGGTTCTGTGGAAACTTTGTGTATGTTTGTATGGGGGGGGGAGGTCCACCCACCCTGTGAATCGAGAATCGCAACAATTTTTGTCTGTATGCAATATAGATACTGGCAAGATAACGGTCCCAGGTATTCCAAGACCATATCAGCATCTCTGTAGTAGTTCCTCAGATTACCCCAAACATACAAAAAGAAGCTAGCAGGGGACCTCTGTTTACATATGTAGATATATAAGACTTAACAAAATGTTTTTCATTTACTTACTAGAACTTAACTACAACTCACATTTTACATTTGCATGCAGTAATGTTCTTCTGTTGCGTTTTTGACATATGTTGATTACAATGTATGTTCTAATGGCAGAAAAAATATTATTTATGTGATATATTTACAAATTTACAGTTTTCAGATTTTTGTACTTTACTTATACTGTGGAACTGTGCTTCTAGTCAAATTTCAGGGGTCTACATTGACAGGGAGTATGGTTTTGATGAGTAAGTTTGTGAGTCTCAAAATATCTTACGTAAATACCTGTATCTTTTGATCATTGACTTAGAAGCTTAACATTTTTACACCACGGAGGGCTCATAGAAGTTAGTATGTGACATAAATATGAACTTGATACGCCAACCTGTTCCAGAGAAAATGGGATCTTAATAGTAGGACAGACAAACACAGAGACAGATAAAAAAGAGAAATAAATAATTTTTCATGTTATATAATTAAAAATTAACAAATTTTGCATCTTTTCCTTTCTTGTTTCTTGTCAACTTTCAGTATTCTAGGTCAACAGGAAGTAGCATATAGGTTTGGATGAGTGGATTTTCCAGGATAAGAATATAGCCAATAATGATCATATCTTTTGATTGAATTGTCTTAGAAGCTTAAAATTTTTGCTTTGTGAAGGGGCCATAGACCTTAATATGTGTCGTAAATTTGAATGTGATGTGTGAATCCTTTCCTGAGAAAAAGAGTTCGTAACAGGCAGAAAGATGGACAACAAAGTGATCCTGTAAGGGTTCCATTATTACAGACTGAGGCACGGAACCCAAAAAAAGGGCTGAAAGCTAGGACTTAGTAACAAATAAAATTTTGAGCCCTCATTTTTTTCTTAGGCCAACTGTAGTCTGTGAATAAAAATGACACTTAAACTAGGCTTTGCTGGATTGACAAGGCAAGAGAAAGCATCACTGACATGAAATGAAATGAAAAGTGTGAACATCAGGATTATGCCCCTCATGAATTCTCTTTTTATACTTTTTGTGATGTGAAATATCAAACAGCTTGTTTTTGCCTCTTCTTGTATTAGTCGAAAGGTAACTTATGAGACATTTTTCCATTTAAATTTGGATAGAGATTGTAAGAGACCAACAATAAAAACATGAATTCATAAATTGTTTCCATCTGCAGCCAATGACAGTTTATTTGATTTGTGTTGGGGCACTGACAAATAATGAGTAGTGTAATCAGTGGGCTAATGCCACATTGCACAGTATTACGGGATTATTATATGGCTCATTGTTTTTATTTGTTGCATTCCTTTCATCTCTTATACACATTTCTGACTACGTTTGGACTATATTCTGAGTAACTTACATATGTAATTGAAAAAAGTTAACAACCAGGAATGACTATGATAAGGCTCTAATCAAACTCATCACAAACTTTTGTATACCATGCCTCATGATGTGCTGTCAAATAACAACAAAGTACCTAAAAATCTCTGCAGTTATAATTTAATGTACATGTTACACTCCTTCTGTACCAGCACTGCCACAAAAATTCTCTGCAGAGTGACATAACGTGAGTGTATCAACTGCAATGGGGAAAGTTATATATGCACAGCTCAGCCCAGGAAGTGCAGAAAAGATGGTCTTATGAATAGCACCAAGTTAGATTAGCCTTGACAGAGAACCAAGATGAGATGACAAATATTATATTGCTAGAAAAACTTAACAGAGCACTGAAAGCCCTAAGTCAAAACAAGGTACCTGAAATAGATGACTTTCCATCAAAATTATTGAGACCCTTGGGAAAACCAGCTATGATACAACTGTTCCACCTAGTGCTCAAGGTACAAGACAGGCGAAATAGTCTTCAAGAAGAAAATTGATGATTCCATTTCCAAAAATGGCAGGTGGCAACAGATGTGAATATCATCAAACCATTAGTTTCATAAATAATAAACTGAATTACTTTAAAAAAAAGGCAAGACTGGTTGAAGCCGACATCAGGGAGGATCAGTTTGTGTTCTGCGTAATGTAGGAACACTGCGAGAACAAGCACTCAGAAAAAGAAAAGAGAAAAAGAATAAAAGACTGTAGTTAAGATGGCATAAGAAGATCCCTGACAGCTCACAGTGCTGTTGCTATCTTTCAACTGTGAAGTGCTAATGGCTGCATGTGAAATCAGTAGCTATCTACAGAGCTGTGACAACACTGAGGCAATGGGATAGAGAAGTTTACAAATCATCGTTATGTTACTGGTTGAGATAGGCCCACAAAGCTGCCGCACACAGCAAGTGTTACATATCAACTTGACTACAGAGATTTAAAATATTTATGATAGGAAAAGGCAAGCAATAATAAAGCTTGTGTAGGAGTGGAGAAGTGAACAGGAGGTAAAGAGGAACAGTTGGTGTAAGCTGAACCAAGCATGTGTAGGAAACCGAGTGCTGAGAAAAGGACACCCAAAAAGTGTGTGGTGGGACAAAGAGAGGAGATTATTTTTTTTTTTTTTTTTTTTTTCAATTTTCACAACTTGTGAATCGTAATTTAGTCCAGTGACTTTCCAACTTTTTAATAATTTTCAGCTGTGAAAGATGATTATTTGTCTCCGCTTTGATTCCATCATTTGATGTGAATTTTCACCCACTCAGCCATTTCTTCAGTTTTGCAACCCAAAACTAATTGCTGAGAGCCAGATTGAATGAATATGATAGATGGAAGGTTATTCAAGTTTTGTGCAAACCATATTATTGTGACGGAAGGCTGTCTTTATCTTTGTGCAACATAGTCATTTAGCCTAAAAAGCATTCTTTAATTTAAATTCGTCCCATACTGGCGCATAATGCTACTTAGTTATTGATCTTCTGATGTGGAAGTAACTGTGAATACCACTGTACAAGCAATTGGAACCCTGTTACTTTCTTTGAATTGCTTTCACATTTAGTTTCCCATTGTCTTGATTGGTGCTTCATTTGCAGCGTGTAATGGTGAACTGGTGAAAAGTCAGAAAGAACTTCCTCATGTCACACACCTTCTAACATGCAAGCAGTGTGCAGTTTCTTATGCCAAGCTAAGTGTTCAGTGAAAATGAATGGTCAGGTGTTATTTCCATGTTGGTAACACACAGTACCCTGTCATACATTCTGGTGTACGGTACAATAGAGGTAATGTTGTTGATTGTTTCACTGTTTGGCTGTTCAACTCAATATCAGTAATTCAAAAGTTTGCCAGTTGAAATTAGCACTGTAGTGTACACTTTGGTCCTATTACCTGCCTAGCCTCACCATCCTAGATTTATTGCCATTAGCTGTCTTTTCCTCCCTAAGTATTTGATTCTTCTATTTTTCTCTTTTTCTGCCCTTTTATTCACCCTAGCTATGTTTCTATTTTCAGCGTGTGCTGTTACATCTAACTTCCCAGTTGCTCTCTGTGCCATTCTAAACTCCCAGCTTTTCAATTCCATAACAGAAGTTTGTAAAATATACATGATTGTAAAATCAGTTAGCATCACTACCAATACACACACACACACACACACACACACACACACACACACACACTGTACTAGTTCATATGTTCTTGATCATCTTGCTGTGTCAGCTTACATAGTTCCAGTGTAGATTTGGATCATATACTAGTTTATATGTTCTTGTTCTTCTTGCTGTTTCAGCTTTCATTGTGGTTTTATGATTATCATCTCAATATTTTTCAGCATTGCAGGGCCAAACACAGAAAAAAATTGGGCAATTGAAGGACGAAGACTGATGCCATTAATGCCGAGGCTGGTACCTCAGACAGCATTTACAGCACTGGCAAACAATGTTGCAAATATAGCTGCAGCAGAAAATGCTAAATTGCCACCTCCAGCTGAAACAGTAAAACTAAGTGGTAAGTAATTTATGGATCCTTTTCACACACACAGTTAGGAAGAATCTGTATTCTCATATAATAATATATATTAGTTTGATTACTTTGAAAGGGGGACTAGTTTCTTATGTATTAGAAATATACAGGGTGATTCAAAAAAACAGACTGACATGGCACATCGGGTACACAACAGGATCGGTATTCTCATAGGAACTGGGGGTCACAAAGGCCATCCAGGGCTACTAAATGGCGTTGCAGTTATTTAGTCACATGCTACAATTGAACACCCACTACAGCAGCTGCTCAAAGTTTTCTCCAGATGCTTCGAGACATGCCTAACGATGCTGTATTGAACGGCACACCCTCTCAAAGATACCTTGTGTATCTCAAAGACATCCTGCTGCCACTTCAATCCTGCCCACTAGGTCCTTCTGTGATGTAACAGGTGTTTCTTACACAAGGCCCTTCAGATACCCCCACAGGTAAAAACCGATTGGGGCAGATCGGGTGATCATAGTGGCCATGTAACGAGCCCACTGTGACCAATCCTTTGGCTGGGAAATGTTGCCTGCAGATATGCCATCACTTGTCTGCTGAAAGGTGTGCAGGCTTCATCGTGCCAGCATCAAATGCAGCAATGAATAGGCATGGGAACATCAACATATCTGGCAAAACCTCTCGCAGGAATAGGAGATACATGCGAGCATTAAGTTGGTACGTACGGCCCAACTAAACAATCTCTGACAATGCCAGTCCATAAGTTAAAGGTAAATTTGTGTTGTAAGGCATGCATATATGTAGCATCTGGATTCACATCCCCCAACATATGCAGGCTGTGAACATTCATCACATCCCCAAGTGAAAATGCAGCCTCGTCACTGAACAAGACATTCAGTGTGAAGCTTAAGTCTGCAGCAAATTCCTGCAGAAACCACTGCACAAATCTCATGTGCTCGTTGTAGTTCCCAGGCTGCAATGCTTGGACGTGTTGGAAATGAAATGGATGGATGGAGGATTGGGGGATGCCAGTAACACAGGATACTCCTTGTGTACTTGTTAACAGCATATGCTGCACCCCTTCAAGAATGCTTTCTTCTGCTGCAAGTATCCATGGTGACCAGCATGTGACTTGTGCACATGCAATGAGCCAGTTCCACACAATCGGTGATGCAGAGTGATGAATAATGTGTGGCAGGACACCTTTCTGTCAGGATATTTCACACAATACAGTGACATGGTTTCTCGCCCGTTGCAGTTGGCCGTGCTGTAAATCACATGCATCTCAACCATTTCGTGATATGTGTTTCTAGTGATGTTACTCCCAACACTTCCACAGCGTGAATGACGACAGGCTCTGTGCATTCTGCCCGCATTCATATAGCAATGCCTTTTCATGACTGTAGCACCTTCTCGTATCATTTGCAACCCCAGTTCCTGTTTGACTATTGATCCTTGTATGCCCGATGTGTCATCTCAGTTTGTAAATGTTTTTTTGTGTCACCTTGTTTATTATGTATTATAAATTACATATTAGAACTCTAATTTGAATTAATAATTCACAAGTTTATTTCTCTATCAGTGTATTTACTTACATTGTGATCACAACTAACAACTATCATTGTCTTATATAAATGTAACCTAAAAATTTTGTGAAAGTAACTCAAATTCCTGTCTTTCCTAAATTTTAGACTCAACTCGCTTTTAGTCTGCTCAACTTAAAAATGTGCATACCACTATATATACTCTCAAAACACTAAATGAAAACCCTGTGATTAATCTCTCTTCAGAGGAAAGTCACAAAATCTTCAACAATAGAAACTGTCATATGGAGCATGCAAAATTGTGTTCATGGAAGACTTATTTCATTTTTGGAAAACAAAAATTTATGACTGGATTTGATTTGTAAGGCAGATGCATAAGTGTGTTTTGCTATCTTGTGAAAAGGCATCTTTTTCTGTAGTGGATAATCTCGTTTACAGGCCTACCTAGGATCATATTGCAGCTATGAATCTGAAATTACTGACCTACTTTCTTCAGGTGTGATTGAAGCTGGAAGCAAAATGTGTGTCATTCTTTTACCTATACATGTTTCTCTTTCAAAAGGGAAATCCCAAAATGTGATGCACCTTTTTGCTGTCATCATTATCAATCGGGAAAATCACTTTTGTTTCAGCAGAAATGAACTTTCTCAAGTAGAAAGAATTTCAAACACTGAATTCTCTGTTAATAAATTAGATGGTGTGATAGCCATCAACTGTAAAACTTCCTGATTTGAAAAATTATGGGTAATATCTTACTGATGGCTGCAGAGAGAGTCCCAAGAGTGCAGTAAATAAGTTTGTCATTGCAGTTGAGATCTTCTTAATTGAGTTGGCGAACACACAGTGCAGTTTTTAGTGTGAGCTATTGACAGATGCTTAAATCAGTTTGCATTTTCAAGGCAGTTTCTTCAGTGTCACAGCAAGATTATGAAAAAAAGGACATTGCAGTGAACTATTCCTGTTTAGACTCCATGTCTTATAGTTGTACATTTTCCAGATGGTATGTTGCTTTCTTGGAACTGCAACAATCAACCAGAATCTAGGCATTCTGAATATTTTTGTTATCCTTGTAATGTGTGTTTTTTTCACAGAAGTAGTGGTATGGCATCTCACATTTAGTTTATTTCTATTGACAGAAAAAAATACATTCAACAAATGTGATATGTAGTATTGTATGTGTTTTTGTATTTGTTTCTCAAATTTCACTGTTATTTTGTAGATTAAATCAGCTGAGATTTTATGAGTACTCAGAGCCAAGTCTCAGTGAACTGTAGCCAGCATTAGTGTTTAATCTAGAGGCTTCAAACAGTAGATCTATCTGTAGACTGTATGGATGGATGGATGGATGGTTGGTTGGTTGGTTGGTTGGTTGGATGTCCAGGATATCCTCCCTAACTCCTGAATGGATTTCAACCAAATTTTGCGGGTTAACAGCAAACTAATCGAGAATCACCACTGTGGAGTTTATAACCTCCTAGCTCCAGTAGGGCCAGAGATACGAGCAAAGATATGTTTTTCAGCCCTTGTGTAGGCTGCCCTGCACAACAGGCGTGTTACGTAGGAATAATACTGGCCTGCCCTATTGCCCTGCTTTGCAGGGTAGCTTACACATCAGGGGCAAGAAATGTTCTCCCAGGCCTCAACGTGTAGGCTGTTGTGCACGAAAAGTGTGTTGTATTGGAGCAGTAAAAGCCTGCCTTATTGACCTGCTTTGCAGGCCAGCTAACACTTCAGAGACAAAAAAATGGTTTTGAAGCCCCTGACATTTAGGCTGCCTTGGACAAAAGTCACGTTTTGGGAGTAGTATTGGCCTGCTTTATCATCTTGTTTTGCAGGGGCCACACGTCTGCGGGTGGGATACATGAGAGGATGGACAGAGAGAGGAGGCAGGACAGGAAGTTCAAGAAGAGAAGAGGGGGATGTACAGAAAGAAGGGGCAGTAGATGGACAGAGAAAGGAGGGCACCGAGGGGGGGGGGGGGGGGAGTTGAGCTGGATGGAGACAGGGAAGGAGGAGATGTGTGCAATACATGTTTCAAACATGTATGTGAACGAAACACTTGTTCACTTGGTTCTGAGAATTGTACATTAGTCTACAAACTTTGCCAGCTAAGATTAATGGAGGAAACTGAGAAAGTCCAAAGAGAGGTGCATATATTGTCATGCACTCACTCAGTCAGTCAGTGTGAATGCACATTCCATAAACAGTCAGTAATATGTTGTGTCCTGCTACACATTATTTACAAATTGACTGTGGTAATAAAAAAATAAATTAGAGCCAGTGCGAAGTATTACTGGCAGTAGTACTTTCTCCACACATTGTAAGATAGCATTTGGGAAACAAATGAAAAAGTATTTTTTTTTTAAATTGTGTCCCAATTCTGTCACAGTGGTGCATTTGTTTTATAATTATATAATATTGCACACTTGTACATTTGTGTTCCTTTCATTACTGATTATTGGGAATAGTAAGTTAAATAGCAATGTCCTTCTGCAATAAAGTACCAGTTCTTCCAGTACAAGAATGTACAACCTACTTGCTTATCTTTAAACTTGTTACCAAGGTCCTCACGTATGTGTGTGTGTGTGTGTGTGTGTGTGTGTGTGTGATTGTGTGTGTGTACATTAAGAAAATATGCAGTCTATGTCTGTACGAATGTTTATTAGAATATTGTGGTAAAATTTGAAGTAAATCGGTCAAGAAATTTTCAAAATTTTTGCTATCTATGTTTCCTGTATGTGTATAAAAAAGTATGTAGCCAGTGTCCTTCCAAATGTTTGTTAGAGTGTCGTGTAAAAATCTGAAGTAAATCGATGAAGATGTTTTCCAGATTTTTGGTAATAACATTAACTATTTTGCTGCTGTGATTAACTATTTTGCTGCTGTGGATGTGCATAAACATCCTGCTCTGCTGTTCCCAAGATGCTGTGGACATGTATACGCATGCTGCTTGAGTTTTCCTACAGTGCTATTGACATCTGCTCGCATTCTGAGAACTGACCTCTCACTGCTGCAGATGAATTACTTCCATTTCTTGGCAAAAACCTCAATTCGATATCCTGAATCATTTATGAAATAACGATGATTGTTATTACTATATGATCCATGACACACAAACACAGGAAGGGGCTTGCTGCACATGACCATCCATTGGATATAAGTATCAATAACTTAAGAACAAAATGAGATATCGCTCTGCTCTCGATTTTAAATAAAATTTTGATCTCTTATCTACATTTCATTCACCACAATGTATGAACTAAAATCAACTGTATGCAGAGTTAACACAATTCAGTTCTTTATCAAGTGAAGATATCAGACTTTAACATGTAGAAAAATGAAATTTTTAGAATGCTGTCTCTCAGCATAGGCACCAACATTCCATGGGCAGCACAGCCATAAAAAAAGTCTACTTTAGCATAAAATGCAAAGAGCCCACTGGCAACTGCTGAAACGAAGCTAATGTAAACAGTTGTGACATCGTGCTCATGAGATGCAGATTGTTGTTATGAAGTATTGCATAGTTTTCATCGTAAAGCCTTTGACACATTTTGCTGTTCACAGACATTTTTGTGTGCACTGTATTTTGTTGTTGTAAATGGTGCATTTACTTTGCAACATAAGTTTTTTATTTTTTTTTTATTGCTGCGGTAATATTCTGCAATAGCAGGATACAGTAATATAGATGATAATAGCAAGAACACAAAGCGGCTCATGGAACATGCCTACCACGCCCACTTAGTATTGTCAAAAAATTAACATGTGATACCGATTTCATATGTACAACAGTGGATTAATGACTAATTAATGGTCTAGAAGATAAGAAAACTGGGACAGGGCCAACGAACACACAAATTAAAAAAGCAGGAGTTGTATCTATAGAATACAGAATTTAAAAATAGAAAAAAAGAAGAAAAAAGACTTCCTTTGCCTTGCCGCGGGGAAAAAATAAGCAGGAAAAATGAAGACTAACAAGAAGAAAATATAGGTGCTGAAGAGGAAGAAAAGCCACTCTAAATGATATGTCATAATGATGTAATTTTAAAAAATTACACGAAGAAAAATTTTGGGAGCAAGAATGTGTTGTTGAGATCGGGAGTTGCACAGGGACAGACTAGGATGTTGTGGCAGTTGGGTGAGTGATGGAACACCACTTTAGGACAGATTGGAAGGACATTAATTACAGGGTGTATACTCCCCGGGACAACTGGGAAATCCGGGAAAAACCTGAGAATTTTACACTGTTTCAGTTAAATTTTTGTAATTTTGACTGGTAAGAACTGACAATCTAACAAAGAATATTGCTGTAACTATATACACTGAAGCGGCAAAGAAGCTGGTGTAGGCATGCATATTCAAACACAGAGAAATGTAAACAGGCAGAATATGGCTCTGCAGTCAGCAATGCCTATTAAGACAACAAGTATCTGGCGCAGTTGTTAGATCAGTTGCTGCTGCTAGAATGGCAGGTTATCAAGATTTAAGTGAGTTTGAACAGGGTGCTATGGTCAGCGCACAAGCGATAGAATGACACCTCGAAGGTAGCAATGAAGTGGATATTTTCTCATAAAACTGCTTCACGAGTGTTCCTTGAATATCAGGAATATGGTAAAACAGTCAAATCTTCGAAATCACTGTGGCTGACAAAAGATCCTGCAAGAATGGGACCAATGACAACTGAAGACAAAAGTGCAATCCTCCTGCAGATTGCTGCAGATTTCAGTGCTGAATCATCAACAAGTGTCAGCGTGTGAACCATTCAATGAAACATGATCAATATGGGCTTTTGGAGCCAAAGGCCCACTCTTGTACCCTTGATGATTGCACGACACAAAGCTTTACGCCTCGCCTGGGTCTGTCAACACCAGCATTGCACTGTTGATGACTGGAACAGGGTGCCTACGACCCGGGACAACCGGGAGATCCGGGAAAAACCCGAGAATTTTTTTGAATTCCGGGAATTTTTCATTGTTTTTGTTCTCAGTTAAATTTTTGTAATTTTGACTGGTAAGAACCAATACTCTAACAAAGGATATTACTGTATCCTGCTACTGCAGAATAATACTGCAGCAATAAAACATGAACGAGAGAAAAAACTAAAATTGCAAAGGAAATGTGCCATATACAACAGCAAAACACAGTGCTCATACAAACGTCTGCCAACAGCAAAATGTGTCAAAGGCTTTAGGAAGACTATGCAATGCTTCGTAACAACAAATTGCCTCCGATGAGCATAACGTCACAACTGTTAACATTAAATTTGTTTTAGCAGTTACGAGTGGGATCATGCACAGGTGCAGTTGAGTAGTATCTTCTTCCGCTTCTGGCTACAGAAACGTGGCTGTTGGCTTTGTAAGCAGTCACAGCAAAAGAAAAAAAAAAGGCAGCTAGGTGGTACCGGGAAAAATTTTACTGGCACGCCCAAGCTGCCAGATTGTGCAGCAGTCCAGGGTCTAGGAGTGGGGGAGGGGGGGGGGGCAAATTCATATAAACCTTGTTTCACAAAGCTTCTAGCATCCAGCGCATGTTGGTCTGTCGATTATTCATATGGCTTTGAAACGTGTCCCTGTCGGTTTATGAACATTGTTGAACACATTCTAAGTTGATTTCTTAATGAATCATAAGTTCATTTGTGAATGCGTGCATAGTGTACGTGATGTCTCTGTCAGTGGAATCTTCGTCACATCTAGAAATAAACTTTCCTGCAGACAAAAGTGGCTATACGAACTGAGCAGAGTATAGCCGAACGAAAGAAAGCCAACCATTGTCTGATTATGTGGTTGATAGTGTTTGCGAATGGTGAGCATTGTTACGATTACCAGCAAAATCCATAGATTCAGACTATCAGAGTGCGAATAAACGACTAACAGGAATAACAGGTAAGAAAGATTACGTATTATCTTCTCGGTGTTTCCAAGAAAATGAAATTTTGACAGAAAATTTTTGGCCAGATCACTGTACTAGCAAGGGCCAGTTGTACAGTCTCCGGCTAGCAGCCTCTTTAAGGTCTGTTCTGGTAGTAGGGTGGAAAACGCGTTGTACGAACACGTAACGATGCCTAACCGGAGAATAATCGCGGGATAACAGAACTGGTGATTCTGGCAGAGTTAGTGAAGTTAACCGGCGAATAAGCTTTGACATTGGCAGGAATAGATACAGAATTAGTGATGACAACATCGTTTGTTAGAACGAGGAAGGAGAAGAAACGGGGACATCACACAAATTATGGAAGAATAGGACTATTTCAAATTTATATAAAAATTTCGCACTTCTACTTTTCGATCTCATGCTTGAGAAACTGGAGCATATGAATGAAGTGTAAAATTATTTCCTAACGTAATGCTTTTTGCTTGTGGTAGGCCTATTAGGCATTTGATATTGGTACTTTGTGAATTACCTTCCGTCGTGTTATAAAAATGACCATTTCTGCCAAAACAGTCTCGTTTATTTGGCGTGTGTTACAATTGCTGCAGTATTATAAACGCCTATTTAATTTTATCTGGCAGACAGTGACAAAACATAGGTAATCAGGTCGAGAAACCAGACCAGTCTTGGGCCTATTTGTAATTACAGCTTTTTCGGTATTAGACAACGACATTTCGATTTTTCATGTAGCAAAACGTGTGACGAACATTGATCCTTTCGCAGAAAGGAAAGCATGTCATGTAAAGCTGTAACAAGATTAGAGAGAAAAAAATTCTAGAAGCTAAGGATTGAAAAAATGTGTACTGTCTTGCTTGTCTCTTCTCTTTACTGGCTTTATGTATCCTATACTTAATTTTATGTCACACAAAGCAGCAAGTTGTTACCTAATAGGGAATAAATAGTGCAAATTTTCTGAAGAGTTTTTTTTTAAAAAAAAGAGGGGCAGGATGTCAAACCGGCCGACTGGGAGCAGGAGAGGCACCATAGGACATTTTAATTTCCGCTGTCCTGAATATAGTTTGATGGCATCCAGTACAAAATATACACGTTTCAGTTCCACAGACCAAAATACAGTGACGTGCGATAGAAGAATGCTGTGTGAAGACGTGTGGCGCTGCACTTTGGCACACTTGAGATCAGATAACATGTCTTACAATTCCTCAGACACTTATGTTTTATGTATCAGAGTCTTCAGAAAGATGTGCATTACAAAATGAACATATTTTTGAAAATTATTGTTTTTAAATTTTTGACGTCCTATCTCAAACGCTCGAGGGAGACCACTGTCTACTATTGCCCCGGATCGGAAATATCGTAGATACGGGTCTGATGCGCAGAGCAGTCTTGAGTTATAATAGGGAAGCGGGTAGTCTTCATGTGACCCGTGTTTGCATTTAGTGATTTTGCTGTTTCCTCTTTGTCTACTGCACTCACGTCAAATGAAAACAAAATTGATTTCTTTGGCCGGTAGCTATCATGTAAATTAAAATACATTCACATAATTACGGAAGGCTATAATACGTTATTAGTTTCAGATTTTATTTTATTTCCACCTTTCTGACAGTTGTGCATTAATTGCCATGCAGAACAATGAAGTTATTTTTATCGGTTTGCTGAAGAAATTTTCTTTTATTAATCTTTTCCGTTGAGGCAGTCAATAATTTGAAACAAAGGGTTTAATTTCAAACTATTGGCTAGTTTAAACTGTTCTGTGCATTTCAAGTGTACGTTTTCATCTTCTAGCACATCTGGCATTATGCCATAACAAGGAACCAGACATGAGATAACAAAGTACTGGTACCCAAGGAAATTTACATCCCGAAATCACATTGAAAAACTTAATATCAGGTCGATGCCTACTTCACTGGGAATCTGGATTCATTTAAAAATCAGCTCTTTGATGACGAGCCACTTTGAAGAATTTATAGCCCAGAAGATCACACTTTTATGTCGTTATTAAAAAATTTACTGGCACATTTGTGTGATATATCTTAAAATGTAATACGTGCATAAAAGACCAACATTATATGTGAAAGGTTAGCTTCTCTTGCCGCGTATTGGCCTTAGAGACCAATATTATATGTGAAAGCTTTGTTTTTCTTGTAGCAACATTATATATATTAATTTAAACCCTTAACTTTTCCTGTTCGTGTGATCGCGCTACTTAACAGTGATGCTATTGGCTGACTACACCACATGTCCGAAACTCTGAGTATCCGCTGTCATCGGCTAGCGAGATCACATGACATGAGCTATGACTGGCTTACAAATATGCATCGCAATCTCAATTTCAATGCTTCGGAAAGTAACATGCGGTGTTTGGTGGAATTCGAATTTAAACTTTCGTAATACGAAAATATGCAGCGTACATGCTACTGCACATCAAACATCTTTCCAAAAGGTGTTTCGTCTTCTAAAGTGCTGGGAAATTCTGCGCTTATATATAAAACCATAACCACTCAAAGGATTGATAAGTTATACAGTTCCGAGAGAAAATGTACTGTCAGTTAAGGGGGAAAAACTATGTTTCCACCCGGGAGAAAGTGTATTTTTAACCGGGAAATCTGGGAGAAATCTGGGAATTTTTTCCCTGTCCACGTATACACCCTGCTGGAAACATGTGGCCTGGTAGGAAGAGTCTCTTTTCAAATTGTATCGAGCAGATACATCCAGATACGACTCTGACAAGTGCTACGTACATAGGCATCCTGAATGATCACCTGCATCCATTCGTGTCCATAGTGCATTCCGACGGACTTGGTCAATTCCAACAGGACAGTGCGACATCTCACACATCCAGAATTGCTACAGAGTGGGTCCAGGAACACTCTTCTGAGTTTAAACACTTCTGCTGGCCACCAAACTCCCCAGACATGAACATAATTGAGCTTATCTGGGTTGCCTTGCAATGTGCTGTTCAGAAGAGATCGCCACTCCCTCTTAGGGATTTATGGACAGCCCTGCAGGATTCATGGTGTCAGCTCCCTGCAGCACTACTTCAGACATTAGTCGAGTCCACGCGTGCTCGCGGGAGTCCTACACGATGTTAGGCAGGTGTACCAGTTCCTTTGCCTCTTAAGTGTATATGTTACATTGCTGTTACAGATGGGCTGTCCCGGCTCATTTGAACGTGCAGTTGAGTATCATACGAGCAGTACCTTCTCCCGATTCTGGGTACTTAAAAGTGTGGCTGTAGGCTATATCGCCACTAGCAACAACCAGTCATATGGCACCAGAAAAAATGTTCAGGCACTCCATAGCTGACAAGTCCATGCATGGGCAGAGCAGTCTGAGTTGTACAGGTATCTCCATGTGACCCGTGTTAACATTTAGTGATTTTGCTGTTTCCTCTTCATTTACAGCTCTCATGTCAAATGAACACAAAATTAATTTCTGTAGCTGGGAGCTAACAAGTGAATTAAAATACATTCATGTAATTACAGAAGGCTAAAATATGTTATTAGTTTCAGTTTTGTTATTTCTCTGTTTTGGGCAGTGAACCATTCATCGCTGTGCAGAACAATGATGTTATTTTTGTAGACCTGCTAAAGAAATTTGGCTTTTATTATTACCTTTTCCACAGAGGCAATCATTTTTTTTGAAACGAAGTGTTTCATTCCACACTATTGGCTAGTTCCAACTGTTTGCTGAATTTCAAGTGCATATTTTCATCTTCTGGCACATAACGGCAATATGTTATAATAAAGAACACATCATGAGATAATACAGTAGCGGTATTCCAAGAAAATTTGCATCACAAAAACCACACTTAAAGGCTTAATATCAGGTTGGGACCTACTTCATTGTGAATATGTACATACGAGTGTGCACTTTAATCCGAATTATGCATTTTAGTGGAATATCCTCTGAAATCCTGTTTCTTTTATGATGTAATGTAAGATCTCTTAATGCTCTATACATGCGAACATACGGGCTTCCTATGTCATCGTAGCTACGCGCACACAGGTATATCTGGTTTCTGGCACACTCTGGCTACTGCTGAAATGAACCTATTTCTAATGGGTAGCAGAAAAATATTGCGAATGGTGATTTGAAAAGTGTTACTTTGAAAGTAAATTTCCTTTTACGTAAGATAAATTATGTTTCGTGTGAGAATGTGCGACGAATTTCTTAAATCACAGAGCATTTTACTCTCATTTAAAACTTAACACTTTGAGGACCAACCACTAAAAAGAATTTTGAGCCTACTGGGACATTTGTATGATGTATCTTTAAGTGTAACACGCGCAAAAAATGTCAATATTATAAGTGAAAGCTTAACTTTTCTTGTAGCTACACCATGCATATTAATTTAAATCATTAACTTTTCCTATTTACGTGTTTGCCCTACTTGACAGTGATGTTGCTATGGGCTGACTACATCACGTGCCATATGCTCTGAATAACTGCTGTCGTCAGTTGGCAAGATCACGTGACATGAGCAATGATTGGCTTACAAATTCGAATCGCAATCTCGATTTCAATGTTTTGGAAACTAGGGAAACAACTGTATTTTTTAACCAGAAAATCCTGGGAATTTTTTTCCTTGTCCGCGTATACACCCTGTAAGTAGGTTCCTCATTTCAGGGCATGGTAATTAATGATAAGTAATCGAAGCCCTGATGACGGATGAGTTTCAACTGTTCCAGTCTGGGTGATTAATGGGGCCATCGTTTGTAGCTGGTTCTTGAGAGTGGTGGGAGGATTGGGAGTGCCTGGAGAAATGGCATGGGAGTATGGGGGAAATGACACGGAAATCTTGTTTGCAGATTAGTTCCATGGGTAGCGCATATCTGTGAATGTCTTCATGAGCTCCTCAGCATACTGTGCAAAGGAGTTCATGTCACTGTAGTTTCAATGTCCCTGGGTGGCTAGGCTCTATGTGAGGGATTTTTTGGTGTGGGAGGAATGACAACTTTTGAAAAGCAGGTACTGTTGGTGTTTTGTGAGTTTTATGTGGACAGAGGAATGGATGGAGCCATCAGAGAGGAGGTAGTCAATGTCCAGGAAGATGGCACACTGGATTGAGGAGGAATAGGTGAAGTGGATGGGAGAGAAGGTGTTGAGATTGTGAAGAAATGAAGACAGGGTGTCTTGGTCCTTAGTCCTAATCATTAAGATATAATCAGTGAACCTGAACCATATTAAGGGTTTGGTGTTTTGGAAGGCTAGAAAGGCCTCCTCTAGATGGCACTGGATGGTGCTATGTAGATGACCCTGGCTGTGCTGTTGATTGGTTTGTGGCATCGGATGGTGCTATGTAGATGACCCTGGCTGTGCTGTTGATTGGTTTGTGTATCTTTGTTTTAAAGGTGAAGTAGCTGCGAGTTAGGATAAAGTTAGTAAGTATAAAGCATTAAGAGATCTTACATTACATCATAAAAGAAACAGGAATGAGGTAGTGGGTTCGGAAAGGTTGGGAAAGGTAGTGCTCAATTGTGGTAGACCATGGGCAACTTTCCTCATTGGTGTGTAGGGTAAGTGGCTTCAATAGTGACGAGTAGGAATTTTTAATATAAATGAGTTACTCAGTTTCAAAAAGCATTCTGCCACAAGAACAAAATTTCATTGGTGAAAAGTGGATCCCAGAGAAATTGTAATGGGTAGACTACTTTGGTACATAAAAGGTAAGCCCAGTTCCTTCGTTGTATTTGAAATATACAGTAATTGCTAAGGCCATAGTGTTGTCTCCCTGTGATCAGCCATGTAATGCTACAATTGGCTAAAGGAGAGGTTTATGAAAGTTAGTGTGACGTATGAGGTGAAATAGTGGGTTTGGAGTTTTAAAGTAAGGGACAGCATATCTGTGGTGACAAGAACTCCCTTTCCCAATACACTGAGGGTCTCACCAAGACCTTCACAGATAGGCACAATCCTCCATATCTAGTCTGCAAACAGATCTCCTGTGCCATTCCCATACACCCCCAATCCTTCCATCATTATCAAGAACCAGCAACAAAGATTTCCCCCTTTCGTCACCCAATATCACCCCATACTGGAACAATTGAACCACATTCTTTATCATGGCATTGATTATCTGTCATCAATCATCATGCCCTGAAATGAGGTACATCCTACCCAGTGTCCTTCACAGCCCTCCTAAAGGGGTGTTCTGTCACCTAACCAAGCTCGACAACATCCTAAGTCCATTCCCCATCTCTTGCCACAGGGATCATATCGATGTGAAATGAAATGCCCAGGTGCGAGGCCTACCTAATCCACCCAACCACCACTTCCTATTCCAGTCCTGTCACAGGTTTATCCTATCCCATCAGAGGCAAGGCCACTTGTGAAAGCAGCCATATTTTATACCAGCTCTGCTCCAGTCTTTGCACAGCTTTTTATATTGGTATGACTACCAACCAGTTGTCCACCAGGATGAATTGCCACTGCCAAACTGTGGCCAAAAGCAAAGTAGGCCATCCTGTGGCACAACTTGCAGCTGAACGTAACATGTTTCATTTCAATGGGTGCTTCACTACTTGAGTCATCTGGATCATCCCCTCCACTGCCTACCTTTCTGAACTGTACAGATGGGAGTTATCCTTACAGCATGTTCTCTACTCTCAAAATTATCCTGGCCTCAACCTTCTATCCCCACATCCTCCATTCAACGGCTTCCACCCACTCTTTCCTATCATCTCCTCCTTATTTTCGTCCTCTAACCATCTTTCTGTGACACCCTATGTCAATGCATCAGAACTTCTTTCACCTACTCTGCTCCTTTCTGTTTTCTGCTCCCCATTCCCGCACCCCACACCCCTCCTTCCCTGCCCCACAGCCTCCCAACACTGCATCTATTGGAACTGTAGTCCCTGCATACTCTGCCAGACAGTGCTCTTCTCTTCCCCCACCTATAGCCTGCTATCCCTTCCCCTCCCCCGCCCCCTCTGGAGTGCTGCTTCCATTCTATATGACAGTTGCATTCCAGTCTGAGATGCCAGACATCTGTGCGATATGTGTGCTTGGCTGTGTGTGTGTGTGTGTGTGTGTGTGTGTGTGTGTGTGTGTGTGTGTTTCCTTTTCTGAAGAAGGTTGTGGCTAAAAGCTAGTGTGTGTCTTCTTGTTGTGCCTGTTTACAACTCCATCCGGCATCTTTACCGTGAGTAGTGATGTATCTTTCCTTATATTATCACCTCCAAATTGAGATAGTACTGTTAAATGCTTTTCTATTTCAGCCAAGTTTGGAAACAAAATGGTTTCACACAACTGTGAGCCAAATGTACCAGAAGCAATAGTACCACCGCAAAGATCAAACAGCCCAACTGAGATGGCATGTAGTACACCGTCTCCTATTGTCTCCCAGATGAAAACCAATGAAGAGGAAGAAAACTCAAGAAAACGCCGTCGATCCTCTTGTGAGAGGGCTAATTCCTTAAGTTCACCTCTATTGCAACCTCCTCCCACAAAGGTGGGTGTGGCATGCTTTAGGTTCCTATTCTAGGTAATAACCTTACAGTAGAAATGATGTTCCAGTTGCTGTTCAGCAAAAGAATAATTATCAGGTAATCAAAATAGTTTTTTGAAGCTTAGAATATCCTCAAAATCATAAATTTATGCTCAAAATGCCTAAAGTATATTTAAACATGGATAGTCAAGCATGAAAAAGAATTATTTTAGGTTGTCTATGGTAAATAGTACTACATAATCAAATGCACCTAATTTCATGTTATAGAACATGGGATGAAAAAATGGAAATTATTTAAATAAAAAATTAAATAAAAAAAGCACTCCTCTTTTTACATAAGATTGTTTTTTGGCTTTCCATCTTACTCATTAAATGACAAAGAAATTTTGTACTGAGATCATTGTCAATGCTTTTTGAGTGTATCACTTTTATAAGCATATCCAGCAACAGTTTCTCATTCACCTTTGCTTAAGTGTCTTCGTAAATAACACCATGACAACATTTACACAACTTTCAGTCCCATTACATATCAGAGCACTTTAACAAGAATACATAACCAAACTTTAGAACTCAGGATTTAAAACAGCATCACTAAACCTCTGAAAAAGAACTGACACCCCTGTTCATCATTTGCACTGTCCATTTAGTTACAAAAGTTGGGAGTCAATCATAAGTTAGCATATTCCAGAACTTACTTGTGCAGCAGAGATATTTTCTGAACTCCCTTTTATTTTCTGCTCTCTGCCAATGCATCCACCCTTCTTTCCCCACTCCTCTCCTTTTTTTGTTCTTTTTTCCCTACCTCCCTGTCCCACAACCTCTCGATGCTGTGCCCGTGTGGCAGTCTAGTCCCTACACACTCCACCAGACAGTGTTTGTCTCTCTTCCCTCCCATAAACTACTATCCCTTCTCCTTCCGCTTCCGCACTCCCTCCAGGTTGCTACTTGCATCCCATGTGATGTTGCATTCTGGCTCGAGATGCTGGAGTTGGCAGTCTTGTGTGCATGAGGGGTGTGTGTGTGTGTGTGTGTGTGTGTGTGTGTGTGTGTGTGTGTGTGTGTGTGTGTGTGTGTGTGTGTTTTACTGGCAAAGGCTGTAGCTGAAAGATGTATGTGAGTGTCTTTTAATTGTGCCCGTCTGCAACTTGACGTGTCTTCTTTACAGTAAGTAAAGATACTATTGATATTTATTCATTCAGCCACAGACAATGGGAACTGTATGAATGTTGTCAACACATAAAGACATAAAATACAGTCACAGAGATACACAGATGTACACAATTACACACATAAATATATAAACACATTACTTGCCTTACTTAGTTATCCATCTGGACATTGTATTTCACTGTTCTATTGAAAATATTGTAAAATGCCTCTTAATTGCAGTAGTTAATCATAAGCATAATTGTCAACAAAATTTACACATCATTTTGGATAATCCGTTACAGTATGAAAATGCTTTTCTAACAGATAATTTTTAGAGTATTCCTGAAGGCATGTGTTTCACTTTAGTCTTTGATCTCTTGTGGTAGTTTATTGTATAATTTAATTCAATTATCTTTTGGGTAAACATTTTTTTTAAATTGAGATGTAAGTGGTGGTCAGATTTGATTGCATGTTTGCAATGGGTACTCACATGGAACAGTGAACATTCCCATAGATTTAGCCAGCCGGAGTGGCCGAGCGGTTCTAGGCGCTACAGTTTGGAACCGCGTGACCGCTACGGTCGCAGGTTCGAATTCTGCCTCAGGCATGGATGTGTGTGATGTCCTTAGGTTAGTTAGGTTTAAGTAGTTCTAAGTTCTAGGGGACTGATGACCTCAGAAGTTAAGTCCCATAGTGCTCAGAGCCCATAGATTTAATCAACACAGTGCAGTGAGTTCTCATGCTGCTTTTTGTCTAATTCGTACAGTCCTTTTTAGTAGCTTAAAGATTGTTTGTATGTTCTCCTCAGTTGTTCCCCAGAACATTATCCCATAACTTATCACAGACTGAACATATGCAAAATATGTTGTTCTGGTGAATCAGCTACTACACACAGAATTTATTATTCTAAGTGCAAAGCATGCTTGAAACTATTCGTTTCTGGAGGGTAGTAACATGTTCAGTCCATTTTAGTTGTGCGTCAGCATGCATCCCTAAAAATTTTGTTTGTGATACACATTCTATAAGTTCATTTTTCACTTTTCTGCTTATTTGGAAACTAATTTTGTTTCTTACAGTTAATTTTGTACAGACTGTATTACATCAAATTTGTGTTGTAGCTTGGTAGTTTGTTTCTGAAATATTGATTTGCAAAGTTTGCAATTTTTTGGGATCAGTTTTTGTGGTACCATTGTACTGTAATTGTATGTTTACCTGTTTGTTTGGATGACAAGGTATTCTACATTCCAACCAAAATATTTTTGCTGGTGTTATTTATCAATAGTGATGTATATTTGTGTAATAGTTTCCTTTGTCTTTTATTTAGTCTTCAATAATTGTAAATGCGAAAAAATAACATTTACTTGCACACTGTAAGAACCAAAGACTATGTACAATAAACACTTTTCCTTCTTGAGTACCTAATAGGGATTTCCAGTGTCAAAATATAGCTATAAATTTGTAGGAATGGCTAATAAGACATAGTTTTAATTTGCTTTTTCAATACACAGAGATTTCTTGTATTATGAATGTAGTTAGCTTATTAATGGCCATTGCACCATGGTGTATAACCCCGCTTCAACATTAAACAAAATTGTGAAGTCTACATGAAATTTATTTTTATATCATGTATTGTGGTTGTGTAAACTAAGGTTAATCTGAATTTGATTTTTGCCAAATAAATATTTTACTTGCGTTGCAGTACCCTAGATGGTAATTTCAGAGAGAAAAGAAGGATTTGAAGTACGAAAAATAAGCTAATTTTATTTCCTACAGGTAAAATCAAGGAGTGCAAAAAATGCTGAACTGAAATTTTTATCAGCTTATCCAAGCATGTGCCCTGGACTTAACCAAATTTTCAGTGTCTAATTTTTTTCTCCTTTAAGCCAAACACTTATATACAAAGGTTCACCCATGACAAGAATACTACCACTGGAAAGGGAAGAAGGTGGAAAGAGCATTGGTCAATTTACCCACAATGGGAATGTTTTACACGAATGACTCCTTACCCTCTCCCTTAAAACCCAAATCCTTTCGTCTTTCCCTCTCCTTCCCTCTTTCCTGACGAGGCAACCGTTGGTTGCGAAAGCTAGAATTTTGTGTGTATGTTTGTGTTTGTTTGTGTGTCTATCGACGTGCCAGCGCTTTCGTTTGGTAAGTCACATCATCTTTGTTTTTAGATGAAAAACTAAACCAAATCAGATCAGTATGACATATAGGAAAGAAACTGAGTGGTATTGACAGTGAGAGTCAGACCAGGAAGTGTGCTTGAATTGCCTCATGGTGGGGTGGCTGCTTGTGAATATTATGTACTCTAGGTTCGAGTCCTGGTCTAGCACAAATTCTAAATTGCAGCTTCAAGTACACATCAACACACTTACTTTTATAGGCAAGTGTTCTCGTGAGAGTCCATGATTCGTATGTGTATCAAAATGTTAGTGGTTTAATCTTAATTGACTTGGCCTTCTCCTGCTAATAATATTTCTTAAGTTTCTGTGAGGTTTACATTACATTACCTTTATGTGTGCATTATTGATGTACATTTCGTAATACACATTGTCCTAGTAATATTGTTTATGTTATGATATAGGTTTCTGCAGTCGCACAGTCACCATCATCAGCACTTCCTCAGCCAAAGTTGCCAGTGGACGCGTGCACACGACAAAACCATCATACACAAGAGCAATCGCTGCCACAGAAACTGCAACAACCAATTTTATTACTGCAGTCTCCCACCCACCAACAGTTACCAAAAGTGCAACTGCAGCAATCGCTGCCATGTGTGATGCAGCAGCAGCAGCAACAACAACAACAACAACAACAACAACAACAGCACCAGCAGCAGCAGCAGCAGCAGCAGCAGCAGTCACAGTCATTACTGCATTTGCAATCACAACCACCTCCACCTCCAGCCTCACCAGCACTACAGCGGCAGCAGCAGCCACAGGAACTAAAACAACCAACACAGGAGCAGAAGCAACAATCTCAGCAACAAAACCACCATCACCACCACCACCACCACCACCACCACCACCAGCAGCAGCAGCAGCTACAACAACAACAACAACAACAACAACAAAAAGAACATCAGCTGCATTCACAACAGCTGGCATCACAACCACAACCATTGCAGCAGCAGCAGCAGCAACAACAACAACAACGTAGCCAAAAAGTACAGCAGATGTCACAGACATCATGCATTCCCAAGACTGAATCGTACCCAGCTAGTATACCTCCTGTCAAAATCACGTTAACTGCAGCATCCAGCCGGGCACCTGTGACGACAGTAACAACTTCTGCAGTTTCTGCTCCTCCATCAACTCAAAAGGTTCGCACAATCTTTACTTCTTACATTTCAGATGATTTTGTTTTAAAACTTTAGAATTTGATATTTGTGTGAATTCAAGTTGAAGCTTTGGTAGTATATTATTCGTTAATTATTTATTTAAATTTACGATATGTTGAGACCAAACATTTGTTATTCCCAACCTATAAACAGTGGCTTGGTGCACAACAAATATAGTCAGAAATAATTTATACTTATGCTTTTCCAGTTATAATGTTCTCTCCCAGAAAACGTGACCTGTAAAAGGAGAAAATGCAGAGAAAATACAAGTCTTAAGTAACTTATAATGTTTATCTTTATATATGCTGCTCTAAGAGCAAGTTGCAGATTAACATCTCATATAAAATAAAATAATATATGTCAAAAATTGTTGCAATGGATTCATCTCAAAGTGTATTTTTTTTCTTCACTTAATGATTCATTTTATACGTAAACAGCTATAATGTTAGCTATCACTTCTGAAAACATTTACTGAATGTAAAAAAAAAAAAATCAGCAGAGGGTGGGGGTGGACCACAGCTCATGTTGTGTCAAGACTGTCAGATCATGTAAGTGAGTGGTATTTTGATTTGACCCCAGTTTGGCTTGCATTATTGTGGTTTACAGGCAGTTGCCTGCACTCATATTGTGACTGGTGGCCTGGATAAGCTTTCCTGCATCAGGAAAATAAGAACATGAAAAACCATGTTTACATTGGAACACTAATATCCAGATATATCTCAACATTCATATGTTGAACTGTACATTTAATCAGATGACACACACACACACACACACACACACACACACACACAGTGATATCTGTACAAAGAAAAGGTCAAATTGTAGTCATAATCAGCATTGTATTATGATGTACAGCATGTTCTCTTTAATGCTAAAGAAAACCTCAGTTTTTGCATACATTGTAGCTGGAAGAATAGTACAGTCGAAAAGTTCTTTCATCTTCCCCTTTTTTGGGCTAATATCACTGTAGCCATGTGCACGCTGAAACTATCCAAGTGACAAAAGTGAACTTAGTCATATTTTCAATAAGTGGGGGGAGTAACCACTGTTCCTAGGTTTTACCAACAAAGTAATTACTGGCCAGTAGAACTAACAGTTGCCTGGTGCCAAATTCTACAGACTGTCTTGAAACTGATTATAAATTGTTACAGCTCAAGCTAAACGATAAATCATGTTGTGCTGTGAACTAATGAAGTTTGGGAGTTTGGGTGGAACAAAATTTCTAGGCATTGTAAGAAATTAATAAAATAATTAAAAGGTGTGTTGGGTACTTGTTTGATTCATCATTAACAGTGGCAACTGATTATATGTGCCAGAATTTCTCTCATTAATATTGTGAATCTGCATGGGAGAGAGATCCTCTCATCTGCCTAGCAAACCATCTGACGTGGCTCCTGTGTTAACTTCGTTTGATTCATTTCAACTGATCCTATCAGTGTTCAGTTCTGAACGAATTTTTTGCCCTGTAGTTTTGATATCTGTGTCTACTTTATCAACATTTCTCCTTTCTTTCTAAGGTGTTAACTTTTCTATCTCATCTACAAAAGTTCTGTGCTGTATTACAAATCTTTGTATAATTTTGGTATCAGTATCAAACACCCCTACTCCTACTTGATCATTCCATTCCTTTACATTGGTACTAACATGCTTTTGTTCAAGCTCTTTAAATCCGACTTCATCCAACAGTTTTGTATCTTGTCGGGAATATCTTTGCAAACTGTCGGAACTGCCATTAAGGTTTTTTTCTAATTTATCGTGCACAGTGTGCAGATCATCTTTATTCCCAGTTAGCTCATCTAATGTAGCTGCAGTTTTGTTTTGTTTCTCTAACATTTGCGAAAATTTCTGCTTGAATTTTTGACCAATATTCGTAAATTTTTGATTAAGATTTGTAAATTTTTGATTGAATTTTGATCAACATTTGTAAATTTTTGTGAAATTTTTCTAACATATCGATCAGAAAATGCATCACCCCATTCGTGCTATTTGTATCAACTGATACAATGTTGTCTAATATTATGATGCTGCTTGGCTCATAAACATTCCCTATTTGCACAACACCAGACTGCCTGAAATTTCGTGTCATTCTGCAATATCCCTTTCATAACTGTTGTGGGAAAAAATGCTTTCAGGTGTGGTAATTCAGCTACTGTCTGCATTGGAATATTACCTATCAAAATTCTCTCATTTATGTTCTCTGTCAAACTCATATCGTGACTGCCATTAATGGTGTCATTATTCTGATGATGTGCTGTGTTGACTGTTTGCATCAGCACATCAATATTTGCTGTTAGTTTATGTTCTCTTGGGCCAACAGCATAGTACATGTCAGTATAAGACAAAATGAAAATTAATGCTCCAAAACTAGCTGCAATAAGGCAAAAGATTTTTAATATTTTACACCATTTTATTTCCATTATCAAGCAACATCTAGTTGGAAGTAACAAGCCTATAGCATCTGTAGTAAATTTTTTCTGTCATGTCGTGGTAATTGTAATACTTTTTGTAGTTACGAAATGTAAAAATATATGTTTTTGTCAGATACCTTGACAGTTCTTTACTGTCAAAATATCTGATAGAAACTTAAATTTTTGTATTTCATAACTACAAAAAGTATTATACTTACCAAGACATGACAGGAAAAATTTACCGTAGATGCAATATGGTCATCACTTTCAACCATTCGTCACTTGATAATGGCAATAAGCTCAAACAGACCTGTCGTGTAAAATAAATATTATTTTATTGTAGCTAGTTTTGGAGCATTCATTTTCATCTACTATTAGGTTGGTGCATAAGCTCATAGTGTTTTTGTTTCGCATTTTGCTGTTCCAGTTGCAGAATAGGTTTAATTATTGATTTTCTTTTTTGCTTGTAGTTCACTATAGCTATTCGAGTTTACGTTGCGTCATTTTGTCATTTGGAGATAGTGAGTAGAGCTGTGGATGCTAGAAAGTGGAGTGCCAAGGGGAGAAATCGGAACATTTGCAACATATTCTTCTGTTTGAGTTCAATAGAGGGGTGACAGCAGTAGGGGCAGTCAGAGACATTTCAGCTGTGCATGGGAACAATGCCATTGGACAGAGCATGGCAAGAAAATAGTTTCTCATTTTAAGAAGAATCATTTTGCATTTGTGACTCTCCATGTTCAGGAAGACATTCAGGCTTTGATGAAGATCATTTAAACACATTAATTCATTGTACTTGAGAACTAGAACATGTGGTGAACTGTGATAACTCCATCATCATACAACATTTGCAAGCAATCAATAAGTTTCAATAATTGGATGTATGGGTTCTGCATGCTCTAAGCCAAATTCACAAAAATCAGTGGATGCCTAGATGTGCATCTCTCCTTGCCCGTCATCAATTGGCTCATGAACAATGCCTACCATTCCTATTCTGCATCGTTATTGGTGATGAGAAATGGTGTCTTTATGGTAACATAAGGAAAAGAAAGGAGTGGTTGAGCTCAAACAAAGCAGCAAATCCTGTACAATGTCCTGTGCCTATTCACAAGAGATTATGTTATGCACCTGTTGGAACAGCAACAGTGTGGTGTACTACAAATTGCTTCCCCAAGTTGTTACCATCACTGCTGACATTTATTGTCAACAACTAAGATGTCTTGCAGATGCAATCCAAGAACAATGACCAGGAAGACTGTATGAAGTGATGCTAGTCCATGATAACACCTGTCTACATTCTGCTAGACTGACAAAAAACAATATACAGACGTTGAGTTGGGAAGTTATTCTGCACCCACCTTGTTCACCTGATCTTACACCCACAGGTTTTCACCTTTTCTGCCCTCTGTTGAACAACCTTCAAGGGGCATCCCTTTCAGATGAAAATGTGCTCCAAACATGACTTGAAGGGTTCTTCACGTCAGAACCATGAGATTTCTACAGTTGCAGAATCGAAAAGTTACCCCGGCATTTACAGACTGTTGTAAATAGTGAATATATTATTGAAGACTAAAGCCTCATTTACATGTAACTGTTGTGTTTATTAAACTTACAGAAAATGCTATGAACTTATGCACCAACCTAATATTTTGTGAGTCTGGTTATTTAAAATATTTGCATTAATTTGTTCACTTTTTGTTAGCTCCATTTTTAGTGGCTGAACAGATGTTCAACTGTGAAAATATTACTGAGAGTTGTAATTATTCTTTATATACTGGAAAATTTTTAGTGTGCATTTGTGCACATCAATATGGCTGCTACTTTCTACAGGAATGTTTCGTGTAGCACAAGATTGCCAACGTGGAATACTATGTTTTACTGAAAGTTGCTACTGGAAAAACTACATTTAATTGCACATTGTTTGACTGACTACAGGTGAATAAATATCAAGCCTTCGTCTTAGCTTGTGTGATGGCGTCTTATTCATTTGCCGTTTCAGATACGACTTATTCTTTGTATTATAATTTTGCAAATACCTTATTTCCTTCTTATACTCCTTTCTCTTATTTCTTTTATTTCACTTCTCTTTTTAGCATGCAACCAGAAAGAAAATTTACATCCATTATTACATAAATAATCAGTCTTTTTACAAACATATAGAAGTATGTGACTATTGTTCCAGGCACAGTCCCTGTGAGGTCGCCACATATAATAATAAAATAACAAAAAGGGTTGTGGATGACCTTACAAGGGAAAACATTGTATATAAAAGGAAACCATGCACTATTAATTGGAATGTTATTTTTACTTAATATTACGAGGCTGTGGTGAGTCAAAAGTGTCCGTAAATTCTGTAAAGTTCAACTTTTTTCCTTTTAGTTTCTTGTGATCCTTGTAAGGTCTGTTATGTCACCACTCTTTTCACTTCTTATTCTCATGTTAGCCATATTGGAGGTGAATCGGACATTAATATTGCTAAGTCTCCTTGGTTTAGAACTGACCCTGATTGCAGCATTCTACACTCCTGGAAATTGAAATAAGAACACCGTGAATTCATTGTCCCAGGAAGGGGAAACTTTATTGACACATTCCTGGGGTCAGATACATCACATGATCACACTGACAGAACCACAGGCACATAGACACAGGCAACAGAGCATGCACAATGTCGGCACTAGTACAGTGTATATCCACCTTTCGCAGCAATGCAGGCTGCTATTCTCCCATGGAGACGATCGTAGAGATGCTGGATGTAGTCCTGTGGAACGGCTTGCCATGCCATTTCCACCTGGCGCCTCAGTTGGACCAGCGTTCGTGCTGGACGTGCAGACTGCGTGAGACGACGCTTCATCCAGTCCCAAACATGCTCAATGGGGGACAGATCCGGAGATCTTGCTGGCCAGGGTAGTTGACTTACACCTTCTAGAGCACGTTGGGTGGCACGGGATACATGCGGACGTGCATTGTCCTGTTGGAACAGCAAGTTCCCTTGCCGGTCTAGGAATGGTAGAACGATGGGTTCGATGACGGTTTGGATGTACCGTGCACTATTCAGTGTCCCCTCGACGATCACCAGTGGTGTACGGCCAGTGTAGGAGATCGCTCCCCACACCATGATGCCGGGTGTTGGCCCTGTGTGCCTCGGTCGTATGCAGTCCTGATTGTGGCGCTCACCTGCACGGCACCAAACACGCATACGACCATCATTGGCACCAAGGCAGAAGCGACTCTCATCGCTGAAGACGGCACGTCTCCATTCGTCCCTCCATTCACGCCTGTCGCGACACCACTGGAGGCGGGCTGCACGATGTTGGGGCGTGAGCGGAAGACGGCCTAACGGTGTGCGGGACCGTAGCCCAGCTTCATGGAGACAGTTGCGAATGGTCCTCGCCGATACCCCAGGAGCAACAGTGTCCCTAATTTGCTGGGAAGTGGCGGTGCGGTCCCCTACGGCACTGCGTAGGATCCTACGGTCTTGGCGTGCATGCGTGCGTCGCTGCGGTCCGGTCCCAGGTCGACGGGCACGTGCACCTTCCGCCGACCACTGGCGACAACATCGATTTACTGTGGAGACCTCACACCCCACGTGTTGAGCAATTCGGCGGTACGTCCACCCGGCCTCCCGCATGCCCACTATACGCCCTCGCTCAAAGTCCGTCAACTGCACATACGGTTCACGTCCACGCTGTCGCGGCATGCTACCAGTGTTAAAGACTGCGATGGAGCTCCGTATGCCATGGCAAACTGGCTGACACTGACGGCGGCGGTGCACAAATGCTGCGCAGCTAGCTCCATTCGACGGCCAACACCGCGGTTCCTGGTGTGTCCGCTGTGCCGTGCGTGTGATCATTGCTTGTACAGCCCTCTCGCAGTGTCCGGAGCAAGTATGGTGGGTCTGACACACCGGTGTCAATGTGTTCTTTTTTCCATTTCCAGGAGTGTATGATGAATTAATTCATAAAACACTTATACATTTATACTGAATATTTTGCATGTAGATTACACAAAAATACTGCTCCATTTTCTTGGACAAAACAAGAGGTTTGTACAGCTCAAACATTCATAAGAACAAGAGAAGAGACTATCTAGAAATGGTAACAGAAAAAGAATGTAAAGATTCATTTTTTGTTTTCTGGTAATGATTCTCTGACAATTTCAGTAATTATACTATGTTTCTTACATAAAATCATGGTAATGGTTCATGAATAAATATGTGCATCCCCAAATTTTTAGAATGATAATTTTTTCCCACAAATTTTTTATCACATACTAACCTGTTGGCGTTCTTGCAGAAACTTTATATATCTTTGCAAAGATATAATCCCTGTATTTTTTCCTAAATTGGGTTGACCTGAAAGATGACATTCAGGGTGTGGGATGTTAATTATCGTGAATGGCCCTGCATACAGTACTTGCCACTTATGGTTTAGTGTCTTTAGTTTGAAAGATTTAGGGAGCATGCATAAGAGTACCTCCTCTCCAACTTGAAAAGGGCAGAAGCACCCTAATCTTTTATCGTACATTTGTCTTCTCTTTTATGCCCATGCGTTACAGCTTGTTTACGTGTGCCTGACCTGTTCTTCTAACAATATTTTATTTTGGAGTGCTTTTGGGAGTGGCTTGACCCATTTGTCAATCTCAGTCTTCCCAAACATCAGATCAGTCAGTGTGAATCCCGTGGAGGCGTCTGAAAGAATGTTTACTACATGCTGAAGTGGTTCGAAATATTCTGTTTAGCTTGTGAGGAGCATATGTCCTAATTAAACTGTTAAATTCATTAAATACTCAATTGCTGAACGTGCTTCTGGGTGGAAGTGTGAAACTGGAATGTATTGTATCAGTTGTTCTTTCAACAAATCACTGCACTTGCTGCTTGTAAAGCTGGAAATGTTATCAGTTAATATTGCTAGTGGTTTCCCAAATTTCAGTAAATAATTATTTGTAAATCTGCTGATAATAGGTGTGGAAGTCATTGCTTTAAACATGTATGTGTGAAGGTACCTAGTAAAAATATTACGTAATGCAGTTATATGTTTTACCCCACCCCTAGCTTGTGGTAGGGGCCAGATGCACCTAGGGACACCAAGTTTAGTGATTTAGTAGGAATAATTGGATGTAGTTCTGTTAAACTTGGTAGATTTGGGAGTTTCACCTTTTGAAAATGGCACATTTTCTTATGACTCATTGTACTGTTCATCAGACACTAGGAAAATAGGATTATGAAATCATTTTGTATGTGCACTTTGATATGCCATAGCACCATACTACGGTGGCAGCCATTGGGTCGTCCACATACAATGCATACTGTAGGACAATGCCATGCAGTAAAATGTCATGACAGACCACTTGGGAAAGTCTGATCTGTATTGTGCTTAGTCATGGAAGCTGGAAAATGAGTTGGAGAATGAGCACAATAGAATATTTGAATGGGATGAATCTTAAAACTTGCATGAAATCTCAATATAAATGGTCAAAACATAATAAATGAGTATCCTGCACACTGTGATTTAACTTAAAATTAGTGAAAGGAATGTAAAACAAAATCACCGAAACATCACTAAGTGAGATAAATCGTCACTATCCTTAATCGAAATGAGTAGCTGTGAGACTTTGGGGATATTGTGGTTATCCAACTACTGCTGCTGCTTTTTTTTTTTTTTTTTTTTTTTTTTTTTTTTTTTTTTTTTTTTTTTTTTTTTTTTTTTTTGTGGCCAGCATCATTTTGGGTATGCGTATATCAATAAATCATTTTAAGTAATATGTAAAATGTAGCTCAGTAAAGTAGAATTACAACAAATATACTCTTTTAAACGATCAAAAATACAATTCTATCACAGTTATCAATTATTCTGAGTGCTTCAAAAATATGTAACAGTCATGTGTATGTAGTCTGAAACAGTGTTATTATTTTAAATTCAAAACTGGGAATTGGTACTTTTGCCTCAAAAAAAGACAATGCAATTGCAGGGTCCCTGATAGTGTGGGTCCTATAGCAATTGCTATATGGAGAAACCACCTATGAAAACACACACTTTCAAACTAGCCACTGTGTTTGTATTGTTTTCTGTAATTGATCTTCCCCTTGATCGCACTCCTGGACAAATAATCAGCACCGAATGAGCACCACTATGACATTTACAGACTATATACAGATAGTTAAGATTGTGTATCCAACTGACAGTCCAGTACTGTGCTAATGAAAGGCTGAAGGAGAGAGTGATTATATACATGGGATATATAAAGCAAAGGAACTTGAAGATAATATTATGGGAAAGGAAGTAGATGAAAATTAAATGGAAGATATGACACTGCAAGAAGATTGGTTGGTTGGTTTAAGGGGGGGACATCCGAACAGTATAACTGAAGACTGAAAGGCCAAGACGAAATAAGAGTTGTGGAGTTAATGATATTCCCTCAGAATTAAGATCTTTGTGAGAACCTGGTAGGCAAGATATGAGGCAGGCAAACCACCCACTGACCTCAGATAGAATGTAATAACCCCAGTTCCAAAGCAGGCATCAGTTTAATAAAAAATGGTTGGAAAATACTGACACTAATTATTTACCGAAGAACTGAAAAATTAGTAAAATTGTATCTTATGTTATATCAGTAGGGGTTCCTGAGAAATGTAGGAACACACGAGGCAATACTGAGCCTACTATTTAGCCTAGAGATAGGTTGAAGAAAGGCAAACCTGTGTTTATAACATTTGTAAGTTTCAATAAAGTTTTTGACAATGTGGACTGGATTACACTCTTTGAAATTATGAAGGTATCAGGGAAAAAGAGGCTGTTTACAACTTGTACAAAAACCAGACGGCAGTGACAAGGGTCGAAGGCTGTGAGCAATGGTGGAGAAGAGAGTGGGGCTTGTTATCTATCCCAGATGTTATTCAGTCTGTACATTCAGCAAGTTGTCAAGGAAGCCAAGGAGAAATTCAGGAAGGGAATTAAATTTGGGTAAGTGTGTGTGTGTGTGTGTGTGTGTGTGTGTGTGTGTGTGTGTGTGCGAGAGAGAGAGAGAGAGAGAGAGAGAGAGAGAGAGAGAGAGAGAGTGGGGGGTGGGGGCTATTTTTACAGCAGAATAGTTGTCGATGGTCTAAGTAGAGGGTGTATAAAATGGAGAGTGGCAAGAGCAAGAAGAGCATTTCTGAAGAACAGAAATTAGTTACCACGGAATATCAGTTTAAGTTTTGAGAAGTAACATTATATGAAAGTGAAGCATGTACACTGAACAGTAGGGACAATAAGAAAATAGAAGCTTTTGAAATGTGGTGGCACAGAAGAATGCTAAAGATTAGATGGATAGACGGGATAACAAATGAAGAGATATTGAATGGATTTGTGGAGAAAAGAAACTTATGCCACATCTTGATCAAAAGAAGGAACAGGTTGATAGGACAAATCCTAGGACATCAAAGAATAGCTAATTTAGCAAAATATCGAAGCATTGGGCATTAAACTTGAAGAGGACACGAAGGCTTGAATACAACAAAGAGGTTCAAATGGGTGCAGGTTACCATAGTTATGCAGAGGCAGAGACTTGCTCAAGACCCGCTAATGCAGTGAACTGCTTCAAACCAGTGTCCAGAATGAAGAGCACAGCAACCTCCTCCCAACTTCTTTATGTTTTCTTTCATTTCTTTTAACCATTTTTTCTTGAACATGTGTGTGTGCTTTAAATCTATGACACTAATATCCAGGAATAGTGGCAAATTCCCATCTGGTAATGCTGATTTCTCTCTATACCATTTCAGGCAAACCTACGTTTCTCGTGTTTGTAGACTTAGAGAGAAAGCTTTTGACAATGTTGACTGGAGTACTCTCTTTCAAATTCTGAAGGTGGCAGGGGTGAAATACAGAGAGCGAAAGGCTATTTACAATTTGTACAGAAACCAGTTGGCAGTTGTAAGAGTCGAGGGGCATGAAAGGGAAGCAGTGGTTTGAAGGGAGTGAGACAGGGTTGTAGCCTATCACCAATGTTATTCAATCTGTATATTGAGCAATCAGTAAAGGAAACAAAAGAAAAATTCAGAGTAAGAATTAAAATCCATGAAGAAGAAATAAAACTTTGAGGTTTGCCGATGACATTGTAATTGTGTCAGAGACAGCAAAGGACCTGGAAGAGCAGCTGAACAGAATGGACAGTGTCTTAAAAGGAGGATATAAGATGAACATCAACAAAAGCAAAACAAGGATAATGGACTGTAATCGAATTAAATCAGGTGATGCTCTGGGAATTAGATTAGAAAATGAGACACTTAAAGTAGTAAAGGAGTTTTGCTATTTGGCGAGCAAATAACTGATAATATATAAAATGTAGACTGGCAATGGCAAGGAAAGCGTTTCTCAAGAAGAGAAATTTGTTAACATAGAGTATAGATTTAAGTGTCAGGAAGTTGTTTCTGAAAGTATTTGTATGGAGTGTAGCCATGTATAGAAGTGAAACTTGGACAATAAATAGTTTAGACAAGAAGAGAATAGAAGCTTTCAAAATGTGCTGCTACAGAAGAGTGCTGAAGATTAGATGGGTAGATCACATAACTAATGAGGAGGTATTGAATAGAATTGGAGAGAAGAGAAATTTGTGGTGCATCTTGACTAGAAGAAGGGATCAGTTGGTAGGGCATATTCTGAGGCATCAAGGGATCACCAATTTAGTATAGGAGGGCAGCGTGGAGGGTAAAAATCGTAGAGGGAGACCAAGAGATGAATACACTAAGCAGATTCAGAATGATGTAGGTTGCAGTAAGTACTGGGAGATGAAGAAGCTTGCACAGGATAGAGTAGCATGGAGAGCTACAGCAAACCAGTCTCTGGACTGAAGAGCAAAACAACATCATCATTTCAGTTAAATTCAGGATTAATTCCTTAAAAACAATATCCAGGCAATTTTCCTTCTTCAGTATTATTCAATCCAAGATTGTCTTCAACTTCTGTACATTTGTTGAAAGTACTTGTTATTTGCATTTGTCATATGATGCTACAGCTTTGACACATCAGGTGTCAGTTGCACATAAACAGCATGTGCTTTTCCCAGCTTGGGTGGTGACAGTTAAATGGGCTGCCAGCAGCACACGGTAACAGGCTACATGTGTCCACTACACTATTCAAAAGCTGCAAGTGGACTGACATTTATACATTGTGCTTTGGCAACAACAGACAGTAATTATCTGAAGCTGTGAGTTCTGATTTGTGAGCTTGGATGTGATGAGTTAAGTTTATCAATGAAAAGAATCAATTTTTGAAAAATAATGTAATTGGAAAGATAAAAAAAAGTACTTACCAATTGGTGACAGGAGAATGTACATATAAAGGTATTAAAATTTGCATTTGCAAGCTTTTGGAGCTAGGGGCTCCATCTTCAGCCGAATGGTTGAAGGGTAAGGAAGAGATGTGAAGGAAAAGGACTTGTGAGGTTTAGGAAATGGGGAGAGTATGGAAGAGTTGCCCAGAAACCCAGGTCAAAAAGACTTACCAGTTGTGATGAGAAGGAAAGTGATTGTTGGGGAATGTGCTGGACATGATGTGAAAACATGAAAGGTTAAAGGTGGAAGATGGGGTGACTCACTAAACTGAGATTACTGACAAAACATCACACATGAGATGGTAAGAGCAGAAAGCTAAGTGCATTGTATGTGGTAGAGGAGGGGGAGGGGGGGGGGGGTAGACAGATCAGAAAATTAAGGATATAGAAATCTAAAAGGAAGTGAAGAAAGGAATAGTTACTATGAAGAAATGCTGAAACTAGATCTTTTCCTACACCCCTCTTCCATACCTTTCAATCTTTCTGTCTGACTCCAAAAGCTTGCAAATTTTAATACTTTTATCTGCGTGGTCTCTTGCTGCCACTTGGTGAGTAGATTTTTTATCCATCCAATTACTAATGACTCTGTTGCTGGTAGAATGTTAAATTCTTAATTTTCATTAGTTCCTTTGGGTGAAACTCATCTTTCCCATCTTTTCTATCAAACCTGTGTCTTTTAAGTTTTTTTAATGATTTTGTTCTTCAGTCTGCTCAGTTTTAGAAAAAATCATTAATCTTTATTTGCACGTACCATCATAAAAACACTGTCAACATATTTCTTGGCTGGCACAACACAAAACTATGAATGTTTCTTAGCACCAGGTGCAGCAAGTCTAATTTCAACTGTGCAGTCCCCAACAATTAGTCTTTCCTTCTCATCCCATCCGGTAAGTCTCATCTGACCCACAGATCAGACAACTTTTCCGAACCCTACCCTTTTTCCTGAACCTCACCCCTCTTCCTTCTGCTTCAACTCTTCAGCCACAAAAAGGAGCCACTGATTCCAGAAGCTTGCAAACATAAATACTTTTTTGTATGTGTTCGGCTGCTGCTTAGTGAGTAGATTTTTTTATCTATCCCATTACATTGTTGTTGTTGTTGTTGTGCTCTTCAGTCCTGAGACTGGTTTGATGCAGCTCTCCATGCTACTCTATCCTGTGCAAGCTTCTTCATCTCCCAGTACCTACTGCAACCTACATCCTTCTGAATCTGCTTAGTGTATTCATCTCTTGGTCTCCCCCTACGATTTTTACCCTCCACGCTGGCCTCCAATACTAAATTAGTGATCCCTTGATGCCTCAGAACATGTCCTACCAACCGATCCCTTCTTCTGGTCAAGTTGTGCCACAAACTTCTCTTCTCCCCAATCCTATTCAATACTTCCTCATTAGTTATGTGATCTACCCATCTAATCTTCAGCATTCTTCTGTAGCACCACATTTCAAAAGCTTCTATTCTCTTCTTGTCCAAACTATTTACTGTCCATGTTTCACTTCCATACATGGCTACACTCCATTACATTATATTTTCAAAAATAAAACCATTGTAGTCTATCACGTAGATTACAGCTGATGCTGTTAGAATAACTTAAAGATGACCATGACTGAAATATAATCATAAATTTAGGACACGAAAGCAGCACAGTAAGTCACATATGATAGGTTGAAATTTGATTGTTAACAAGAAAATGATAAACTTCTTCAGAACTCACAACCATGTATCATTAATCTGAGACCAGATTTAATTTTATTTCATTTTATCATCATGGTAGAACTGCCACCTATTACAGATTGTCCATAATTGTATGGCTTTATCACCTCAATTACAGAGTTACAGGAAGTTACTAAGAAATTACAGTAATAGACATATTCCAATTTGATGTTTAAAAAAAAAATCAGAAGAGGTACTGTTTACATTTTACAAATCATACGTTACTAAAATATTTTATACAAGGTGTATAACTTTGCTTCTGCCATTTGCCGATAGGTGGCAACAACGGTAAGTAGCAGTTGAAAGAAACAGATTGCAGACATCAGGCACTTAGCATGGACCTCAGTCAACATAACCTCGTACATACATTAGTTGATTTGTGCCTGCATCATAAAGTTGTTCTTGATTGAAAATATCAGTTTAAGAGCCTAATTCTCGTCATTTGCGGGAGGTGTTACTGTTTTGTTTCAGTATGAAGAAAACAGTGGCTGAGTCATTGAATGCTCTCAGGTATGTATGGTAAGGATGCTATTAGTGAAAGAATGTGTCATGGGTGGTTTCAACACTTCAAGAATTCTGATTTTAACGTCGTAGACCGGCATAGTGGTGGAGGGGATAATGTTTTCGAAGATGCAGAATTGGAGACTTTGCTGAGTGAAGACTTGCGTCAAACTCAAGAAGAATTGGCACAATTAATGGGAGTGACACAGCAAGCCATTTCAAAATGTCTCAAGGCTGTGGGCATGCTTCAGAAAGAAGGAACTTGGGTCCCGTGTGAGCTGAAACCAAGAGACGTTGAACGGCATTTCTGTGTTTGTGAACAGTTGCTTCAGAGGGCAAAACGGAAGGGATTTCTGCATCGCATTGTGACCAGGGATGAAAAATGGGTTCATTACGATAACCCTAAATGCACAAAATCATGGGGATATCCCAGCCATGCTTCCATGTCAACGGCCAAACCGAATATTCACGGCTCCAAGATCTTGCTCTGCATTTGGTGGGACCAAAGCGGTCATGTACTATGAGGTGTTAAAACCAAGTGAAACAATAACAGGTGCTTGTTATCGAATGCAATTAATGCGTTTGAGCAGAGCATTAAAAGCAAACGGCCGCAATACAGCAAGGGGCACAATAAGGTGATTTTGCAGCATGACAACGCTTGACCCCACATTGCAAAAGTGGTCAAAATGTACTTGGAAACGTTAAAATGGGAAGTCCTACCCCACCTGCTGTATTCTCCAGACATTGCCCCCTCTGAATTCTCCAGACATTGCTCCCTCTGACTATCACCTGTTTAGATCAATGGCACATGGCCTGGCTGACCAACACTTCTGATGGCCATAACCTTTTAGATCAATGGCACATGGCCTGGCTGACCAACATTTCCGATCTTATGAAGAAGTCACAAATTGGATCGATTCGTGGATCAGTTCAAAAGATGAACAATTTTTTCGACGTGGGATTCATACAATGCCCGAAAGATGGGAGAAAGTGGCCAGCGATGGAAAATATTTTGAATGATAGATGTGTAACCAATTTGTTTCATTAAAGCCTTAAATGTTGGAGAAAAAACAGTGGAAGCAAAGTTGTACACCTTGTAGATACTCAGGATTTCCTTCATGAGTACGTAGTAAACCTGCCTACAAATGATTTAATCACCAGAGCTTACTTTAAGATAAGTTATACTGAGAGATGACAAAATTTTTCGTTATGCACGTAACACCAAAAAGGATCTTCTTTATTTAGGGGGTGTCTGAAATGTAGCAGTTAAAGGCCTAAATCAGACTTCTAATTTAAAATTTTCTTGATGAGGTCTCTCGAACCACCCCCTCTCCTTCCCCCCCCCCCCCCTCCCCCCCTCTACATTTGCCATGTGATTACTTGATTACTGACAGCCTCTTCTCAAGTTTGGAAGCTATGTCTCAGACATTTAATTCAAATTGTCACCATAAATTCCAACAAAATTTCATCTCCTACTCAACACATGTAACCCCCTGCATTTATCACAATATGTTGTACATTCATTATGTTCGACAAAAAACCCTGACGTGGCACTGCTGCCAGGAAGGAAACAAACTTGGGATTTAAAACCCCATTGTCAATGAGGACATTAGAGATAAAACACTTGTTCCAACAGGGGAAAGAATGGAGAGGAAAATCAGTTGTGTCTTTCAAAGAAACTTTTCGGACATTTGTTGTAGGCAGTTTAGGGAAACTGCAGGAATTCTACTCCCTTTGTCAGGAAAGTCCCAGGGCAGCTTTTTTAATTAGAAAATTGCACTTATCAAGTAATGATCCTAGCTCCTATCAAAGTAGTCTCCTTGGCTATCTGTACACAGTTGCCAATGTTCCTGGAGAACTTGGAAGCGAGCTGTGAAGTTTATAAGCTCATTTGTCATAGTCCATTGGATGTCTGCAATATCTTGATGAAGCTTTCTTTCCAGTCACCTTCTCACTCATGGAAACAAGAAAAAATCACAATGCGTGAGGTCAGACGGATATGGCGAATGTGGGTAAGCAATAACAGAATGTCTGGCCAGATACTTGCTAACAGATACAGCAGTATGGGGTTTTGCATTGTCAAGCAATAAGAATCAGTCCTTAGAATGCCACAAATCAGGGCAGCAACATTGACTTGATTGTCGCGAGTGTTTCAAGACTTCAATGTAAAGTGTTTGGTTCACTGTCTGGCCTGGAGGAACATACTCATGATGAACTAATCCCTATCAAAGAATACGATCAACATTGTCTTTGTTTTTGAAGATTGTCATTTTACATTTTTTGAGGCTGGTGATTCAGGACTTCACCCTTCAGCACGTTCACGCTTTGTGTGAGGGTCATGCTGGCAGCAGCATCTTTCATCCCCAGAAATAATTTTTGACAGAAATGAGGAATCGTGTCTGGATCTGTTCAGTAGTTCAGCAGAGATTCTTAATCTTTCCATTTGCTGTTTATCTGTTAGTGTGTGAGGGGTGAGTTTTGCATTAAATTTCTATTTCACTAAGTCTTCGCATAACATCTTATAACCCACATCATGACTCAAATTAAATTCTGACATTGCACGCACAATTACATGAAGGTCTTCTTGCAATAACTGCCTTACATGCTTCATGTTTGCATCGGCATGTGCTGTAGATAGGTGACCAGCTCTGGGACTGTCTTGCACTGAATCTCTGCTTTTACGTAACCTTTTGTGCTCTCGAAAACATGACTTCTTGAAAGTGGCTTGCCTGGATATGCTTGCATAATCATTGTCCATGTTTCACTAGGGGTTTTCCGTACTTAACACAGAACTTAATGTTCACTATTTTGTCACAGTCAGCATCCATTATGTCACTATAACTAATGTGCCAAGAACCCAGTGTGTTGCTAAGCACAACATTGACACCTAATGAGTTTGTGTGGAAAAATGGCCAAGGTGATTTTGAGGATGCACACATACCAGTTAACATAAAAACAACATTTGTTCATTTTTAGTATTGCAACCTCAGAAATTTAAAAAAAAAAACCTGTCCTGGGACTTTTCTGACAAAGGGAGTACATCTTGGTGACCAGACAGTGATTTGAATCTTCACCTTCCCAAAGATAAGTCATGTGTTTTAATCATTGTGACACCTCCCTTGATGGCACTGCTGCCAGTAAATGAAGTTCTTGGCTGGTGAGCAGACTCTCAGTAGAGTAAGTGGTCATTAATTCACCAGAATTACTACACTTTATGAACTGTCACAAATTCTTAACTCTCTGAGATGATAGAAAAAAGTTTGCTTATAAAATTTTCTTGAACACTGGCAGTTTCTTATTATTTCATGTCTATATGATTATTTAACAGATTATGTGATGTACATCTGTACTCCCAGAAGGGACATTTACAAGAATGATGTGGTTCATAACCGAGAATGGTATAAGTGTATTGCTCTCCTGTGGCTATAATAGCTATTTTCATGGCTCATCTGTGAATCTGTAATTGATCATTGTTATTCTACATAAATGTATGCTGTACACTGCTTACCTAATTTGCAATATTGTTTATGTGTGATTCACATTTATTTAGTTATTTATGGAAGTACACATATGCAATAACTTTACGATTGTAATTGGAACATGTAGACTGTAGATGTTAAAGATAGTAGACTTATTTACGTGTGTAACACAGTCTTCCTTTTTATTGTATTATTTTTAAAATGGAAGAGTCACATGTGGTGTTGAGTAGATGTAATCCCAGTATCTAACAGGTACATGTCACTTTTTGATGCTAAATAGACAAAACCAACAGTACTTGATTAACCTGCTCACATAGGTGTATATATCCCACTGTCTTGCAACATGCAAGTCCCATGCAGAAGAAAATCAGGGTTAAATAACACAAAAAAGTTGTAAGTTGTGTGCCAAACATGTGTCATTAGAAAATTCTCTTGTAGCTCAGAAAGGTCAAGATTAAGTAGAATGTGGTATTCAATCTATAGTAAACAAAGGAAATATGTTGAATGATAAGATATGACATATTTCACTTCACTATAAAAGTACACTGTCATTTTTGTAGCTCACAATAATGAAGTCAGTCATTATAATAATAGATATACATGAACTTCATTATTAATTTGTAATCAGGCAGTCATCCATGTTGAACTGGAATTCTGCAGTCAGTATTACATATGGGATTACATTTATTCTAAATGAAACTACTCTTCACACACTACATTTTTCTCAGTTGCCTCCCACCTTCTCTCAGTTGCCTCCCAGTTATCATCACCCTTTCAATTATCATCATGCTCCTAACTAAAGGGGGGGAGGGGGACAGTGTTAGCCACAGAAATCCAACAGACGATTGAGAAATGCTTTCTATAACGGATTCTGAACTTCTTTTACTACATTTATATTCCACTAGGAGATGTTCAAATTGCAGTCTAACCATCTTAATAAAATTTCTTTATTGCTTTCCCCAAAACATCAATGAAATGCAGGAATTATTCATTCAATGAGGTTAGAGGCAGTTGCATCCTCACACATAGATTGAGATTCCCAAATATTTAGCTTTAAGGGAGAAAAATTCAAAACAAGAGAAAGTAATGGTAAAAGTGTTTTGATACCGTGTCTACCATTCCACCACTTTAGTGATATGGAAACAGATTCAAAGAGTAATAGCAATATTATTTGCTTGGCTCATTGTTCTTTCATCAGCAACAGTAAACCAAGGGATTGAAACAGTCATGTCAGATCATGATGACCATTAGCCTTCTATCAGAAATAAATACCTGCCATGGCAGGCAGCTTAGCAGATCATATTTTGTTATTGAGGCTATATGTATGTAGTCTCAAATATAGTTATTATCTTGCTTCTGGACCTGTGCTGAGATGTTTAATATCTCTCTCTCTCTCTCTCTCTCTTTGTGTGTGTGTGTGTGTGTGTGTGTGTGTGTGTGTGTGTGTGTGTGTGTGTGTGTTTTAAGTGCCACACTACAACACTTAATTAACGATAATAGCCTCATGTGTTGTTAGTACATCATGGATGCAAAATGTATTGAATTGTGGTAGCAGCAGCAGGAGACGCTGCAACAGTTGTAATAAAAGCAAACTCAGTGACAGTTCAATGTACCATAGAAACAGCAGGAGTCCTACTGGTCACAGAGGAACCAGTGCTCCCAGTCTCACATCCTCAAGCTTCTATTCAAGGCACATTGGTATTGGCAAGGTGTCATTGGCATTGGCACTAACGTGAGACATATGGTTGTGAAACCATTCATATCAGGTGCAACATTTCTCCCTGTGGCCCACTCCCAGTTAGTCATGTGAATGCAGGCATTTGTACTTCACAGATTTGTTCAAGGGGGATATGGTGTTATGTGATACGAATTTTTCATGTGATTTCCCATAGGTTACCAAGATGTGATCAACAACATGAACAAGCACACTTCATGAACTAGCAGCTATCTTCACTGTTATATCCAATAGCGGCCCACAAATCGCCTTAGAAAGGTTCGACCACTTCTTATCTTCATTCCATATCAAACACAGAAATAGAACAGTTCATCACAAGATTCAAGGCCTAAATGAACAAAATGACATTTGATGAAACTTCCTTTCTTTGTATATATATGTGACCAAAACTCAGTCAAGAGGCTGAATTAGCACAGGCACTATACTCTTTACAATCTCCTGCAAGTAATTCAGGAAACCTATTCACCAGAGCCACTACTGGACCGCTTAGTCTGGGCTTCCATGTACAGCGACACATGATGGTGGATTCAAAATGTCGTCATTAGTCATAAAGAATGTTATTATTGAAGTAGAAGTTGGACAAGAGGAGTTTGTGCAACATTGCAATCATCTGTGATCATGACAGCTAAATGATTCAGTGCCCCCAATACGATCTTGTTAAGGCCCAAGTAACCATCCAAGGCCTCCAAAATTTCTGATAATGCCTTACGTTTGTCCCAGGTCAAGACCACAGCATTCCAGAATTTAACACATTACCTACTGAAGTGCTTCACATCTCCCTCAGTAAAGAATGGGCACAACCTCCACCCATGCTATAGGTCAATTACATCAATATTGCCAGAGGCAATGGACACTGGGGAACTATTGAGGTCAAATCACTTTTTGTAGTTGTGGAAATCATGTCCCCCTGCCCATGCCACCAATTGTCATGGCAGGGATGCCAGCCTCTCCCCCCTCTCCTTGACATCACCAATCCTGGTCTCAACTCGGGCATTACCATCATTGTGAACCAATTATGTGGGAAGGGATCTAATATCTCAACATTCCAATGATATGAAGGTGGCCTCAGAAAATGTCTGCAATTTTATTTGTACATATTATAGTTCCCCCTTCAGATTCACAAACCTAGAGGTCACAGCAGCAAACATGCCACTTGGGGATGGCCATTGGTCCTCTACCAAAAATAAACCCCCCTGCGGGTTCAGGGGTAAGAATAGGCCCGCGGTATTCCTGCCTGTCGTAAGAGGCGACTAAAAGGAGTCTCAAATGTTTCGGCTTCATGTGATGGTCCCCTCTCGGGTTTGACCTCCGTCTTTCTAAATTATTCCGAAGAGCGAGCCAATTGGGGAAGGGCGCCTTACATGGTGCACTGTATCCGTTGTGCATTGAGACCTTTAGCCGGCTTTTTCGTCGTTGCAATGGTGTCCCGCTCGTTTTCCATCTCTTGGGCGAGGATACGTCCCTGGGTGCGATTCCCACGCTGCACTCTGCAGTGTTGCTTTTAACTGCGACGACGACCTTGGACATTTTTGCACCTAAGATCCAGCACGGTAGCCAGTCCTTTGTGGTGAGGCCGCCATGTACCCTATTGGTTGTAGCCCCCTGACAACACAGGGATCGCTCTACTGATGCCTGCGCCATTAACTCCCCACGTATGCCAAGGAGTAGATGCCCATCTCCCTGGGGCATCAGGACTCCCGGCAATGGCCATCCTGCCAGGTGGCTATTGCTGCGGCTGGGTGGCGCCCGTGGGGAGGGCCCTTGGTCGGAGTAAGTGGCATCGGGGTGGATGACCCGCAGTGAAGCGTGGTACATCATCTCTCGCTGGTGGGCCTCCACCAGCAGTCCCTAAGCGATTGAGGTCTAACCTCAATGGAAAGAAATTTGATCAGAGATCATTTCCCTCCCTGGCCACTCCATGGGAGGAACGTCTTGCTAAAGAAGGCAGTGGAGACTATTCACCCCGGTACCTCGTGTGTACGCGGGTTGATGGAGAATCGTTTATGTCGACCAAACCCCAGTTTTTTGTGGAGCACTTAGAGGACAAGTTCGGGGAGGTGGAGGGCTTGTCCAAAATGCGCTCTGGTTCTGTGCTCATCAAAACGGCATCCTCTGCCCAGTCACGGATGTTGCTCAATTGTGACAAGTTGGGGGATGTTTCAGTTAGCATTACGCCGCATAAGAGTCTCAACATGGTCCAGGGTATTATATTCCACAGGGATCTTCTTCTGCAGTCCGACGATGAATTACGCACCAACCTCGAACGACGAGGTGTTCACTTCGTCCGGCGCGTCCATCGGGGTCCGAGGGATAATCAGGTAGCCACCGGTGCCTTCATCTTGGCTTTCGAAGGTGATGTTTTACCCGAAAAGGTCAAGGTGATGGTTTACCGTTGTGATGTGAAGCCATATATCCCTCCTCCGATGCGGTGTTTTAAATGCTGGAAGTTCGGGCACATGTCATCTCGCTGTACTTCCAGCATCACATGTCGAGATTGTGGACGTCCTTCGCATCCCAATACTCCATGTGCTCCGCCTCCCATCTGTGTTAACTGCGGAGAACACCATTCACCCTGCTCACCGGACTGTCGGATCTTTCAGAAGGAAAGGAAGATAATGGAATATAAGACCCTGGACCGCCTGACCTACACCGAGGCAAGGCAGAAATATGAGCGGCTACATCCTGTGCCTATGACGTCTACCTATGCCGCTGCTGCAACACCGGTTCGAACCTCTACAGTGTCGCCACCTGCAGTTCGCTCTCAGCTCTGTCAGAATTCGCCGGCCCCCTTGGTTGTGGGGGGCACTTCACTCCCTGTTGCTCCTGCTCCATCTTCTTCAGGAGCAGCACCCTCCCAACCATCGGGGACATCAGCTCCCCCTTCCCAGCCGGAGAAGCGTAGGACTTCTTTGGCTACTCTCGCCAGGAAGGGATCCCTTGGGGACCTCCCTTCGCAAGTTCCGACCAGTGGAAAAGTGGACACACGAAAGTGGCTGAAACAACCACCCTTCCCTGGTCGTAGGGCCTCCCAGTCATCGTCTGTCCCTGAGACTGACCCAGTGAAGCCCATGAAGCCTGAACCACCGAAGGCACAGCACGACAAGCAGAAAAAGAAGAAAGTCCCCAAGACCAACGATATTGTGGTGGCACCCGTCCCACCGCCTCCTACAAGCTCTGCGTCTGAGGACGAGGTGGAGCTTCTGGCGTCCGCTGAGGACCTCACTCTCGCCGGTCCCTTGGACACGATGGATAGCATTTGCACGGGTGCTCCATTGGAGGCAGCAGGTGACCCAGCGGCGTAATCTGCCTTCCCAGTCCCGTCACGCCTTTCACAGACATGGAAAATACCATCCTCCAGTGGAACTGTGGCGGTTATTTTAGCCATCTACCTGAGCTATGTCAGCTTCTAAGCATGACACCTGCTTTATGCATTGCCCTCCAGGAAACCTGGTTCCCGGCAATGCGGACCCCTGTCCTTCGTGGATACAGTGGTTATTACTGCAACCGTAGCACTTACAATTGTGTGTCAGGTGGAGCCTGCGTGTATGTCCTTACCTCTGTATATAGTGCTCCTGTGCCCCTTCAAACATAATTGGAAGCTGTGGCTGTCCGCGTACGGGCTACCCAGGACATAACCGTCTGCAGTGTCTATCTCCCTCCAGGTGGTACAGTCTCCCTGACCGAATTGGCTGCACTTGTCACCCAACTTCCCACACCTTTTCTTCTCCTGGGGGATTTTAACGCCCACAATCCCCTGTGGGGTGGAACGAAGATTACTGGCCGAGGCAGAGATGTCGAGAATCTTATCTCCCAACTCGACCTCTGCCTCTTAAACACTGGCACCGCCACACATTTCAGTGTGGCGCATGGCACGTTCTCGGCCATAGATCTGTCGTTGTGCAGCCCAGGGCTTGTACCATCGGTCCACTGGAGAGTCCATGACGACTTGTGTGGTAGTGACCATTTTCCCATCTTCCTATCACTACCCCAGCGTCGCTCCCATGAACACTTGCCTCGATGGGCATTTAGCAAGGCAAACTGGGAAACGTTCTCCTCTGCTGCCACTGTTGACTCTCTCCCCCATGGTACCATCGATGTGGCGGTTGAGACACTGACTGCAGCGATTGCTTCCACTGCGGAACGTACCATTCCTCGTTCATTAGGGTGCCCCCGGCGAAAGTCAGTGCCTTGGTGGTCTCCAGAGGTCGCTGAAGCCATTAAAGAACGTCGGCGGGCTCTTCAGCGACATAAGCGGCACCCGTCTTTGGAGAACCTAATTTTTTTTCAAACATCTCCGTGCTCAGGCACGGCGGCTCATCAAAAGGCGGAAACAGGAGTGCTGGGAGAGGTACGTTTCCACCATTGGTTCCCGTACTTCACCCTCCCAGGTGTGGATGAAGATTCGGCGCATCTTTGAATTGCAGCACTCTACAGGTGTCGCAGGGCTTACCATCAACGGGGCAGTATCCACCGATGCCGATGCAATCGCCAAGCATTTCGCCCAGCACTATGTTCGGGCCTCTGCGTCGGGGAATTACCCGCCCGCGTTCTGCGCGCTACAACGCCAGGAGGAATGCAAACGGCTTTCTTTTACTTCTCGCCACCCTGAGGCGTATAACACCCCATTTAGTTTGTGGGAACTTCAAAGCGCCCTGGCACAGTGCCCCGATACAGCCTCTGGGCCAGATGGCATCCACAATCAGATGATCAAACACCTGTCCCCGGACTGTCAGCGGTGTGTTCTTGCCATCTTCAACCGCATATGGAGCGATGGTGTCTTTCTGTCGCAGTGGCGGGAGAGTACTGTCATTCCGGTGCTGAAGCCTGGTAAGGACCCGCTTAATGTGGATAGCTATCGGCCCATCAGCTTGACAAATACTCTGTGCAAGCTATTGGAACGTATGGTGAGTCGACGGCTGTGTTGGCTGCTCGAGTCTCGGGGTCTTCTGGCTCCGTGCCAGAGTGGCTTCCGTCAGGGCCGTTCCACCGCCGATGCTTTGGTCTTTCATGAGTCTGCAATCCGCACTGCTTTTTCCAGGCGCCAACACCTCGTCTCCGTCTTTTTCGACCTCTACAGAGCATATGACACGACGTGGCGGCACCATATTCTCGCCACGTTGCACGGGTGGGGTCTCCGGGGCTCTCTCCCCATTTTTATTCAGAATTTTTTATCTCTTCGGACATTCCGCGTTTTAATTGGCACATCCCATAGTTCGCTTCATATCCAGGAGAACGGCGTTCCACAGGGCTCTGTATTGAGCGTGCCCCTTTTCCTTGTGGCCATTAATGGCCTTGCAGCAGCAGTAGGGTCGTCTGTCTCACCCACGTTATATGCTGACGATTTCTGCATCTTTTTCAGCTCTTCCACCATTAGTGTTGCAGAACGTAGGTTGCAGGGAGCCATACGCAAGGCGCAGGCGTGGGCCCTAGCCCATGGGTTTCAATTTTCTCCTACGAAGACTTGTGTTATGCACTTTTGTCGGCGTCGAACTGTCCATCCCCACCCTGAGCTCTATCTTCAGGATGCCATGCTCAGGGTTGTTGACACTTACCTTTTTCTGGGATTGCTGTTCGATGCCCGGCTTACTTGACTTCCACATATTCGTCAACTCAAGCGTCAGTGCTGGCAGCATCTGAATGCCCTTCGCTGACTCAGCAACACAACTTGGGGTGCAGATCATACTACGCTGTTGCAGCTCTACAAAGCCCTTGTGCTGCCCCGGCTTGATTATGGGAGTGTAGCGTATGGCTCAGCGTTGCCCTCGGCGTTGCAACTGCTGGACCCCGTTCACCACTGTGGGGTTCGACAGGCGACAGGAGCATTCCGCACCAGCCCTGTTAATAGCCTCCTTGATGAGGCTGGGGTTCCTCCGCTTCGTATTCGGCGTCAACAATTGTTAGCCAACTATGCTGCCCACGTCCGTTGTTCTCCCCGTCTCCTTAACTACCGTCTCCTTTTCGCTAATGCGGCAGTCCATACCCCACACCGGCGGCCTCGATCAGGCCATACCATTGGGATCCGTGTTCGGTCACTCCTTAGTGACCTCGAGTCTTTGCCTCTTCCATCTGCTTTTCAGGTCCACCCACATACACCACCTTGGTGTATTCGTCGGCCGCAGCTTCAGCTGGACCTCTCACAATGGCAAAAGGATTCAGTTCCTCCTGCAGTCTTGCGCCGTCAATTTCTTGCTCTCCTCGATGCATCCCGCGACTCGGAGGTTTTCTATACAGATGGCTCGATGGTTGATGGCTGTGTGGGGTATACTTACGCTCATGTGGACTATGTAGACCAGCGCTCCTTGCCGGACGGCTGTAGTGTTCACACCGCAGAGCTAACAGCCATTTTTCGTGCCCTTGAGCGGATTCGTACCAGCACTGGCAAGTCTTTTGTCATTTGCAGGGACTCTCTCAGTAGTCTACAGGCTCTTGACCAGTGCTACCCACGCCATCCCATTGTTGTTGCCATCCAGGAGTCCTTTCATGCTCTTGCACAGCGTGGACGTTCAGTGGTGTTCATATGGACCTCGGGACACGTTGGGATAGCGGGAAATGGACACGCCGACAAGTTAGCTAAAGAAGCCACCCGCAAACTGCCGTTGGAGATCGGCCTCCCGGCAACTGATCTCCGATCGGTGTTACGCCGTCGGGTCTTTGGGATGTGGGCAGACGAATGGCGCACTCTGTCTGTACCCAACAAGTTGCGGCGTGTAAAGGAGACCACGACCGTGTGGGGTTCCTCCATGCGGGCCTCTCGCAGGGATTCTGTTGTTCTCTGTAGGCTCCGCATTGGTCACTCTTGGCTGACGCATGGTCATCTGCTGCGTCGAGAGGACCCCCCTCATTGTCGCTGTGGTGACACCATGATGGTGGCCCATATATTGTTGGAATGTCCTCTTTTAACCGCCCTCAGGCGAACTTTTAGCCTCCTGGGTGATTTATCGTGTCTTTTAGCTGACGATGTCTCTATGGCAGATCGTGTTTTAGGTTTTCTTTGAGCAAGTGGCTTTTATAGGCCCCTCTAATTTTATTGCGTCACCCTCTTTTGTGCTGTATCTTTTACTTTGTTTTGTGTTGTAATTCGACTCCACCCTAATCTTTTAGGCTGGAGGTATTAACGTGTTGCACAGTGGCTGGCTCATCCTATTATTTTCGTGATCAGCCAGCCATAGTCCTCTGCTGTGCAGTTTTAATTCCTTCTGCCTTTGTTCTCTATGTTGTTTTTGTTGCTGTGCTCCGTTTTCCGTGTTGTCTTACCATTGACCATGGGGCTTTTCTTCCCCCGGAATTATAATTTTAGTGCTTCGCCTGACTGGTGGATGGTTCCACTGTGCTGTGTGTGTTTATGAAACAAGGGACCGATGACCTCTGCAGTTTGGTCCCTTTAATCCTCAAACCAACCAACCAACCAAAAATAAATAGCTGATACAGCAGGTAGATTGACCAGTTCGTATTTCATTGTTGAAGTCATAGGTCTGCCACATCATAAATAAAGCTATCACCTGGCTTTCTGGATTTGGAACTCTTTTGGAGTGTGTGTTATTGTGTAAAATGATTATATCCTTCATTCTCTGGTACTAATTCAGGTTCATATTACTTTTTGTTGTAATGCTTGCACTCAACTGTATGTTGTCTCGGTTTTCATAAGCGTTGTGATTCCTGGAAGTGATCAGCCTAGTTTCGTGTGAGGCTGTGGCATTAGTAGACTACTAATGATCAGCTAAATGCGGCAGTTGAACTGTTCTGTGTTAATTTGAAGTGTTGTGTGGCAGTATTTGGTTCTGTCAATTGTATTATGACTATAATAATCATCTCATTACTTTGCTACAGCTATAATATATTAATTTCATTGGACCAGTGTTTTATAAAGCCACGTATGAGGAATGATCAGAAAGTTTCTGTTTGATGATGGGGTAGGTGCAATGTCTTGCGACTCTGATGTGGGTATATAAGTACTGACATGTAGGCAAGAGATTAGTGTGACAAGCGTGTGATAGATGCATAAATGTGAAATACAGTGACATTATTACCAAATGTGTCCAAACAGGACCAACATGGTGTTATCCTTTTCTTGACTGCTGATGTACGAGCAATGGCAGATATGCATCCGAGAATGAAGAATGTGTATGGGCCAGCAGTCAAAACGATCTGTGATTTTAGTTTGCAAACCTTGTGTACATCACTGTTCAAATGTCTGGGAATTCTAAATCAGCCTTTCATGTACATTTAATATCTCATGGTATTTGTAGTTTACAACAAAGGGGCACTGCCACATTCATCTGGTGAACAATAGACAGAAAGCAGTTGGTGTTTGGATAACATTTCCTTAAGTATTTTTTTGAAAGGAGTGCTGTGTTCTACAGGTTTCATTTCCAATAGACTCCCACCATATTGGACAATTTGAGTGATAAACCCCAAATTTTCAAAGCTAAGTCAAAAGGCTTCATTTTGCTACTTATTATTGTTTTTCTTTGCAGGAATTTAGATCGTTGCATTGTTACATATTATTTATTTTATACTTAGTTGTAAACAATGGAAAATCCAGGATGTTGTCAATATTTTTTAATTTTTATATTCTTGTGCTTTAGTTTTTAAATTTTCATACCTGTTCTCTGTGAATTACATAGTGACTCCTTCCACGACCAAGTATCTGCAAATCTTTTGGTACACAGGACCTGATGAATTAAGTAAAAAAGTTGCTTAGTATTGCAGGCAGCATTTATTAATGTGCCAGTTGCAACACAGAATGCAAGGAAAAGCAATGTATAGTTGTATGTCAGTATCATCATCCTCTTCAAATCTGCAGCCAATTTGTTTCTTCTCAGTGGGCACATAATGTTGATCATTTCAATTCCATGTTTTTGTATGTAGCTCAAGTTTCCCATTGCTCCAGTATGTCAAGGAAATACTTCAGCTTTGTTTTTATAATGTTCTATATGACTGAATGCACTTTGCCATCTCTCTCAGTAAGATAACTTGTTACTCATTTTGCCAATACTTCACATGTGGCTATACTCTTTCATAAAAGCTGATGCACAACTGATAGTGGAATGCACTATGATCAAAAGTACTCACACATTCCTGTTTAATGTGGAATTGACTACTAGATGTCACAAGAGGTGGATCTGCCAGTATAGGAGGAGGTGAGAAGCAGTAGCAGCAGAATGGGTCGATCAGGAGAGCTCGTGACTTGGAATGTGGATCAGTCATTTGATGTCATCTGAGTATCAGATCCATCAGGGACAAATCAATCCTTCTAAAGTTGTCTAGGTCGACTGTAGGTGATATGATTGTGAAGTAGAAACAAAAAGGAACAGCCACGGCTAAACCAAAACCAGGCAGACCTCATATACTGACAGAAAGGACTGTCGAGCCACACATTTCTCAAACCAATGTTAAGTGATGCTTGAGGTGGATGTAAGAGCACCTTCACAGGACAGTGGATGACAAACGAGTTATTTGGATTGATGAATCATGCTGTACTCTGTGGCAGCCCAATGGAAGGGGTCGGGTTTGTTGAATGCCTGGAGAAGTTACCTACATTCATGTGTGGTGCCAGCAGTGAAGTGTGGAGGAAGTGGTGTTACAGTATGGGGGTGTTTTTGTGGTTAGATTGTGGTCTCCTTATTGCACTTATGAAAATGCTAAGTGCGAAACAATATGAACAAATTTTTCAGCATTGTGCAGCATTGTGTATGGTGTACATCCTAGGAACAATCCAGAGATAATGACTGCTTGTATCAGCATGATAATGCACCCTGTCATAAAGCAGCATCTGTGGTACCATGGTTTGTGTACAATAACATTCCTGAAATGGACTGGCCAGCTCACAGTCCTGACCTGAATGTAATGGACACCTTTTCAATGTGTTAGAATATTGACTTTGCTCCAGACCCCAGTGTCCAACATCACTACTGTCTGTGCTTGTGGCTTTTGAGGAAGAACAGATTGCCATTCTCCACAGAGACTCAGACACTTGAAAGTGTCTCCAGCAGAGTTTAAGCCACCATAAAGGTTAAGGTGGATTCAGCCCATATTAATGTCCACTAATAGGTGTCCAGATAATTTTGATCAGCTAATTTATCAGTCAACCATCCTGATTCTTGACGCTTCCCTCTCTGATTAGTGCCTAACTGCTAACTGTTTCCAAAGATTATCCAGCTGGTGTTTATGTATTGCAGTATGAAGGTCCCTTCTGCTGTATGATATAACCTGCATTGAATTTAGTTTTATGTGTTGACAGTGACTGCTAATAGATCCCAAGTTTGAATTACATAGTAACCCAGAATGTGAAACTCTAAATTGTTGCATACACATCAGTCATCTCATAATATTCACAAAATGTTTGTTGAATGAAAAGTATTTTTATTTTTAATTTTTTTTAAATAGCATGCATATCCTCATATATTTTAATTTTCTATCTTTTTTACATGAAGTTTTTATTTTATTGTTTGTTGAAGTGTAAATTTGTCATTAATTTATGCATTACTAGTGACTCGCTCTGGCTTCGCGTGAGTAGCTCTAAGAATCTACGGCTGTCTGGCATGGCAGTAATAAATTTACACAAATGTCCCTCATGAATCATTCTATTAGTAAGAACTGTTGCCTTCATCATTGTACAAGGTGGCAAGACATTAGAGGCATTCAATAAATGAGCAAAACAGCACATTTATTTACATTATATATAATGTAATTTAAATTATATAAAACTTGAAGTCTCTTGCTTTTCTGTTACACACTAGTACTCATACAGTAACTGAATTTTGCGTGCAGGAATGTCATCCATTGAATAGGAGTTTCTGTCACTGAATATCAATAGCGTTGTATTAGTTCATAGTAGTTGTTACCTCACTGCAGGTGTTCTGGGATCTGGGTGGAGCCCAGTGCGCAGCATCTTAAAAAGGCATACAAATGAATACAATTCATACAGTGAGTTGAAGTGAAGACTGCATCCTCTGGTGACATCCATAGTGCCCCCCCCCCCTCCCCCTTTAGTGAAAAAGGCTCACAGTGGTATGCAGACGGCAAGTTGAACATATCTTCTTATGTGGAGGTGTATGCAGTTCACTATGTGCGGTTGATAAAGACACTGTCAAACCGCATTCCCCCGCCCTCCTCCTCTCCCCCGCCCAGTTATGCACTGTTGTCGCATAGTGTGGGTATGGTGATGACATAGGGAAGCCCTTTACTGTGGTGCAGCCGAAGGTGGATGTGACACAATGGCAGATGGCACCAACCAACCCTTGCAAACCATCAGGAACATCTGCCGAAAAACTGGAGACAGGACTTCCATCCAGCAGCCCAGGTGGATGCAGCAGTGGTGCTGCTGAGGACATCGAAGATGGTGAGGCTGATGCAGGTTCGATGTCCGTGATGGACATTACTGTGAACAGTGACAAACATGACAGTCACTTGTTGACGCATGCACCCAAATGTCAGGCACCAGCAAAGGCTGCTCAGAAGCAGCATTTCTGAAAAATGAAAATCTATTTCGGGATCAAACAAAGCTGGTTTTGTTGCTGTCAGTGGGTGCCTGTTTTGCTGCAAACAGTATACTGAGCTGAGCCACTCATCTAAGTGAAAATGCCAGGTTTCCAGTTATGAGACTTGTTATAGATATGATAGAAAACTTTTTCCTTTGTACAGAACTTTGTTGTGAAGTTGGCATCTGAAACAGGATGTTGACGGTGAAATAGGTGCAGCAATGTGGTAATGACGACCATGTAATAATTGTGCCAGTGAAGTGTCATAAAGAAGAAGGGTGTGATAGGCACTGAGAAACAACAACAAAGTATTTTCCCTTGAGTGCAAAGCACAAAGTTTGGACATATGAGTCTTAAAAATGTAAACAAAACGTTCGACTTCACCTTTATAGTGAGGAGAGGACGGAGCTATTTGGACATATTGAATCCCATTTTGTTGGCAAAATTGTTGAAATTACAACAAAGAAAGCTGTGGATCATCTTCTGAAATGATAGTTTGTGGCAAGACTTCTCAACAAAAGACAGAAACGATTGCTTTAATAGTGCTAGCACTAGTTGTCGAATTCACTGAAATGACAAACTGATATCTAATGTCTGTACCGATGATAATTATCCACAGTGTGTTCCAGAAAGGACCAGCAAAATCAATATTGATGTGTTGCCAAGGACTGTCAGGTCAAGACCAATTGAAAAATTCTTGGTGCATCACTGTGTGGGTGTCTGTGCATATATATTTGTTCAGTCCGCTTATAAAGACAGAGTCACACACAATGCAGGTGTCTAGCTGCTTAGTTTCAACGATTCCCCAATGTCCTCCATGTAAAAGTTTCAAAACATTTTTTTGCAAAGACATGTGAATCATTTGGTTGTTTGTTCGTTAAACGTATGCAATAAAATTACATCATTCTGGAAAGAAAGGTTGTTGCATTAATCATGATATTTACATACTACTGCAATTGAAATGGATTTCAGATTATGAGGCCAACCCATCTGAATGTAATACTTGGGCAACTATAGTGATTGATCCTGTTCAGTAGGTGTTGTAATCCACTGACAGTCATTGAGAAAAGCTTGCAGTACTTGTGAATCAGATTGGTCAATTTGAAGACAAGAAGCTTCTGAAATGTCGATTTCTGAATCACTTCTCATAGGTAAGCGAGTGACCAACAATGCAGCTTCTGTGCTATACAATCAAGCAAATCTTTTGTTAGATGAAAAGAGTGAAAAAAAGCAGTCAGTGGCTTATGATCAGTCACTAGAAAAAAGTTTCTGCCATGCAATATTAATGGAATTTCATGATAGGTAAGGTTTCCTTCTCCAGCTGACTGTAGTTGACTTGGACATTGTTCAGCATCTCAGAATTGGAAGCTAAGGGAATTCAGTATTTCCAACATTCCTCCTATTCCATGTGATGCTGCATCGACTGCAAGCACTATTAATTTTGTGAATTGTAGCGAATAAGACACAGGCGAGTAAGCAATGCATTTTTCAACTTTTGAAATGGCTGTTTGCATTCTTAAACACATTGGAAAAGAATAGTTTTACACCAGAGGCTATGTAAATAAACAACAATTGCACTGCATTCAGAATTAATTTAATATAGTTGACCTAAACTGCCTATTGTTACCGTACATTTTTAGGAGAAGGTATTGTCCAGATGGCCTCTAAATGCTTCGTCAAGAGATGAGCACCTTGGATGTCAGTGAGCTGTCCAAAATATTCAGTTTTGGTATTTTAAATGGGCTTTTTTGTGAATCGTGCTTAAGGCCTACAACAGTTAAAACTTGAAAAAGAGATTCCAAATTTTTTAGAAGCTGTTCCAATGTTTGCTCGGGCACAATGATGTTATCCAAATAATTTGAACAACACAGAACTTTCAACATCGCTAGTTTGGGAAAGTTTGAAATAGCAATGGAGCAGATCCACTTCTGAAAGAAAGATGCTGGGATTAACACAAGCTGACATACATATTGACCACCATAAATTTTTTCTCGTTTCCTCATCCAGGGGAAGGTGAAGATAAGCATCAGTTAAATCAGTTGTGGAAAAGAATCGTCCACCTGCTAGGTGATTTTTAAGCTTCTTGATAAGTGGAAGCAGGGGAGCACCAATAACTGTCTGAGCATTAACTGTAGTTTTGAAGTATGCACAAAGTCTAGGTTTCCCTTCTAGTTTTCACATGATAACTCGAGGAGAAGCCCATTGACTAGCAGATATGGGTTACAAAACACTTTCTTCCAGTCTCTTCGCTTCAGAAGCAACCGTTTCAAATAGGGTGAGGTATCAGATGTGAGTGGTAAAACTTTGGTTGTGCAGTGCCTTTGAGCATAATGTGTGCTTAAAAATTTATGTCCCACTGTGCAATTGAACAAGTGCCCATATTTCTCACTAAACTAATGAACACTGGTATGAAAAATTTGAGAATCGATAGGGTGTACGTATCTTGAATATCTAAACCAAAGAAATCAAATGCATCCATGCCTAACATATTGGAACTAGAACTGCAGTGAATAGTACTATAAAAAAAATGTAGTTCACATTTTTACATTCTACTTGCAATGTGCATGTCCAAGAACAGATATTTTTGCCGTTGTTGGACATGAGATCCAGAGATGATTCCTGTAGCTTAGGGTGTCCTGATTGTTCATATGTATTCTGATTAAGAAATGTTATGCCAGTATCTAACTGAAATGGTATGTTTTGATTGCAAATCTATAAAGATATAAACAGTGTGTGATTGTTTCTCAGAATGTGAGTGTCAGTTACAACGTTCAGAAGACTGCCTTTGTCTGCTTTGTGACTGACTGAGCATTTTGCTGATCAATTATTTGAGTTTACAACCTCTGTGGCTATAGTGATGAGGAGATGGACTCAGAATGTGAGATCATATTGATTTTCGTTTTCTCAGTTTTGGATATACATGGATCAGAGCTCATTTTGCAATTCTTTTGCAGGCACACTTGGTGTGTGTCTTTATTTCTGGCAGTGTCAGAATTCCGCTTGGAGGAAGAAACAATGTTTGTGGTCGTGCATTACATAGCACTCAGCACAAGACTGCAGAGTGCATAAACGTATAGGAAAACAGGTTCGATGTTTCACCTACCTGTGCTGCTGCTTGCGGGCATTGTCACTATGAGCTACGTGTGGCCGGGTCCACATAGAACTATTCACTGTAAGTGTTGCAACAACAAGCATGCCAAATTCTGGTTCAACAAAGTCTTGCACTTCCTGAGGTTCAATTACTTTAAGTACATCAGTGAGACCAGGATTGCATTGCTGTAAAGTTTCAGCCCACATTCCATTGTCAGAAAGGTTCTTCAAGTGCATCGCAAAGCATTTTGTATTGAAGTGAAGCTCCACAAATGCAGTTAAATTTACAAGTCCTCACCTTACCCTTGACTTTAGTGATCTATTCCTTGCAAGATTGATTACTATGGTGATGTGTACAAAAAAATTTCAAACCAACATTTGTTATGTGAATCTGTGACTTGAAAAATTCAACCAACTTCTAAACAACTTCCTCATAGAGTAGGGTTGGGGCTGTACTTGGGGAAACAGCTTCCTACACAATCTAAAAATGTTCACTCCCACTCCTAAGAAAAGAAAGAATGGGATAGATCACATGTGATTTTGTAGGCTGTAAAATATTGCTCCAACTACATCTTGTACTCCAGACAGTCCTTTTGCTTTGGATCAGACTAATGGAAGGGAGACAGGGGCAATTCGCTGCCAGATTTCTGCACCTCATTCGAAGTTTGTGTGTTACCAGCAGTCTGGTAATACTTGACGGTAATGTTTGTATTTGTTGGCTGCAAAACTGAACAAGTGCAGTAAGTGATGGTTCTCCTTTGGGTGCTATTCCATACAAGAAATTAAATACATTTATCTAGAATATGAAGGTACATAGTATAATGACAAAACTGCCCTGCATCTGACCCCATCACCAGAAATGTCTGTTGTGTTTGTAGTTGTAAGAAGTGGCATAAGACATTCAGTAAATGAGTAAAACATGAGCATATTTATTTTCCGTGTATACAAGCTAATTTAAGTTATACATAACATAGAGTCTCACGCTTACTCTAGTACTCGCACAATAATTGAGTTGTCTATGCAATAATTGTGGTCACTGGGTAAGAGTTTCTGTCACTGAATATCAGTGCTGTTGCACTAGTTGATAGTAGTTGTTGTCTCTGCAAGTCTTTTGAGACATGGACAGAGCCAGTTATGCGACATCTTAAAAAGACACATACATGCAGTGAGGTAAATTGAAGGCAGCCTCCTCTAGCAGCATCCATAGCACCACCCATAGGGAGATGGTGAGTCCTGGAGAGAATCAGGCTCACACTGGTGCACTGGTGGCCTTTTTAAATGTATTTTCTTATGCGGAGATGTGTACGGCATGCGATGTACGATCAACAAAGTCACTGTCAGTACCACAAAAACTGTATCAAAGTCTCTGCAGTTCCTGAGGTTGGTCTTCACACACAGACAGAAAAATATGATGGGAACTTTAATTTATAATAGGTATAGATATGTATAAGTCATGTCAGGCTTCGCTGCTCTTTGATGTTGCTCCTTATACCACATCCCAAACACAAGTAAATACAGTACAGATAGCTGTGTGTGTGTGTGTGTGTGTGTGTGTGTGTGTGTGTGTGTGTAGAGCAGTGAAAAATAGTTAAAAAGATTTCTATATACTGTTCGTCCAGAAAGCAGCGACCTGTTGTAACTCAGTACCACCCAGGACTGGAGAAACGAATCAGATACTCTGCTAGGGTTTTGACTACCGTATTTACTCGGATCTAAGCCACACTCGAATCTAAGCCGCACCTGAAAAATGAGACTCGAAATAAAGGGAAAAAAAATTCCCGAATCTAAGCCGCACTTGAAATTTGAGACTCGAAATTCAAGAGGAGAGAAAAGTTTTAGGCCGCACCTCCAAATCGAAACAAAGTTGGTCCATTGTAATATGAGACACAATTTAGGTCGAATGAATAACGATACAGCTACAGTAGTTTGGTTCGAGTCGTAAGCTTTGCAGTTAAGCTTTACCAGGTAGCCATTGCTATGCGTCAGGCGCTCCGTCCATATTTATACGGGTACGCTTCCTTTTTCGCGTGCTTCATTTGGTTTGAATTGATTGCTTATTTTGCTTTGATCTGATAAGTGCCGTTTTCTTTGTTATAGGTGTTTACGTCACTCTAATCTGAAAATGAATTACTGTACTGTGTCAGGCATTGTTTGTCGCATTCTGATAGTGCGTGTTTACGGCCTGTCACCGCTCGCGGCGTGGGTTGCTTTTGTGTGCGCTACCGCCGCTTACAATAAAAAAAAAAAAATAAATAAAAAAAAAAGAGAGAGAGAGGAATCGTATAATTATCGAAACAATGGCAAGAGACTGCTATTTGTTGTTACTTACACTGCTGCTTTCTTTGATAATGATCAACAAGAACAAGAATAGACTGCGCATGATAGAACATGTTCTGAATGAGAGTTAGGCGAAAATTTTTCTCTGTTTGAAAATCTTTGCGGCCGTTTCTTTAGTACATCAAATTCTGCACAGAAATTAGAGTCATCTTGGATTTCAAAATCTAGTCAGTTGCCGTGCTTCATTTCTCACTGTATCACTACTAGGCATAAGAATAATACGAATATAAACATGACATGATATGTATATTCTTCCGCGTTTGCTGTTGTCTCACTCTAGTTTCATAGTTTATTAGGCAGAGGTAGGAAAAAATTCAGAACATAGAGTTGGCCATATTGACAAACATCCGTAACGGTCTTGCCAGTCGGATTTTCGTAGTACATTGAAATTCTGCTACATTCGAAGATGAACAATACGGAATTTGTATTTGATCCGTTGGATAATGTATGAAAATGCAGTGGTCGAAACTCGGGGCGGAGGAAAAAAGCTCGTCTTCCACCTTTTTTTTTAAAATTTGTTTACTGACGCAGAGGTTTTGGCGCCAGTATTTATCTTTGTGCCTACAAAGCATGCCTGTGTAGCGCTACATATATTCGACAGCAGAAGTTAGTTGTGGGGGCACCTACCAACATTTTTCAGAACTTCCGCTTCCGTTGCACTCGATTCTAAGCCGCAGGCAGTTTTTTGGATTACAAAAACTGGAAAAAAAGTGTGGCTTAGATTCGAGTAAATACGGTACCTATTATTATGCCCTGAAATGAGAAATATCTTCCCCATTATTCTCCCCACTCTTTTCACAGTGGTTTTCTGCTGCCCACCCAACCTACACAATATCCTTGTCCACCTGTATTCCATCCCTGTTCTGAACCCTTTGCCCCCTAACTCATATCCCTGCAGTAGACATAGATGTAAGACCTGTCCCATACATCCTCCCACTACCACCTACTGCAGTCATATCACAAGCATCTCCTCCCCCATCAAAGGCAAGGCACCTGATAAAGCAACCATGTGATCTACTAACATAGTTGCAGCCATTGTGCCACATTCTACATGGACCTGACAATTAACAAACTGGATGTCCGCAGCAATGGCCACTGCCAAACTGTGGCCAAGAGACAACTGGACCCCCTAGTTCTGACCCGCCCTCCAATCCTCCGCCAGTCACCCACCTACCTCTTCCACTGCTATTCAGACTTTTAGATCTTGCATGTAACAGCAGACCAATATCACATCCCTACCATCTCCCTGTACATACTCACAAGCAGAACTGGCCTCTTCCCCCATCCCTACTCCGATTCACACCTCTTCTGTGTCCCCATTATTCACCTCAGCAAAGCTTGCTGCTAACCTCAGATGCAGTATCAATCAGGCATTAGCACTTAAAGATTACAATGGCAATATGTGTGTGAGTTACGTTTATGTGACAGTGTATGAGTTTTGTTTTTTCTACATTTTATGAAGTACTAGACTGATAGCTGAATAATATCTAGTAGTCTTTTTCATTGTGCCTGAATACCACTCTATACCTCCCTTATTTGATGAGTAGCGGACTACCCTTTTCATACTGTTATTTTCTACAGTAGTTCTGGAGATTATGTAAGGACATAGCAGGAGACTTTATAATACATAAAGGTAATTTTGCTGTTGCTTGTGGAGTGGACGGTTACTGTGCTTCAGTACTTTTCTGCTTATCTTATTGCTGGTAATGGTGCTGTATTTAGATTACCTTAAAAATGTCACTAGTAGAAGATTCATAGCTAACTGTGATTTCAAATTCTGAAACGTATATTGGAGCATCTCAGTGAAATGCAAATAAGTTAGTAGCCGATGGAAGAATCCCCATGTATTTTTAGGGAAAAAGTGTACAAAGATTTTTGTATTTTGATTTGTGTTAAAAAAAATGCAAGGTCTAGCTGATTAGTTTCCAGCTTGCCGGAGAGGTGGTATTGAAATCAGTGACAATTTGTTTTTGTAATTTTGATTGCACAGTAATGTAACTCAATGGTTACTTTGATCTGTAGATTTTTTAAAGTGGTTTCATTTTGTTTCCTTCCTTCAGTGAAGAAAGTGGAATACACTGCAATGGTGTTTTGGACAGTTTATCAACAGTGAAAGTAATCCAAAGTTGGTGGATGTTTTAAAGAAATCTGCTTGTTCATTTTTGACAGTTAAAATAAATGCACAGCGAAATTGATGTAGTCATAGTTCTGTTGAACTTCATGAAGTATGCCCCACAACAGCAACTGCAGATGGAAATATTGAAACATACTCAAAATGTATTTGAGCATGAGGAATGAAAGGTGAATGAAATAGCTAACACATAAACATATTGAAAGAGAGGCAAAGATTTCTCATCTGCTGGAAGCTTATGGTCATTGTTTTATGAAAAGCAAAATATTGTACACCATCCATTTAAATGTACCGAGACTGATTTTATTCATGGCGTGTAAGTGCCATCAGTGCAGCAACTGTGGTGGCAGGTTGAACTAACAACTGTAAACAACAAATGTGCATTCGACCAATCAGTTGTGAGATGGAAATGTTAAGCAGTGGATGTACAACTGTAGTTTGTCAATGATGTTGTCACAAATTGCAATGGAGCGACATTTACAAATCAAGTATTAAAGACATTACCCAGAAGTGTGTACCATGTTTATCCCAACAGCTTGACTCCCAAACAAGAATGATGACACACAGACCCTTGTCACGACTTGATTGAAATGCGAAATGTGGACAGTTCTTAAAAAAACATGAGATTGATGAGACTTGCTGTTATCAATACACACCTACCACAAAATGTCAAAGTGCAAAAAATCATATGAAAGGTCAATGCTTTGATGATATAATCAGTGTTCAAACCATTGTAAAGTGCAAGTTGAGCAATATCCTACAAGACTTTTATGAAAATTTCACGTGGGTTTATGAATGGAATGCTCTGTGTGTTGTGCTCAAATGGGGCAGACTCTATATAACACTTGAAGCATTAAAATTGCCATCTTAACTTTTTTTTGTTTAATCCAGTCTTGAAGCTTTTTGGACTGATGGGGTAGATTACCTACCAGACTTGTAAATACTATGCTAGACTTGTTGAGAAACTGAATAAAACAAAAGAAAATGCTCAAAAAGTTTTGTACCATTCTCATTATTGCTTAGTTTCTTCGTGTTTTTTAAGTATTTATTTATTGGAAATCTCTCAGTACTCTGTCAACTATAGGACTGCTACATATAGTTACCTGTGTAACATAGGTAAAAATAAACGTGCTTTCTCAGTGTATTTTAGCTGAGTTTCAGGATGGCTACTTCTGGAAAACAAAATTCTCAGGGAATTGCATTTTATGTGGAAAAATCCGGGAAATCTCAGGGAGTCTCAAGGAATTTCATAAAGTCTCAGGGAATTCTGCATTTTTAACCTAGTTTCAAAGTTTAGTTATATTGACTTTTATGAATCACAAATTCTAAAATACGATGTAAATTATCAATCTTTAAAACTGTAGTTTGTATAGCTTAGTTGAGAGGAAAGAAAAGCCATTATTGTGATATGACTTTAACCCCCACCCCACTCACCATTAATAATTTATCTGGAACTTCTTGACACCATCTTCATCCTCACACCTGGAGTTCTCTCTCTCTCTCTCTCTCTCTCTCTCTCTCTCTCTCTCTCTCTCTCTCTCTCTTTTCAGGTTTGAGTAGCCACCCTGGGTTTGCAGTCTCCAATTGCGGATGCGAGAATGTGACTTGCGTACATTATTCAGTCTGTCAGCGTGCCTCAAAGGTTCATTTAAAGCTCGTATCTTGTGCACATCCTTGCTTTACAGCAAAAAGGATAGCACAGAAATTGCCCACCGAGTTGACATCAATCTCAGCAAATCCATTTGAAAATTCAGTTACTATCGTAAAATACAAAATGTTTAAGATCTGCCTTGCACTGATGACCACTACATACAAAATTATGGCTGGCAGGCAGCCCAAAGAAAATGCAACAGAACTGCAGACTGCTGTTTTGACAGTAGTTCGGACAGCTGTGTTGACACAGATAATACACAGTCATATCCACACGATCCATTGAGCTCACCTAGGTATCCGATATGAACAAACATACAAACCCTCTAACCACATCATGCATAGAATAGAAAAGGTGGACAAGGGGGAACATCTGGAATGGAGCCTGGATCAGTGGCATCCTGTGGTCTCTATCATCATGTTCACAATTGGTCTTATGCCTGATGATTGTTTTGGAATGTGCAGAGACGATCTGGTCAGGGACCAATGCACATCTCAGGCATGCAATCCCATAGGTTTTGGACTGGTAGCACTTACTTATGTTGGGTGCTTCTCATTGCTGTTGAAGGTAATTTAAGCACTGTGAAGTATCAGAACTAGTATCTTGTACCTATTGCCCATTCTTATGCTCAACATTTTGGCAAAGGTTTCATCTTTCTTGATGACAATACCCAATCACACAGTGCACGCATAGTGAATATCTTCTTCCAGGAGGCAGGAATCAACTGAATGGAATGGTCTTTATTATCTACCGACGTGAACCTGATTGAGTGTGCTTCATTCCAGTTGGAACTTGAAGTGCATCTTTCTCCCACACTGGATAACCTCAGAAAGGGCACTGTCATATTGTTGGACTGGTTGAGGAGGATGCAAGCACTTTCCAAAGTTTCACAAATCTTTTCTAGTTTCATAAGATTTATGCTTTCATTACCTGCTCCCTTTGAATCTAAGTGCAGACATAAAGAGATATATAAAAAATTTTGAGCAATTTGTGTGATAAGTGTTCTGGATTTTAAAAAATCATATTCCATGGGGACAGCACTTGGCACAAAGATGCTGTGGTAAATGAGAAACTAGTGGATTTCAACTATAAATTGTTGCGACAACTACCTTCTGACTTCAGTGTTCACAAAGTACCAATTTACAGCTGCCATAGATTCCTAAGAGGTTTTTATTGCTGTAGTTGAGTATCTTAGAGCCATTCCATAGTGACACTTCATGAATGTATTCTAATCACTAACTAACTTAAGACATAATGCACCAATGTAAATGGGCATTACCAGTACATCGGGAAATCCATAAATATAATCTTTTTGTACCACATTCTTTGATGACACAGTTCATGTTCAATCACAGGAAACGGTAACAACCTTAAAATATATAGGTAGATGTATGCATCCAGAGTGACCTAAGGTGTAAGACAGAGATTCATTGGAAGAATCTTAAGGAAATGTAATTCACACACAAAAAAGCTACTTTACAAACTCTCATTCATTCGATCTATGAGTATCGTTTATCAGTCCAGGGTTCATTCGATCCCTGTGTATTGTTTAGCAGTCTGGGGACCTTACCACAAAGGATTCCTAGAAAATATCTAAAGAAGAGCAGTGCATTTGTTCATAGCTTCATTTAATAAGCACATAAACACCACAGAGATGCTCATCCACCTCCAGTGGCAGATGCTACAAGAGAGGCATTGTGCATCAGAGATAGTTTTACTGTTAAGAGTCTGGAAGCATGCATTCTAAGAATAGTCAGGTAACACAGCATTATGTCACATATTTCTTGCAAAATGACCATGATGGTAAAAACAGAGAAATTCAAGCTCGGGTATGGAGGCTCACTCTCTGTCATTCATTCTGTGCATTGTTCACAAATAGAACAGGAATGGGGAGAAAGAATTATGGTACCAAGAAGTAGCTTGCTATTTTCCTCATACATACAGCTGCAAAGCTTTAGTGAGAAGTAGACCAAGATTCTATGAATAACTTTTGGGTGTACAACAAAATTAAGATCTATTCTTGCTCAATTAACAATGTGAATATCATTATGTGGCTACTGGAGAGAGCTGTAAAAGTTTGGATAAGGTATATTTTAGATTTGCATGGTGGAAGTAAAACTACCAGCAGAGAATGTGGTTAAGCAATTTGGAGTTTTTAGTATTATGTAATGAAACATACACTTTGTAAAAACACTGGTGGCTTGAGTCAAGAGATAGCAATACAGAATGATATTTCTGTGCTAAATGGAAACAGGTGGTTGTTTACAATCAGTGATTGTTTTGTGAACATCGTAATATATGTTTTCAGTGTCCAGTAACATGTAGTGTTGTAAGCAAGTCAAGAAAGTAGCACAATAGTTTTGATGTAATTACTATAAAACAGGATTTCCTATTTTTTGGGCAGCTGACATTGTGTGTTCAATTGCTTTCTCTTGTATTTGTATTCATCTCTGAATTACACTTCATTTCAGTTTTGTACAGTTTTTGTAGCAGTTGAGCAAGCTGACATAGTAGTTAAGCTACTGATCTCTCTGAATGCCCATCTGATTTATGTTTTCGATAGTTCCTTTGAAAATGATGTACTTGATTTTTCTTATCCATCCTTTTCTGTTCTGAGCTGGAGCCTAGTCACTGATTATCTCATCACTGACGGGATATTAACCATTGATCTTCCTCTGTAGTGTTGTGCATGTCTGTGGGAATGAGTCATAACAGTTGTTATTTCTAGATGTAATTAATAGAAAGTGAATAGACCTCTTGACAATGATAAAATGTGTTTTGATATATTGTTGTATGTCGTATGATGACATGAAGATCATATGAAGACATACTGTTTCATGCAAAAAGTATCACATGTTTGTTAGTTTCTCATTTAACACACGAACTCATGGTTAATGAAACTACAGTTTTGGTTGTTGAAATTTGTGCTGAAAATTTGAAAAGCTATTACTACACACACCAAAAAAAGTTTTGCATCACCTCAGTTCCGAGAGTTTCGGAACCTGTACAGGAAATTGGAATAGTGATCAACTTAAGCATCATTTACACCCTTTTTAGGTCCAGATTGCTGTACACACCAGTACCTTTACTACCCAGTAGCATGTCCTCTTGCATTGATGCATGCCTGTATTCGTCGTGGCATACTGTCCACAAGTTCATCAAGGCTCTGTCGGTCCAGATTGTCCCACTCCTCAACAGCAATTTGGCATAGATCCCTCAGAGTGGTTGGTGGATCATGTCATCCATAAACAGCTGTTTTCAATCTATCCCAGACATATTCGATAGTGTTCATGTCTGGAGAACATGCTGGCCACTCTAGTCAAGTGATGTTGTTATCCTGAAGGAAGTCATTCACAAGATGTGGACGATGGGGGCGCGAATTGTCATCCATCAAGATGAATGCCTCGCCAATACGCTGCTGATATGGTTGCACTATTGGTCGGAGAACGGCATTCACGTATCATACAGCCGTTACGGAACCTTCCATGACCACCGGCAGCATACGTCAGCCCCACACAATGCCACCCCAGAACATCAGGGAACCTCCACCTTGCTGCACATGCTGGACAGTGTGTCTAAGGCGTTCAGCCTGACCGGGTTGCCTCCAAACAAGTCTCCAATGATTGTCTGGTTGAAGGCATATGCGACACTCATCGTTGATGAGAACATGATTCCAATCCTGAGCGGTCCATTCTGTATGTTGTTGGGTCCATCTGTACCGAGCTGTATAGTGTTGTAGTTGCGAAGATGGACCTCGCTATGGACGTCGGGAGTGAGTTGTGCCTCATGCAGCCTATTGTGCACACTTTGGTTCATATCACGACATTCTGCAGGTGCACGAAAAGCATTATTCAACATGCTTGCATTGCTGTCAGGGTTCCTCCGAGCCATAATCTGTTGTTAGCGGTCATCCACTGCAGTAGTAGGTTGGCACAAAAATTAATCCACATTGACAGAAACCACTCATTTGCCATCCACTTCCTGTATGTGTATGACACTCTTACATACAAAACATCAGCATGCATCCAATACATCATTCTCTTCCAGTGGTTCACACGCAATATGTTTACAGGTATTTCTGTTTCCATGTTCACATAAAGTAATTTTCCTGTGCCTTGTGGCACTGTATCATGCAAATTGTATTGTAATGGCTTTGCTTGCAGTTTAGGTGGTTTGCCCTCAATGAAGTAGGGACGTTGCGGCCGAACATCATTAGCAACAGCTTCTTCCAATTGGAACAGTGTCCCACCGAGTTCCACCTTACATTTCCAAAGTTAAATTTGTATGTGGTGTTTATACAGGAAATCTAGCTGTTAAGACTGTGTAGTACCCTTCACCTGCATGGGGCAAAACTTCTATACCTTCCCAGACCTGTTTTGCTCCAACCTGAAAACCTAATACGGTGTACCTAGTGACCCTACATCATTATTCCATACCCCATATAGGCTATATTATGGAGGATAACTATCTCTCCCTCTAGAGGTCCAGACTTACTACAAACACGCGAGGCCTTGTGTCTAATAATAATCTATGCTCTCTTCCTGCTATTACACCAATTAAGCAACATTCTCACTATGTGTGTATTCATATCATCGAAACTTCCTGAGAATGCCATCCGGAAGATTAGAAATTCCCAATGTTGTTTAAAGGACAGTTACTTATATAGTTTGTCCTTGCCCATTTTGCCTCTTACTTCTACAATCCTTCTCTCAGTTCCCAACCACTCCATCATACTTTTTACACTGCAATTGGCAACACAGCCTCTGAATGTGACCCAAGTGCCATCATCGATAAAACATTCCATCAGTAGAGAAGAGGCTCCTTTTATCGTGTACTTTTATTACACTACTGGCCATTAAAATTGCTACAGCAAGAAGGAATGCAGATGATAAACGGGTATTCATTGGACAAATATATTATACTAGAACTGACATGTGATTTCATTTTCACGCAATTTGGGTGCATAGATCCTGAGAAATCAGTACCCAGAACAACCACCTCTGGCCATAATAACGGCCTTGGTACACCTGGCATTGAGTCAAATGGAGCTTGGATGGCGTGTACAGGTACAGCTGCCCATGCAGCTTCAACTCGATACCACTGTTCATCAAGGGTAGTGACTGGCGTATTGTGACGAGCCAGTTGCTCGGCCACCATTGACCAGATGTTTTCAGTTGGTGAGAGATCTGGAGAATGTGCTAGCCATGGCAGCAGTCGAACATTTTCTGTATTCAGAAAGGCCTGTACAGGACCTGCAACATGTGGTCGTGCATTATCCTGCTGAAATGTAGGGTTTGACAGGGATCGAATGAAGGGTAGAAACACGGGTCGTAACACATCTGAAATGTAATGTCCACTGTTTAAAGTGCCGTCAGTGCGAACAGGAGGTGACCAAGACATGTAACCAATGGCACCCCATACCATCACGCCGGGTGATACGCCAGTATGGTGATGACGAATACATGCTTCCAATGTGCATTCACTGTGATGTCGCCAAACATGGATGCGACCATCATGATGCTGTAAACAGAACCTGGATACATCAAAAAAAAAATAACATTTTGCCGTTCATGCACCCAGGTTCGTCGTTGAGTACACCATTGCAGGCGCTCCTGTCTGTGATGCAGTGTCAAGGGTAACCGCAGCCATGGTCTCTGAGCTGATAGTCCATGCTGCTGCAAACATCGTCGAACTGTTCGTGCAGATGGTTGTTGTCTTGCAAACATCCCCACCTGTTGACTCAGGGATTGAGACGTGGCTGCATGATCTGTTACAGCCATGCGGATAATATGCCTGTCATGTCGATTGCTAGTGATACGAGGCCATTGGGATGCAGCACGGCATTCCGTATTACCCTCCTAAACCCACCGATTCCATATTCTGCTAACATTGGATCTCGACCAACGCGAGCAACAATGTCGCGATACGATAAACCGCAATCGCAATAGGCTACAATCCGACCTTTATCAAAGTCGGAAACGTGATGGTACGCATTTCTCCTCCTTACACGTGGCATCACAACAACGTTTCACCAGGCAACGCTGGTCAGCTACTGTTTGTGTATGAGAAACCTGTTGCAAACTTTTCTCATGCCAGCACGTTGTAGGTGTCGCCACTGGTGCCAACCCTGTGTGAATGCTCTGAAAAGCTAATCATTTGCATATCACAACATCTTCTTCCTGTCGGTTAAATTTTGTGTCTGTAGCATGTCATCTTCGTGGTGTAGCAGTTTTAATGGCCAGTAGTGTACTTTGTCTATCTCTTTGGGTTCTGTGGCCACCCTGATGGTGCCATTGAGGTGGTTTGGGGATTCTCCAAACACTGTTCTCAACATATCAGGCAGCTGTTCTGTTAGGAAAGCATTTAATGCCCTATGTTCTGCTTCCTGCAGAATAATTTTGTTTGTTTCATCATTCCCTGTCAGTTGGTAGTTTCTGGCATTAATCTTTCTTATTCTGTCCATAAAATTTTCTACCAACTCAATATACCCCTGTGATATCCCATTTAGTTGCCCATGGAACAATCTGGAAGTATTCTGTTTCTTATAATGCTGCACCATACCCTCTTTAAGTTTCTCAAATTGAAGGGCATTTCGTAAGTCTACATGATACATGATGTATATCTTTTCTTCCCCTATCAGGTGCAACTTGGTTATCTGCAAGAACTGCCCTTCTGTCCAGAAACACATCCTCTGTTGCCTTGCCCAAGAAGGGACTAACCAGACTAGCAGCGGCTGAAATGAGGCAGCATCTGAAATGAGGGATCAGTCAAACTGGACAAGGCCCTCTCCAGTCTTGCAGCATTCAGTCATTTATAGTTCCCAGTTATCAGTTCTCAACTGAGCTGCCTGTCATAGGAAAGTTTGCACTGCTTCTTGTATTGTAACTGCAAGTAGCCTTGACTGAGACATTGTGGAACCTCTATCCAGTACACAAAAATGGAGTAGAGAAACAACAAAAACCACAACAACATAGGCAGCAGTAGCTTTAAAACACTACTACCTCTAATCTTTATGTCTAATCATTAAACATCTTGATTCAATACATTGTTCAGCATAATGCCCGTGCCTGCAGCACGTCACAAATAACTGATGCTGCCTGTGTAAATGGTGCATTGTGGCACAGCCGGTGGCACTGGATGCACCTCTCTAGATGCCTGCCACTGTAATCCTCACTAGTAGTACCTCAAAACTGTGAATGCTCTACAGTTCTGTCATGTTTAATAAACTTCATCCTTAAGTTCCTATGGCAGTCTCGTCTCTCAGTTATAACCCTTCCACACAAAACATGGGAGGGGAGAGTAGAAATCAGTCAGTCCACTCTCCCTGCCGCATTCTAGATGGTGCCCGCTGTGGCTCTTGACGCCATCTTTGGTGCAGCTGTCTGTGGCAGAAACACGTCTGCACCACTCATAGAGGTTATGGGTATATGACATTTACTGTGGGTGGTGGAGCTGGGCTGCTATTGTTAGGGAGGCCTTCAGCCGCCCCTCCCCCCCCCCCCCCCCCCCATTTATGCTTTCTGTGGTGTCCTATATAGGTACGAAGTGGATGTCTAACATTCTCCATCTATTTGGTGCGAGAATACATTAGCATATCACCCCCAAGGTGCTGGCTGACCTCGCTCAGTGAAATGTGCTAAGTCAGCAAACGATCTTTTGTCACATCACTCAAGTGGTGTCACCTCGGCTAGCAGGCAGTGAAGTTATATGGTCAGCTCTCCACTGGTGCAATGTTGCATCAGCGCCCAAGCAGTCGATCAGCCCTCCACTACAACAGACTCCACAAGTTTGATCGTGCTGGCTAAGTATACGCCCAACTCAGTGCAGGATGTGCCAAGGCACAGAGTGTCAAACCATGGAGCTTGGTGCAGATGACTGTGTGGATTCCCCTCTCACACGCCCCCTCCCCACCTCCACCTAAGTGATGAACAGCGCCGGCCGGGGTGGCCAAGCGGTTCTAGGCGCTACAGTCTGGAACCGCGCGACTGCTACGGTCACAGGTTCGAATCCTGCCTCGGGCATGGATGTGTGTAATGTCCTTAGGTTAGTTAAGTTTAAGTAGTTCTAAGTTCTAGGGGACTGATGACCTTAGAAGTTAAGTCCCATAGTGCTCAGAGCCATTTGAACCTTTTTTTTTTAATGAACAGCAGCTGGGCTGCTAAATGGCTCAGATACAAACTGCAGATTCCTGAGGTAAGTAGCCTCCAGTGGATGGAAGTTACCCAGCAGGTGGCTGGCCAGCTAGAAGACACCTTGTCGGCAGCATTCAGACTCAGACAGCCACACAGATAGCGGAGATGGCTTGATGATGTATTTGGGGATGTTGACCGGTGTAGACTTGTGCTTGTAGCTGGCTCCTGGTGGTGCCTGAAACTGGTTGTCTAAAATGAGCAGTATTTGTGTAAAGTCATTCCATCACTACTTCTGAAGTAGCTGTACTTTCCTTTCCAGCTGGGTGTGAGGCTTGAGGTATAGTAATTGAGCAATGATGACATCACTGCCTTTGTGGCCCACGCCTTCCCATATTCAGTGGTACTTAATGGTCTGCTATGACAATGTCACAGCTTCGCTTTTCAGTAGCCCCAGATCATGACTTCTGCAGTGTGTAGATAGTCCAAATACAGCTTCTTGTGCAAGAACACACACCATTGTGGCTTCTTGCACCACTGTTCCATGTCATCTGGCTGCTGAATTGGGCACAAGTTCCTTCTACTATGCTCAGCAGAGCTGTGGCATAACAGAATCAATATATGGTCTTGTGACTGCAGAGAAAATGTGGCAGTACCAATTTGACATGGAGATTAAGTGACTTTCTACACTGCAAGTGGACACAACATCTCAAACATGTTTGCAGGTCATGAGGCAGTGGCTATATATTTAAGCTGCTGAATGCCTTTTTATTTTTATTTTTCCTTTCAAAGAAACAAAAAATTATTATATGTGTATATTTTTGCATAGTTATTATTCTGATGGAAATGAATCATTACAGGTGATCATTATGTCGAGCTCAGGAGCACCTGGTTCTCCAAGTATCCTTCAACGTTCTTTGAGTGTGCCTGTGGTAAAAACTGTCTCAGCTTGTGGTTCACCAAATACAACACAGAGACCATCATCACTCATCCTTAGTGGCCAACCTCATAGTCGTGCTCCCATCTCTCCACCAGGTTCCAGTGCTGTGGGAAATATTGTCACCATATCGACGAGTACATCTAGCTCTGTTACCCTCCCATCACCTGGTAAGTAAAGGAACAGTATTGCATATTTCTAGTGCATTATTCATCAGCTACAGAATTAGTTATTAGTTTCATTGGTATTTGTAGTGTTCTTAATTTGAGCTTGTAAGTACTTAGCCTATAAAAATTTTTGCGCGCCCCTACACACGCACGCACACACACACACACACACACACACACACACACATCCTTAATTAAACATGACAGTGCTTCAGCAAACATGCTTCCAATGACGATAGTATATTTAAGCTTTAAATTTGTCGTATTACAAAATTGAAAATTTAATTGAAAACAGCAAACATGATGTAAACGTTTTTATTTCATTTACACCCATTGTGATTATGCAGGAGAACTAATGAACCCCATATGGGTCTAATGTTCCTTGATATAAATTAGGAAACTTGGATGTAGTGCATTCTGTTAATAAAAGAGCTAAGATTTTGTATGAAGTACTTAGATAATAAATAAAATGCTAGTTGAAAGAATGCTCACAGATTACAGTATTATGCTGACCTGATACAAAAACATTCAGGAACAAAATGTTGTTGAAAGTCTTACAGATTTATAAACGAAATACGAACTCTCTAAATATTGTTGGCTATTGCAGTGTGCATCTATGAAATAAGAAGGAAACTGTCAGCAGGTAGTGAGAATTTCTGAGTCAAATTATTCTGGTAACTTTTAGGAGGACGACATATTCTTTTACTTTGTTTTTAAATATATTGTGGGATTTGAATTTTCTGCCCAATGCTCACCTGTAACATGTTGTAGACTTTTTCACCAGAATATAAAACTCCATCCTGAACCCTCAAGGCACATGCCTAATCTGTATGGAAGTTATTTCTACTTCTAGTATCGACTTCAAGATAAATTCACTCTTGTTATTGTCCTATTGTAAACAGAATCAAGTCCAAGTCCAAATCCAAAATCAGAGCCATCAACGTAGTACAACACTTAGTACTGAATGCACATTTAATGCAAACACTAACATACAGCTAGAACACAACTGTCCTCCAGGGCAGAGTGGTCTACTGTTTATACAAGCATGGAATATTCAAGAATATGCAAACATTACACATATAAGAAATTTTGATGACCTTTCAGAAGTGATAAATACTAAATAACAAGTAATTGGTGGTGGTGACTGCTGTGCCACATTGCATCCAGTACAGCTCATGGCATTGCTCCCTTTCCTCAAAAAACAGCAACCCATTGTTTTGGTGCCGTATACAGTATCCTGGATCTAGTTTTCGTGTGGCAGCATGGTCAGACCCTTGCCTACTGGATATGTTGTCACGTGCTCTTCTTTATGACAAGCATCAAGGCTCTGCGATTGTCAAGAAGGTCTTCAGGGTCATTGAACAAGAAGCCCCCATTTTCAATGTACTCATCAGGACTGTAGTAGGGCCTCACATGGAGGACGTGGGTGGCATCTCCATGCTGTAGTCTTAGTCTTCTTTATGATGAGTACTAATCGTCAACTTTGAATGTGACAGCCGACAATCGACACTTTATTAACTTTTCTGATAGTCCCACTTTCTGCACAGGCATACCAAGTCTACTGGCCTATATCTCACTAGCCAGTGCTTGGCATTAAAACACTCTCGCCTGTCTCTTGGGTATCCGGGGTCCATACTCAAGCCAGCTGTTTTCTTCTTCAGTCAGGTTGATGAGGTGTTTCACACAGTCAGCCTGAGTGTCGTCCAGTTGAAACGTCATTTGAGAGTATACCTGCCGACATCTTATTACAGCATTCTGTGAGACCATTCGTCCGTGGATGGTAGCCAGTTGTCATCCTGTGGGTGATGTCAGCATGTGAAATTACCTCTGAAACTAGTCTCAACTAAAAAACTTTTCCGCAATCTGAGATCATCTCATGGGGTGCTTTGTGCTTCAGAATAATGTCTTCTACAAGGAACAATGAAATTTTGAGAGCTTTGCTGATAGTTGAGATGGTGAGAGAGTCAGTACAGGCTATTATCCATCAATTCCCATTTGTCAAATTTGGGAACCTCTGCAAGAGGTCAGTTCCAGTTTGGTGAAATGGTGCTGCTGCTGGCAGAATTGGTATCAGGTGCCCTGGAGGTAATTGTGACACAGGATTCCATCACTGGCTTTCCCTACAGTGGTTCACATAATGTCTAAAGGATCAGTAGAGACCTGGCCAGTGTTGCCTGTGCCTGGTTTCTCTCTAGATACTTCACAAATTCCAGGTGACCAGATGTTGGAGTGCTGTAGATGAACTGGGATGACAAACAACCATTTCAGCTCAACTGGATTGTATTTCTTCTTATAAAGTGTTATGTTTGTTAAGTGTTGGTTTTTCATTCTTCAAGGCTTTTATGGTTTTCAACAATGCCGGGTCTTCCCACTGTTCAAAATCAATGTCATTTAATACAGCGATGACTGAGATTTTGTCCATGCTGCTGTATTCTGTTGCTAAGAGTCCTTGAAAGGCAATCAACATCCATGAATTTGCATCCATTTTTATATACCAATGCAACAATATACTCCCGAAGCCTCAATGTCCATCTCATCAGTGACCTGATGCCAAGATAGAGAATGGTGGTCTTCACAATAGTGAATGTTATGCCAAGTAAATACAGTTGGAACTTGTTAATGACCCAAACATCTGCAAAGCATTATTTCTCAGTTGCAGAGTAGTTCCTTTCAGATTTGGAGAGTATTCTGGAAGCATAAACTATCACCTATTCGACGCCTTCCTGGATTAGTACTCGAACTGCACCTATTCCATAGCTGATAAAGTCATCACGCTTATCGTGCAATGCTAGGGCTGGAGAAGACATTAATGCCTTTTTAAGATTAAGAAAAGATCTTTCTTGCACCTTGTTTCAGAAAATTGGTTGACTCCCTGCAGTAGTACTTGCAACAGACATGCTTTTGCACAGGAGTTTTTCATGAATCACCAGTAGTAAGGGCACATTCCAAGAAAACTGCTCACATCACAAATGTACCAGGAAGTTGGAACACCTTCAGCTGTTCTTATTTTCTCAATGTTGGGACAGACTCAGTCATCAGTAACTAGGTGCCCCAAGAGTTTTGTTTCTCTGATGGTAAAGAGATGCTTTTTCACATTGAGGCAGAGACCAGCAGTTTGAACACTCATCGGCATGATTGTTCAGTGGCTTATATGTCCTTCAAATACCATCAAAAAAATATCACTTCATCCAGATAGCAAATACATTTAAGGTGCTGAAATATGTTGCCCATCATACATTCAAATATAGCTGCAGCATTATATGGTTCATCATTTTGAATTCATAGAGGTCATTAAGAATTATGAAGGCAGTGTTTTCCCAGTTAGCCTTGTCAACCATGATTTGTCAGTAGCCTGTGTGCATGTCCACAGCTGAGAAAGACTTTGCTCCTCTCAAACAGTCTAGGGTGTCTTCAGTGCACATCGAGGGGTAGACATTGTTTTTCATGATTTTGTTCAGCCATCAGTAGTCAATACAGAAACACAGTGTGCCATCCTTGCCGTCCTGATGATACCAAAATTAGTGTCCAAACACTCATGAATGAGGCTGGGACTAAAACTGAGAGTATCAGACCAAAAACAGAAATGGTGAACTCTATTTTCAAATGTTCCTTTATAAGTGAAATATCAAGGGTATTTCACTAATTTAATTCTTGCACCATTGCAAAAATGAGTGCTATAGATATTAGTGTCAGTGGTGTTGAGAGACAGTTCAAATCAATAAAATTAAACAAAGCTTCAAGGTGCAATGGAAAACCTATCAGAATTTATACTAAATTTGTAGCTGAGTTAGTCCCTCTTTTAACTATATTTTACAGTAGATCCCTTGAGCACCAGCCCCCAGACATTGCGGCTGATGCCCCCCCCCCCCCCCCCCCTCCCCAGCTTTTCCACCATTTCAGGAAACAAAGGAAGATTATGAAACAGGTGTGTGATGTCTGCAACCTCATTTCATAGCATTTCAGATACAGGATCGATTGTTGCAAAAAGATTTTTTCCTTGTTGTGGATTGCATCTGAGATGTTTCATTTGCTTCAAAAACTTGCAGCATTGAAAGACGCATCAGTGTTGTCATTTTCTGAAATGTGTGACTTGCTTAGTACTTATTATACAGGGTGATTCAAAAAGAATACCACGACTTTAGGAATTTAAAACTCTGCAATGACAAAAGACAGAGCTAAGCACTATCTGTTGGCGAATTAAGGGAGCTATAAAGTTTCATTTAGTTGTACATTTGTTCGCTTGAGGCGCTGTTGACTAGGCGTCAGCGTCAGTTGATGCTAAGATGGCGACCGCTCAACAGAAAGCTTTTTGTGTTATTGAGTACGGCAGAAGTGAATCGACGACAGTTGTTCAGTGTGCATTTCGAACGAAGTATGGTGTTAAACCTCCTGATAGGTGGTGTATTAAACATTGGTATAAACAGTTTACAGAGAATGGGTGTTTGTGCAAAGGGAAAAGTTCTGGACGGCCGAGAACGAGTGATGAAAATGTAGCACGCATCCAGCAAGCATTTGTTCGCAGCCCAGGAAAATCAACTCGCAGAGCTAGCAGAGAGCTGCAAATTCCACAATCAACTGTATGGAGAGTCCTACGAAAAAGGTTAGTTATGAAACCTGAACGTCAACTACCCGAGGCGATGGATCGGCCGCCAGGCAGCCCGTGACAGAGCACTTCATCACTGGCCTCCAAGAAGCCCTGATCTTACCCCCTGCGATTTTTTCTTATGGGGGTATGTTAAGGATATGGTGTTTCGGCCACCTCTCCCAGCCACCATTGATGATTTGAAACAAGAAATAACAGCAGCTATCCACACTGTTACGCCTGATATGCTACAGAGAGTGTGGAACAAGTTGGAGTATCGGGTTGATATTGCTCGAGTGTCTGGAGGGGGCCATATTGAACATCTCTGAACTTGTTTTTGAGTGAAAAAAACCTTTTTAAATACTCTTTGTAATGATGTATAACAGAAGGTTATATTATGTTTCTTTCATTAAATACACATTTTTAAAGTTGTGGTATTCTTTTTGAATCACCCTGTATTAAGCCAACCCACATGGTGGTTTCCCATATGGAGTTCCACCAGCTGCAAAAGAAACCAGGCCAATTCTATCAAGCATGGTAGCCAACCTCAGTGGGCTAAGTAGGAACTGCAAATTTGTGTGCGCTCATTGCGTGCTCGTATGCTGAGTGTCCGATTCTTGACATCATCGTTTGTTCTATCCCGGACAGAGAGGTCCATCAGGAGGCATTATGTTTAGAAGATCCAACAGTTGAGGAGGTTTTGGTTATCACTAACACTTTCGAAGTGACACAAGCTGCATCTGAACAGTTTGAGGATGTCATGGACATTGTGCAGTGCACTTGTTGGCACAACATTTTGTGGCATACCCTGACGCACTCAATTTGTTCCTCTAATGGTCCACAGAACCCCCATGCACGGGGTCGTCGCTGCAGCCAGGACACCACAATCCAGGCCACTTCCTGTCCACCTGGAGACAGCTGACAGCCAATCCCTTAGATAGTGATGCCTCTTTGGATGCTGATGAGCTAATGGAAAACAACATTGTCACCATGCAGCAGTTATTGCCCTACTGCCATACCTCTGCTGTCACCCTCAGGTCACCTGGGCAGATCAGGTGGCTTCCTCGCCCATGCCGACGTTCCGCCAGCAGCGATCCGGCCAGCGTGGTCCTCCTTTTTTGCATGCTGACGACTGTGGCACCAGCTCCATGGAAGAGGGGAGGTATGTGGCATCAAGCCTGTGTGGTCTACCATGGCAGCACTTGAATCAGGCACCAGCAGTGGCTGGGCAAAGCAAGTGTGCCACTGTCACCCTCAGCCAGTGCTCTGGCTGGCAAATACGAACACATTGGGCTGCTGACAGCAGGGCCTCGTTCACTTGTTTCTTCTCTACCAGACCAGCTCAGTGCCAGTGTGCTTTCAGTTGTCAGTTGTACTTGGACAGTTAACTGTTGTGTTAATGTTACTCTAACCGTAACGTTAGTCAGTATGCAGTTGTCAGCCGACATAATTTTTGTTTATGCAGTGGTTCTCAATAAAGAGTGTACATTCAACAGAGTTTCCCCTCACTGTTTCATATAATCATTTTAGCGATTCAGAGTGGTGATGTTTGGTAACTGTAGTACCCTGGGGAATGAATTCATGATGGACGATCCCCTTGATCTCGAAAAAACAAACCAATGATGTCTTCACATGGGGTCTCACCTGCATTGCTTTCTTTGGTCTTGTTGACGAAGGATTCCTCCACTGGCTGAATTGTTACTTCATTTCTGGGTCATATCCATAACACCACAATGTATCCCCTGTGATGACCTTTGCATCAAAATCCAGATCAATTTCTGACTGTTCTGGCTCATTCCCACAATTTTTGCTGCTGATTCCCTAACAGGGAACAGAACCTGATATTGGCATGTATTTAATGTCTGCCTTTGAAAAATTGCCGAACATGTGAAACACCACATAGTCACACTGGTCATAATAATGTTTTCACACCAGTGCCACATGACAACTGATTCAAAACGTTGCCTAGTGAAGACCAGTAGAAGGAGAATTCAGAACTGATGTTGTACTGACTGCCAGAGAAAAATTCTCATTACTCCCCCCCCCCCTCCTCCCCTTGTACGTTGGTTTCAGTTTTACATATAATAAAGAACAGATTTTATTTGCTCCTCATAAGTTATTAATAATGCATAATTGTTAATTAGAAATAAATGAAAAGGGTTATCTATATTATTAAATGGGTAATCTGGAGTACAGTCACACAATCCCAGCCCCTGTTGCAGGTTGCCTATCTAACAGCTCCCAGGAGCAACACAAATTTTATTTGCAATATTTCAAATTGTTATTAACTTAAATTAAAAATTCTGTCATAATCAACTCATTAAGAGGTATAATATTACATTAAAGGTGTAACAGAGTGAGACAATTATTACAGGTGGAAATTGTGTACATGTCTTGAGGCAGTGTAGCTCATGACATGCAAATTAAAATTACTCACATTCATCTAGTACCAGAGAATGAGAGCCCTTAGTTATGTCTGAGACACTTGACACATAATATCAAACGTTAACAAAACTTTATCATGTACTATGTTTTTGCTACCTGTGGAGTAAAACATTAGCGTCAGGCCTGACTTTTTAATTTATTACTTCCTTACTACTAACTCCATTCCCAACACATTTTTCAGACAGTATCCACATAAACCACTGAATGTACCTGCAAAATTATGTATTTGTACAACCCATAGTTCAGGAGATAAGGCATCATAAACATTGAGATGCATAAAAAACTAACTTTTACTTAAAGTGGAGTGCAAATTAACCAGACTATATTCATGCAGTGCTTTGTAATGAGAGCTCTTAGTGTCTTCCAATAAACTTTAAACATAATTTCAAACCGTTTCTAAACTTTTTCTTGCTAAAATGCTTAATGTCAAATATCTGACACGTTAACTCGTATGTAAAGTAATCAGAATTTTAAAGCTGTTTTAAACAAGAGAGTTCAATTCTTTAAAGAATCAGTTGTTTTATTGGTAATTAAAAGTCGAGAAAAAAAAGCCCTTCGTAGGAACTGTATTTATATTTTTTAATTTTACATTACATTTTCTTGCTTTGAGTGAAGCAAACTCAGTGGTTATCTCTTTGAGATCAAGTTTAGCTGCTGTGTCGTATTTTACCTACAAGATAGCTATAAATTTCACGGCTTTTACCTATGTTCATCCTTATGTAACTTTATATCATCTTTAGCATCTACATCTACAGCTACATGGTTTCTCTGCAATTCGCACTTAAGTCCCTGGCAGGGGGTTCATCGAACCATTTTCATACTACTTCTCTACCATCCCACTCTCAAATGGCGCATGGGAAAAAGGAACATCTAAATCTTTCCGTTCGAGCTCTGATTCCTCTTATTTTATTGTGATGATCATTTCTCCCTACTTAGACAGGTGTCAACAAAATATTTTCACATTCAGAAGAGAAAGTTGGTGATTGAAATTTCGTAAATAGATCTCGCCGCAAAGAAAACCGCCTTTGTTTCAGTGACTGCCACCCCAACTCGCGTGTCTTATCAGTGACACTCTCCCCCCTATTGCGTGATAACACAAAACAGGCTGCCCTTCTTTGCACTTTTTCAATGTCCTCTGTCAATCCTACCTGGAAAGGATCCCACACCGCGCAGCAATATTCCAGCAGAGGATGGACAAGTGTAGTGTAGGCTGTCTCTTTAGTGGGTTCGTAACATCTTCTAAGTGTTCTGCCAACAAAGCACAGTCTTTGTTTCGCCTTCCCCACTATATTATCTATGTGGTCTTTTCAATTTAAGTTGCTCGTAATTGTAATTCCTAGGTATTTAGTCGAAATGACAGCCCTTAGATTTGTGAGATTTATCGTATACCCAACATTTATCAGATTTCGTTTAGTACCCATGTGGATGACCTCGCACTTTTCTTTGTCGAGTGCCATTGGAATTGATCGTCTGATGATTTTACTAGACAGTAACTTACAGTATCACCTGCAAACAATCTAGGGGGGCTGCGCAGATTATCAACTAGGTCATTTATGTAAATTAGGAACAGCAGAGAGCCTATGACACTACTTTGCGGAATGCCAGATATCGCTTCTGTGCTACTCGATGATTTACCGTCTATCACTACGAACTGTGACCTCTCTGAGAGGAAATCATGAATCTAGTCACACAACTGAGATGATACTCCATATGCACGCAATTTGATTAATAGTTGCTTGTGAGGAACGGTATCAAAAGCTTCTGGAAACTAGGAATATGGAATCAATCTGAGATCCCTTGTTGACAGCACTCATTACTTCATGGGAATAAAGAGCTGTGTTGCACAAGAATGGTATTTTCTGAATCCGTGTTGCTTATGTATCAATAAGTCATTTTCTTCAAGGTGATTTGTAATGTTAGAGTACTATATATGCTCCAAAATCCTACTGCAAATTGAGGTCAGTGATACGGGTCTGTAATTCAGTGGGTTACTCCTATTTCCTTTCTTGAAGATTGGTGTGACCTGTGCTACTTTCCAGTCTTTAGGTACAGACCTCTCGTCAAGTGAGTGGTTGTATATGATTGCTAAGAAAGGCGCTATTGTGTCTGCATACTCTGAAAGGAACCTGATTGGATACCATCTGGACCGGAAGATTTGCCTTTCTTAAATGATTCGGGTTTTTTCGCGACACCTAAGACATCTACTTTAATGTCACTCATGCTAACAGCTGTTCTGGTTTTGAATTCTGGAATATTTAGGTCATCTTCTTTCGTGAAGGAATTATGGAAAACTGTATTTAGTAACTCTGCTTTAGTGGCACCATCATCAGTAACATTTCCATCGCTATCGCGCAGTAACGGTATTGACTGTTTTTTGCCACTGGTGTACTTTACATAGGACCAGAATCTCTTTGGGTTTTCTACCATATTTTGAGAAAATGTTTCATTGTGGAAACTACCTTATTAAAAGCATCTCGCATTGACATCCGAACTAAATTGCGAGCTTCCGTGAAACGTAGCCAGTCTTGGGGATTCTGCATTCTTCTGAATTTGGCATGATTTTTTCGTTGCTTCTGCAACGGTGTTCTAACGTGTTTAGTGTACCATGATGGATCAGTCCCGTCTCTATTAACTTATGCGGTATGAATCTATCTATTGCTGTCGATACTGTATCTTTGAATTTGAGCCATATCTGCTCTACACTTACATAATTAGCTTGGAAGTAATGGAGACTCTCTCTTAGGAGGGCATCTAGCGAATTTTTATCTGCTGTTTTAAATCATGAACTAATTGTTCAAAGTAATTCTCAGAGAAAGCATTTAGTACAATTTCGGAAGATGTTTTCTGTCTACCACCGGCTTTGAACATGTATTTTCACCAACAAATTGAGGGTAGATTGAAGTCTCCACCAATTATAACTGTATGAGTGGGATACTTCTCCACCAATTATAACTGTATGAGTGGGATACTTACTTGTAATGAGATTCAAGTTTTCTTTGAACCGTTCAGCTATTATATCATCTGAATGAGATTCAAGTTTTCTTTGAACCATTCAGCTATTATATCATCTGAGTTGGGGGTCGGTAGAAGGAGCCAATTATTATTTTGGTACGGCTGTTGAGTATAACCTCTATCTATAGCAGTTTGCAGGAACTATCTATTTCAACTTCACTACAAGATAAACTACTACCAACAGACACAAACACAGCACCACCTACTTTGTTTAATCTATCCTTTCTGAACACAGTTTGCGCCTCTGTAAAAATTTCAGCAGAATTTATCTCCGGCTTTAGCCAGCTTTCTGTTCCTTTAATGATTTCAGCTTCAGTGCTCTCCATCAGCGCTTGAAGCTCTGTTACTTTTCCAAGACAGCTACGACAATTTACAACTACAATACCGACTGTTACTTGGTCGATTCTTGTCGTTTATTTGCCCTGTACCCTGTACCTGGAGCCCTTTTTTATCTTTCCCAAGACTGTCTAACCTAAGAAACCGCCCAGTCCACGCCACACAGCCCCTGCTACCCATGTAGCCGCCTCCTGTGTGTAGTGGACACCTGACCTATTTAGCTGAACCCGAAACCCCACAACCCTATGGCACAAGTCGAGGAATCTGCAGCCTACATGGTCGCAGAACTGTCTGAACATCTGATACAGACCCTCCAGTCTGCTCTGTACCAAAGGTCCACAATCGGTCCTGTAGATGACGCTGCAGATGGTGAGCTCTGCCTTCATCTCACTAGCAATACTGACGGTCTTCACCAACTCAGATAGCTGCCGGAAACCAGAGATAATCTCTTCCAATCCATAGTGACACACGTCATTAGTGCCGTCATAAGCCACCACCTGCAGTTGGTTGCACCCTCTACCCTTCATGGCATCTGGAAGGACACTTTCTACATCTTGGATTACTCCCCCCAATATGCACACGGATAACACATTGGCTTTCTTCCCACCCTTAGCTGCCATATCCCTAAGGGGCTCCATCACTCACCTAACACTGGAGCTCCTAATGACAAGCAATCCCACCCTCTGCGCTTGTCCGGACCTCTCAGGAAGACCGGCCATTGCCACAACAGGTGAGGCTGCCCTTGCTGGCTCAGAAGTACTTTCAGCAGTGGGCAGTACCTCAAACCTGTTACGGAGGCATAAGGGTACAGCCTTGCGGCCAGCACCAACTTTCGCCTTCCGCCCAGGGATTCGCGACCCTGCCATGGTTCGCTAATCGCCGTCAGGCAAGTGTCGACCGGCAGGGACGTCCAAATCTGAGGGCGCAGTGGTATCAGAGATCCCAGGCAATGCTATAGATTCCAGAGGTACTAAAGCACTCGCCTTGGGTGTCCCAGTGTCACCGTGGCCTAGAGCAACGGCCTGGAGCCTGTCAACCACAGCCAACACAACTTCCAGCTGTTTACGGACAGTGACTAATTCCCCCTGAATGCATACACAACATGCACAGTCCTTTTCCATCCCTAACAATTTTTTCCTCTCTTTTATCTCACAAGCCATTCAAAACAAACAGATGACTGACAACTACACAAATTTACACTATACGGGTACTAAAATGCGATGCTACAAGTCTCAAATACTATAATACGCCCGAAATTTGTGAATTAAACTATGCAAGTACCCAAAAACACGCAAAGAAATTAAGAATTAAACTATGAAACCAATAAGTGAGCTAAGAGTATATGACTCCTTGCTGGCTGCTGCTCATCCAACGGCAGCAGGGAGCTAAAACTGTATTCACAAGATGCCACAGTCACTGGCATTGTCATAAATGACCTCTGAACTATTTTGTTGTTTTGATAAGCACCTTGTAACCCACATTTGAGAAAAAAAAAGGAAAAAAAAAACTTCAAATGCGAAGCTGTGTTAATGCTCATCAGTTCCTTTGCCTGGAACTTAAAAGCAGCTATTTTGTTAACTATCTGCACTGTATCAATATCTCTACTGTATTTGGCACCAAAATCAGGTGCATATTTTTCAATTTTAGATACAGAACTTTGATTTAAGGTGTTTTCTGACAGTGAATAGAAGTTATATGAAGTGGTGTGATAAATGTGAAATCTATTTTTGATATCACTTATTGTTCTGTCAAAATTCTTTCAACAACTTAGCACAGAACAAGTGTGCCTTGCATTTAGCCACATCAATAGCTATCCTTCTTACCTTCCCCGACATTTTAATGGTATACCTGGAATGAAAGGGCATAGAATCAAAAACATATTTGTCTTTGGCTATGTATCAGAGCACTCATTCTTGACATAACCGCTTACTATTTTACGCATGTACAAAGGACATGTTTGTATGGTCATTATTGGCAGGCATGGTGAAACTAAACATCCATTGTCATTTGATTGTATTAAACGTTTGGTACAGTGCTTAGCAGAGGAACTTAAGGCTTTTGATGCTTTAGAGTGTCATTCATGCCAGGATATCAGCAAAACAAGTAAGACATACTTTCGGTAGTTTTACAACACAAAATGCTTGAGCAGAGCAGCCGATGACCAACTTAGATGAATAGAGTATAGCTGTTTAGAGGCACAAAGATTAACAATCACAACAGAAGGCTTATTCTTGGATTCTTTTTTATTTAAACAGATAATCATACCAACCAAAAGTTGGGTGTAGTAAAAGTACTGCTTGTAAATTGCATAACCATTCCACCTTTTTCTTGCTTCCTCCACCATCACGTCTGACTCCAGTCTTTTGTTGGAAGAAATCAGAATCTTTCATTCAGTTAATTTGTTTGCTTCAGCACCTGCTCACCTACCTTTGAGATTGTGCAGTACCATAGCTAAGCAGTACCATTTTTTAACATGGGTGAACAATGTGTGCAGCAGCTATGTGAACCAAACACATTATTACCACATAAACCACACTACTGATAGATGTCTGTTTGGTAGTAGCTGTTTCTTTAAGGTGCTTCGTGGATGAAATGACACCGACAGCAGTGTGAATGAGGTGTAGGAGAACAACATGTGTAATGTTCTCAGTTAATTCTGAAATCCTCTTTCTTTCTTGTGTTTTTCTGCCAGTTTTGAACCTCCTCTGTACCTGTGCCTTTGGTGGAGGCCTATCTTGCCACTGCCGTGTCGACATTGTGTCTCATTGCTTTGAACAAGAGAATGGTGTTACTAAAGGTAGTGTTTTAAGTATAACTTTCTGTAGCATGGCAACTAATAGGATAACAGCGACAGCAAGAACCCCTGTTCCATGTTCCTTGTTTTTGGACAACAACTACACCCCCCCCCCCCCCCCCCTCCCTCCTCTAACACTGCAAAGCAATCTCCCAGTTGCAATCGACAGTTTTAATTCTGGAGGAACAGTTGGAGAAGAATCATTTCAGATATCCAACTGTGAAATATGCTTGCATACTTTTTAACCATTCACATTCTCTGTTTTTAATTTTACTAAATTGGGAGTGTGGGACACTGTTGCTGATATTTGATGTACGGGAATAAGGCCAATAAATCAGATATCAGCAACAATGCAAATAGCATCCATAAAAGTCTGCATTCTGTATGGGACATTGTTCCAAATTAAAAAGAAGAGCTGAGAGGTCTCTGGGTCCCATATTGATTTTTAAGCTTACTTGTTCACCACACTTCTGAGACCCAAAAGCAGAATCCCTTAAAGTATTGAGTCTTTTAAAAAGCATCTGTCATAGTTCATGGCAAGTAAACTGAATTCTGTTTACTCAAGTTTTACACAGTTTTCATGTAATCCTGGTTTGTGTTTGGTCTGTCACAATACCCTATTTAAAAACGTCAGGCATGGTGCACCAAGAGAGAATTAGACTGACCACTAGGACATTTATGATTTGTGACTAGCCCTATTCCTAGCATCTGTGCTTGGCTGGTGAACAACCATTTAACATGGTGTGACAAACTTATAAAATATTACCTATGATACAGACACTTGAATATCATACCATTGCTCACCCACTGATGAAGTACTTTTCACTAATCAGCTACAAGTAATAAAGCTTTGGTATTAGTGCAAAGAACCATCTTTTAAAAATGGGTATGGAACATATCATAGTCCAAAATCACCTCATTGGATCCTTAACATGCCGGTACTATATTATTGTCAGATATTAAGAAAGGAAGATGTAAATTTTATGTCTTTATTTTACATCATTTTATATTTGATTTGGTTTCTTAATCGGTCTAACAACTTTCATTGTATGGATTTCATCATTCAAAACAAACACAAATTAGCAGCTTAAATTTAATTTCTTACACTATATTTGACAAACATTATTCTTTCATTCTATAATTACATTTATTTTTTAGCCTTATAGAAGTATTCACGCTCGTGTAATACAGCACTTCTTAAATAAAGTGACTTTTTTAAATCGGGTACCATATTACCATATAAAAACTTTCATTTTGTAAATAATTCTTTAGTTTTGAATATCAGCAATGCAGGAAAAGATAGATTGCTACTTACTGTAAAGGTGACATGTTAAGTTGCAGACAGGCACAATTAAAATACACTTACATATATGTTTTTGGCCACAACCTTTATCTGTGATAGAGCAGATTTTATCTTTAGTATCTTCACAGGTGTGACAGTGCTACTAAACAACACTTTTGGCACAAGGTATGGTATGGGCCAACAGTGACTCAACAACCAGCTGGGGAACAGAAACCCACAAGAGGATATGAAACTTGCCATGCGAGTCAGTCTGCAGGGACGCAGGAAGTCTGAAACCCCGTAGAAACAGGCATGTGGACAAACACAACATGTGGTAGATGTGGAATGACTGAAATGACGGAAATGACACGAGGCACAAAAGTGAGGTCCGTAGTGGTTGAACTCAGCATCAGAACTGCCTTCTCTGACTTACTGTCACCGGGAGGTAAACACTTCTGTCAGTGGGTCTGCCCATACCACATGTCTCATCCTCCACCCACGGCAGTTGTCCATGCCAAGTCAGTTCATCTTCCCCCATTGCAATGTTCAATGGTGGGAATACTGAATCCCTTCCCCGTAAAATGCCCATGTAGAGCTGAAAGTGGCCAGGCTTGAGCTTCGACCTTGGGCGCAGGAGTAGTGAGAGTGCTAACGACCCAGGAAGCAGGCTAACAACTGAAGAAGACAGCACTAATGCTGCTAGCTCTACCAGAAGTGTGTAAATCTGCAGAGGTGGAGCCAGCAGTCTGTGGACCCAATATTACATCCAGTGGCAAGAGAGGAGAGGAGGAGGAGGAGGAGGAGTAGGAGTAGGAAGGCCAGTCAGAATCCATGGGCTCCATATCAGTAGGCATGGAAATTAGTCTCACTGAGGCCCAAGGCTGCAAGCAAAGGAAGTGTGTCAGAAGCATGTGGCAACAAGGAAGCCCATCACCATAAATGGGAGCCCGAACCTAGAACATCATTGTAACCATCCCTGCCACCTGGCAGTATTGATGACCCAACAGGGTGCAGATACAACTGATTTGCATGGTGGATTAATGCTCCCGATCAACATCCATCACACACACCTGCTGACCCTTGTGATCCACCGTGACACCTGCCAGCCGCCCCTGCCGCTGGTCGAAATAATGGGCGCAACCATCAGAAGGTTTTGTAAATGCTCTTCTTGTGAGGAGCCAATGACCCATATGTCATGGTGGTACTTTACGTGACAAGGAATATCCTGAATCAACTGCTCCAAATATTTTTGATCAATTCCTGGTGCAGACAAGGTTCAAAAGGTAAGTAATTGAACTGGTAAAGCCCAAAGGGGGTGTTGAATACCAAGAAGGTCCAAGAAGTTGCATGCATTGCAACTGCAGATATGTATCGCGCAAGTTTATGTATGAAAAATACTAGCCCCCAACAACTTTGTCAACAACTCCAACCATCACAGAATTGGATACCAAGAAGGCCCAAGAAGCTGCATGCATTGCAACTGCAGGTATGTATCGCGCAAGTTTATGTATGAAAAATACTAGCCCCCAACAACTTTGTCAACAACTCCAACTGTCACAGAATTGGATACTAATACATGAAACATTACGAGTTGACCATCTGTTTAAAATCACTGCAAAGGCACAATGCACCATCGGGCTTCTGTATCACCATCAAAGAGGTGGCCCACTGACTCAACAAAATAGGAGAAAAGACATCCAGATGCTGCCAATGCTACAACTTGGCCTTCATCGTGTCATTCTTGGAGAAGGGAATGGGTCAGGGGTGAGAAAATTTAACCACCATTGATGGCTTAAAAGAAACAAGTTTCTTGAAATTTTCTACCTGACCCAAGGTATTCTCAAACAGCTGGTTGTAGGGCTGTAGCAATGAGTCAAAATCTTGAAAAGGGAGCAATTGAATCATTAAATGGACTTTGTCAACTATCTGGATGCCAAAAAAGGAAAAAGTGTCTAACCCAAAAATATTTCGTGCCAACGGAAAAGTGACCATTGACAATGTATGCAGAGAGGAAGAACTGCCCCTCCGCAAAGACATCCACTGTTTACCATAAAAGACAACTTGACATAGAATCTGTTTCAGTGCCAGCTAGCCCAAGAGCCTGTACATACCTTAAGTTAATGAGACTAATTGTTACTCCCATATCTACTGGGAGTTCAACTGGTCATCCATCCACTAATAGCATCAGAAAAATTTGCCAGGACGACATACACAGGGCGTCAGAGACAGCCCTGGAATACAGAGAAAACAAAGGAGCTTCTGATAACTGACCCACAGCTCACCAACTGTCACAGACAGTTGCTAAATGGCCTACCTGATGGCATGCCCCACACAAAACCTCATCATATAGGCTGTCTTGTCAAACATGCATCAAAAGACAGTTGGGGCAGGACCACTGGCTTGCCCAATGAGGGGAAGCAGAGTGACACTGAGGGCCTGAAAAATGCCACGGGCATGAATTATGACACTGCAGTTGACGCAAACCCGCCAAGGGGAATCAGGGACTGTTTACCATGCACACCTTATTGCACCACCTGCCAGTTGAGAGAGACATCCTTCGCCACCACCTAAAACTCATTCGATCCCATAACCTGGGCAGCATTAATTAAGGAAAGGTTGAACAAGGTCAGTGCTCTAGTTTGGACTTCAGGATCAGCTACTTAGCAGACAATCATGTTGTGAGTTAGCGAGTCTGCATATGAGGCAGCAATTTGGGACACTCTAAACAACACTTGCGTGAGAGACCCTGCAAATTGGTGATCAAGGGTACATCCAACTGCCCTGGGTGATCTGAAATAACCAACAAAGTTTGTCACAGGAGTCTTTCTAGGGCTCAGTGAAGGACTTCAAATTTTGCACAACTTCATGTAACCTTACACTGCTGCACAATGACAAGGCAGCTTTCTTGACTGGATTCACAGTACACCTTACCTAGCAGTGCAGCAAGAACCAATGCAGGTAACTTTCCCACCTTTCTGTAGACTCATTGAAACCACCAAACTGTGGCTGTAGAGGGGAATAATACTACACAGCAGATGCCTGGTCTGCCACCTGTGAGCATGAAGCAATTCCGCACTCTGACTTAGCAGTGCACATTTCTGCTCATGCTTCTGCTGCTGCTGCTCCTTCCAGCTGTTCCTGCCAGCATTGCAGAAATGCCCGATCCATGATAGCCCATAATTAACACTATGAGAAGGGACAGAAAAAGTAGAAGCATCACACACACATAAAAATGTCCTTTGTTGCCACTTTAGTATCTGTGCAAGTATGACAATGCCACTAAACAACAGCATTGACACATTTTACTGTGTGACCGAAGGTGGCTCGACAAGCCAGGGAACAGAACCCACCAAGAGGAAATTAAAACTTACTGTGCGAGTCAGTCTGTGGGGAAGCAGAAAGTTCGGAAACTTGTGGAGACAAGCATGTGGATCTACATAGCACATGGCAGGTGCGGGCGACTGATGATTGGGCATATGGGAACAGTGCAAGGGACAAGGTGAGGTCCAGGGTAGTTGATCTCAGTATTAGAACTGTCCCACCCAGCCTACTGCCACCAGCAGGTAGACACTTTTCTAAGGGGTTCTGCCTATACCATGCATCACATGTGCGCCCCACAGCAGGTGTCTGGATTATTCTGCCGTGATAACCATGCTAGCTGATCTGCCTCTGTTGCAGTTTCCACTGGTGGGGATACTAAAGTATCTATGGTATGTCTTTTGGATGTTGTGGTCCAGTATTATATAAGTTAACAGTATTGTACAATAGCTCTGTTGAGTTTCAGCTTTATTTTTTGTGTCCAGATAAAAATTACAGTTGTTTCTAGCTTCACTATCATGTACTAAATAATTTTTAACATAGATTTTTTTGTGTACATAATGCAGCTTCACAGTTTTATTATTGTATGCACCAACAATTCAAAATGGGAGGATTTGCTCATCAGTAACTTTCTCTGACTGTATCTTAAAATTCACAATGAGTACACTGTATTCAGTGCAGAGCTGCATGTGATCCTGAAGGCATCATTACAATAAAAAGTTTCAGATAGTGTGATTTCCTTAGTTCATTACTGGTAATACAAGAAATATAACCATCAGTGAAAATTGTACCAATATATAGGCCTCTGTTGTGCTTCTACAACAACACAGAAACATATACAGGGTGATTCAAAAAGAATACCACAACTTTAGGAATTTAAAACTCTGCAACGACAAAAGGCAGAGCTAAGCACTATCTGTCGGCGAATTAAGGGAGCTATAAAGTTTCATTTAGTTGTACATTTGTTCGCTTGAGGCGCTGTTGACTAGGCGTCAGCGTTAGTTGATGCTAAGATGGTGACCGCTCAACAGAAAGCTTTTCGTGTTATTGAGTACGGCAGAAGTGAATCGACGACAGTTGTTCAGCGTGCATTTTGAACGAAGTATGGTGTTAATCCTCCTGATAGGTGGTGTATTAAACGTTGGTATAAACAGTTTACAGAGAATGGGTGTTTGTGCAAAGGGAAAAGTTCTGGACGGCCGAGAACGAGTGATGAAAATGTAGCATGCATCCAGCAAGCATTTGTTCGCAGCCCAGGAAAATCAACTCGCAGAGGTAGCAGAGAGCTGCAAATTCCACAATCAACTGTATGGAGAGTCCTACGAAAAAGGTTAGTTATGAAACCTGAACGTCAACTACCCGGGGCGATGGATCGGCCGCCAGGCAGCCCGTGACAGAGCACTTCATCACTGGCCTCCAAGAAGCCCTGATCTTACCCCCGGCGATTTTTTCTTATGGGGGTATGTTAAGGATATGGTGTTTCGGCCACCTCTCCCAGCCACCATTGATGATTTGAAACGAGAAATAACAGCAGCTATCCAAACTGTTACGCCTGATATGCTACAGAGAGTGTGGAACAAGTTGGAGTATCGGGTTGATATTGCTCGAGTGTCTGGAGGGGGCCATATTGAACATCTCTGAACTTGTTTTTGAGTGAAAAAAAAACCTTTTTAAATACTCTTTGTAATGATGTATAACAGAAGGTTATATTATGTTTCTTTCATTAAATACACATTTTTAAAGTTGTGGTATTCTTTTTGAATCACCCTGTATATTATTTATGAAGTACTAATGTATGGGGGAAACCAGGAAAAATACCAAGCTAACATAGCAGTTTTATCAGTAGTTGTGGATCTGATGATAACATGATTTCTCTCTCTCTCTCTCTCTCTCTCTCTCTCTCTCTCTCTCTCTCTCACACACACACACAACACACACAGAGACAGGTATTTGGGTGTGTGGTGTGGATGTATGTGTGAGTGCATACTTCTGCCATCCATACCAGTGTCCTATATCTAGCCAGTGTGTTGGATCAGGACCGGTGTGGTACTTTTTGAGTTTTGTAGAGAACCATTGCTATGTGTAAGCTAGCTCCATCCACCCCCCTGCCAAAGCCCTCCCTCCCCCCACCTGTCTGGGCATGGAGTTGTGTACCCATTCTGAATGCATCTAGTGTATGTTGCCTGATCAAATGCGACATCAGCTATAAAAGTGTTTGTGCATTGTGTGACTAATGCGGAACCTGGGAACTGGTCCACTATTTATCTAAGTGGATGCAATAATTGTGTAAAAGCTGCATCCAGGCTACCTAGCACACCTGTTCCTGTTGTTAATCTACAAGGTAAATTCAATCTGGGACAAGCAAACTTCCCCATATACCAGAAGCAGATGCTTTAAGATGCTCAGCTATATGTATGGGTTGAGAGACTGTGCACTTAAGCTAGAAAAAGGGTGGTAGTTTTAAATCTGGTAACATGTCTGTGCAGTTACATTTTTCTGATTAATTAACTTTTGCTTTGTGGCTGTACAAACTATTATATAAGTATATGATTTCTCTGTGTAGAATTTTGAATGGTAATTGTAATGCATATTGCCTCAATTGACTTGACTCTGCAGTTCTGTATGTTGAGTGACTGTGTACTAATCCACAGGTTTGGCATGTGATTCATGTTGATGTTAGGATGGTTTCTGCCTCTAAATATGTCCTTCATCTTAGCCAAAACTTAAGGTATACAAGAATGTCAAGTCATTATCTCGGTAAAATTACATATTAAGTCCTAGGTTTCCTAATAATTGGCTGACGCAAAGGTCAGGGGAAAGCTAGGTCGTACCACTTTCATAAGGTTATGTCTCGTAAGCTTTACATAAATATATCTAAAAAGAAAGATGATGAGACTTACCAAACAAAAGCGCTGGCAGGTCGATAGACACACAAACAAACACAAACATACACACAAAATTCTAGCTTTCGCAACCAATGGTTGCCTCGTCAGGAAAGAGGGAAGGAGAGGGAAAGACAAAAGGATTTGGGTTTTAAGGGAGAGGGTAAGGAGTCATTCCAATCCCGGGAGCGGAAAGACTTACCTTAGGGGGAAAAAAGGACAGGTATACACTCGCACACACACACATATCCATCCGCATATACACAGACACAAGCAGACATTTGTAAAGACAAAGAGTTTGGGCAGAGATGTCAGTCGGGGCGGAAGTACAGAGGCAAAGATGATGTTGAAAGACAGGTGAGGTATGAGCGGCGGCAAATTGAAATTAGAAATTAGCGGAGATTGAGGCCTGGCGGATAGCGAGAAGAGAGGATATGCTGAAGGGAAAGTTCCCATCTCCGGAGTTCTGACAGGTTGGTGTTAGTGGGAAGTATCCAGATAACCCGGACGGTGTAACACTGTGCCAAGATGTGCTGGCCGTGCACCAAGGCATGTTTAGCCACAGGGTGATCCTCATTACCAACAAACACTGTCTGCCTGTGTCCATTCGTGCGAATGGACAGTTTGTTGCTGGTCATTCCCACATAGAACGCTACACAGTGTAGGCAGGTCAGTTGGTAAATCACGTGGGTGCTTTCACACGTGGCTCTGCCTTTGATCGTGTACACCTTCCGGGTTACAGGACTGGAATAGGTGGTGGTGGGAGGGTGCATGGGACAGGTTTTACACCGGGGGCGGTTACAGGGGTAGGAGCCAGAGGGTAGGGAAGGTGGTTTGGGGATTTCACAGGGATGAACTAAGAGGTTACGAAGGTTAGGTGGACGGCGGAAAGACACTCTTGGTGGAGTGGGGAGGATTTCATGAAGGATGGATCTCATTTCAGGGCAGGATTTGAGGAAGTCGTATCCCTGCTGGAGAGACACATTCAGAATCTGATCCAGTCCCGGAAAGTATCCTGTCACAAGTGGGGCACTTTTGGGGTTCTTCTGTGGAAGGTTCCGGGTTTGAGGAGATGAGGAAGTGGCTCTGGTTATTTGCTTCTGTACCAGGTCGGGAGGGTAGTTACGGGATGCAAAAGCTGTTTTCAGCAACCTGATTTACCAACTGACCTGCCTACACTGTGAAGCGTTCTATGTGGGAATGACCAGCAACAAACTGTCCATTCGCATGAATGGACACAGGCAGACAGTGTTTGTTGGTAATGAGGATCACCCTGTGGCTAAACATGCCTTGGTGCACGGCCAGCACATCTTGGCACAGTGTTACACCGTCCGGGTTATCTGGATACTTCCCACTAACACCAACCTGTCAGAACTCCGGAGATGGGAACTTTCCCTTCAGCATATCCTCTCTTCTCGCTATCCGCCAGGCCTCAATCTCCGCTAATTTCTAATTTCAATTTGCCGCCGCTCATACCTCACCTGTCTTTCAACATCATCTTTGCCTCTGTACTTCCGCCCCGACTGACATCTCTGCCCAAACTCTTTGTCTTTACAAATGTCTGCTTGTGTCTGTGTATATGCGGATGGATATGTGTGTGTGTGCGAGTGTATACCTGTCCTTTTTTCCCCCTAAGGTAAGTCTTTCCGCTCCCGGGATTGGAATGACTCCTTACCCTCTCCCTTAAAACCCAAATCCTTTTGTCTTTCCCTCTCCTTCCCTCTTTCCTGACGAGGCAACCATTGGTTGCGAAAGCTAGAATTTTGTGTGTATGTTTGTGTTTGTTTGTGTGTCTATCGACCTGCCAGCGCTTTTGTTTGGTAAGTCTCATCATCTTTCTGTTTAGATATATTTTTCCCACGTGGAATGTTTCCCTCTATTATATTCAAGCTTTACATAAAGTTAGTTATAGAATTATAAACAAAATTTTCTATTATGTTCTGCTAAATGAGCTTAAAATCAAAATGTTTTCAAATACATGTCAATGGAATTACTTTAGCAGCCGCTATTATGAAATAAGATGGAGAGATAGGAAGTAGAGATAGTAAAAACCTTCATGTGTATAAAACATTCTAGCAACTTACAAGGTACTCAGAAATTCCCATTCCATACTTCTAGGACTTGTAGAGGGAAGTGAGTATGTAATATTCTGAATAGGAACCCATATCGGAAACATCATCTAATGACGATACAGAGCATCGTAGTTATAGGTGCTGGTGCTTGTAAATGTATAATACAGAGTTATTCCTGATGTTGCTACAAACTTTCTAGGATGCTGGAGATGGATAAATTTATCGAATTGAGGTAAGGATCCCTGGTTTGGAAATGAACGAGATGAAAGTTATAAGCAAAGTTGTTCTGATACCGCTGGCGGAAGAATACATGTACCGCTACTGTTGTTGCCAAGAATGTAGGGTATGCATCTTTCAGAGGTGGTGGTATGGACCAAAACAAGAAACAATGTCAAGTAAACATGGGGTCTAAAATGTGTACCTTAAGAGCTATGAGCACTTGTTCAGTAGAGGAGACGTGTTTCACAGTAGTGTAGACAAACAAGTGCTCATAGCTCCTCAGGTATGCATTTTAGAGCCCATGTTTATTGGACATTTCTTCTTCATTTTGGTCCATACTGCTACCTCTGAAAGTTGCATACTCTACATTCTTAGCAACAACAGTAGTGGTACATGTATTCTGTATCAGATGTATCAGAACGATTTTCACTTGTAACTTTCAACTCATTCATTTCAGAATCAGGGAGCTTTACCTCAGTTCGATACATTTATCCCTCTCCATCATCCTAGAAAGTTTTTAACATCATCACAGAATCACACTGTATATACATTCATTTACAGGCACCAGCACCCATAACTTCAACACTCTGTACCATCGTTGTATGGCATTTGTAGATATGGGTTCCTATTCAAAATATTATGGATTCATTCCCCTCTACGAGTCCTACAAGTTTGTAATGGGAATTTCTGAACACCGTGTATATATTTCTTTTTTATATCTTCAAGTTTTGTTCTCTGGAATTGTCAGACATGACACAGAGTAACTCGTAATGATCTGCTGCAATTTTAATAATGCCTTTCACTTTAGGGACTACAGGAGGAGCAAGCACAACAACATTTATAGCACAAAGTACTGCGCCAAAACTTCGTACCAAATCCGTACAGCTTCCTGCAAGAATACGAACGAGGCCTGCTGGTTCAATAATAATACCAATGACTCCAAATCAAGTGTCACCAACAACAAACACAAATCAGGCTTCAAATAATATGCAGACTACCCAGTTGAAGCCATCAACTCAGACAGGAAAGCCCTTTGTTGCCATCAAACCAGATAACAGTAAGTATGCCCAAGTTACATGTTCAAGTGTTTTCACTTTTGTATATAGTTGAATAGTCCTTATGGTCAAATATAATACAGTTCTGATACACCAGTATGATCTTGTTCCTGATAGTATGAATTAATTTTGTCATCTTAATCATTTATGGAAGAGAGGAGAAATCAGAATTAAATTACAGTATAGGGGAAAATGATAGAAAGAAAAAAAAATGGGAGTCATTTCTGTGAACAAATGATGGATCACATATCTAAAGTCTACACAATGTATGACAGGTGTATGTGGGTGAATTACTTCATGCAGTTGTCCTGTGCTGTTTCAAAAATATTTAATTTGAAACAGATACTACAAAAAGAAAACATATTTATATTATTTTCACATATTATTTCCCATCAGCTTTAAAAAATAACAACCTATCACACAGATGTGTTGTATTTTACCTATATGACTTTCCAGAACATATCAAAAGAATGGAAAAGCTCTTGATCGTTTGTAACAAGTTTGACTATGTTGCAAGTCTGGTGCACTAATTCTGAAGAATATTTTTTTCTACTTAAGTACCAGCCAGAAAGCATAATTTTACAGAATTTTGTTTCATGTTAAGACCATTACTAGACCTACATTTTTAAGAAGTCTCACCACTTTGGAATATTGCAGTAAATTAACTGTTGCCCACTCAAAGCTGAAAATATCCGTACTTTCATAAACTAGAATTAGTTTACCCAAAAATATTGAAGGAGAATGTAGAAAGGCAATCAGGTACAACAAAATATAAAGTCAAATGGTAAGGTCTGTTGAGGCCTTGTTGCAGCCAGCATGCTCAACTGCAAGAGAACTGTGAAGCTTTTAGTGGCCCACAGCTTTGTACACCAAAAAGCAGCAAATAGGCTACTTTATATTTCCACGAGGTTTGTGATTGTGGATAAGTACATCATACTGTCACTGCAACAAAAAAAGTACAGTAGAGAGCTTTGTAACGTAAAGTAGATTTTAGCACACCATCTAAGTTCCTGATCATTTCATAATAGAGTCACATAATTTTCTGCATCACTAGAAATTCCAAATATTATATGCATATTCAGGGGTTGGACAAAAATATGGAAACATTGTGAGAAATGCATGGTGTAACATAAATGCAGTTGCTAGCCCAGCCTACAGGTTGTACTGCTGTATTTAACTACAAAAAACACCTGTGCAGTGCCCTCAATATGTGGCAAGTGTCAGTCATGATCAAAACAGTGTTCTGTGTAGTTGTGAATGTGTTATGTTGGAGCTAAGTGAAGTTGAACATGAGCAAATTGCTGGTGCTCAAATGTGGGTGCTTCTATAACCAAGATAGCTGAAGTGTTTGATGTTTCAAGAAGCACTGCATCAAAGATTTATACTGCATTAAGGGAAAGTGGAACAGAATTATTCGCTAAGTCACAACATGGATGAAAGTGTGTGTTGAGTGATCATGACAGACAGTCATTGAAGGAGATTGTAATGAAAATAAAAGGATGGCAGCTGCAAAAGTCAATGCAGGACTGAATGTCACACTTGTGAACCCTGTCAGCATCAAAATTAGATGAAGGAGGCTTCATAAACAGGGAATTGCAGTGCAAGCTGGAATTCCAAAATGAGTCATCAGTGATGCAAATACCCACAGTGGTAAATGTGGTTTAAATCCATAAAACCTGGACCATGGAGCAATGGAAGCAAGTCATGTGATTGAATGGGTCTTGTTTTGCACCATTTCCAGCTGCTGGCTGAGTTTACATCCAAGAGTGAAACATGGTGGAGGTTCGCTGATAATTTGAGCAGCCATATCATCATATGCCATGAGCCCCTTGGTTACTCTGCAAGGCTACATAACTGCCAAGGATTGTGTGACCATTTTCATTGATCACAATGTTCATTCCCCTGATGGTGATACTATATTATTCCAAGATTATGGGCCCCCTGTTCACACAGCTCGCATCGTCCAGGACTGGTTTGGTGAGTACAAGTATGAGTTGTCATATCTCCCCTGGCCACCACAGTCACCAAACCTTTGTGGTGTCCTTTAGAGAGTTGAGTGTATTTCCAGAACGAGAATTTCACTCTGCAGCATTGCGTTGCTATGAAACTTCCTGGCAGATTAAAACTGGTCCCGAGTTTGAGTCTCGGTCCGGCACACAGTTTTAATCTGCCAGGAAGTTTCAGATAAGTGTATGTTCACTATCAACCTTCATCATCATTACCTCGGCTAGCCATTATTCTGCAGGAAGAATGTTATAAGATTCCATTGAAAACCATACAGTACCTGTATTTATCCATGTTGAGGTGACTAGAATGTTTTGAATGCCAGTTGTTTTTGTACACCGTATTAGGTGTGGTAATGTATTATGTTTACTTTTTTGTCCACCCCATGTACATCACTGAATATTAAACAGAGTAGTGCTGAGCATCTGAACGGCACAACGGTAGTGGACAATAGGTGACAATGTCCTTCTTCAGTGCTAACACACACACAAGTGTATACATTTTTCATCTGGGAGATAGCGATTGTTGATGCGACCTTGCTTTACTAAAATATCTCGGGTACACATGGCCCAGCAGGCATCTTCATGTTGATCTTTACCTTAGTGAAACCCACAGCCAAACCTCAATCCATGCAAAACTAATATGCAACAATACCTGTACTTTGACAGCTGCCATCCCTTCCCCATTAAATGCTTCTGTCTGTACAGCCTAGACATCTGCAGCAAATGTTTATACTCCACTATTAAATCCCTCAGCACCTACACTAAGAACTTCTCACTGGCTTTCCTCTCCCATAATTATTCAACAGATATTATTCGTAAACAAGTCTCCCAAGTTGTATCTACCTCTCACCCTCCTACTGATACAGTTCCCACCTCCAGAAAACACCGAAGAACACATGTCATCACCGAGAACTGCCAGGCCTTGACTCCCTCAGTAGTTTACTCTGCCAAGGCTATAACTTTCTCAAATCAAGCCCTTACATAAGATACTTTCTACCTCATATCCCCTGTACAGGACCCATTGTCATCTTCTATTACCCTCTCAACTTCTGTAACATCATAGTCAAACTTATGCCTTTCCAAAATTATGATTCCCCCCCTCCCACCTGGTTCCTATTTGTGTTACTGTGCCTGCTTTAAAACCTGTCCCATACACTACAACCGACTCTTGCCCCACTACTGGCAATTCTTGAAAAATTAAAGGCAGAGCATTTTGTGGAACAGTGCATGTTGTTTATCAGTTAACTTTTGTTCACAATACACTAATTTATATAGGGTGAGTTAGGAGGAAAGACACATGTTTTGAGGTGTCATAGTATTAGTGATTCTGAACAAAAAGCTTCATATGGACGTATGTTCTTTTCTGAATGGTGTCCTGAATCCTTGTTATTTATTTTCTTTGCTATCCAAATGTTGTCATTGTTTACAATTGACCACAGTAGTGTAGAGGAAATTGAGGCAAACAATTTGATACAGGACATTCATGATGTATCAGATCGAGAAACTACCTCAAATTGTCATACAAAAACTATCTAAGCTACAGTGCACGCACACAATACGATATTTTCTGTATTCTCTCACTCTCTTCACACAAGCTATTAGTCCTAGAGAAAAAAATGAATAGGACCTTTTTTGTAAGAAATGTAATGTGGTTTAATTTTGTACTGCAGCACGTTTTCTCTGGAGAGTGCTGTTGTCAACTTATTCAAGAAAACCATGCAAAAGTTATATTAAATGTGTTCTCTCTCAGAAACCATTTGGAATAGGGTGTACGTTCATACCAATTTTTTTGTTCAGAACCACTAATAATATCACCCCTCAAAGTACGTACCTTTCCTCCTGACTCACCCTGTATAGGTATGACCATTAGTCAAATGGCTAAGTGTAAGACTGAGCACAGAACTATCCAATGTGTGGACAGAGTTTTTGCCCACACCACAGGGGCTGTTTGAATTCTCCCTGAATTTGTCCTGTGGCCATCACCTTTCTTTGGATGTTTTTGTATTATGCATGACCATCTACTGTCCCGTCTCCACCAGAACTTCTTTTCACATTTAATTATTTCTGATTAGACATCATTACTTTTGAAACTTTGCAGTGTTCCCTCATTCAAGGAAGAATACACTGAGAAAAGAAAAATTATTTCTTTATAATCTTTACAAGAAACCATCATAATATAGTTGTTGATTTTGTTTGTTACTCAAATAACCAGCGATAGTACTCAACTAAACTCTGTGAATAACTGGTTTCTGCACTATCAGTTATTTGATATTAAGGGCTCCGGAAAGACCTATTTTTCCAATGTTAAAATAGCATTTACAAATTACATGTTTTCTCAGAAGGTGTTTCAGCTAGGAAGTTGAAATTTTTATAGGTTATTTTTTGAGTATTGGCTGTAACATAACAAATGGATTTTTAAAATTTTGAATTCAGTTGTTAGAGATTAAATTTTGTATTATAATAAAAATTCAGTATTTTTTGGTGCCACTTTTGGTTTGTAAATTCAACACTATACAGATTTTTTGAAAAAGGCTGTGTTAAATTACACATAGGGAGCTGTGTAACATTCCTGAAAATTTGAAGCAAATTGAGTTGGTAGATCCTCAGAAAACACATAATTTGTATGAAAAAATTAAACCTTTGGAAATCGAGCAACAAACTTTGGATTACCGTTTAAGTGCATTCCAGGTGCACAGGATGGATTATCTTCATCTGCTGCAAATTCCCACTCCATCTTCCTCTTTGTCCACCTTCTGTTAATATGGCTTGCATTTCTAGGCTATTTACAGCCTTGGTCAGCAGCCCGAAGATGTTCCTTGTTTAAAGCAATCATCATTCATACTATGTTGAAATCTATCTTCATTTCCATGTTTCAAAATACTTTGCACCTTACAATGTTGCCATCATTGAAAGTAGAAAGTGCATCGTACACACCAAAGTGCAGTGTTTCTATTCCAACACACACAGTTCTTGGGGATTGTTGACCATACAACACTATTTACACTTTCATTGGGGTTTTGAGTTTTCCATGAACACACTTGTTCAACAATTAAGGTACTGCTAAGTCTCTGAAAATAGGTTTTATCGCCTCCATTACTGCATCAGACAGACTATGTTTATGAGTGTACACTTCACCAGTTAGCAATCCTTCATTGTACTTACAGCAACTGTTTTTTTTTTCCTTTGGGATACAAGTAACAATGGGGACTTTCATCAGTTGAAAAAGCGTGAAAAAAAAAAAAAAAACCCTCAAACAGCCTTCTACATTGCATAAACACTGTGTGTGTTTTGCCTTATAGACATTCCATAATATTTCTGTGTTTTGTCAATTACACTGTCAGTTAACCTTCCATTCCCATCCAACCTTTACCATCACTAAGTTTTTGTTTTTTGTACGAAGCTTTCAGTCGCTGAAGTCTTGACCCAATTTGTTTCTGTACTTGTCCAGTATACTCAAATTTCTGCATCGCAACATCACCACCATAAGACCTCAGCTCTTGAATATGTTTGAAACTTTTAGAATCACTGTCCCTAAGGTAATTCAAATATCACACTTTATTACACACAACAGAATGCTGAAATACTGTACCAAAAAGAATTGTCCAATTTGGCAAGTCTATATTTCTGAAACTAATAAACATATACAATGAATATTATTTTCTCGATAAACGGGGAACTCAAAAAGATTTTTTCATACTTTTTCATAGGTGTTCAATATGCCTCCCTTGAGATGCACAGCAAATGTCCATGTGGTATTCAGATTGTTTCCACACAGCAGCGAGCATTTCTCGAGTTACAGCTTCCACAACTGCTGTTAATTCGATGTCTCAGTTCATTCATTGTTGTTGGTAATGGAGGCTTATAAACAGTCTTTTATAAACCCCCACAAGAAATAATCACATACAATCCGGTCCACTGACCTTGGAGATCAGTAATTAAGGCTGAATCATTTGGTCCAGTGTGACTGAACCATCATTCAGTAATCCTACGATTTAAAAGTTACCACTCTCCCAGACGGTGCCCCGTCCTGTTGGTAAATGAAGTCGCTTGAATCAGTCTCCAAACATGGGAAAAGAAAGTTCTCAAGCATATCTGTTGGATTTTGCCCACAGGTCGCTTATAGGGTGCCTAAAGGATGCTGCATTCTTAGAGTGCATATACAACAGTTCAGGCAAATAACATTACTAGGTTTATTTCTATAAATCAGTTTGACAATACGTAACTTTGTAATTAGAAAAAGTGTCACTAACGAGGGGCAACATGCAACAGTAAATGATATTCACTATAGACAAAGTCCAAGTAAGCACTTGATACGGATCACTACAATCTGTTCAGCAAGTGCCAGTCTACAACCATCAACTAATGTCCATTGCTGAGCTGATCTGAGCGACTGAGGCTGGCAGGGGCGGTGCTTATATTCACTTCTTGCAGGGGTGCTCCTGGCGCAGCTCGGTCCTTGCCAGCAGGCTATTGTCGGACATTTCCTCACCATCTTCTCTGGTCTTGCGTTCGTCCTCTTCATTCCAACGCATGTGGTTATGCCAGAACATTCCTCCTGCATACCCCCCCCCCCCCCCCCCCCAAAAAAAAAAAAAAAAAAAAAAAAAAAAAAAAAAAAAAAAAAAAAAACACACACACACAGACCATCATCGTGTATGGAGTGTGACCACGACGGGGGATGCAGGAGTGTGAGCACACCGTCTGGCCAGAAGCTGTGGATGCAGAGTACGTCAAGCTTCTGACCGAACCCCGCCATCTGGCCTGTGCTTTGGTGGAAATGCCCCCGGGAAATGACCAGAAGGATACGAGTCCACTTCCTGTTGCCATGAACCAGATGAAGAAGGTGGCGACTGCTGCAATATGGGTGGGTCCAGCTCCATCGGTAGAACGAGAGGAGGTGGAGGAGGCGAAGGTTCCATCTCCATGGGGTCATCCTGCGGTGTCGTGATGACACCCTCTGGTGGCTAGTGTGGCCGCGCTGTCCTCTGGACGCCTGAATCTGCGGGAAGAGAGGCTGAAAGATCATCGTGTACATGACAGAGACGAAGCTGATTTTGATGGCAGCTCTGCAAACCATTGGGACCTGTAAGAAGATACGTGCAAGCGCCAAGTCGACGGACGATTTTGCCTCGTGCCCACCATCTGCTGCTGCTAAAAACCCTGTAAAAGACAATAACATGCAGCATGAAGCGATACTTGTGGCCTTCCTTTGGCACCAGATGCTGAGGCAGGTGGAGCAATGTGCGATGGCGGTGACTGTGAAACAATTCCGCCGGCGATGGTCCATCTCGTAAGTGTGAACAATTTGAGGTGAGAAACAGTTGCAATGCTCGATCCCTGGTGTTTGCGGAGCGAAGTTTGGCCATCAGCTGCTGGAAGGTTTTGACAAAATGTTCCACTTCGCCTTTCAACTGTGGATGGAACGGTGCACTGGTTAGATGCTGTATGCCATGGCATTCACAGAATGTTTCAAATTCATTTGACATTAACTGAGGTCTGTTGTTTGATACTAGTACTTCAGGTAAACCTTCAAGGCAAAAAATCGATGACAACATCTGAATTGTGCTACGTGACATTTTCGAGTTCATAGGCACAGCAAAAGGAAACTTGCTATATGATTCAACCACAATCAACCAATGAGTGTTCCAAAAAGGTCCCGCAAATTTTATGTGCACACGTTGCCATGGCGATTGCAACTTAGGCAGACTGATTTGCCACACATGCATGACACTGTGAAGTCATCTGTTCTATATGGGCATCCATACCCTGCCAAGTACAGTGTTGAAGTGCTAACTGTTTCATGTGAACAATCTCCCAGTGTCCTTGGTGAAGTAACTGCATCACTTCTTTTAGCAAAGCTATAAGGATCAGTACACATAACTGTTCACTATCATTTTGAACAAGAATTACACCTTTCTGTGCAGTGAGGCTATGCGGATGTGCAAAGTATCGGCACACTACAGAGTTCTTTGTGCTATTCAATAAGTGGGGCCAAGATGTGCAAATATAATTGAGCAAAATGTTCAAATATGAATCAACTTCCATGGCCTGTGCAATTTTCTTATAGTTCAGCAGAAAAGACTGAAGCAAAATAGAAGCCTGAGCATCGATATGGCAACAAGATTCAGCAGGAACGTCAAAGTCTGCATCAGGGCCAATTGTAAGACGTGGAAATACGTCCGCATTACCATGTTTAGCTTTCAGACAATACACAATCATGTACTGGTATTGAGACAACAACAAAGCCCATCTTTGCAATTTCTGAGCAGTTCATACAGGAACCGGTTTCAGCGGATGAAACAAGGACTGCAAAGGCTTGTGATCTGTTACTAAGTAGAATTTTCTGCCATACAAGTAGTGGTGGAATTTGGTGACACCACACACAATAGCCAAAACCTCTTTTTCAATTTGTGAATAGTTACACTTAGCTTTGGACAGCACTTTCTATGTGAAAGCAATAGGTCTATCTTTTTCACCTATTCTGTGCAAAAGCATGGCACAGAAACCGTAAGAGGAAGCATCAACTTGCACTGCAACTGGCTTGTCAGAATCAAAGTGAATTAAGTATCGATCACTGAGCAATGCATCTTTAAGTTTTTGAAAAGGTACTTGGCACTCATCTGTCCTAAAAAAAAAGGGGACGTTCTTGTGACACAATGTAGCCATGATTTGTGTAGCATTCTTTATGAACTGAATATAATAGCTTATTTTCCCTAAAACTGACTGCAATTCTGTGATATTACGAGGAAATGGCAAGTCTCGTATGACTAACAAAGCAACTGGAGAGGATTTACACCTTGACTATTTATGGCATTGCCAACATACTGCAACTCAGGTTTAAACAAATTGTACTTGTCCAGTCTACACTTCAGTCCTGCATCAGATAACACATGAAACAAAGCATGTAAATTTGCAATATGTTCTTCAGGTGTACGACCTTCTAGTTCAATTTTTCCAAATATTGTGAACAGTTTGGCACTTGTGCTACCAGTTGTTCCAAATACCATTGGAAAATGTAGGGTGCGGAAGCACTGCCAAAAGGTAAATGCAAATATTTAAGCAGGCCCAAAAGAATGTTTACTAACACACTTTTTGAGATTCGTCACTGAGCGGTACCTGAAACTACGCATTGCACAAATCAATTTTTGAAAAAGAGTGTCCATTGCCTAATCTGTCCATGAGATCCTCTGGGCGTGGCAATGGATAAGTATCAATGACAGTTTGTGGGTTGACTGTAGACTTAAAGTCAACACAGATGCGAATGTGACCTGAAGGTTTGGGGAGCAAAACCAGTGGACTTGCCCATTGACTAGCTGATATGAGCAGAGGAACTCTGTTATCTTGCAATTTTTAAGTTCGCCTGTGACTTTGTCCCGTAATGCAAAGGGAGCAGTTGTGGCCCCACAAAATTTTGGCTGAGCATTGTCTTTCAGCATCATATGTGCAACAAAATTGTTAGCTGTGCCTAAACCTTCAGAAAAGAGTTGAAGGCAGACACTGACAACACATTGTCCTGAATATGAAAGCCAAACAAGTCAAAAGAATCGAGACCAAATATGTTCTCACACTCGTGTGGTTGTAGCACTGTAAATGTAACTGTTTGCGTATGCGAGCAATAGCACATAGCAGGCAAAGTACATTTTCCAAGAACAGTAATGTTTGTCCATTATAAGCCATCAGCTGCGTACTAATTTTAGACTGGCATGGGGGGCCTAACAGTTCATATGTGTGACGATTTAGCAATGTGACAGAGACATCCGTGCCCAACTGAAATTTCACTTGTTTCCCACAATTAAGTAAATGAATAGAAAGTTTGTTTGACTGGCATATCACTGATGAAATTGTATTCTTGCTTGTTGCAGATTTTGCATATACTGCATTAATTAGATGGGCCTTGTGACTAGATTTTTGTGAGTGAACTGAATTCTGATGTTTGTTCCATTGCAAACATACGGATTGCACATGTCCTTTCCCACCACAAGCGTGACACTGAGCCTGTCAGGAGGGGCTGTCTTGGTGTTTGTGTTGTGAATAACACCTAGGGTAAGACTTAATTCTGTTCACCTGTATAGCCGCCTGTTTAGCGAACTGCCTACGCGGCATAGTGAGGTGTTGTTTACTCGGCTTGGCTAGCACAAGCTGGCTGATCAAATGTATGGGCTGATAAGGCACCAGAATCGTACTGATCTCGCATTTGCACTACCTGCTGAAATGATGGATGAGACTGTTTCAAAATTTTTTCTTTGAGTTTGACGTCAGGCACATTGTACACGATTGCATTACGCAACATAACATCAGAATATAAAGCACCGCAAGCACATTTGAATTTGCATTTGCTTGTCATACCCTGCAAATCTGTTGACCATTCGCAATAAGATTGTTCTGACCGTTTTTTGCAATGATACCTAGCTGCTACCACATTCACTTGTTGGTCATAATAGTTTCTTGGAGACTGTACTACTTGGTCATATGACAGTTCACTCGGAGTGATGTTAGGAAATAGTTTTTTAATGAGGTGGAACACTGTGCTTCCTACCGTGGATAATAGATAGGGAAGTTTCACAGTACCTGGGATGTTGTGAGTGATGAGATGCAATTCAAACTGGGCTAACCACTATTGTCTGACATTTCCTCACTGCCTCCTCTGGTCTTACATTCGTCCTCTTCATTCCGACACTTGTGGTTATGCCTGAACAATATCAAGACACGTGCTTTCTGTAACAGTGTTCTCAGGCAAAGAAAAATGGACCATACACCTGTTCCCGTGAAACTGCATGAAACGTATTAAATTTTGGAGAATCCCTCTCAAGTTGTACAACTTTGTGTGGTTGTTCCAGACCCCATATTCTCACTTTATGATGGTTCACCTTTCCATTTAAATGGAATGTTGCCTCACCACTAACACTTTGTGTGGAAGAAAACTGTCGTACTCCATCTTGCCAAGAACAAAATTACAGAACTCCACATGTTGTTGTTTGCTACCTTCATGAAGAGCTTGCAAGAGCTGAATTTTGTATGGTTTCATGTGTAAAAATCGAAGCAACACTGACATCGGGGGCATGTTGAACTGTCGAGCTGCACAGCGAATGGATTTCTGCGGACTCCTTGTATCCTTGTAAACTATGGCAGATGTGTTCAACATCAGTGTCAGACACTTTGGGGATGGCCCGGTGATTTGCCTTTACACAAACAATATGTTTCTCGGAATTGTTCGTGCCATTATCTAACGCTCTGTGCTGCAGGAGGAGCCACACCATACCTATTATGAAAGTCATGCTGAACAGTTATTACTGACTCACACTGTGGAAAATGTAGAACACAAAAGTCTTTCTGTTGTCCCAACACCATTTTTACTAGAACTGAATTGGATGCATACTGCTGCTACCTTGCAGGAACCATCTAAAACTTGAGAGCTTGCTATTTCCAACAGTATGTTGTTCACGTACATATCTCAGATAACATAATAGTTATGATTTTTTTAAAATTGGATGATTCTTTTTGATACACCCTGTATACTAGTAGCACCAGCCATTTCTCCACTACTCCCACTGTAGTTAGCTGTGCAATTATTTTCATGTGTACCTTTATTTTTTTGTGGACACCTACAGTATTTGGACATTACTGCTGCATTTAAAACATTCCCTGTGTATATACTGGTGGCAAATACTACACCATGAAGAGATGTATGTCCCTGTTTATGCCAGGTACCATCAAATGCAGCAGTCAAGTCTCTATTACCACTGTTTTCTATTATTGCTTCTTCCACAGCCATCTTCATAGATTCTATATGGATGTCTTCTGCTTTAGACCCTATAAATGCTCTGTTTGTAAACCTGGTTGGGGATATGGAAGATTTGTCATGCCAAAGAAAACTGCACCTGCAATAGCACCCTTACCAAATGTAAGCAAGGCATAAACAAATGTGATGTTGTCTTCATAGATTTTGCTATCATTTTCTTCATTTGGAGTTACTGCAACACTGTTCCAAAAGGTGGTCATGTATGGACACTTATCACACTACAGTTTCATTTCATTGGCAGTCCTATGTGATTTTTCATAAAGAGTTCCAGACCGAATTCACTGCACCAAATACATCTTACACAATTTGCAAAAATTCTGTTAAGAACTGACATATCAAATATTTCATTCACATCTAATTCATCCATAAAACATTCATACTTTTCACTAACTGAACCCAGCTTCCTCTGCGAAGTACTTTCTTTCTCACTTTAATTGCAATGGGTTGGAGTATCAGCAAGGTTGTTTACGGTAATAACACCTATTTTCGGCTTTCCATCACTTTTTCCTTTTCTTAAAAGCCTTGAGAGGGTTTCTAGTCACTTTATGCTTACCAGTGATTATCCTTCAAGGAAACAGAGTCTTCAGTGAACAAAATCCACCATGAATATTTTCAGGATTACAAAAGAGTAAATAAACATGAAACACATGACAAGCGAGTGAGTGATATATATTAAACTATCACAGGTTAGCCACAACACTTGTTTTGTAACACTTTTTCTCTCACATCATTCAAATGTACGTGATGAGCATGTAGATTCATGAGTACATTTGACAGCAGTTTAACAGCGCCAAAGTGGGTCACACCCTTGCAGAACTTATTTTAAAAATAGTCGTACTCTTCTGAACTGAATAAATTATATATCAGTTGAAACGGGAAAGTCTGTAGATTTTTAAAATGCAAAAAAGTAAAAATTGGACATTTCATGAATTTGAACCTTTCTGGAGCAAAATGTCATTCATCCTCATTCAGTTAATTGCTCATTCCATCCGTCAAAACACCAATTACTATTTAGTAAGTACATCTTATTGAAATATTATTTTAACACGAGAGATATCATTTCTCACTGTTTGTACTTCTCACAATTCAAAATTTCATTCAGTTTATGTAGTATCAAAATTTTCACGAGAAGTCAATTTGAAAATAACTTTTACATGCACTCATAAAGTAAAGTGGATAACTCAGTGGTTATTAATTATCTTCACAATAACTTCACCAGGGTGTATTAACCACCAGAGATTACAGTATTATGCCATGTATTAAGAATTGTAACTCTTATAATAAAAAGAACTTGACTCGATAGTGGTCGGAAGGAGACTATTTACAATACAATATTAATAACATTCATTATGGTTAAGTTATTTTCATTGTATAATCATAATCACTGCAGGGCATGTGGTACACATTTCATCTTCTTGTTGCAGTGGAGGCCCATGTAGCAGATGAGTATTAAATCCGGCGATTTGTTGATTATATAGGGCTTAATATCAGTCAGAACTCATTGGAATGAACGTGCACCAGAGAATATTAAACCGCAGTGTAACTGTAATTTGCCACTGCGCCCACACTAGTGAACTTGACAGTGGGTGACCATGATACAGTGGGCAGGAGCATGAGGCGAGGTACTTGTGTGTGTGTGTGTGTGTGTGTGTGTGTGTGTGTGTGTGTGTGTGTGTGTGTTTTGCTTTTCCTAACTCTTCAGGAAGTAGGAATTGTACTTGACTCTGATAAGCCAGGAATTTCTTCTTCATCATTCATCACTAAATGCTTTGTTAACTAATTTAGACACGAGTTCACCAAGCAGCTGTTAAAACACTGTGGCTGGCGACAATTGATAACATGATGTCGTCATCATGAAGATTATCTCTTTCGCCAATGTGTATCGAGCAGAACTGGTAGCAAAGTGACAATGCTACAGGGACAGACAGGAGATTAATTCTTGTGATTTTACTGTTTTGATTATAAGAAATATAGTTTTAAAAACCTGAATTTCATAGTGTTTTGTGAAAAATTGTATCTCATTGTAAATTTTGTCATAAATTTCAATAATCAAAACTTGTGATTTTTATTGGTGAGCGTGGGGAAGGGGTTGTATGGTTGAAGAGGTGCATTCAGGCACCTAACATTTTAGAAATTGAGCAAAGGCATTTAATATGTATAGCAACACATTTTTTTCCTCTTGGCCTATTTCCGTTGAAAAAATGCGAAATTTGCTGTGGGACATCATGGAATATTATTGCTTCAGCCCCTGTAGTTTTATGAAATTCCAGTAGGTAGCAGCACTACACATAGTCTTCGAAATGGCATCTGTTATAGAGGTGTGTTCCAAGCAGAAAGCTATCATTGAGTTTCTTTTGGCAGAAAACTAGAGCATCACTGATATTCAGAGGCACTTGCAGTATGTCTAAGAAGACCTGACAGTGAACAAAAGCATGGTGAGTTATTGGGTGAGGTTTCTGCCATCATCACAACAAAGTCCCGCAAACCTGTCTGATCTCCCACATGCTGGCCACCGCACACAGTTGCGACTCCTGCATTGTTAAAACATACGGGCACTCTTATTCAAAGTGATTAAACAGGTCACAATCAAACAGCTTGCCACACCACTGGATGTCTCTGTTGGTAGTGCTGACACACTTATCCAGCAATAGGCTTACTAAAAGCCCCCACCCCCTGGGTTTCTCACTGCCTAACAGACCAGAAAGAGCAACAAAGAACCATCTCTGTGGAATTTCTTGCAGTTTATGAGGCTGATCATGACAATTTTTGTTGAACATCATCAAAGACAATAGAACGTGGATTCAGTTCTTTGAGCCAGAAACACAAAGTTGGCACAATGCTTACCATCTGATCCCTCCATGTTTTTCTTTTTCTACCTTTGAACTTCTTATCCTGGAGTCTGAGTACCTCCTCTCTATCTAACCTTCCTATGCACCCCTCTCTGATCCCCAACACTGGCTCTATTAGTACCAAAAGATAGGTAGTTGTTCTGTTTGATTTTATCTGTGTCTACTAGTAGTAGTTTATATATTGCCTCCTGAAGAGATTATCAATTCAACTAGGAAGGGGGCAAAATTATGAGGAAATATGCTAAATTAGAAATTAGTAAATTGCAAGACAAAAAACTTTGCTAGGTTTGATTGAAGTTAAAAGAAAACTTTCAGACAGTAAGTTTGTAATCTTCTGATGATAAACCAACGAGAACTGAACCAGAATTAAAGCTTAAGGACACAAATATTGGTCTCCTCAAAGCCATGAAAATTAATGTATGATGTTTTCTGAGGAGCTAATAACCAGAAGGGTCCTAAGGATATGATTGAATAGTGTTTGTGCATTCATGGAGAAAGTGTGTTAATGAAGAGGATGTGAGTTGCGTCGTCCTGTTTTCTTCTTTTGTTTATAAATAGGGTTGGTAACCTTGGTAATAAATATTTTTTTTTGTGAAAACTGGACTCATTTTTCCTATGTTTGTAATATACTTTTTGTAAAACAGAGAAAATATCATGTACTGACCATGTATTGAAACAAAATCAACCAAATTGAGGCTCACAGTAAAACACAGTTTGAAAACGCTTTTTTCTGAAGCTCTTAAATCTCTTTAAATGTACAAACATTACAGGATATGAGCCATAAAAAGGAATCAAATGATGACAGCTAAGATTTAGACTCCAGACTATTAATGACAATACAGAGGTAAGATTTAGAAAGACAAAAATAAATAAACTGATTTACAGATGTTGTTTACATCTATCTGCTTATTTGACTTATCACTTCTACCACAAACATGTCTGAAATATGGAAGTGGGGCTGATTTTTACATTCAAAGTTCTGTTAAAAAAACTTCTTGTCTCTTTTTTCCTGCTAATCCTCTTTGCACACAATTTTGTTATGCTTCTCCAACATACTTTTTGTTTTTCCTTCATTCTCCTGCTTTAGTCCTAACCTAATTTTTGTTTCCAATATTATCTTCCACTTCATTCTGTGTTCTGATCCTTAACTTTCACTCGCTGTAAGTACTCTACAATTTGAGTCTCAGCTATACTAATCCAGTTATGTGACCTATTTGAGGCTGATGATAGATGTCTTCTTTCCCCACAGCATCTACAGAGCACTTCAGTGTCTTTTTCCCAACCATCCTCCTCTTGTGACAAGAAAACTACTAGCTCATAAAGACAAATATTCAGTAACTCCCTTGTGTTTCTAGGTGCTCTGCTTTATTTTTCATGTTTCAGCAGTCACTAAGTTGATTTATACCATTATGTAGTTAATAACTTTATTTCAAGACAAACCTATTTGAATTTTATAATGGCACTGTGTATGTAGAATACTTGCTTTTATATTGAAATGGTTACCTAAACATCAGTACCTTATAAAAGGATATATAAAATACACAAAAAGGTTTTTCGCACATGGTGATATTAAATTAAAAAGATTATTATTCTCTTTCATTTGGTCACCAGCGAAATAATATCACTCAAATGACTTTTTTTCATGTTTAAACTACACTGGTGTATAAAATTAAAGCAGCAAACCACTATTTTTCTGTCCTGTGTCTAATTCACGATATAATCATACGAACTGTCAACAGATGTCTGTACAATCATGTTCTGCACAGAAGTTGGCATTCTGGTCAACAATCAACCACACAATGATGACACCAGGACACCTATCAAGCTGGATAGTTATTTTTTGGATATCCACAATCGCTGTGTACACAGTCCCAGACAGTGCAGTACGGCACAGAGAAGGTGCCTACCAGACACACTGCTGGAGGGCTGTAGGAAGAATGCAAGCAGGACAGTCCCAAATTTATGTGGCCAGATGGCTTAATGTGAATTGTTCTGTTGTTTCTTGGATATGGCAACAGTTTATAGAGGCCGAAACTGTACCCCGAAGACCAGGACAGGACTGACGACATGTGACATCAGAAAGAGAGGACCATTATTTGGCTGTAAGTGCATGACAGTACCGCCCTAATACTGCACAGCAACTGGCATCTGGCCTCACAGCATTCACTGGATGTGTTGTATCGAGGCAAACGGTGTTCAGAAAGCTTTGGCAGAGTGACCTTTATTGTTGGAGAACTGCTGTATGTGTACCTCTGACGAGTCTCCACAGAAGGGAACATCTAGAGTGGGGTCATCAACCTGCCATCTGGATGATTGATCAGTGGGCCAAAGTTCTTTTCACAGATGAGTCCCAATTTGGTCTGGAGAGTGATTTTTGATGGATTCAGGTCTGGAGGGAATAGGGAACACGATTTCTGAACCCAAACATTGTGGATAAAGACCAATATAGAGGAGTATCCCTAATGGTGTAAGCAGAGATTATGTTGACCATTCGAACACCCATTCGTGAAATTACATGGGTGAATCAGAAAGGTTCAACTGCTGTCAGGAACCATGATGAGATCTTAAGACCTCATGTGCAGTTGTTGTGAGATACTGTAGGCCAGACTTCACATTGTTGGATAAGAATGCTCAACCTCATAGCAGTAGTTGATGTTTTCTTGGTAACAGAAGATACTGCATGTATTTTGAATCCCATAAAGCATGTCAGGGATGCAGTCAAGAGAAGGGCTACATCGTGTCAGCATCCACCAACCACTTTCCAAGACTTCTGATCAGCTCTGCAGGAAGAATGGGCATTACTCGCTCAACGTGAGATTGATGACAACATTCACAGCATGCCCCATTGTTGTCCGTCCTGTATTGCAGCCAGAAGTGGTCACACCTCACACCTCACACTGAGCACATTAAGTAGTCGGCGCAATGTGTATGCTAATACATTAAGTTGGAAAAAATGAAGCACATTTTATCTACCCTTATGCATGTTGCAGTTGTTTATGTTCTGTTTTGCATTGTTTCTACTTTACTATCACCTTTTTATACTGTCTTGTGGCAAAATAAAATCAACCTTGCAAAAATTGCCATTTGTTGCTTTAATTTTGGACACCAGTGTATTTTTGTGCATTTCATATTTAAATATTTGATTTCATATTCACAGCAGGTGTGAAGATGGTGCCTATGTCTAATATGAGCAACAGTACCAAAATTCTGCCTAAGCCAGCATTTTCATCGTCTGTTCAGTCACCAGTTTATGTAATGACTTCGGCTACTGGTGGATCACTTGTTACAAGGACATCATCTACAGGTGAATTTATATTACTACTATTTTGCTTTCTGCTGAAATATTACAAAACTACTTTTCTGTGCTTACAAATTATCATCCTAACAACAGTTTCACTCATACTCTCCCATCATGATCAGAATCAAGTCCAAATCCACAAACAGCATTGTCAATGACGTACAACACTTAGCAGTGAAAGCACATTTATTACAAAGGCCATCATACAGCCAGAACAGAATTGAGCTTCTGGATGGATAGTGCATCTCTTTGTACAAACACTGAATATTCTAGAATATTCAAATATAAGAAATTACAATAACCTTCCAGACCTGATAAATACTAAATGACAAAGGACTGTGTGTGATTGGGAGTGAAGTAGCAGCCCGCAGCATGCCTGCCAGCAACACAAGCCACTGTGCCACTCTGCATGCAGTACAGCTTGCAGTATGGTTCCCTCTCCTGGAGAAACAGCACTCTGCTTGTTGGAGCTGACTAAAACATCCTAATTCTAGAGCTTGTCAATAATCCCCTGTATGACTGTGCTCGCAGATCCTAATGTGCTTGTCTTGTTGTCACATCCTCCTCACTGCGATGATCATCGAAGGTAGACCCTTGCATCTAAGTTTGACAGTCATCAAGCGGGTCTTCTTACCTTAAACGAGAAGCCCTAATCGTCAATGTGCTCCTCAGAACCTTAGTAGGGCTTCATACGGAGGACATAGACATCGTCTCTGCACTTTTGTCTTCTTGATGAAGGGTCATAAGTCTCAACTTCGTATGTGACATCTGACAAGTGACAAAGGATATGATATGGCCCAAAATAGCACTTTAAAAACTTTTCCTATAGTCCCCCTTTTTTGTGCAGGCGTAAAAACCCCTAACTAACTCTCCCAGGCTGTATCTCACTGGCTGGAGCTTGATATTATATCACTCTCGATCTTTCTCCCAGGCATCCAGGGTCTATATAAGAGCCATTTGTTTTACTTCTTTGGTTCTAGTGATGAAAAGCGTCACATAATCAGTCTGAGTATCATCCAGTTGATACAGAAACAGTAAATCAGTTGTCATTTTAATCTCACAACAATGGAGCAGGAAAAACAATATGAAGCCTGTAGTTCTTTGCTTTACTGTGTTGTAAGCAATTTCATAATGAGTAGTATTGTATCTCAATCTCTGTGTTCAACATCAATGTACATCGAGAGCATATCTGCCAACATCTTAAAGCATTCTGTGCGACCATTCGCTTGTGGGTGGTAGATGTCACAGTATGAAATTACCTCTGATACTAAAACTTGAAAAATTATCCATAATTAGAATTCACCACACGAGATGCTCCATGCTTCAGAGTGTTGTCTTTCTTAGTATTTGACAATCCATCTTTTCCTTTATTTTGAAGAAATCATCTAATGATGATTTTTTTAAGAAAATAAAATGGATAATGGTATCATCAAAGTATTTTGCGGTGACATCCTTGTATAAAATCATCTTGGTCTTCAGACTCTGTCAGATCGGAGTTGAAACTCAAGCTTTCAACGATTATCACTATCTTTTTTATTGAGAGATGATTGTCTACATCCTTTATTGTGGCATTCAAACTTGTTATCAGTTGGGTGATGTTGCTGGGGATTCTAACTTCTGTTGGTGGTGTGACATTATTTGGGTCCTGGATTTGCATGGACAAATGCGAGAAATAGGTACTATGAAGGTATGCCACCCTTCCCAAAAGGCCACTACTGAGAGGCAAAAGGAGACTGCCCCTAGCATCACCTGGACCCTTAAGAGTTTTGAATTTTGCTTCTATTTCTTTGAAGATGCTCCATCATAAGTATTCATCTGCAGGCACCACTCACATTGTAACCTCCATCTCTGTTAAAATTGTGATGGCATATGCAAAGTTCTTTTACTTTATTACAGAATCCCAGTCAGTCAGTTTGTGGGAGAGGACCTTTGTTTTCTCAAAGCTGATCTTGCACCCCTGTGTAAGACTTTGTTCTGCTATTGCTGATTCCTCAAGATTTCTGTACATAATGTGTCATTTATGTTCAGTGCAGAACTTGGCTATGGTGCGAATATTCTGCCTTACATTGTGCACATTGTGGACAATGGACACTCAAATCCAGGCTGTCTTTCACTGGACACAACAATTCTGCAATTTTTCACATTGGTTGAAATAATAGTCTAATACCATATTTATGCAATATGTGCCAAATCTTGCTTGAACTCACTTCACAGAATGGAAGAAATGCTGTGGGTTGTTGTCTTCCATTGGGTGGATAGGTTTGTGGCTATGTTTAACAGGGAATGCAGCTCTAATTTTCTGTGGTTTGTATCCATTTTTCCTGAATACATTCTTAAGGTGTTTTATTTCAGATAAGCTGATGGTGACCTCAAATTGAGGTCCTCTGTATAATAAAGTGCTCAAGACAGAATGCTTTTGAACTGGATGATGGACACTGTGCTCTTTTAGATAAAGAGCTGTGTGGATCAGCTTTCTGTACATAGAATGATCCAAGCATCGATTCAATTTATGTTCAACCAACAAGTCCGAAACTAGCAACTTTCCTTCCATTTGTTATTCCATTGTAAACCTGAGGTTTATATGTGTGAAATTCTTGATTGATTTAGTGCATCCATTCCTTAAAGCCAGATTAGAACAACTTCACCAACATACCTATAAAAACAAGTTGTCATAGAGGAGCATAATGTAAATCACATTCTTCAAAATCTTCCACAAAGAATATTTTAAAGGACATCATATTCGCCACTGACTGTAGAAATTATTTATTCCACAATTGCATTTTTGGCTTTTGGGCCATTTTCAACTGTTACTGCAAAAGATTTTGCTTCAGCACATGAAAGACTAAAATCCTGTGACAGGTATGTAGGTTATCATCAAAAACAAGCCTTCTCTTTGCAGAAATACAGTAACATCAGGCGAGTGTAAAGCTCTGTACATTTTCTACAATGAAAATGCTATTTCTGACGATGACATGAGTACATATTGGAGAATTTTAGAATCTGATGCAAGCTGAAACAAAATCTTTTGCATTACCTCTTGGAAATGGCCCAAAGGCTGAAACTGCAATTGTGAAATAAATGATTTCTAAACTCAGTAGTAAATATTATGTCCTTTAAAAAATATACATGACTGTGAACACTGACCATAAAACAATTTTAAAACACCATGTTAATTTTAACACATTCATGTCAGTGCTGAGAATTGTGTTTCTCACTGTGGGGCAGTGCATGTATTCATGCTTTTGTTCATATGGCAGTGCTCCTTTTCCTTGCAGGGTGGCAGCAGTCATGTTCAAACACCCTATGCTACTATTTTACAATACTGACCTTTTATGTTGAAAGTGGTGTAATGCCATTCTTTCAAAGTGACAACAGATCACATAAAAAAGTTTTGCACTAAATTAATCATGAATTATATGATTTGTACAGAAAGCTCTGTCTGTCTGTCATCTGTTTTTGACAAGGGTCTTGTTGGCGAAAAGCTCATTTTGTGAGAGTCTTTTTGTCGTGCCTATCTGCAACTCTGAATCTCCGCTATATGGTGAGTAGCAACTATCCTTTTCACAATATTGTTACATTTCGTCATGGATTGTTCATTGCTGGGAAATGTAGCAAATAAGACAGTCTTCTACTGTATATCATAACTGCCGATTAGTTCAAAGGGCAGCCACCAGAGGCATTCTCAAATTGGCATTGAGATTTCTTTAATGACACTCCATGAAAGTGTACAGTGAGAACTTCTTTGCCTAAATGAAGACACATTTCACCTTGCATTAATTAATTTTGAAGACAAAAATTCTGAAGAAGACTCTTTTTTACACTATGAGAAGTTATCTATCTGTACCAACCACATCACTCACATCCAGATATCTTCTTGTGCTGTGCGGAGAAGAACTGCTTCGACGTTGTTCATCACACTGTGTGTGAAGTTTTTTAGATTGAACAGTGACTTGACTGCAGTTTACAAGACTCAGCGACTTGCTTCTCATCAATATATGTCTTTCAAATAAAGGTGATGTTTTGAGTTCTATGAGTGCTAATAAATTTACATGCTATAGTGGCTGATTACCTGCATAAACACACATAAGTTGTTCAGACAGTTATATGCAATAGCCACTATTACAATTGATGACTCCAATGTGATAAGCCTACAGTTATTAGAAGTATAAGTACAAATTGTCATAAGTGACCACAAACTACTAAAATGGAAGACTCCACATGTGCTGACGGTCCAGTTTTCTGTCTTCTCAGTCCATCACTGTGGTTTGTGCAGGTGGAAGCTTGTTTTTAATATGCAGGAATAACCACAGATTCTACCAAGTTGGCTCTAGTGGTCAGTCAGCTTGACCACCACAATTCGGCCAAAGTTGAAGACATCATAGCACCTCTTCCACAAGAATCACACTGTAAACTGAAGACAGTGTTGATTCACCAAGCGTCTGCAGCACAAGAGGAGTGCATATGTCCACTGTTAATGCAAGAAGATATTGGAGACAGGAAGCTGTCACAATACCTGAGGCACTTGCATGGTAAAGTCAAAGTGGTAACTGTACCAGACACATTACTTCATATGCTCTGGAGTAGCTGTCTTCTGACTCAGGTTAAAGCCACAGTAGCATCAAAGACAGAAATGCCGTTGGATACCATCCCAGATCTGGCTGACAGGATTCAGGATGTATAATCCCACCATTGATCAGTACTATAGTGATACCATGCAACAGTCGTCAGCAGTGACAGTGGCAGATTACAATCACCTGTCAGAGTGGCCGCACTGGCTAGTCAAATGAGTAAAATGCTGTCTCAACACAGTTACAGCAAGGCTAGAGGTCAAGATCATGCATTCATTGCAGTATGAACCCATCAGTTTGAAGTGGAGCAGAGCAGTCACCTACAATCTGTTGGTTTCACTGGAGATGGGGGGATCAGACACACAAGTGCACCTCACCTCGCACCTATCCAGACAGCAGCAGCAGTTGGACATAGGCGCATCCGATTGCAGGACAGTCTCTCAAGTCTCTCAGCATCACTGCATTAGTAACCGGAAGACTGGATATAAATTGCTATTGAACATGAACTTGGATTTTTTCCATTTACCCACATATTTTCCTATATGACTGCCACCAGAAACTTCATTCTGCTTTCTGCAACTCAGCAATAGCCACTTACAGTAGGCAACGGCTAGCTGGACTTGGATGGTTGCGTCATGCCTTCGTCTTGAATTTTACTGTTGTGGATGTTATGGAACCTTACTTCCTGGCATATTGTCATTTGCTAACTGGTGTAGCAAATGCACAGCTCATTGAAAGCTTCACCAGACATGTTGCTGTTGGGTTCTGACATAGTCTCAAGATTCATAGCACCAAGCCAGAGTATGCGTTAGAAAGCAGGTACTCCAAGTTGCTCAATCAGTTTTCAGGCATAACCCGATCACCTGGCATCTCGAGGGAAGTACATCACAACAATGTGCATTTTATCAAACTACCAATTTCATGCCATCCTAGACATCTAGTTCACAACTGCAAAGGGGAAGTTTAACTCAATATTAAAAGAACCTGTTATTCACCCTACTTGTAGTCCTCGGTCTTCAGCCCCCCATCTTGTACCAAAATGGGTGGCACATGATGTCCATGTAGTGATTCCAGTGTGGTGAATGCAAGAACAATTCTGGAGAGAGATCCAGTGACTCTGTTAAAGGATTGCAATTGTACTCTCAGTGGTGAAGCTGTGTTTGGATGTTGGATGATGCAAAGGCTTTTATGCAAATTCGTGTGACCAACAAAGACAATCCAAAGACTGCTATAATCAATCCATTTGGCTTATTTGAAAGTTTTTGTATGATATTTGGTTTGTATAGTGCCGTTCAATCATGGCACAGGTTCACTGACACTCTGCTTAGGGACTGTCATTCTACTTTGTATACCTGGTAATACCTTTATCTTTTCAGCCATAGCAGAATTGCATCAGGCCTTAAGGGACACCAGAAAAGGTGGAAGCCACAGCCGTTTGGAATTTATTGCACATTTCATCACTCATATCAGCCAGATTTCTGGTCTAGACAACTTGGTCACTGACTGCCTGTCCCTTGCTAACATTATAAAAAAATTTATTGAATTTCTTCAGCTCATTAAGGCGTATGAATTTGATGAGGAAATTCAGAAGCTGTTGCACAGGTTACCACCCAGCTTTCAATTACAGCTTGTTGAAATGCCTGATTCTAATGTGCAACTGTATTGTGACATTTCCAGTGGCAGGTCTTGCCTGTTACTGCCAACTGCTTTCCGCAGACATGTTGTCAACAGCTTCTACTGGCAGTGCCACCCTGGTGTCATGTCATCTACTTATGTGGTGCCAGGATCATTTGTCTGGCCTGGCTTACAGATGAATTCTCATGAGTGGGCTTGTGCAGCCTTCAGTGTCAGTGCAGTAAAATAGCCTGTCACATGCATGCATTCATTCCAGAGTTTCCAGACATGGCAGTGCATTTCATGCATGTGCACCATGATATTGCAGGTCCACTTCTCCTCCTAATGGTCAACGTTATCTATTGACTGTGTGATGTTCTGCTGGTTCTTTACTGTGGTATCGGGTGGCAAAGTAAAGTTTGATCGAGAGTTAAGACTTCCTTTTATTCAGTCTTCCTCATCTTACTATATCAACACATTCGCCGACCTCTTCCAATCAGAGTTCATTTCTCAAGATACTCCAGTTACTGCTGGAAGTTAAGAGTACAAATCCAGCATCCAATTCTCAAAATAAATAAGATGCTTTTGATAATAAATGTATTGTGCATTGTACTTTTGTGTACAGTTACTATTAATTATAAAGTTGTTTTAGCATTCAGAACACCACAAATACATTAGAAAAACATTTTCTGCTGTCGCATGACATCATAGGCATTGTCATGGCTGGTCTTCCTCTATAGCTTGCACCATATCTCCAAGGTAGGACCCTACAATGTGGAATAAACTGCCCGATCAGCAGTACCACAAATGTAGTATGATGTTAATTATCAGTCCCAGCTTGCAGATATGCTGCATCCATGCATTTCATGTTACATGACTATCAATAAAATGTACAACGAAACAGTAGATTATCTAATTCTTTATGAAAATATTAATAGTGATAGTCATCATTCGTCAGTTTGAAAAATGCTTGTGCAACACATCACTTCACCAAAATGATATGTTACACTACGGATCCTTCCTCTTTGGCAAATGATGTCATCATAACCAAACAGTAAATATTCAAAGTTCAAAACTAGTTGTAAACCTTTTCCTAAAAATATCAATAGTTCATATATATTTGATGCATTATAACTGCTGCTATTGTAATTCATTTGTAGTAAATATACTTATTCATGTTTATTACTTGGGGAATGCCCTAGAAAGAATTACAAACTAGTAATCATAGACGTGTATTTGCCTTACTGTCACTTTGATTAAATTTCCTAACATTTCTGCCTGGCAATCACTTTTTACTACGGATATGGGACCTTGTGTAACAACTATTTATGACCCATATGGATCATTAAACAGCTTTTTACAATATTTCATGGTTTTCTCTCATGCTTCACTCATTACAGGGACCTGCAGTCCAGTAGCCATGTGATCAAATTGTCCATATTTCTTCTAATTGAGTACATTTATTCCAGCACTCAGACTTGTCTAACCATGCTCACAAAACTTTTGGAAATCACTGGATGTGTGCTACACTTCTGATAAGCCTGTGAATCCAGCTTCAATTGAAGGAGTCCATAATGGAGACTGTTGAATATGATAAAGATGGAAGATAGTCAAGGTACTCCAGGAGGAGAAGAAAAGACTGATACAAACTCCCACCACCCTTACCCCCCACCCCCCGCCCCCCTCCCCCACCCCAATCGTGCCCCCCACCATTGCACTCCCTTTCTGACGGGTTCTTCACTTACGAGCTGGAGGATAAAATTGTTTTACATACCCTACAGAACAAACTCCTTGGTTTCATCCATATAGGCACCAAAAATTTAGTGGCTTAAGTCATATAGACCTCCCATAGAAAATTCCTATAAACCAAACTGTGTTACTTATCATCTCCAATACTATTAAAAGAAAAGAGAGAGAGATTCCTGTAGGAGGAGTGTACAAGACTCCACAAAACTCACAGATCCATATTGGGATATTGCCCTGTGTAGTTGTTACAGGTAAGACCACATTTCATTGTTATGAGGCCAGTTCCTTATCAAACACCATCAATATTCATTCATAAAGTGCCCCCAAACCAGCAGAGTTACATGTTTTGAACAATCAACAAGTATTTTTTGTTGGTCACCTCATAATCAAACATGGAGAATTATGTCATCTTTAAATTAGCGACCACAGCAGTTGAGTCCCATAGTGCTCAGAGCCATTTTTTTTAAATTAGCATATGAAACAGATTAAGAAAATCAGGTAAATTCATGTACTTCACTACACTGGAAGAACCTCGAAAGTAAAGATACCAACTTACATAGTAACTGTCAAGATACACTTCTCTCCACAGAAAGATTTTCTCTACACAGTCATTTAATTGTCCACAGCAATAGTGTCCATATTTATGTATCCTTCTTCTCTCAGATATAGGTCATTCTTTTCCTCTGGGTCCACCTATCATTCTGTCACACCATACGTACATACTGGTTAGAGTATGATATTATATTAATAGTATTTACAACTCTGCCTTCTCCTGATAAACATATATCTCAAGGTAACATACTCTTAGTACAGCCCATATTCATACCCAGGGGGATATTAGCTCATCATGCTTACACTTCATAGCTAATGGTATATCGTCCTTGATCCCTCATCAAAAGTGATGGAGCTAACATCCAGCACCAATTGAAAAAAGAAATAACTCGTCTAGGTTCTGCAGTCTAAAGTTACTTAATTTCTGTTGTTTACCACATATTCATGTAAAACTACGTTATTTGGAAGGGTGTGTTTCTTATGACACATATCTTTTGATCATATCCATATTAGAGAGAGACCTTTCTCTTCTCCACTCAAAGAGTATACTAAGAAAACAGACTTCAGATGTGGAGTTGCTATTATTTTATATGGACCTTCATAATGGTGTGAAAACTTCCTTGTTTCATACTTTGATTGTGTACTGTGATGAAAGAATTCCACTAAAATCATTTCATTGTGTTTGAAATAAGGGGCACTTGCTTTGAAATTATGTTCTTGGACTCGAAATTGTGCATGTGTATTTAAATTTCTTTCTAACTTTTCTTGTAATTTGCTAGGTGGTACCTCTTCTATTTCAGGCTAACAAAAAAAATTGAACAGCCGTTCTCCTATGAACTTTTTATTCAGTACTTCTTCTGGGGAAAGTCCAGTTGACAAGTGAGGTAATTCCTGAAGGATAGCTTGAAACTCTGGGATCATCTGTGCACAGGTCACATATTTCATAGAACAATAGATCCAGGTTAATCTTTGTATCTCTTTAATTATTCTTTCAGATAGCAATAAATAAATAATAATCAAGACTTCAGCCCCACAATTAAATACTCTCAACATCTATCATTACTACCAGCTAACGTCAAAAGTACTTCAGTTTTCAGTACCAGCAATGTAGGAAAAGATGGATTGCTACTTACTGTAAAGATGACACATTAAGTTGCATACAGGCATTTACACATAAGCTTTTGGCCACAACCTTTGTCAGAAAATGAAACACACACCATTCTTTCACACAAGAATGAATTGTATGTGTTTCTTTTTCCGATGAAGGCTATGGCCAAAACCTTATGTGTAGGTGACTTTTAATTGTGCCTGTCTGCAACTTAACATGTCATCTTTACAGTAAGCAGCAATCTATCTTTTCCGACTTTGTTAGCGTGTACTTCCATTTATAAAACCAATAATGATGTAACATAAGGTGCCCCACATGCTTGGAAGAATTCCTTCTGTATAATAAAATACCATTAAATATTAAATCCCAGTCTATTAATGCATTATCTCTAATGCTTGTGAGGGATAGACTTAACTTAAATCTTATATCTTGTCACTGAGCCAGCAGTTATATTAAACATCTACATTTGCTGCATTTTGTTAACATTACACAGTGAGACAACTTCATCTTTAATACAGTTCCTCTCGTCCAACAATAAACAAAGACCAGTAACTGTATAGATAATGCCACTGCCTCAGATAAGTAAATAAGAGTTAATAAAATTGAACAATTTTAACCAACATCATAAACTAAATAAAAATGCATTCAGTTAAGATACTAGTTTTGGAGGGGCACGCAGCATCAGATGTGCCATGCGATGTCATCAGCACCATAAAATGACTGAACTATCCTCAGGATTTGGGCAATAGACACATCTTAAATCTTGGCTTCCAATGCTTTCACTGGACAGTACACTTCTTCCTATTGAGAATCAAGCATCTACATAAAGTAGCATGCCTAAAATTATGCAGCATATACTATTAATAAACCTTATTGCTTCTACAGATAATGAGTTGTATGCTGGTTTTTGTGAAACTCTTTCATAGAATAATGCTACAGTCAAATACCTATTCCTGTTGAAATACTACTCACATCAACAACAAATACCACAATATACTTTGGTACATTCACTCATATCCAACCTCTGCTGACACAGACTGTGCTCGAGGCTTAACTCTTCATAAGTACCTTTCAGAGGTACATATAAATATTTGCTAAAATCTACTGTATAAGAATTTGTTACTTCAGAAACTTCTGTCATAAGGACACCAATTGCCACCCCCTGTTCCTTTCTCAACCTACATGTGGTATGGCATCCGTGCTTAGATTAAGTATCTCCTTCAAGATTCCATCCTTAGTCTCAGTTAATTCATCCAAAATTCTGTGGTTCGCTCTCTGTTCTGTTTGTTACCACATTACAGTGATGTGTATCTACAGATAATTCAGTCCTTTCTCATTCTTTGTAATCAAATAGGTCAGTGATACACTTCTCGAAACCAGGAAGTGTAGAGCCTGAAATAGTGGCTACATCTGAATTTTTACTTTGTTCCAACACACTTAACCTTACTTGTATGCATGAGATTTTAGTGCATATTGTGCTAAATTCCATATCAGTTAATTCTTTTAATTATTTCAAATCCTTGATCACATCTCTAAACTGCTCATTCACTTCATTTCAAACTAAATACCACTGTTTCAATATTTCCTAATTTATCTCCTCGGGTAAGTTGGAAAGTGTTGTCTATAACTGCAATACGCTGTTTTGTGTTTCTTGGCTTTTTCCTAGTTAAAATATTGATATGCTGTTCTAGTGTGACATTTGTTGTTTTTACTTTATTTTTTAATTCTTGTTTAGTATGTGCTAGTATCATGTTTGTCATTTTTATTTCTTTTTTAAATTCTCTAGTGTTGTGTTTGCTTGTCCAAGTGTGACAATTAACTCAAGATTCTCACTAAATGTTCTGAACCAGCCCAGGATGTCCACATCCATTTTTCTTGTCACCATTGGCATACAATGCCTACACTAACACATTTTAAATAATCTCATCTTAATATTGTAACAAGGCTAGGCTATGTCACTGTAATACACTGATAAATCTTGGTTGCAAAACTACTTGCAGTTTCACTCATGATGCAAAAAAGATGTTTTGGAAACTAATCAATTTGGATTTTATACAGCTCACCAGAATCTTGCCGTGTGTTAATGCCAGCGGGAAGCTGGATTGGTGTGTAGGTCATGCTGCATTATTGAAAATGGGTGCATCATTGACACTGTAGCCACTGTAGATTGACAAGCTGCAGCTGCGATCTGCAGTTGCTGTTGTAGATTGGTCATGGTATTATTACAATCAAAGCCCTTCTTAATCATAGTTGAATCTTCCGACACATGGACTAGGAATTTTCTTCTCCATCTTAATTGTAGTCAAAGGATTTAATAATTGCTCATTGGCCACCCCAAACCTTTTCAAAACACTTGATTCACAGTGCTAGTAATTGATTTTGCACTGCTGCACAATCTTGGCTGTTGATCTCTGTTACTGTTGACAACAGATATCAACTCCCACAAATCTATGTACCCACAAGTCACCCGTTTCCCTTAAAATTTCAGATTTGTGTTTACTATTCTGGTTCTTTTATTAACTCCCTGGCATATTTGTTCTCAGTCCTGTCATGGTCGCCACATGCCACGTTCCACTGGTTCTTTAGCACGATATCACGTGGTGAAATAGTCTGTTCAGGAGATAAGACTTCCTATTCTTCAGTCTTGCACACCGTACTATTTTCAGTTGCCTGAGACTGCAGTTGTCTGTCTGTGTGTGTGTGTGTGTGTGTGTGTGTGTGTGTGTTTTGTGTATTTACATCTATTGTTGATGAAGGCCTTATTTATTTGTGACAGTCTTTTTGTTGAGCCTATCTGTGACTTAGCATCTCCTCTGTATGGTGAGTAGCAACTTTCCTTTTCATAATATTATTACATTCGATCCAGGATTTTCCATTGTTTGATTTTTGCACATAAATAAGATACGTATCCAAACAGTAGATTGGCTAATGCATTATGAAAATAAGCTTTTATAGTGCTGATCATCATTCTTTGGTTCAAAAAAAGCCAGTGCAATACATCATTTCACCAAAGTAATTTGTTCCCTGACAACAACCATTGATCAGTTTACCTATTCAGTGGAAGCTACACCATCTGACAACATATCAATGGAGATGCTAACCTCTGCCTTCATTTCAAAATGTGTTTCTGAATTCAGTTGTTTACTGCACAACATTACACATTTTGAGTTGTAGTTAACCAATTCAGCAAATTCTGTGGCACTCTCCATCTATGGACAACCTGTTACTACCCAGCAAGCAATTACATGATTGCAAGATTGTCATAATTGGCCTCCACACTGCTTACAAAACAGACTTAGACTAATTTTCAGCATTGTATATGGCGAAACACTTAAGCTGCTCGACGAATTCATTGATCTGAGACCTTCACAGCTACCGAGCCATGGCTTAACTGATTTCATTTGTCACCCGAGGAATCACCTTAGACGCATTTGCCAACATCAAACCTCCTGACACAGAACAATGCCTATCTTCATGCATCATGACCTGGAAACATGCACACATGTTATGTTGCATACAGACGGTGTCAATCCATCGCTACAAGCTTCATACACAGGCCCACATAAAGTGACTGAAAGAAGAGAACGAACACTGGATATTGTACTAATGGTAAAATTGCTACTGTGTCAATCAACAGTGTAAAACTGGCATACTAATTTCCAGAAATGCTGCTTACACTTTTACCTTACAAACATCAGCCTCAAACAAGTACTACCGTACAAAAGAGACTCACAACCTTACCAAAGACCATGCTGCGGATGACAAGTTTATTTCCTGCTAGATATTTTGGTGGGACTCTCTCCCTATGTGGCTGATGTAGTGAATAAAACTGCTGTATATTGTAGCTGTCAGTTAGTTTGTGGTCCAGCTGCCACAGGCACTCTTGATTCAACATCAGTAATTGATTGTTTTATTACACCCTCTGGAACTAAACAGCAGGAATTTCTTTGCCTTAACGAAGGCACATTTTGCATTGCATTAATTAATGTTAAAAAACAAAAGTCCTGAAAAAGATTTGTTTCCCATGCTGTGAGAAGTTCTCCATGCCAACTACATCATGTGAAGAAATATTTTGTGCTGCGCCAAAAAGAACTGCTTCCACAATGTTCATTTCATCATGTGTGAAGTCTGTTTCGAAGAAACAGTGACTTTCTTCTCATCAATATTTATCTTGCAAATAAACAGTTACCTAGATGTAAATAAATGTTGTTTTATTTAGAGTTTTGATCAGGCCAATAAATTAGCGTTGTATATTGCAGATTACCTGAATTTGTTCAGATGGTTATTTGCCATAACCACTTCAACAGAAATATTCAAATAACAGCGTGCTGTTTTGCAACAGTGTGCTGTTTTGCTGTAGTCATAATCCATTAGTACTTTTCTGTGCTGGGTCTCTTGTGTACAAGATTTTTTTTTTGAAGTTATTTGCTGTCTTTCAGTTGATACCATACAATCAATATTCTGATATCCATTACTCAGCACTGTATAAATATACACTTTTAATCATGGCGTACAAGAAATTGCTCAAAAACTTCTAAAACATATGTTGCCTAAAGTGTCAAAGTACACTGTCTCATAAACTCTGTTCAAAATGTACTAGCATCACAGAGAAAGAGCAGATGGGTCTTATAGAGCAAATTATTGAAGAAGTGGGTTTGACTCAACTTTGGCAGGGAAAAATTACCAGTCTCGTATCTAAATGTAAAAATAAAGTGACTTTGTAATGCTCTTTAGTTGTAAGTTGTTGTTTGTTGTTGTTGTTTGTTGTTGCCATCATCATTGTCATTGTCATTGAGGTCTTCAGTCTGAAGACTAGTTTGATCAGCTCTCTGTGCTAGTGTTTCCTGGGCCTAGCCTTGGTCTCCTTCTACAGTGTTAAGTACCTTCGATGAAGCTATCCTCGATTGAAGTGGAAGTCAACGTTAAGAAAAGTAGCTTGTTGGGCTGAGGAGGATCAGGTGTACCAAATGGTAGAGAAGGTGTGGAGTTTATGGAGGAATTTGAAAGGGGTGTCCTCACCCGCTGTCCAGATCATGTAGATATCATTAATGAATCTGCACCAGGTGATGGATTTGGGATTCTGGGTGGTTAAGAAGTATTCCTCTAGATCATGCAGTTAGGCGAGCAAGAGCACTTATGCTCACTCACAGCCTATGTAATGACAATTGTGGTAAAAGAGGGTGGTCAGACATTACTATGTAGCACAGGGGGAAATGCAAAAAATGTGCTGCTATCTTCAGAACAACGGTCATAGATAGGTTTGGCGTAACCTTAAAAATGAGGATATGTACTTACAGTGATATATACTTGCGGTGCAGTGCTTAAAGTGGAATGTAGCAATGAAAAGTAGGATTACGGCTTGCTTAGGAACTACAAATGGAAGCTCAGACACACCAACATTAATTTAAGACTCATTAGTGTGTGTTCATGGTATGTGAATGTGTATTGAAGAGCTTAGAGTGTTTCAAAAATCTGAACATAATGAAAGAATTCAATTGACAGTGATATTACGATACCTTCCCCACAAACAATTATGAACAATTAAAAAGTGAACAGCAAGAAGCAGAGCTGCAAAAATTAAAGAAAGTGCTGTTAAGTGATGTGGTGGAAATAAGTATTCATCGTATGGTAGCAAGAAATAAACATCTGAATAATATCCCCCAACATTTCCACTATGAAAAAATATATAAATTTTTTTCCTGAAGAAACACTCAACAAATTAATCTGCAGTTCGGACAAGTTACCATATTGATTGTCAGTGCGCAAAGCATTGCGGAATTTCATTGATTTTCAGTTGGCATTGACAGTGTTTAAACTGAGCTGCACTTAGAACTTACAGAAATACAATGTGACAGTTGCATGATAAGTTTCATAACAAAATTAGTCTCACAGACTGTTGTGACTCGCCGATCATTCAAAGCGCTGCCGCGCAATTACGCGCGTCCTCTACGTGCGGCGCTGTCTGCCAGCCATGCAGCAGCTGCGCCACCTAAGCGGCCAGCCGAGCAGCGGCCACTAGACTGGGACTCAGTGCTCATTCGAATGCTAACGTGTACGCACGTCTTACTTGTCAACTTACTCTGTGACTTATACGTGTTGTGCCATTCCGAAATATATGTGTTAAACTTGATGTTATAACAATTGGCGACGAGGATGGGATTTTTCCTTTTCACCGTTGACTCACAGGGTTCCATGGCTACTGTTGAGCAACTATTGCAAAATCTCCTTGAACAGCAAATGCTTCTAACAGCGGCGATTCACGATTTCGTCGCAGCGTCAAATGCGGGGCGTTTCTCGTCATTGGCTATACCTCCTTTTCCTCCTTACGACGAGACGGCGGAAGACTGGTCTGATTATGAAAAACATCTTCGACAGCACTTCTTGGCATTTCATGTCACGGACGAGCAACCATGTAAGTCTCTGTTCCTTTCCTGGATTTCACCTCAAATGTATCGGTTGTTGTCGCAATTGGCTCCTTTGAAGGATCCTGCGTCTTTGTCCTTTGCTGAAATGTGCTCACTTCTGTCTGTCTATTTTCAAAAGCAAACGCATGTCCTCTCGTGTTGCCTTTTATCGTTGTCAAAAACAGCCACATCAATCCTATCGCGCTTGGGCTGCTGAACTTCACAGCCTCAGTTGAAAGTGTCAGTTTGTTACTGACGTTCACAAAGAATCCTATGCCGATTCCATGGTACGGGATGCTATTATCCGGTCGGCACCCAACAAAGAAGTTCAACAACGTGCCCTTCAGTTGGCGAATCCGACTCTAGATGAAGTTCTCTCCATTGCACAGTCTTTTGAAATTTCTTGCGCTGCTGGGGCACAAATAGAGGCGTGAGGTGATGTTGGGGAAATACAACCTCTGTGCGCTGTTGACGATGTGTGCGGCGCGTCCCCACTGGCCGACATGGCCGCAGTGTGCTCCCGCGCGCAGCCTTGGCCTAGCCGTAAACAACCCGCTAAGAAACTGCAGCAAAATCCCCGGCAACTTCCTTCATGTCTGCGGTGTTTTACGAAACATTCACGCGAGGATTGTCCCCAACGTTGGGCTGTGTGTCACAATTGCAAAAAGAAAGGTCATGTGTCTTCCGTTTACAAATCCGACCGCATGCATGATGTTCATGAACATGACGCTGATTCTGTGTTGTCTGTCATTTGCACGTCTTCCCTTTCAGGGAAGCTATTCCTCACTGTCCAAATCCTTGGTCGAGATGTTCGCATGCAAGTGGATACCGGTTCTGCTGCCACTATAATTAATTCTCAGATGTATCTTCAGTTGGTTTCTCCACTCCTGTCACCTGTCACTCAGGAATTACGGACGCACAATAAACAGAAGATTTCTCTCTTGGGACAGTTTAATGCTGAGGTATCTTACAAATCCGTTGTTCGCACTGTTCCCATATTTGTGGTCGACCAGAGCAACCCAGAAAATCTTTTTCGTTTCGATGCTTTTCGCGTTTTTGGGTTCTCCATAGATGACTCCGTCAATATTGTCTCTGATGCTATTCCTTATGCTCAACTGGATTCCTTGTCGACGACATTTTCGTCCCTTTTCTCTCCTGGATTAGGCCGTGCAAACGACTTTGAAGCTCATATCACGCTCAAACCCACTACTCGGCCTAAGTTTTTTCGGGCTCGGCCCATTCCTGTGGCCCTTCGTGATTGGGTAAAACGGGAGTTGGATCGTCTCACTACTTCAGGGGTCTTGCTTCCTGTCACTTCCAGTGAGTGGTCCTCTCCTGTCATTGTTGTTGCTAAGCCAAATGGTGATATTCGTCTCCTTGGCGATTTCAAAGCCACTGTAAATGCTCAATGCCTCATCGACACTTACCCTATGCCCCGTCCTGAAGAACTGTTCACTAAACTTGCTGGAGGCCAGTATTTTTCTAAAATTGACCTGTCAGAAGCTTATCATCAACTTCCTCTCGACACTGCTTCCCGGCAGTTTCTGGTCCTTAACACGCCCTTCGGCCTCTATCAATACCAACGCTTGCCATTCGGGGTTGCTAATGCCCCTGCTCTCTTTCAGCGATTCTTGGAACAATTATTGCTCCCTGTCCCTGGGTGTATCAATTACATGGACGACATTGTTGTCACTGCATCCACCCCTGAAGAGCATCTTCAAAATCTCCGCACACTTTTTCATGTCTTACAGACTGCCGGCCTTATGTGTAATCTTCAGAAATCACAATTTTTTCAGGCATCTATCACGTACTTGGGGTTTCAACTCTCTCGCGATGGTATTCGTCCGCTTCAGCAAACTGTCGCTGCGATCGATGCCCTTCCTCGCCCTACATCTGTTAAGGAACTGCAGGCCTTCTTGGGCAAAATAGCATACTATCACAGGTTTTTACTGTCTGCGGCTTGGGTGGCTCAGCCGTTGCATCGCCTGTTGCATAAAAACGTGCCTTTTCACTGGTCCGCGTCATGCGACGCGGCTTTCCTAAAATTGAAGACTATGCTGAAACAGGCCCCGTGCCTGGCTACTTATCGACCTGGCCAACATCTTGTTCTTGCAACAGACACCTCTCAATACGGGGTCGGTGCAGTCCTTGCGCACCGTTTTTCTGACGGTTCGGAACAACCCATTGCTTATGCCTCCAAAACACTCACGGATGCCCAACAAAAGTATTCTCAAATTGAGAAAGAAGCTTTGGCCATTATTTATGCTCTTCATAAGTTTGGTGTTTTTCTCTATGGCTCAAAATTCCATCTTGTTACAGATCACAAACCACTTGTTTCCTTGTTTCATCCATCAACGTCACTTCCCGACAAGGCTGCACACCGCCTCCAGCATTGGGCTCTTTACTTGTCTCGTTTCAATTATGAGATTCATTTCCAGCCAATGGCTCAACATGCAAATGCTGATGCTCTGTCTCGCCTTCCCATGGGTCCTGATCAGGCATTCGATAGGGACGAACTTCTGTGTTTCCACTTGGATGTTGCCGAGCAGCGGGTTGTGGACGGGTTCCCCATCACTGGCTGGCGGCTGCTACGTGTTCTGACCCTACCCTCTCCCGGGTTTTACGCTGTATTCAGAAGGGCTGGCCAGATAGCCCGTCCGCTAAGACTTCTGATCCGTTGCGGAACTACTACACTTTGCGCTACCGCCTCACAGCTAGGGATGGTGTTATCCTGCTCTCTACTGACAATGCTTCGCCGCATGTTGTGGTACCTGCGTCTTTGCGTGCTTCGGTCTTGCGCGTCCTTCACCAAGGGCACTGGGGTGTGTCTCGCACAAAATTTCTGACGCGCCGTCTTGTGTACTGGCCTGGCATCGACTCTGAAACTGCCTGCGGCCCTAGTGCGTCACAGGCCGCTGCCCCGAAGTCATCTTTGTCACCGTGGCCTTCATTGAGAAGCCCTGGGAGCGCATTCATGCTGACTTTGCGTTACCCTTTTTAGCTACTTATTGGCTCCTCGTGATTGACGCCTACTCTAACTTTCCTTTCATTGTCCGTTGCACGACACCTACCACCGCGGCAACCACCAGTGCTCTCACCCGCATTTTTTCTTTGGAAGGCCTCCCCTCTACTCTTGTTACTGATAATGGTCCGCAATTTGCCTCTTCCGAATTTGCGGATTTTTGTGCTCGTTGCGGCGTTATGCATGTCACGGCCCCGCCGTTCCATCCACAATCCAATGGTGAGGCTGAACGACTGGTCCGCACATTTAAGGCTCAGATGCGGAAACTTCTGACTTCTTCTGCTGCTGATGATGGGCTTCTCCAGTTTCTGGCGTCTTACCGTTTCACCCCCATGGGCGACCACAGCCCGGCTGAGCTCTTACATGGCCGACAGCCCCGCGTGCTACTTCATCTTCTGCAGCCTTCCACCTCACGGCCGCGGGTGCCTTCACTTGGCTGGTTCACCGCCGACGACCTCGTCTGGGTACGGGGATATGGCAGGCGGCCAAAATGGAGCCTGGACTGCATCTTAAGACACCGTGGCCGACGCCTGTATGAAATCCAGATGGACATGGGTGTTGCAGTGCGTCATTCGGACCAGCTTCGGCCTCGTGTGCCAGCAACACCCGTTTCGAATGCCGCTACACCACCTTTGGCTGTACCCGACGCTCGGGATCTTGGCATCTCTCAATACTCACAACGCAGCCCTCTCACCGTCATCGCGATGCCAGCACAAGAACGGACGCCACCAGGAGACGTGCCCATGCAGGAACCGGATGACCATCCTCTGTCAGAGCAAATCTACTCACCTCCTCCTCCAATGGACGCCGACACATCGCCCATGTCTCCTGTCATATCAACTGGACTTGCCACAACGGGCAGATTGGTGCATGGGGCCCCAGCAGATTCGACCCCTACTTCTCCTGTCATCTCGACCCATTATCATCGGGTACACTTCCGTCCGTACGGGAAGCCTCCTCCTCGAGACTTTACGGTGAGTCAAACAACGCCTATGGACGTTAGCCATTTCCAGGACACTTCCATCAAGACCAGTGCAACAATTTCAAAGAGGGGAAAAGTGTTGTGACTCACCGATCATTCAAAGCACCGCTACGCAATTACGTGCATCCTCTACGTGCGGTGCTGTCTGCCAGCCATGCAGCAGCTGCGCCACCTAAGCGGCCAGCCGAGCAGTGGCCGCTAGGCTGGGACTCAGTGCTCATTCGAATGCTAACGTGTACGCACGTCTTACTTGTCAACTTACACTGTGACTTATATGTGTTGTGTCGTTCCGAAATATTTGTGTTAAACTTGACGTTATAACACAGACGTTTATTTCCTCTACATAAATTTCCTTAATTTTAGAAGTCTGCAGCTGGGTTTATGCCAGTGGTCCAATCTATATACTTGTGGGAGCAACATTTCTCTGCAGTGAAGAGAACGATATCTACCCACAGAGGCTCACTGCCAGACTTCAACTTAAAAGTTGTCTTGAATTTAGCAGTGGTCAGAAAGTGGTACCAAACATTGATATTGTACTGAATAGCAAAATGAATAATATTAATTGACATCTTGTGTTTCTATGTTTAACATTCAAATAAAGTGGTAATGAAATGTAGGTGTCAGTTTAAATTTTGTTCTAAAATCGCATTCATCATAAGGCTGAATGAATCATTAAGAAATATCATTTTTCGTACTGAATTGCCTCATGTTATCCCCCATTACAATATTGAGGAATGTTTTATTTCGTTGTCATTTCTCATTAATATAACAGTCTTAGAAAATAAATGTGCTACAAAATGTGTTAATGAGCCATCATAAAGCAGTGCATTCCATAGAATGCGACGTTATTGGCCATAGAATTAAGACTTGTTGGGAAGTTATCTTGTGCTTATCCCTTTTTCCACTACCTTCCACTCACTCCACCCTTTCCTGTGATATGTCACTGTGAGCTAGCCAGTTGTTCTGTGGTGGGATTGCGAGCCACCTCACATTAGCAGATTGGTGAACAGGCCTGCTCTAGATGGCCCATGAATAGGTTGGCATAGGATGGTGCCATGCAGTTGCCTATTGCTGTACCATTAATTTTTTTATAGATGATGACTTCAAAGGAGAAGTAACTATGGGTGAGGATATAGTTCATCATGGTGACCAGAAAATAAGCTATAGATTTGGAGTCAGACGGGCATCTGGAAAGGTGATCAATAGCGGCAAGATGTTGTGCATTGGGCAATGTTTGTGTACAGGGAGGTGACATCGACAGAGATGAGTGAGGCACCAGGTGGTAAAGAAAAAACATACACGCAAAATTCTAGCTTTCGCAACCAACGGTTGCCTCGTCAGGAAAGAGGGAAGGAGAGGGAAAGACAAAAGGATTTGGGTTTTAAGGGAGAGGGTAAGGAGTCATTCCAATCCTGGGAGTGGAAAGACTTACCTTTGGGGGAAAAAAGGACAGGTATACACTCGCACACACACACATATCCATCCGCATATACACAGACACAAGCAGATATTTGTAAAGGCAAAGAGTTTGGGCAGAGATGTCAGTCGGGACGGAAGTACAGAGGCAAAGATGATGTTGAAAGACAGGTGAGGTATGAGCGGCGGCAGATTGAAATTAGAAATTAGCGGAGATTGAGGCCTGGCGGATAGCGAGAAGAGAGGATATGCTGAAGGGCAAGTTCCCATCTCCGGAGTTCTGACAGGTTGGTGTTAGTGGGAAGTATCCAGATAACCCGGACGGTGTAACACTGTGCCAAGATGTGCTGGCCGTGCACCAAGGCATGTTTAGCCACAGGGTGATCCTCATTACCAACAAACACTGTCTGCCTGTGTCCATTCATGCAAATGTACAGTTTGTTGCTGGTCATTCCCACATAGAACGCTTCACAGTGTAGACAGGTCAGTTGGTAAATCACGTGGGTGCTTTCACACGTGGCTCTGCCTTTGATCGTGTACAACTTCCGGGTTACAGGACTGGAATAGGTGGTGGTGGGAGGGTGCATGGGACAGGTTTTACACCGGGGGCGGTTACAGGGGTAGGAGCCAGAGGGTAGGGAAGGTGGTTTGGGGATTTCATAGGGATGAACTAAGAGGTTACGAAGGTTAGGTGGACGGCGGAAAGACACTCTTGGTGGAGTGGGGAGGATTTCATGAAGGATGGATCTCATTTCAGGGCAGGATTTGAGGAAGTCGTATCCCTACTGGAGAGCCACATTCAGAATCTGATCCAGTCCCGGAAAGTATCCTGTCACATGTGGGGCACTTTTGGGGTTCTTCTGTGGAAGGTTCCGGGTTTGAGGAGATGAGGAAGTGGCTCTGGTTATTTGCTTCTGTACCAGGTCGGGAGGGTAGTTACGGGATGCACAAGCTGTTTTCAGGTTGTTGGTGTAATGGTTCAAGGATTCCGGACTGGAGCAGATTCGTTTGCCACGAAGACCTAGGCTGTAGGGAAGGGACCGTTTGATGTGGAATGGGTGGCAGCTGTCATAATGGAGGTACTGTTGCTTGTTGGTGGGTTTGATGTGGACGGATGTGTGAAGCTGGCCATTGGACAGGTGGAGGTCAACGTCAAGAAAAGTGGCATGGGATTTAGAGTAGGACCAGGTAAATCTGATGGAACCACAGGAGTTGAGGTTAGAGAGGAAATTCTGGAGTTCTTCTTCACTGTGAGTCCAGATCATGAAAATGTCATCAATAAATCTGTACCAAACTTTGGGTTTGCAGGCCTGGGTAACCAAGAAGGCTTCCTCTAAGCGACCCATGAATAGGTTGGCGTACGAGGGGGCCATCCTGGTACCCATGGCTGTTCCCTTTAATTGTTGGTATGTCTGGCCTTCAAAAGTGAAGAAGTTGTGGGTCAGGATGAAGCTGGCTAAGGTAATGAGGAAAGAGGTTTTAGGTAGGGCGGCAGGTGATCGGCGAGAATGGAAGTGCTCCATCGCAGCGAGGCCCTGGACATGCGGAATATTTGTGTATAAGGAGGTGGCATCAATGGTTACAAGGGTGGTTTCCGGGGATAACAGACTGGGTAGGGATTCCAGGCGTTCGAGAAAGTGGTTGGTGTCTTTGATGAAGGATGGGAGACTGCATGTAATGGGTTGAAGGTGTTGATCTACGTAGGCAGAGATGCGTTCTGTGGGGGCTTGGTAACCAGCTACAATGGGACGGCCGGGATGAATGGGTTTGTGAATTTTGGGAAGAAGGTAGAAGGTAGGGGTGCGGGGTGTTGGTGGGGTCAGGAGGTTGATGGAGTCAGGTGAAAGGTTTTGTAGGGGGCCTAAGGTTCTGAGGATTCCTTGAAGCTCCGCCTGGACATCAGGAATGGGATTACCTTGGCAAACTCTGTAAGTAGTGTTGTGTGAAAGCTGACGCAGTCCCTCAGCCACATACTCCCGATGATCAAGTACCACAGTCGTGGAACCCTTGTCCGCCGGAAGAATGGCGATGGATCGGTCAGCCTTCAGATCACGGATAGCCTGGGCTTCAGCAGTGGTGATGTTGGGAGTAGGATTAAGGTTTTTTAAGAAGGATTGAGAGGCAAGGCTGGAAGTCAGAAATTCCTGGAAGGTTAGGAGAGGGTGATTTTGAGGAAGAGGAGGTGGGTCCCGCTGTGACGGAGGACGGAACTGTTCCAGGGATGGTTCAATTTGGATAGTTTCCGGAAAGGCAACTCACTCACCCTTCACAACCTTTCCAGCAAACCTCAACCTCCTCTCATTGCACACAAACCCAGTCTCTCCCATCTACTCAATCTCCCATATCCAGCTCCACTCCCTCCAAAACCTCAAAATTCCTATCAACACAATCTGGAACCACAACACCCCAATTCAGTAGTTAACCTTTCCTCCAAACCTCTCTCCCAATCCGAAACCTCTGTCCTATCCAAAGGCCTCACCTTCAGCCCCACTCCCAGATTTAACCAAACAGCCCTTGTCAAAGATTTACTGTCCTACACCCGTACTCTCTGCTGGAAATATCACTTTGCCATGAAGAAAAATAATCCTGATCCCACTCCTAATGATCCAACTCCCCAAGACACTATCCAAATTGAACCATCCCTGGAACAGTTCCGTCCTCCGTCACAGCGGGACCCACCTCCTCTTCCTCAAAATCACCCTCTCCTAACCTTCCAGGAATTTCTGACTTCCAGCCTTGCCTCTCAATCCTTCTTAAAAAACCTTAATCCTACTCCCAACATCACCACTGCTGAAGCCCAGGCTATCCGTGATCTGAAGGCTGACCGATCCATCGTCATTCTTCCGGCGGACAAGGGTTCCACGACTGTGGTACTTGATCATCGGGAGTATGTGGCTGAGGGACTGCGTCAGCTTTCAGACAACACCACTTACAGAGTTTGCCAAGGTAATCCCATTCCTGATGTCCAGGCGGAGCTTCAAGGAATCCTCAGAACCTTAGGCCCCCTACAAAACCTTTCACCTGACTCCATCAACCTCCTGACCCCACCAACACCCCGCACCCCTACCTTCTACCTTCTTCCCAAAATTCACAAACCCATTCATCCCGGCCGTCCCATTGTAGCTGGTTACCAAGCCCCCACAGAACGCATCTCTGCCTACGTAGATCAACACCTTCAACCCATTACATGCAGTCTCCCATCCTTCATCAAAGACACCAACCACTTTCTCGAACGCCTGGAATCCCTACCCAGTCTGTTATCCCCGGAAACCACCCTTGTAACCATTGATGCCACCTCCTTATACACAAATATTCCGCATGTCCAGGGCCTCGCTGCGATGGAGCACTTCCTTTCTCGCCGATCACCTGCCGCCCTACCTAAAACCTCTTTCCTCATTACCTTAGCCAGCTTCATCCTGACCCACAACTTCTTCACTTTTGAAGGCCAGACATACCAACAATTAAAGGGAACAGCCATGGGTACCAGGATGGCCCCCTCGTACGCCAACCTATTCATGGGTCGCTTAGAGGACGGTCCCAGGTCGACGGGCACGTGCACCTTCCGCCGACCACTGGCGACAACATCGATGTACTGTGGAGACCTCACGCCCCACGTGTTGAGCAATTCGGCGGTACGTCCACCCGGCCTCCCGCATGCCCACTATACGCCCTCGCTCAAAGTCCGTCAACTGCACATACGGTTCACGTCCACGCTGTCACGGCATGCTACCAGTGTTAAAGACTGTGAGGGAGCTCCGTATGCCACGGCAAACTGGCTGACACTGACGGCGGCGGTGCACAAATGCTGCGCAGCTAGCGCCATTCGACGGCCAACACCGCGGTTCCTGGTGTGTCTGCTGTGCCGTGCGTGTGATCATTGCTTGTACAGCCCTCTCGCAGTGTCTGGAGCAAGTATGATGGGTCTGACACACCGGTGTCAATGTGGTCTTTTTTCCATTTCCAGGAGTGTATATATATGTGTGTGTGTGTGTGTGTGTGTGTGTGTGTGTGTGTGTGTGTGTGTGTTCGTCTGTGTGTCTGTCGACCTGCCAGCACCTTCATTTGGTAAGTCACATCATCTTATATATATATATATATATATATATATATATATATATATATATATATATATATGAATATAATAGAGGGAAACATTCCACGTGGGAAAAATATATTTAAAAAGAAAGATGATGAGACTTCAAACAAAAGCGCTGGCAGGTCGATAGACACACAAACAAACACAAACATACACACAAAACTCTAGCTTTCGCAACCAACGGTTGCCTCGTCAGGAAAGAGGGAAGGAGAAGGGAAGACAAAAGGATATGGGTTTTAAGGGAGAGGGTAAGGAGTCATTCCAATCCCGGGAGCGGAAAGACTTACCTTAGGGGGAAAAAAGGACAGGTATACACTCGCACACACACACATATCCATCCGCATATACACAGACACAAGCAGACATTTGTAAAGGCAAAGAGTTTGGGCAGAGATGTCAGTCGGGACGGAAGTACAGAGGCAAAGATGATGTTGAAAGACAGGTGAGGTATGAGCGGCGGCAGATTGAAATTAGAAATTAGCGGAGATTGAGGCCTGGCGGATAGCGAGAAGAGAGGATATGCTGAAGGGCAAGTTCCCATCTCCGGAGTTCAGACAGGTTGGTGTTAGTGGGAAGTATCCAGATAACCCGGACGGTGTAACACTGTGCCAAGATGTGCTGGCCATGCACCAAGGCATGTTTAGCCACAGGGTGATCCTCATTGCCAACAAACACTGTCTGCCTGTGTCCATTCATGCGAATGGACAGTTTGTTGCTGGTCATTCCCACATAGAACGCTTCACAGTGTAGGCAGGTCAGTTGGTAAATCACGTGGGTGCTTTCACACGTGGCTCTGCCTTTGATCGTGTACACCTTCCGGGTTACAGGACTGGAATAGGTGGTGGTGGGAGGGTGCATGGGACAGGTTTTACACCGGGGGCGGTTACAGGGGTGGGAGCCAGAGGGTAGGGAAGGTGGTTTGGGGATTTTAAATACCACACATATATGTGTGGATGGATATGTGTGTGTGTGTGCAAGTGTATACCCGTCCTTTTTTCCCCCTAAGGTAAGTCTTTCCGCTCCTGGGACTGGAATGACTCCTTACCCTCTCCCTTAAAACCCACATCCTTTCGTCTTTCCCTCTCCTTCCCTCTTTCCTGATGAGGCAACAGTTTGTTGCGAAAGCTTGAATTTTGTGTGTATGTTTGTGTTCGTTTGTGTGTCTGTCGACCTGCCAGCACTTTCATTTGGTAAGTCACATCATCTTTGTTTTTAGGTATATTTTTCCTTCGTGGAATGTCCCCTTCTATTATATATATATATATATATATATATAAGATGATTTGACTTACCAAATGAAAGCGCTGGCACGTCGATAGACACACAAACAAACACAAACATACACACAAAATTCTAGCTTTCGCAACCAACGGTTGCCTCGTCAGGAAAGAGGGAAGGAGAGGGAAAAACGAAAGGATTTGGGTTTTAAGGGAGAGGGTAAGGAGTCATTCCAATCCCGGGAGCGGAAAGACTTACCTTAGGGGGAAAAAAGGACGGGTATACACACGCACGCACACACACACACACACACACACACACACACACACACACATACAGACACAAGCAGACATATATCATATATGTATATATATATATATTTCACCCTCATTCTCCTCCCTCCCCACCCCATCCCCCCTTCTTCTGCTTTGAGTTTTTCCTCCATCTCTTCTTCTTGTAATTCGTAAGTGTACTGTTCATTTCATTTCTCTTTCTTGTAATCCATCTTTATTTGTCTCTCTGCCCCCATCATATCTGAACTAAAACTGGCACAGTGCTTATTAATGTACTGCATTTGACTCTTACTTTGTCTGATGCCTCCCCTTCACCTTTGTCTGCCCTCATCTTCACAACAACCTAGTTGCTCTCTTTCTCTGGTCTCAGTGGCCTGTCCTTCATTTTTAACGTTATGCAACCTACCCCACTTGTCTTGAAAGCTATGATAGTTTCACGTACATCCATTTTTTAATGTTCCTGTTGACAGTTTCAAAAATGTTACCTCCTAAAGTTAAGTAATTCTCTAATAAATTGGTATTGTTCAGTAAAACAGGAAAACCAGACTGAACATGATTCAAAATTAAACTGTAACCTACACCACTATAATACCAAAATTAAATTAGAATACCATTTTAACCCTTGAGTGGGTACACCAGTGTACAAAGTGTGCCGATCACAGATAACATTGTTATGTATGATTCCATTGTGGTTTTATAATTGCAAGCCAGTACCTATTCTTCATTATTGCCTCAGCTAACACAGTAATAACTTGTGTTGTCATATGGCCAAGTGAGCAGCAGTAATATAAAATAAACTGCAAACTAGGTGGAAAAAAATTGCAATCTCGGGGGGGGGGGGGGGGGGGGGGGGGGGCACTCAGAATCGGAACTAGTAGCACAATCCCACAATTAGGCAGTAATCTATGAGATAATTAATAATCATGTAAGTGATTAGCAGGGATCCAATGCAACTGACTGTTTAAGACTTCGAATGGATCATTACTATGGTTTAATTCTTGTGTGCGGCAACAGAGTGATACAATGAAATGTTTGCTTTTTATTGTTTAATTAAATAGTAATTTAGCTAATTTGTTCTATTGTTGTTTGATTAAACTAAGATTAAACCAGAATTTTCTTCTGAAGTGTTTAGCTTGATAACATAAAGGCAGCTATTCTTTACGCCTACAAAGTGCACCTCGCACCCGCTCGTGCTATTAAAAACGAATCGCCCACTCAAGGGTTAATAGCCACAGAACAGCATTTTATGAAAACATGCATTACATCATGGCCTGAAGTTCGCTGATACCATTCCTAGAATGCTCTCTGTCCCTCCCTCCCTCCCTCCCTCCGTGTGTGTGTGTGTGTGTGTGTGTGTGTGTGTGTGTGTGTGTGTGTGAAGTTATTTTATAAAATGTAAAATATATTGAAACCATATCTGTATTATTTTGCTAGGGCTGGTCAGCAGATCCGATTAAGTGGTGAGTAGCACATAACAGCGCGCGCGCCCACACACACACACACACACACACACACACACACACACCTTTTTGTATATGTGTATTCTCCTGCCACCGCTTGCTGAGTAGATATTTTATCTATCCATTTACTTTATAATGTTTCTAATTTGTATGATGACTTTGTTGGAAGAAATTAATCTCATCCAGTACAGTATATGCACTTTGGCATGTGCTTAACAGACTTCCTGATTCATTAGGTTTCAGATGTGCAGTCACTGAAACACTCCGTTTGTGCAGTTGATATTTCAACAGTATAAGTTCCAGCTGTCTTCCCAATGAGCTGGCATGCTTGAGCTACAGCACGAACAACCATTATTTTAAACATGAGAACCATGTCATTGTCACTTGAACCACTATATATGTAATGGTCAGAGATGTTGTTTGACAGCAAAGAGCTTTGAACTGATATATGGTTAGATGCTGCAATATTGATACATATTATGCCATCACAGGTAGCACCTGAGGATGGCAACTGGAACTTTTGTTAAGAAAATTGATGGAAAAATGGAATCAGATTGTCAAATAACATATGTTAAGGCTTAACAGTTTTACTTATAAGAAATTATTCTAGAAGATATATGCTTTTTCAGCAGGTACTGTATCCCGCATGGTGACTATCAACACTGCATCTGCACCACATTCTAACTCTTCGGTGTCCGAGATCCGTACAGCACCAACAACTGTGATTACAAAAAACATTTCTAAGCCATTACAAACTGTACACATTTCTGCACAAAGCAGCAATGTTTCTAAAGGTATTGGTGGAAAACCAAATGTGATATTGGTACAAAAGCCTTCAGGTTCTACTTTAAGTCGAAGCATTACACTGCCTCATGGAGGAAAGGTTAGTTAAACTCTGTCTTAAAACGTAATGAAAATATTATTAATATTATCAGTGTTGAAAGGGGACTTATTTTCTCTTTTCTGCTTCAAAATTTGTGAAACTATTAATGCAATAATTATTGAATGATTTTATGCAAATACTAGCTTTGTGAAATTTGGTGCTTAGCACTGAATAATTTATTATAGTCATTTTCAAGTTACACATATGAGTGTTACTGTTTTAACTCTTGTCATTATTTCATTTAAATTTTCTAACTCTGTTATTCCAGGAAATACTTGGCAAGGTATTGGTTGGAAAATCAGGGATGCCTGCAGGCCACCACTCATCTGTACTGTCACTGGTAAAATCATCTCATATTGTTCACCCTGCAACCCAGCAGGGTGGAAATTTATCAGCAACCACAACTCATGTAAGAAAAGGGGCTTTATTTTATTCGTGTTGTAAAGATGACAAGCTGAGTTACAGACATTCACTATGAAAATACTGTTACATATTAGCTTTAAGTCAAAGCATTCTTCTTCTTCTTCTTCTTCTTCTTCTTCTTCTTCGTGCACTCTCTTTTCTGAAGAAGGTTTTGGCTAAAAGCTAATACATAAGTCATTTCATCGTGCCTGCATGCAACTTGATGTGTCCCCTTTATGGAAAGTAGCTATCTGTCCTTTTGATAATATTGTTGATATTCCAGCCTGGATTTTCCATTGTTAGACTCATTATATTGTCAGTTCCAGTGTGCTAAGAAAAGGTTTTTGTTGTTATAGGGAAATGTTATTGTTCTCGATCTCAGTCAAGAACAGCTAAATAAGAATTCAACTTTGAGTGACATATTAAGGGTTTCAGGAATTATACCAGAAGATGGATCTGCTTCAGAGACTATACCCACAGAAGCTGTGGAAGAAGGTGATTATGCTCTTAAATTTGTAAATATGAGTTTATACATGGAATTCAGAAATTAACTGATGGAAAAAAGCATGAGATTACAATAAAATGATATGCTCAAGCTGTAATATTATTAATATTGTCTTTCCAATAATGCTGTCCTATCTTGCAAGTAATTACAGCTATTAACTTATGGTGTACTAATAATTTTAGTAGTTGACACACACTAATGAATCAAATGGCTTTTATGTGGTTCACTTTCTATTTAGAAAAGTTTATTCCCATTCCTTTGTCAAATGCAGTCTATGAATTAAGTTGCAACCACCAGAAACAAGTGAAATCCTACATTGGCACTTGACTGCATGTCCTCAAAGTGAAATGATAACTGAAACTTTGGAGTGGGATTGCTGTTGTACTGTAAACCAGACCGGATAGCTTGACACCAGAAAGGCATTTTTTATTATGTTAAACAAATGGTAAATTTATATTGCCAAAATCTAAGCCTTTTTTGAGTCTATGGTCTTTTACCTGGTTTTCTTATAGCACAAGGAGTTATGTGTAATTGTCAGTGGTGTCCTAGACTCTGGACGAATCATGGTGGTCCCCTTAACCAATAGCATCTTTATCAAAGGTGGGCTGGTTAGCTGCAACAGCTTTCTGTTTCCTTAGCATCAGTTCATGGCTTATGTCACAATATTTGTTGGCAGGTAAACTTAGTTCAGACTGTAACCATATGTACAAATTAATTTTCAGTGTGAATGTAAAATAATTCATTACACATCACTAAAAAATCCATGGAACATGTAAGTAACCAACTAACCACCTCTCTGCACTGTGTGCATCTACTCTTGTAGGTGGCTGGTCATCTGGCAGCTTTCTGTACTATTAGCTCCAAGCAGTCTGTGACTCGACAGCAGGATGTAGCTTTTAATCTCTAGGTCTCCAAATTTTTAATTGATGAGAAGCTATTTTTTAATCCTTGTACTTGCCCTAGTAGCAGTGCTGCCGTGGAAAATAATTTCTGAAACACTATGTATTTCTGTGTTTTGACATAATTTCATTGCCTATAGATTTAAAGACTGACAGACAATTGACGTCCGTCAACCCAAAGACCATGATGGAATTCTGAACACTTTTTATTTAACAGCTGCTGTAAGTGGGTATAATGCCCTCTTCATTCATGTTTTCCCACTCGCTCATCATAAGAACATTCTACTTCATGTTTCACACACAGGTCCCTGGCAAATACTGGGTACTTGAGTCCTTTCAGTTGTTTTTTTCCAGAACTGGTCATTTCTTCCTTCTCATATTCATTAATCTCAGACTACTTGTGAGGATCTGGGCTGTCCCTAGTCCCTGTTTACAAGTTTATTGCTCAAGGACTCTCAGCTCACTAACATATTCACTATGTGCTCTCTGCATGCTGTTGTGTGGGAATTAATCATCTTCCCTCATTCCATCTTTGGTTATGGCTTCAAACTGGTTGACATTTAATAAAATATAATAAATTATTACCTGGAAAATATGTCAACCACCTGTTTATTATACCACTAAAATTTTTAGTGAAATCAAATGTTGTTTAGGAAAAGTAGGCAGAAAATATTTGTTTCACTGTGAGTTAGTTATTTGCATGTTTCATTGACCATATATGCAATATCTCACTATGGTATGCACATGTCAGTTGGTTTACAAATATAATCATTTTCACAATGAAAACATTTATAAATTCTGACAATTTACACGATTGGCTTTCACAAGAAAAGTTCTCAAGGAGATATGAATTTAGTTTGAGTTTGAATTGATTTTTATTATTATTCGACTCTTCACATAACTAGATAGTTGGTCAAGGATTTTAATGGATATGTACTTCATTTCTTTGGCAGAACTTGTGGTGACATCCATGTGTTGTATATCATGTTACCACTTGTTGGAGTTTGTAGTTTGCCTGTTTCGACTTGTGTCATTGTGGCGTCTGTTGAATAGAAGTCATTCCAGATATAGTTATGTTCTTCTGTGAGCATTTGGTATATGCTTCCTTAGGCCTTGGTGTTGGGCAGGAGCATCTGCATTCTGATGTCTTTCAAGAAGGAGGTTTCTTTCATTAAGACATAAGCCAGTCTTGAAGGCGCTGTCTTCCTGAGGCCCGGAAATTGTTTCATATAGTGGGGTTTGACTTTCTATATCATTGACTTTTAGACTGTCCCAGATTATGTGGATCCCGTAAGTTGGTGTTAATGCTTTGAACATTTTTATTGGGAGTTTTTGAGGTTGTTTGATATTGTAAATTGCTTTTATTGCTTCTGTTGCTCTTTCTTTCACATGGTTGTTGAATGATGTCAGTGTTGTTTGCAGAGTGACTCCAAGATATGTGTAGCCAGTACTACTACTGTTGGTTTGTCTTGAAGGGCCAGCATGTCTTTTGATGAGAGATTACCACCTCTTCTGAAAATTATCTGTTTGGTTTTGCTATAGTTTATTTGTTGGTCATTTTTCGGTAGCTCATAATGTGAGTCTGTTTAGCACCTTCGTTTTCCTGTTAATAGTGTATATGAAGACTATAAAATATTTGTTCCCTGGATATCATAGTGTGTCTTGTACCTTCTCCATTAAGCTTTTTTCCTTTCTGAAACCAAATTGAGTTTCTGGTAATTGAACATATACTTCAGAAACTTCAATGGTAAGCATGCTGGTTAATATTTCCATGAAAATTTTGAAAGATGTGTTTTTGAGGGCTGTGCCTCTGTATAAGACTGGGTTAAAGGTTTCTTCCTTTCCATTGAAAAGAATTTTGATTGTTGAAGTTCTCCTTTGTTCCGGTATTTTCCCTGTGCTCATGCAGTTGTTGAGTAGTTCCAACCAGTAGTCTTCAATCTTGTGATAGCATTCCTTGAGGTGTTCTGCATATATTCCTCCTGGCCCTGAAACATTTTTGTTTTTTGAGTTTCTTATCACTTGGTGTACTTCTTGTGTTGTTATAGGGGTGTCTCATTCTATTGTTTCCATTGTACTGTTTCACAGGATGTTACCGTGTGTTGCAGGTTTAGGATCTCTTCAAAATGGTTTTACCATGTGTCCATTGAGATTCCTTTTATTATTGGTGGTCTAGGTTTTTGAGTGCTATCAACGGGTCTCTTTGAGCACATTCTGCTTGTCATCTAGCACCTACTTGTGTGTGGTTCACCTTCATCTTCTTTATTAGTTTTTTGTATGACCTTTGCATGGTGTATAGTGACAGGTCATATTGCTGTGTTGTGGTTTTGGCTCAGTGTAGTGCTGGTAGCATCTTCTGCTGTTCACCACAACACTCCTTGTCGTACCATGTTTGCAATTTCCTGTCTTTCATTTCTCTTTGACATGATTGTAGGGTCACTGTGCATAGTTCCACTACTTCCTTGTCTGTTGGAGCTGATTAGACATCTTGCTTTTTCTATTTTTCCCAGGTTTTCTTTAACTTCTCTGTGTCTAATTTCCTGGATATCGTGTTTGACTTGGGCTTGGTTCTCATTGAAGACTGATTAAATTCAAAAGTTGTTGTGACTGGTGTATGTAGTCTTATTGGTGCTACTGCTAATACACAAAGTTCTTTCTGGTTAACTTCCTTCATGCCTTCCCCTCTGAGTAATAGTCTGCAGCTCGTGGTCTAGTGGCTAGTGTTGCTATCTCTGGATCACAGGGTCCCGGGTTCAATTCCCGGCCAGGTCAGGAAATGTGTAAAGATTCGGAATTTTTACAGGCACTGATAACTGTGCAGTTGAGTGCCCTGCTAACAAAATATCATCATCATAATCATCATCATCATCATCATCTTCATCATCTGCATAATACTAGGTTTATTGCTGTGGTTCCATTGGCTGCTATGTAGATTTTCAGGTCAGATTTGTTGACAAGGCTATATCCTCCTCCTCCAGGATCAGTTCTGTTTTAGTGGTTGGTTTGTCTGCCCTTGTGTTGAGATCACCTGTAAGAATTAGATCTTTGTTTGTATTAATCTCTCTGTTATTCTTTCAATTTCATTTTCTGCTGTCATCTGCGGTTGAGTCTATACGCTTATTATTGTCACGTGATTTGATTTAACAGTATTTGTATTTCATCTCTTACTGTTTCCAATATTAATCGAAGGCATGGTTTGAAGAAGATGGAAACTCCTCCTGCTGGTCTGCCTATGGTTTGGTGTGCGAAAGAGTAAAATCCGTAGTACCTTTTTATAGTATATTGTCGATGAAGAAACAATACCGCGTAACTGACAAATTGCCGATTTTTCATTTTTCAGTGTCAAATGATGTCGTTAACCGTACGTGCATCTGCTCTTAACACCATAATTCTGAATTTTTAATTATTTACCATGAAAAAATTATCTAAAACAGTACCGCATATATGACACAGCAAATAAATAGATGAAAATACCACGGAACTGTAGAGAATTAAATACTGCATATCCACAATCTATGGTTACTGTAAACAATACCACGTAAATACAAAAGCACACACAGCAACAGCACAGTGTTACTGCCTTATTACGTATTTAACAGTGCTCGAAAGTGGTTCCATGCTTGTAGCTTCATTCATGATAATGACGATCTTTTTACTGTAAATTATTTCTCAGCTGCAATCAGCTTATGAAAGCAGAGAATCATTCCTGAGAGTGACTGACAGTGGTAAGAAAATTGTTTTATTATTCACTTTCGAATGTTAGTAGTACCGCAAGTATCTTGTTGTGATATAAATCAGAACGCCCCCACTTCACTTGTCATGTGCTTTATTCATTTCTACCAAAGATTTCTAGACTGTCCACTTTCTTGTAGGATCTTCTGTAAATACACAACAAAGAACAGGCCAGAAAAGTCATAACGCTGAAGTTACATTTACTGGAGAAGAATTAATTTCGTACATGGGTTTCTCGGTTACTGTTCTTGCAACATCTAATGATGCAGGTAAATTTTCTTGGGATTATTGTTAATTGTATTACAGATGCAATGGTATTACGGATGCCGTCATTCTCATAAATACATGAATTTGAGCTTCATCTTTGTCTGCTTAAATTAATTTATAAATATTTTTCCATCTAGAAACTTCAGTGGATGTATCCAACAATGCTCAAAATGAAACCACAGTCACAGTTTCCACAACTTCACACTCATTGCTATGCAATGCTGCTCATTGTTTGCCAAACACTCTGAATGAATTATCGGAAGATCGCGGGAGCAATAATGATGCTGACAGTGAAGGCCGAGAAGTTTATGGTGACGTAAGCAGTGACAGGAAAAGGAAGTCTAACCACATCCTGAAGATTGGAAGAAAAATGCCAAGAAAATTCTGAGAATGCGTGGACAGGCTTGTATTGGATACAAAAGAAGTCGAATTGGTAAAATCACTCATGATACTCCAAGAGAGGCACGAAAATTAGGTCCAACATGTACTTCGGGGATGTGCCAGAAATCCGTTCCAAAGGAAGTGTCATCAGTTTTCTGCTGATGATAGGCAGGCAGCATTTAACACATTTTGGGAAACGATGTCATGGGATCAGAGGATGGTTTACGTTATCAACCTTGTGGACATAATTCCAACCAAACGTCCAGGGAAGAAAACCTGCAAATCTAGGAGAAAAGGGACGCTCATTTATCATTTGAAAAATGAGCTGGGGAAACATAAATTATGCAAAAAGATGTTTCTCAATACTCTTGGGATTGAAGTATGGACTGTCCAATATTGGCTGAGAAATTCCACACATGGGATGAGTCCTGATACAGAATCATCATGACCTCGAATCAAACAGACGAAGAAGAAAGATGAGAGAATCTTCATGAAAGAATTCCTGGACTCTCTTTCGAAACTTCCCACTCATTACTGCAGGAAATCATCCTCGAAATTGTACCTTGAGCCTATTCTACAATCCAAACAACAGCTGTGTGAATTCTACGTGGAAAAATGTCATGTGGAGAAGGTTTCACCATTAAGTCGGGCTACCTTTAACTTGATTTTAGAAGATGGTAATATTAGCTTATTTTCTCCCAAGAAAGACCAGTGCAACTTGTGTTGTAGTTACAGGCTTGGTAACTTGAGTGAAGACGTGTGGAAGCAACACACAGAACAGAAAGAGCAGGCAAGGATGCAAAAATATGCTGACAAGAAAGAAGCCCAACAGAAGCTCTGCTCACTGTACACCATGGACTTGCAAGCCATGAAAGTAACTCCGTTTTTAAGTGCAAGTGCAGTTTATTATAAACATCTTTACAGTGTATAATTTAGGTAGTTGTAATGCAGTATGTTACTAGTTCAATTAAACACAAGGTGATTTGATTGCATCATGTTTTGCCTCATGCATCGTGGACACCCTATCCAGAAAGATTAAGGAAAATCCCGTTCAAGTCATTCTGTGTTCTGACAGCTGCACATATCAGAACAGAAGTGTAATATTATCAAATGCTCTTTTTAAGATAGGCAATTGATACTGGAGTATTGATTACACAAAAGTTTTTGGAGAAAAGGCCATACCCAGATGGAATGTGACTCAGTTCACAGTTCGATTGAGCGCAAGCTTAAAAGACATAAAGTTACACTTCCTAGCCAATACGCTATGATATCTAAAGAAGTGAGAAACAGCCACACGAAGTCCATTACCTAGATTATTCCTTTTTCATCAACTATGCAGAGAAAAGTTTGTTACTGTACAACTCAATTAGGTCTGGAAGAGCTGTAAAAAATGAGCCTATTGTTACTGATCCAAGGGCGCTACAGTACCGCCCAAATGGTATTATTTACTACATGTGCTCTTTCAACGAGGTATGGCAAGAATTACCGAGGCGGCCGAGGAAAATCCTTGGAGATGTCTGCTTCTCGAAACTATACAAGGAAAGACTGAAAATCAAGAAATCCAAATGGGATCATTTACAACAACTTAAATCTGTTCTTCCTAAAGATTGTCATAGCTATTATGACACCATTCCTTATAAATGAAAATTATCGTGGAGGTAACTGTGTGACGAGTATCACTATATTTTTGTTCTCTGTAGCTGCTTTGAGTGACGTTTAGGATTTTTCTTGAAGAAATGTGCAGACATTATCGGAACTATGTAAGCAGTATATTTATTTAAAATGTTTTTATGAAATCTTTCAATAAAAAATGATTAATGCTCCAAAATGTGTTCTTACTAGCTTTCTCAGCACCAAATACCAACGTAAATGTGTCAACTCATGCCAGGAGACTGACAAATATATACCACATAAGTAACAGATCATGGCATGAATACCAAGACAATTCCACGTATGTGCCGTAACTAAGCTTTGTAAAGCGTACTTTTTTGTTTCACATTTTTATTTGATCCAATATTTCCTAGTAGTGCTATGATGCAAATCTAGCGCCACTGTGAAATGTATTAGGCGTTTTAGACAGTTTTTTCTCTCTCGTGTAAAATTCTTATTTTGCTACTTATGTGGTACTGTTTCTTCATCGACGATATTCTGCTTTTAAAAAGGTTTCTGTGAGGACGATGGTGTTGTACCGTACTAACATCTCAGTTGGCATGAATAGTATCACAATTTTAGGCCTTGGATGTTCCATGTGTATTTGTTACAGTTCTGCTCCTTCGCTGTAATGTGTTGTCCGAAAACAAAATGTCTTTACTCTTACTTCTTGTGGCCAAAATTCTGATTGTTCCATAAGCTCAAGAAATCTGAATAGAAACCCTATTTTGAAGATCGAATGAAGACTGTTTGTGTGAACTGTGCAATGAACAGTGTGAAAGATATGCAAAACACTTCAAAAAAAGAACAGTGCCAATAATAAAACTAGGACTACAGTAATATAATTCAGCTATGTATTTGTACTGGAATTTGTATTTGTTTATATTTTCACATTATGCACATTTTTCTTAATAAAACTACTTCATTTCTTTCCCTACCACACAAAGACCTAGTGATGAACAGTGCAGATCATTTTTGCTTCCAGTGTAATATTTATGGATGATGTTTTCAAAGTGTGATTTATTGATGACACAAACAACAGAAGGATCCATGATGAAGATATCAGTGAGCCAAGTTGTCTATAGAGTTGTCTACAAGACATTTTAGACATACATTGTCTGTATTACATACTTCTGTGCAGTGAACACTGTTCTTCTCAATGAATAGTTTCCCCAGAGTAAGATGCAGTGAGACATCAGTGAATTTAAATAGAGTAAGTAAGTCAAATTAATACTCATTTCATCTGCAAAGTCTAGTATTGACAACATATTGATGAAATTGTTTTTTTAATGTGTTGGTACACATTGCATTATAATATAACTCAAGTATCAACTTGGTGGAATAGACTTAATTTATACGGCTTTCTAAAGTAACCATGCTGCCACTTTTTTCTCGTCATCCAAATAAATAATCTGGAAAGCCAAGCCATTGTGAAATTCCTTGTTTGAGACAGTTTACTGCCAATAGAAATTCATCCAAATTGTCAATAGTTAAAAAATATTTTTGTGGAGGCAAACATGGCCATACTTCTATTGAAGATAGTCCTCTGATTTGGCTCAAACTGACAAGGATTCTTTTTGCTCTTACTGGGAAAGACAGCAAAACAAACAAGTGACTCATGGAACATATTGGACTAGAAGGGGCATTTATGACTTTAATGATAGTGGAATGGAGATTGGTGGGACACACAACCAGACAAATAAATGGTTGTGCACTTACGAAGTCAGTGGTGGATTCTAAGAGCTAAGAAAAGACCATGACAGTGGTGTAATGGAAGTTGTGTGGATGGCAGTAGAAAACATTCAGGGGCAGTATGAAAGTATCTAGCTAAAGACCATATTGCATGGAAAAGTCTAGTGGTGGCCTTGATCCAACCAGGGGATGTCAAATGGCAGGTGGTGGTGGTGGTGGTGGTGGTGGTGGTGGTTATGAAGGTACCTTGAAGCAAAAATGTGAGATAAATATAATCTTAGGATGATCTACACATCACAAAATCAAACATTAGGTTTTGTGAATGAATTTAGAGCTGTATGCATATTGTCTACTGATGACAAAAGATTGCAATTTGCCTGCATTTGATAGTTTCTCATATTGTTGTCTGCTGAATACACTTCCTGATAAACGAAAGTGAAGTTGCCAGAAGAGGAGGAGGAATTGAAATGAAACTTCAAGTGGTTAGAGGGCATTTAATATTATATCAGTGATTACAAAATTGACTCACATTTACAAAGAAATTGGCAGTATGAGCCCACTTATCTGTATGACATTGCATCTCCTTTGTGTTGGATGCGTACACTGTTTTGATTGAGAAGGGTGTCATAAAGCAGCTGTATCCTCTTCTGAGGGAAGCTGGCCCACAACTGTTGTAACTGTCCTTGATATACTAGATACTGGCTCTGGAATGGAGTTGACATCTGTACTGGTTTTATTCATCATTCTGTAGGCGACAGATCTAGAGATTTTGCTGACCACGAGAGTACCTCAGCGTCAGACACATAGTTTATAGAGATGTGCCATGCGTGGATGAGCTTTGTTCTGTTGAAAAATGGCACCACAATACTGTCACATGAGAGATAGCACATGAGTACACAGGATGTCCATGACTTATTGTTGTACTGTCAGAGTTCCCTCAATTACTGCCAGTTGAGGCCTAAGGTCATACCTGATGGCTCTTCACACCACTGTGCCGCTCCAAAACATTGGAAGAATGGGACCTCCCACCAGGTCACCACCATGCTCACTGACGATTGTCATCTGGATTAGATCAGAACCACGAATCACACACAGTGCCGTGCCATTCATCAGCAGCCCGTGCTTCGCAGTAATCACACCAATCCAAACACAACCAGTTGTGTTGGGGTGATAACAACCATCTACTCATGGGATGGTAAGTCCCCAGCGTGGCCACTGCTATTCCCTTGATCAGTGGTGTGTGCTTACTTGTTCTTGGAAAGCAGCTGCAGATTTGAAGGACTTGCAATGTGGCTGATGCACAACACAGTGATCTACCCTTCTGGTGGTCAGATGTGGGGTCAACTGAAACCTTGATGATGAATGTGCCTGCCCTAACATTCACACGCAGTCCAACAGTAGGTCACTCTTACATCTGAGCACTCAGAAATTCTGGATATTGCACTTTTTTGATCAACAAGCAAACTGGAGACCCACAGTGAGGTCCCTTTTAAACAATCAGGGGCTGGTTATGCTGTCTCACACAAGTATGTGATATCTCTGTGTCCTTCACAATGATCACATAACATACACATGCTTGCCCTACCAGACAGGCCCAGTAACAAATTGAACCAAGCACTCTGGTGTCATTTCTGTCTGTGTCATTTCTGTCTGACACAGAGAACTTTAATTATTTACACACCAGCCAATGGTGTGTACATGTACAGTGTTACATCGAAAGTGCTTCAGTGTCCTTTTATCAGGAAGTGTATATTTTCTAATTATTTAGGGTGTGATCCAAATTTGAAACTGTCCGAATTTTATGTTTCATCATTGCTTTAAAAAGATTTTACCATTGAGTATAACTGCAAATCTCAGTTAATAAAAAGAAGGTAATGATGTGCAAAAGAGTTGAGTCAATCATGTCAAAAATTTTTATGATTAAAAAAATTATTGAGAAAGTTAACAGTTTTAATTATTTAGAAACCAAATAAGTTCCCATCATGTTAGAGGTGTAGACAACATGATTCATCAGGTTCAGTAGATATGTGGTGCTATTAATAGAACCTGTAGCAATGCAGTTAGAAAGCAAACAAAAATAAAAGTTGTATGAAGCAGTGGCTGTGATGTGTCTGCTGAATAAGAGTTATATTCAGATTCTCACAAAAAGCAATAAGAACAAAATGTGGGCACTGAAATAAGATTTCTAAGAACAGTGAAAGGTTTCACATGCCAAGGCAAGAGTAGAAATGAACAAATTTGAGGAGAACTGAATTTTGAAGGGATAAACAACACAATAGAGAAAGAGCTTGAAAGAAAATGGGATCACAATGCCAGAAGAAAGGCTGAAGAAACAACTGTTGAGATACAGTCAATAGGAAGAAGAAATCCTGGTAGCCCCAACATGAGATGGGCTCAACAGTAACCTTTAAGGACAGAATAGGCAATTAGCCTAATCCCTGGAAGTGAAGAAGAAAAAGAAGAAGAAGATGATGATGATGAAGATGAAGATGACAACCATTGATGTATTTGAACTATGCGCTAGTCTGCCTACATGAAACATAATGTTTAATCCCAGTGTTTCCTTCATTTGTCAGTTTTATTTGGTTTTTGTTTACCTCTTTTTTCAGTAAATTATGAGTCAGTTCCAAAAATAATTTCAAAGTAATTTTCAAAATTTATTTTTGTCATAGACTGTAGACTAACTGCCGTTTCATCATATTATTACTGTTTTTGTGAGACTGTGAATGATAGCCACACCATGAAAGATGGCAACATGCAGAACTGTTATTCATTAACAAAAAGAATTGTGTAATTACTCAAAAGCTGAAATATAGTTATTTAACTGTTAAAAATAAAATACATTTTTACATTAGTAAATTGCTCTAAGTGGATAATTCTAAAACAAAAATTTCTGCTTTGTTTTAGGAAAACTAGTACAACATGTAATTAACATAGAGAATACAGAAGCACATACACCAAGTGCAGACTCTGAGAAAAAGTTCACAGAAAGAAGTACAGCTGCAAATGAAAACTCTGTGCCTTCTGAAGCAGTGGTAAATACTATAAATTGTAGAAATTTTTAAAATAATGAAATAAAACTGTGAAAAATTGTGATTATGGTCTCAAATTCTTTGACATTAATATGTGTGATATAGTATAATAATAAAAATGTAAAGTTGCCATCAGCGTGAAAGTTATTTTGATCACCACAATGCTTTACTAAACACAGTTCTGTTGGAGGTGGTGTGCCGTTTCTGAGGCTACCTTTGAACTGACTTACCCAACCAGTTATAGGAGGAAGTACTATTTAACATAGACTTAAAACCATAGTGAAACTGGAAGTTTTCACATTAACAAACATTTTCAGAAGTTGAAGAAGTGATAAGTGACAGATAAAAATCCTAATAGAGACCAGGGATCGATCCTCAGACCTTTGGATTTGTAATCTAGCTTTTAACTACTGACAAGGAACCTGTTGAGTGTGAAATTGCAAAAGGCCAATGATGTTTACGGCATTTGACACCCCACATATTTTCTACCAAGCAACTACAATATTGGCTGCTAATGGCAGCAGGGGCCAAGACTTGAGGTCTCCAGTGGTGATCACAGCATGACGCTCTGGAGCGTAATTGAACTGCTTAGTTGATGAGTAACTCACAACAGTGCTATTGACTGATCCTCAAACAATGGAGATTCGTGCAGGTTGAGGCAAGAACAGGAACTGCATTGTTGTCAGTTCCAAGTGGCAGTTGCGGTATGCGCATTCACTTGCTATGTGCTTGATGAAAGTGTGTATCCAGCAAATTATGGCTCTAGCTTGCTTTTGCAGGATTTTTCACTCACCAGCACAATCAGCCATGACATATCGCAATAAATGGAATAAAAATTCTCTAAAATAGCTCGCTGTGATAATGTTTAATGCCCATATTGCATAAAACATTCACTGTAGAGTGCTCAGAACACTACCAATCGCTCATTGGCTGTTGGAGAATGCATGATGTAGGTGTACAGAACAAGCTAAACTCGACCAGCGTCGTTCATGACTCCAGCTATAGTGGTGTTGATAGAAAGCAGAGCAATACCAATGGTAAACAAAGTAAACATTGCACTGTATGTACAAGAACAGTTACCAAACTTAACATTTTGTCAGAAAGCAACCCAGAGAATTTCGCAGAGTGAGAAAGAAATGGCAGATGTAATATTAGCATTTCTGCAAGATGAGTCAGTAGGATGTGTGGTGTCGTATACACTCAACTGTGCAGATAATGTCCATGAGGAGTGCAATGATGACGATATATGCTTAACAAGTGAAAATTATATTGAAACAGCCATCAAAGCAAGTATTTCATCGTCCTTGTCAGACAGGGAGCCATAAATTCCGTCTCCAGTGAAACTTAGTAAAGGGCCATCTTTGTCCAAGGAGTGAGTACTGAAAGTAATTATGTATGTGGAAGATCATCCACAGTGTAGTAAAAAAACAATTGTGACTAGATTTCAAGTAAGTCCACAGTAATATGATCGTGTGGTGCATAAGAAAACTATGGGTATTAAATGGAGGACAAGACACACTTGTTACAAAAACTGGTGTTTGCGCGTTTCAAGGATGCTCAATACAATTTACAGGATCTGCATGATACATTAGGCTCATCAAATTGCATGTGACATAGATTACAGAGATTTCAAGGAAATAAGTTGATGGCTGCATAACTTCAGAGAGTGCTACAGAATTGGAAGACATAAGATAATGAAATTTCAAACAAAGAGTCAACTTGATGATGCACAGCAAACTGTGAAATAGCCCGAAAATGTGTAGATGAGATAAACAAACTTATCCCACCGTTCAGTAAGAATTTTTTTTTGACTCTGAACAATTGGGATTTGAAGAGGAAATGCTTATGAAAGGAGCTCTGGAAATTAGAGGTACCAAGAGAGTAGTATCAAGATCAACAAACATAACTGTCTTAACGCACTTGTATATAATTATGCCGATTGTTGATCTGCATGGTAAATTGGTTGGAAAATTATTTACTCTGCTGCAATAAGTTGGAGGTGCTATGCTTTCTATGATTCTTTCTTGTGTGCGTGATCTTGCCAGGGTAGTAAGGAATATTTACGTCACAGCAAGCTAGAGTGGTAAAATTGGTGTAAGAGAACTACAGCTACAGTGTGAACACTGCTTTTTGCCAATAACTGGTCAAAATAACTTGATTTTGCTTGATTCTGGGTCTGTGTATAAAAATTATTCTCCTTTAGAACAATCTGCCCCTCCTGAAAAGTGTGTGAAATGCAGTTCATACCACCTGTAATCACTGGACAAATTCAACCTCTGGATGTTTGTTTTTTCCGTGCCTGTAAAACATGTTATCGTACTATGTGCAACTATGCCTTCAAGGATAGTCAGTTTCACAATAAGCTACATGACAGACAGTTTCAGATTCAATTGTGTGCCATCATGTCCCATCAGCTATCATCACCCTGTAACACCAATAAGATTTTGTATACATTCTTTAAGACTGGGTATCTAGCTGAACATTCTGCACGGTTTATAACTCCCAAGAGCTGGTCTTCAATCTTAATAGTGCAAATCTTTGTGGTGACTGCATCACGCCATTTTTCATTTAGTGTTTATGGTGCAAGTTAATGATTTGTTTCGAACATTTCTTGAATGTTGATGAAATGTTGTGTGGCGAGGGCCTCCCATTGGGTAGACCTGTCACCTAGTGCAAGTCTTCTTTTTTTTAGTTGATGCCACTCCAGCGACTTGCACGTTGACGGGGATGATACAATGATGGTGAAGACAACACTACACCCAGTCCTTGAGTGGAAAAAATCTCCAACCAGCTGGGAATCGAACCCGGGCACCTTTGCATAGCATTCCACCGCTCTGACCACTGATTTATCGAGGGGGACAATGTCAGTGATGTCCATTTTGTGAAGTATAATACAAACATCCCTTAGAAGATTGATGTCTGCACCTTCCAGACACTCATTTTCTATCGCCATCCTGATGCATGTGATGAGTCGTTAGCAGCTAGTATTTTTCTTGTCATAATAGCTAACACAGTACTTTCAAATGAGCCATACTTACGATTGAAATTGCAACCTCACTCTCAAGGGGTTCCATGTGAGTCACCAAACCACTGGACAGTGATGATCATGTACTAAAAGGAGCCTGGGCTGGAACATGAGCAGTGACTGAGGGGGCCGATACCTAGGCATTTGAAGTCTCGTTATTCTTCAGAACATGAAGAATAAACACTTTTGAACCCATGGTCAGACTCATGTCACGTTACATCGTTACCCCTGTGTCAGCCTTCTTGGAATCAGTTTTGTGAATACAGCTTGCACAGTATTTAATGAATCAGAATGACAGTTTTTGGTGTTGATAAGTAATAAAAGATGATATGTCATTATTTACCTCCAAAGAAGGCAATACTTGTTATCAACTGAACACATACTTTTTTGGTTGTATGATACTATTCTCTTCATAATGTTATGATACACTTTCAACATATGTGGTTGCAAATGCATCAGTTCTCTCTGCAATATAAAATGCAGATATGTACATTACACTAATTTTTGTAAACCCTTGTCACCAGTTTTTTACAGGCCTTGTCGCTGCTGCTGTGGGGGCCAAATTGCCACTGTTGTTATGGTAGGCCGAGTTTGTGAGTTCTTGAAACGGGTTCTGGTGCAGTACACCACTAAGACAATTTCTCCCTTCCACTATTACACAGCTGTGCCCCAGGGTGAGGCAACAGGATAGGAGAATGAAGGTTCTACAACACTTCAACAAATTATTAACAAAGTCAGACAAATGAGTTAAAAAGTTTTACTTATCTTAGTGACTTGTTGAATGATTAAGTCTGCAACACTCTTGTAATATAATACAAAAATGGTCCTCGATGAATAAGTGCAAGTAATTGTAGGTAAATTTCACAGTACATAGCAAATGCAATTTACAACAACTGTCTGTTCACCTCTAGGAGTTCACTAAAGAACATAACCTGTCTAAGTCACCACTGAACAATGATCTATAAGCAAGTTGGTGAGAGCTGCTCTTCTGTTTTCTGAGTAGGCTCCTGTCGTTGGCGGTTTGTACTTGGCCTGCAATTGGCGGGGATGAAATCGATATCTTCAACTTAAGCGCCGCCCGTGGTGCTAGTGGAACTCGCGCAAGTGGCGAGTCTCTATGGCATTGGCAACAGTTCACATTCTTGCAGCTGTGGGGCTTTTGCCCTGGCTGTGTCTTGTTCAGACGACGCAGCACTCAAAAGATGACACTCACTCAAAAGATGGGTGAGGGTAACACAGCTGAAAATTCAGTCTAGGAAGTGAATTACATCTGGCTTTATGGCTGAATTCTCAACAGTTTACTTGGCGCCATAACAGGGAATCATGAATGAAATGTGCGTAATTGAAAAATCCAACAAGAATAAAATCAAATTACATGCCAATGAAAAAAGAAACAGAGATCATGGATGAAATGTGATTTAACTGAGTAATACAATGAGAGTAAAATCAAATTATATGCCCATCAAAAAATTAAAAACAGAAAAAATTTTGAAATGTGGCTCATACTGTCTAAATTAGATGTTACATGGGTTCCCAAAAGCACTTTAAACATTTTAAGAAATAGTTTCTTAGGCAAATTTGTACTGATTCCTTGGCTGTTCTGCCTTCTAGTATTCTCACTGTTGATTAGATTGTAAACCTCTAAAAGTAAAAGTAAAAAAGAAATTTTGAGGAAGTAAGCAAGCATTGTTGTAAATGGCCATGCCGCAGCGTATACATTAGTTTGCATCACATCACCAAACTTGAGCACCTTTGGGTGTTGTTGGCTCTTGAATGGGTGACCATCCAAGCTGCAAGCTGCAGGGGTGCACTCAGCCTCATGATGCCAATTAAAGAGCTACTTGGCCAAGTCATAGCCGCTCCAGGTCAGCAAAAACCTACGATGACAGGCAGGGCAGTGTGTTCACCCCACACGTGTGAATATCCGCATCCAGTGATTCCATTAGGCTTACGATGACATGGCAGTTGGTCAGCACCACTAGGCCTTCTGAGGATTATCAGATGAAATGTAATTTCTTTCATAAAGCATTATTAATTATGGCAGAAATATTTGCTCTTAATGCAGGGCTAACTGTTGAACATGTGCTCAAAGACATTTGCTAAAGCCTGTAGGGACCATAATTTTACTTTAATCTATAATGCTTTAAAATAGTTCAGCATTGAAATAAAACAAATAATTAATTCCTCTGTCCTGGCAAACAGTTTTTGATTAGTAATGGTCTCTCGCATAATTTTCTGCCGCATATTTCATCTGCTGTGGAACACATGGTCAGATGCTGTGCTACCAATTAACACAAGAGAAAATTATAAGTGTAATGGTGAAAAGTAATGTCACACATGTATTGCAACATACTGGAAGCAAATAAATAAGCAAAAGTGTTTTAACTAATGAAAACTGTGAACGCTTAGCTAACTGCCATTAGCAGTAACAACTGAACTGTTTACCCATACTTTTGCTACAGCAAATGCACTGCAGTGTCATCCAAATGCTTAAAGATCACTCAGTCTTGCCAAGATGGTTCTTTTGTAGATTGCAGATATTTGCCTACCTTTTTGGTTGGTTTTCATGCTATGTCAATGCTGTGTTTTATTAACACTTTGTTAATAGTGATAACTGATCGTTCTCTGATTTCCTGAGTGGTACCACTCAACGTCGCATACAGTTCACCAGGGGAACAGGTAGAGAGTCAAATGTACAGATACTCGGGAACTGAAGTGATTTTAGTGGACAAAGTTTACAGGAAAACCTCTCTTGCAGAAAGGTGTCTGTAGGAAAATTGTATCTCCATGCTAAGCAGAAGAGAAAAATAATCAGTCCATCAATGGACTGGGCTAAAAGAATCTGAGAGACAGAGTAATCTGAGGGAGATCTAAATTACAAAATAAAAAAAATAACTAGCTAAGTAAATGCTTTCCTCTCATTTGTGAAAACTATCATTGATCATATTAGCATATTACCAGAACATTAGAAAAATGCAGCATGATGCAGTACTCAAATTGACAAAATAGGATACAAATACTAACATTCCACGAAAGATCAGCAGGGTTTGACAGAATGATTTGCACATGCAGTCGGTTAAACACTGATGAGCCGAAACATTTTGATCACTGCCATCCACGAAAGTACATAATCAGAGCAGACATACAAGGAGAATCATTGTAGTTAGTGATGATATCGACTGCGGACAACCACCACAAAACATCCTCCATCTCGCAGACAAATGCATGGGGAAGCTGGATTTCCCAATAATGATAGCATCTTCCAGTAGCATAACTGTCATGTTACAATGCCAGAATCATACTTCCATGATTTGAGGAGTATGATGTATTGTCCACCAAATTTGCCCGATCTAAACTCTGAGAGGCACCTGGGATGTTACGGAGCATGAGATTCTTGCTTCCCATAATTTATGGGAATTATGTGACTTGTGAGTCGACATCTAGTACCACATACCTCTCAAAACCTACCAAGAATGTGTCAAATCCATGCAATGCAGAATTGTTGCTGTATTGCATTCGGAAGGCGGGCCAACTCACTATTAAGCAAGTGGCTCACAATTGTACATTGAAATTTCTAAAAGAAATGTTATGAGCCATTGCCTACAAGTCAGTACAGATAATTTGTTAGCAGTGGACCATGGCAGGTGCCAGAGGACCATTAATTATGACTTTATGAGACTAAAATTGTGTGTAAGACAGTGTGTACTACTTATGAACTTCAGAGAGGCCTAGGTAGAGACATGAGAATAGATTAACAGAAAAGTGGTAATACTTAAATTGAATATGTTCAGGTCCTTGGATTTCATTTAAATAATACCACCAGTTCTGCAAAATGAGCTCCCATCTAGTCTCAATTTGGCAAGCTTTGCGTGTGTTCTGGTTGTATCATAATGAGGTGGCCATTATGGAGATGCAGATACAAACAGTAGCTACTCTTGCTATTTCCTATCTCCACAATCTCTGGTAATGTCTCCCGTGGGATTTTAGACAAAAGATTATATGGAAAATTGTGGCTAAGACCATGGCTTAAGGTTCAGAATCCATAAGTCATCAGAGAAGTATAGTTCACGCTGTTCCACATTGCTTGGCATTCAGCCTTCCAAAAATCTTTTACACGGCTCTGAAAATCTGGAAAAGGCACATGATTTCATCACAGTAATAAAAACTCATTGCATGTGCTGTTTTAACTGGTTTTGTACAGACTGTGTACAGTTAATTATATTGTGCGTAATAAAATAATAATACTTGTAATATAGTAAGTAATGTTCATTGTACCTATGACTGTAGATGAAAATACTGGTACCACTCTTAAATACTCCTTAGGTTATATTTTTAGAGAGGTATGATATGCTAATAATTGTACTAATATGGCAAATATTGTGCTATTGTGCCCATGTAGGATGAGCAGGAGACCCAAGTCCAGACATACAGTGAGGAAGTTTCTTTGCCAAGCAGACGGCAAGATGAGGAAACTGTGGAAATGGTTGGTGAATTAGATCCACAAACAGGAATTTATTCTGTGCATCCATCACACATGCCAGTGAAAGGTAAGAAATGGTTGTCACTTTATGCACGTACAAAGAAGTCTCGGAGGACACTTACAGGAAGAAGATTTGTATTAACTGTAGTAGTCTGTGGAAAACTGTAGCTGCCATCACACAACAACAGATTCATTTCTTTTATTTTTAAATTCGTCTTGATTGCATGGTAAAATGTTATCTGGTTCCCTGTTCAGTGTCCCATTATTTTCAAGTACATGCCATTATGTCAAGACATTATACTTATACAAGATTATGAGAGGACTCAAAAGTCCAGAAACAAAGAAAGAATGTTTCTGTGCCAAGCAGAAGGCCAAGGGAGGAAACGTGAACTGTGAAGTTAAGGCACTGCCAAAAGGTGCTAAATATAAAACATGTCCTCCACCCCACCCCCCCTCCATGAACCATGGACCTTGCCATTGGTGGGGAGGGTTGCATGCCTTAGCGATACAGATAGCCTTACCGTAGGTGCAACCACAACGGAGGGGTATCTGTTGAGAGGCCAGACAAATGTGTGGTTCCTGAAGAGGGGCATCAACCTTTTCAGTGGTTGCAGGGGCAACAGTCTGGATGATTGACTGATCTGGCCTTGTAACACTAACCAAAACAGCCTTGCTGTGCTGGTACTCAAACAGCTGAAAGCAAGGGGAAACTACAGCCATAATTTTTCCTGAGGGCATGCAGCTTTACTGTATGGTAAAATGATGATGGCGTCCTCTTGGATAAAATATTCCAGAGGTAAAATAGTACCCATTCGGATCTCTGGGCGGGGACTACTCAAGAGGACGTTGTTATCAGGAGAAAGAAAACTGGCATTCTACAGATCAGAGCGTGAAATGTCAGATCCCTTAATCGGGCAGGTAGGTTAGAAAATTTAAAAAGAGAAATAGATAGTTTAAATTTAGATACACTGGGAATTAGTGAAGTTCGGTGGCAAGAGGTACAAGACATCTGGTCAGGTGAGTACAGGGTTATAAATACAAAATCAAATAGGGGTAATGCAGGAGTAGCTTTAATAATGAATAGGAAAATAGGAATGCTGGTAAGCTACTACAAACAGCATAGTGAACGCATTATTGTGGCCAAGATAGATACTTAGCCCTCGCCTACCACAGTAGTAAAAGTTTATATGCCAACTTGCTCCGCAGATGACGAAGATATTGATGAAATGTATGATTAGATAAAATAAATTATTCAGATAGTGAAGGGAACAAAAATTTAATAGTCATGGGGGACTGGAATTTCAGAGTAGGAAAAGAGAGAGAAGGAAACATAGTAGGTGAATATGGATTGGGGGTAAGAAATGAAAGAGGAAGCCGTCTGGTAGAATTTTGCACAAAGCATAACTTAATCATAGCTAACACTTGGTTCAAGAATCATAAAAGAAGGTTGTATACATGGAAGAATCCTGGAGATACTAAAAGGTATCAGATAGATTATATAATGGTAAGGCAGAGATTTAGGAACCAGGTTTTATATTGTAAGACATTTCCAGGAGCAGATGTGGACTCTGACCACAATCTATTGGTTATGAACTGTATATTAAAACTGAAGAAACTGCATAAAGGTGGGTATTTAAGGAGATGGGACCTGGGTAAACTGACTAAACCAGAGGTTGTACAGAGTTTCAGGGAGAGCATAAGGGAAAAATTGACAGCAATCAGGGAAAGAAGTACAGTAGAAGAAGAATGGGTAGCTCTGAGGGATGAGGTAGTGAAGGCAGCAGAGGATCAAGTAGGTAAAAAGACGAGGGCTAGTTGAACTCCTTGGGTAACAGAAGAAATATTGAATTTAAGTGATGAAAGGAGAAAATATAAAAATGCAGTAAATGAAGCAGGCAAAAAGGAATACAAACGTCTCAAAAATGAGATCGACAGGAAGTGCAAAATCGCTAAGCAGGGATGGCTAGAGGACAAATGTAAGGATGTAGAGACACATATCACTAGGGGTAAGATAGATATTGCCTACAGTACAGGAAAATTAAAGAGACCTTTGAAGAAAAGAGATCCACTTGTATGAATATCAAGAGCTCAGATGGAAGCCCAGTTCTAATAAAAGAAGGGAAAGCAGAAAGGTGGAAGGAGTATATAGAGGGCCTATACAAGGGCAATGTTCTTGAGGACAATATTATATAAATGTAAGAGAATGTAGATGAAGATGAAATAGGAGATATGATACTGCGTGAAGAGTTTGACAGAGCACTGAAAGACTAAGTCGAAACAAGGCCCTGGCAGTACACAACATTCCATTAGAACTACTGACTACTGACAAAATACCGAACAATCAGTTTAATAAGCCATGGCTGCAAAATACTAACATGAATTCTTTACGGACGAATGGCAAAACCAGTAGAAGCCGACCTCGGGAAATATCAGTTTGAATTCCGTAGAAATGTTGGAACACGTGAGGCAATACTGACCCTATGACTTACCTTAAAAAATAGATTAAGGAAAGGCAAACCTACGTTTCTAGCATTTATAGACTTAGAGAAAGCTTTTGACAATGTTGACTGGAATACTCTCTTTCAAATTCTGAAAGTGGCAGGGGTAAAATACAGGGAGCGGAAGGCTATTTACAGTTTGTACAGAAACCAGATGGCAGTTATAAGAGGCAAGGGGAATGAAAGGGAAGCAGTGGTTGGGAAGGGAGTGAGACAGGGTTGTAGCCTTTCCCCGATGTTATTCAATCTGTATATTGAGTAAGCAGTAAAGGAAACAAAAGAAAAATTTGGAGTTGGAATTAAAATCCATGGAGAAGAAATTAAAACTTTGAGGTTCGCCGATGACATTGTAATTCTGTCAGAGACAGCAAAGGACTCGAAAGAGCAGCTGAACGGAATGGACCGTGTCTTGAAAGTAGGATATAAGATGAACATCAACAAAAGTAAAACGAGAATATTGGAATGTAGTTGAATTAAATCGGGTGATGCTGCGGGAATCAGATAAGGAAATGAGACGCTTAAAGTAGTAAATGAGTTTTGCTATTTGGGGAGCAAAATAACTGATGATGGTTGAAGTAGAGAGGATATAAAATGTAGACTGGCAATGGCAAGGAAAGCGTTTCTGAAGAAGAGAAATTTGTTAACATCAAGTATAGAGTTAAGTGTCGGGCAGTTGTTTCTGAAAGTATTTGTATGAAGTGTAGCCATGTATGGAAGTGAAACATGGACGATAAATAGTTTAGACAAGAAGATAATAGAAGCTTTCGAAATGTGGTGCTACAGAAGAATGCTGAAGATTAGATGGGTAGATCACATAACTAATGAGGAGGTATTGAATAGAATTGGGGAGAAGAGGAGTTTGTGGCTTAACTTGACTAGAAGAAGGGATCGGTTGGTAGGACATATTCTGAGGCATCAAGGGATCAGTAATTCTGTATTGGAGGGCAGCATGGAGGGTAAAAATCATAGAGGGAGACCAAGAGAGGAATACACTAAACAGATTCAGAAGGATGTAGGTTGCAATAAGTACTCTGAGATGAAGAACCTTGCACAGGATAGAGTAGCGTGGAGAGCTGCATCAAACCAGTCTCTGGACTGAAGACCACAACAACAACAACAACATAAAACATGAACCTCAATAGATTCGTTAAAGCATCCAATCTTGCTCTTAACCTACATGAATGACCTTACAATTACTTTAATGGGCTGTTCAAAGTATGTTATTTTGTCTGAAGCTACAGGCATACTAATCATGGACCCAAACTCACAAATACCAGGCACAACCCAGGTGAGAGCTGAACAGCCCTGCAGCTAATTCACAATGAAAAATTTTAACAATGCTGAATTTATCTGGTTAATCTGTGACCTATATGTATCATCTGCCTGATGTATCTTAAACTACCTTAACAATGGTGTTTTCATTCCCATGCCTCTCCAGCTCCTTAAATAGCCACACTATCAGTGACCACTTATCTCCTGCAACCTTGGCCAAACCCCTAAACAGTCCCCCCCCCCCCCCCCCCCTCCTCCAGCCTTCACCACTGCTTCCCAGAGCAGTGGTAACTCTTGATCAAAGATTCATCCACAACAGTACAGTGTTTGCAACCTCTCATCTGAGGTCTTTTCCCCGCTTGAATTATCTGTAGTAGCTGAGGGCCTCACTTTCAGCACTAAACCTGCATTTACTCATGCACTCTTGGCGAAGGACCTATTTTACTATACATGCGTTGTCAACTGGAAGCATAGCTTTGCAACTCAATCTCAAAACCTTTCCAACAGCAAACTTGTTTTTGAAGCCTACTTTGAATAGTTCTGACCTCAGTCCTAACTTGATCCACCACCACTACTTCAGAATCAACTCTTATGTGTGCGTTAGGTGTGTCTGCTTGTGTGTGTGTGTGTGTGTGTGTGTGTGTGTGTGTGTCCGTCCGTCCCAATGAAGCTTTGCCAAAAGCTCTTTGTGTAACGGTCTTTTCATTGTGCTTGTCTGCAACTCAACGTGTCATCTTTAAAGTGAGTGGTAATCTGTCTCTTTCATAATCGTTTATATTCAAACCTGGAGTTTCTGTTGTTTGTTATTGTTTGATTTGTATGCTTCTAGTGACAAGATCCAATATAAATATGAATACAGGTAACTATGTCCTGTCACTTATCTGACACTACTAAGTTATTGCTCACAGTTATCTGTCATCACCATCATCATCATCATCTTCTCCTTCTTATCATCCTCCTCCTCCTCCTCCTCCTCCTCCTCCTCCTCCCCCCCCCCCTTTCCTCATCTAGGTCTCTTGCCTCCTATTATCATTTCATGGGCCTGTATAAGTGTCCAGCCAACTCCCTTTCTTTTAATAGGCCCACATAATCTTAATCTTGTCTTTTCTGTGCTCTGTTTCACTGTTTTTCTCCTTGTCTTATTCGTTACTCTATCCATTATAGTAAGTCCTATTCTGCTTCTTTGAAATTTCATCTCGCAAGCTTATCTCCTGCTCATTTGCCTTTTTTCATTACCCACATTTCTGATACATACGCTCAGTATGCTCAGTATAAGACTTGTTATTTGTATCGTAGTACAACTGTGAGGACGACCTTCAGACGTAATGTGGTTTGCGTATAGACATTAAATCATTCTAATTCCGATTAACAAAAAAAAAAAATAGTGGTTTCATTGTTGGCATCTTAGCAATTCACTGAACATCCATCTCCCCATCCTAGGGTGATCAAAGAGACAGAACCTTGAAACATTAAATACTGTCAGTAATTTGTTACCCATTATTTAATTCATGGGATTTCGTGTGATGTATGCACTGTTTTATTCCAGTGCATCAGAAATGTCAAGTAATGTGTCATAACTTCAGTGTCTCAAGTCATATTTCTGTCTCTATTCACTGAAATTACAATGATAAAGGGGTAGGAAAACATGTGCCAGTTGTGAAGAGCTTAAAATGCTGTGGGAAAAATAAAATTGTGATCAGTTAGTAAATCCAGTTACAAGCTCCACATCATGCCATACAAAAAAGCATGCATCACAAAGAATATTGATATTGCTGGCTGTGATGCTCATAGATTACTGTTTTCCTTCCACGTTTTATGTTTGAAGTAATTACACCATTTTGTTAAATGGACTTTACATTAAAAAAATTGTTAATGCCAAACCTCAGTCCAGTTGGTGTATCATTCTTTGTTTCCTGTGAGATACACTAGAGACATGTGAGTTTAAGTTTTAAGTTATTAACATTGGGTCTGTTTGCATGTTATGCTTTATAACAGATAGTAAAGCTGTGCAGGTCAACATAACAAAAGGGTGCATTCTGTCACCAACTGCAGGAAACCACGGTCTTTCCATCCCCTTTCACTAATCTCCTTATCATTACTCCTTGTGTATTCTACTGTAGTAGCCAGATACTTGAGACTTTCTGCTTTGCTTGGCATTTACCCTCTACTTATATCCATTGAAAGTTTCCTCTTATTACTCAGTGACAGCATAACGTCACAATTGTTTGCATTAAGTTTCAATCCATACTATCCTATCACTTTCTCCCATACATTTAGCCTTTCTTGTACCTCTCCTGCATTTTCCCACATCATTGAATCGTCCGTAAATACCATTGATTTCATATTTTCATCTTCTATTCATGCTGCCAGTCTTGTCATTATCTCATCTGTAAATGTGATGTAAAGTCAAGTGGCTAGTGCAATCACTTGCTTTGACCAATACCTGTACTTGTAGAAAAATATGCGTACATATGACTGACAAACAATACAAATTAGGATAGATTACTACTCGCTATGTAGGGGGGCCCATTGAGTGGTAGACAGAGATGTTTAAAAGTACGTTTTAAAATAGACCAAGCTGTCAGACAGAGTCCTTTTTCATCTGCATTCGGGCTTCAGCACTCACCTATACAAGGAGAAATGACCATAATAAAACAAGAAAAATCGGAGCTCACATGCAAAGATTTAAGTGTTCATTTTTTCCTTGCACTGTTGGAGGGTGGAAAGGTAGAGAAGTAACGTAAAGGTGGTTCGATGAATCCTCTGCCAGGCACTTAACTGTGAATTGGAGAGTGATGATGTAGATGTAGATAAAAACTGAGGCAATGTGTGTGTTGGGGGGGGGGGGGGGGGGGGGGACCTGCACTTGTGTGTTTTTCTAAATCTGAAGGACATAGTTTAGTTCAAAATGTGCCACTCAATGCCTTCTCTATGTGATGAGTAGCAATCTATTCTAATTCGTATTATTGTTATTCCAACCTTAATTTTCCATTGTTTTATAACTGTGATCATTCACTTATACAACAGTACTAAGTGACTGCTTTCAGTTATCTGTATTTATATTTCAATTACTATACAGTCATCACAGTGTTGTACAATATCCATAGCAGATAAACATAATTCATCGATGCAGTTGTTTCAAAACAGTTATTTTACAGATTATGATCTATTATTGGTGTGTAGAACTGAGGATATAATTTTAGAAAATTTCCTACTGTAATCAAAGTTAATTCTTGAAATTTTGAGATGTTATTTTTAAACCTACATTGAACTTTGCAACAAGATCACATCTAATTCTAAAATTAAATCATTATCTCGTCTTGTTATCCCTCCACATGTATGACACTTCTGGAAGAACTACTGGACAACAAAATAACAGATCCCAGCACATAGAGATAACCTGCCTAATTTTAAATTGTTGGCATTAATTTTTCCTGTAAAATAGTATCACTGTCATTGCTTTCTTTCTAAGTACAGTTACAATGATAGCATCTCTTTGTTATAAATAACTAAAAGTTTTTTGTTTCCAACCTCACTGACTCAGTGGTGTCCTTCAATTGCACATTTTCCATTGGCTGTTATCAAAGTTAAATTATAATTGAGTTCTTCTCCATAAATAATAATTATGGAAAGTGAAAGATTTCACTTTGAGAAGGCTTTCTCTCTCAATCATTTTTATGTTGTGGATATTTTTATTGTTATATTTGCTTTTTCAGAGTTCCTATGTTGATACTATTACGCATTTAACTGTAGCTTTTAGTTCCAATAGTTAGAATGCAGATATGTTCACATTACGAGTGCCTCTCTGTCTGTTCATTAATAAGTTGCTGTCTAATGCATTCAAATGTGTATCAATTTGTATTGATATAATGGAAATGCCTGAAGTACATAACATAAGGGAAATGCAGCCACTCAGCGATAAAAGATTGATGCATAGAGCACAGAAACACTTAATGGAAAATAGCATTCACACTACATTTCAAATACTAGCTTCCTTCTAGCTAATGTACACACACACACACACACACACACACACACACACACACACACACACACAAAACCACAGTGGCCATGGCAAGACACTCAGGAGGGGGAGGGGGTTCTTTATACCAACATTGTTTTGTACATATTGTGATGATGATTTATGGCTGAGGGCACTAAATAGCAAGGTCATCAGCATGCTCTTTTGTAAATCCTGTAAGCTAGTCACATACTTTATATTTTAAAATTTTGAAAAGAAAGTATTTATTGTGTTAAATGAATTGTTTTAACAGACTCTCTAATTGTTTTTAAATTTTTTCAGTTAAACTTAATCCAAAAATTTAAGTCTAATTGATGAGGTCATAAAGATCATAAAGAGTACATGAATTATACACTTATGGGTTCCGTACATGAGAACAACCCCTCCATATGTCCATTTATTAATTACATGGAATATTTGGAGAGGGTAGTATATACATCATATTAATGAGAAAAAAAATTTTATCCTTCTACTTCAGAAAGAGAAAATGTTAATGTTATATTAATTATTGTTCTTAGCAATAAATATCCTTAAGGAGCAGTGCAAAGGTACTCCAAAGTTCAAATGGTTCAAATGGCTCTGAGAACTATGGGACTCAACTTCTGAGGTCATTAGTCCCCTAGAACTTAGAACTACTTAAACCTAACTAACCTAAGGACATCACACACATCCATGCCCGAGGCAGGATTCGAACCTGCGACCGTAGCGGTCTCGCGGTTCCAGATTGCAGCGCCTAGAACCGCACGGCCACTTCGGCCGGCTACTCCAAAGTGAAAGTAAGAATTTGAAAGAGAAGAAAATGCATAAGACAGCAGGCACTCAAGTGTGCTTATATCCCTTACCTCCTTTGTTTTCACATCAACACAGTAATGGATACTTGTGACTACAAAAACATGCAAAACCGAGTTTCTTGATTAGTGTATATACATCTTCATCTATACTTTCAATGCTATCTTATGGTGTGTGGTGAATGGTACTTTAAACACAACTGTATCTTTTTCCCGTATAATGTATCATTCGTAGACAGAATGATTCTGTCAGCCATTCATTCACCAGTAAGCACCTGTGTTCAAGTCCCAGAAATACAGTAACTTATTACCTATAATAAGATCCACATGGAATATCTGAAATTGAAAAAAGAGCAAAACAATTTGTTCATTGTGGGAGAGTCTCATGGAGAGTTACATCAAACTCCAGCTACAAGGGAGGTAGTACGCATCACAAAGAGGTTTTCTGTTAAAATTCATGAATGTATATTCCAAGAAGATTGGTGCAACATATTTCTTCTACCTGTCTTACTGATTGACTAGGATGGTGAAATTAGAGGAAATTTAGTTCATATCAAGGCTTACTGGTGAATGAATGGATGACGGAATGATTCTGTCTACGAATGTTACAGGATAGGGGAAAAAAAGACAGTGGTGTTTAAAGTACCCTTCACCATACACCATAAGTTAGCATCGAAGGTATAGATGAAGATGTATGTTCACTAATAAAAAAAACTCGGTTTTGCGTGTTTTACGAGGTGCATTCAAGTTCTAAGGCCTCCGATTTTTTTTTCTAATTAACTACTCACCCGAAATCGATGAAACTGGCGTTACTTCTCGACGTAATCGCCCTGCAGACGTACACATTTTTCACAACGCTGATGCCATGATTCCATGGCAGCGGCGAAGGCTGGAAAATCGCTGATGCAATAGCAGCACGGCTGGTGAATGTGCGGCCACGGAGAGTGTCTTTCATTGTTGGAAAAAGCCAAAAGTCACTAGGAGCCAGGTCAGGTGAGTAGGGAGCATGAGGAATCATTTCAAAGTTGTTATCACGAAGAAACTGTTGCATAACGTTAGCTCATGTCTTGGTGAAACAGCACACGCGCAGCCCTTCCCGGACGTTTTTGTTGCAGTGCAGGAAGGAATTTGTTCTTCAAAACATTTTTGTAGGATGCACCTGTTACCGTAGTGCCCTTTGGAACGCAATGGGTAAGGATTACGCCCTCGCTGTCCCAGAACATGGACACCATCATTTTTTCAGCACTGGCAGTTACCCGAAATTTTTTTGGTGGCGGTGAATCTGTGTGCTTCCACTGAGCTGACTGGCACTTTGTTTCTGGATTGAAAAATGGCATCTACGTCTCGTCCATTATCACAACCGACGAAAAGAAAGTCCCATTCATGCTGTCGTTGCGCGTCAACATTACTTGGCAACATGCCACACGGGCAGCCATGTGGTCGTCCGTCAGCATTTGTGGCACCCACCTGGATGACACTTTTCGCATTTTCAAGTCGTCATGCAGGATTGTATGCACAGAACCCACAGAAATGCCAACTCTGGAGGTGGTCTGTTCAACAGTCATTCGGCGATCCCTCAAAACAATTCTCTCCACTTTCACGATCACGTCGTCAGACCGGCTTGTGCGAGCCCGAGGTTGTTTCGGTTTGTTGTCACACGATGTTCTGCCTTCATTAAACTGTCGCACCCACGAACACACTTTCGACACATCCATAACTCCATCACCACATGTCTCCTTCAACTGTCGATGAATTTCAATTGGTTTCACACCACGCAAATTCAGAAAACGAATGACTGCATGCTGTTCAAGTAAGGGAAACGTCGCCATTTTAAGTATTTAAAACAGTTCTCATTCTCGCTGCTGGCGGTAAAATTCCATCTGCCGTACGGTGCTGCCATCTCCGGGACGTATTGACAATGAACGTGGCCTCATTTTAAAACAAAGCGCATGTTTCTATCTCTTTCCAATCCAGAGAAAAAAAATTGGAGGCCTTAGAACTTGAATGCACCTCGTAGTAGTCACAAGTACCCATTACAGTGTCGATTTGAAAACGAAGTTAATGAAGGTAACGAATTGTATGCACACTCGAGTGCCTGCTGTCTTATGAATTTTCTTCTCTTTCAAATTCTTACTCTCACTTTGGAGTACCTTTGAATTGCTCCTTAAGGATATTTGTTGCTAACAACAATGATTTAGATGAACCATTACTTAGATGTGTGCAATAAAATGGTGTAAACAATGTATCCTTGTACATCTAGACCTACATGACCTATCTGCAAATCACACTTACGTGCCTGGCAGAGGGTTCATCGACCCACCTTGACACTAATTTGCCATTATACCACTCTTGGCCCCCCCCATGAACCATGGACCTTGCCGTTGGTGGGGAGGCTTGCGTGCCTCAGTGGTACAGATGGCCGTACCGTAGGTGCAACCAAAACGGAGGGGTATCTGTTGAGAGGCCAGACAAACGTGTGATTCCTGAAGAGGGGCAGCAGCCTTTTCAGTAGTTACAGGGACAACAGTCTGGATAATTGACTGATCTGGCCCTGTAACAATAACCAAAACAGCCTTGCTGTGCTGGTACTGGGAACGGCTGAAAGCAGGGGAAAACTACAGCTGTAATTTTTCCTGAGGGCATTCAGCTTTACTGTATGGTAAAATGATGATGGCATCATCTTGGGTAAAATATTCCGGAGGTAAAATAGTCCCCCATACGGATCTCCGGGCGGAGGGGACTACTCAAGAGGACGTCGTTATCAGGAGAAAGAAAACTGGTGTTCTACGGATCGGAGCGTGGAATGTCAGATCCCTTAATCGAGCAGGTAGGTTATAAAATATAAAAATGGAAATGGATAGGTTAAAGTTAGATATAGTGTTAATTAGTGATGTTCAGTGGCAGGAGGAAAAGACTTTTGGTCAGGTGAATACAGGGTTATAAATACAAAATCAAATAGGGGTAATGCAGGAGTAGGTTTAATAATGAATTAAAAACTAGGAGTGCGGGTAAGCTCATACAAACAGCATAGTGAACACATTATTGTGGCCAAGATAGACACGAAGCCCACGCCTACTACAGTAGTACAAGTTTTTATGCAAACTAGCTCTGCAGATGATGAAGAACTTGATTAAATGTATGATGAGATAAAAGAAATTATTCAGGTAGTGAAGGGGAATGAAAATTTAATAGTCATGGGTGACTGGAATTCGATAGTAGGAAAAGAGAGAGAAGGAAACATAGTAGGTGAATATGGATTGGGGGTAAGAAATGAAAGAGGAAGCCGTCTGGTAGAATTTTGCACAGAGCATAACTTAATCATAGCTAACATTGGTTCAAGAATCATAAAAGAAGGTTGTATACATGGAAGAATCCTGGAGATACTAAAAGGTATCAGATAGATTATATAATGGTAAGACAGAGATTTAGGAACCAAGTATTATATTGTAAGACATTTCCAGGGGCAGATGTGGGCTCTGACCACAATCTCTTGGTTATGAACTGTAGATTAAAACTGAAGAAACTGCATAAACGTGGGTATTTAAGGAGATGGGACCTGGATAAACTGACTAAACCAGAGGTTGGACAGAGTTTCAGAGAGAGCATAAGTGAAAAATTGACAGCAGTCGGGGAAAGAAGTACAGTAGAAGAAGAATGGGTAGCTCTGAGGGATGAAGTAGTGAAGGCAGCAGAGGATCAAGTAGGTAAAAAGACGAGGGCTAGTAGAACTCCTTGGGTAACAGAAGAAATATTGAATTTAGTTGATGAAAGGAGAAAATGTAAAAATGCAGTAAATGAAGCAGGCAAAAAGGAATACAAACGTCTCAAAAATGAGATCGACAGGAAGTGCAAAATCGTTAAGCAGGGATGGCTAGACAAGAAATGTAAGGATGTAGAGGCTTATCTTACTAGGGGTAAGATAGATACTGCCTACAGGAAAATTAAAGAGACCTTTGGAGAAAAGAGAGCCACTTGTATGAATATCAAGAGCTCAGATGGAAACTCAGTTCTAACCAAAGAAGGGAAAGCAGAGAGGTGGAAGGAGTATATAGAGCATCTATTCAAGGGTGATGTACTTGAGGACAATATTATGGAAATGAAAGAGAATGTAGATGAAGATGAAATGGGAGATACGATACTGCGTGAAGAGTTTGACACAGCACTGAAAGACCTAAGTCGAAACAAGGCCCCAGGAGTAGACAACATTCCATTAGAACTACTGACGGCCTTGGGAGAGCCAGTCCTGACAAAACTCTACCATCTGGTGAGCAAGGTGTATGAGACAGGCGAAATACCCTCAGACTTCAAGAAGAATATAATAAATCCGATCCCAAAGAAAGCAGGTGTTGACAGATGTAAATTACTGAACTGTCAGTATAATAAGTCACAGCTGCAAAATACTAACACGAATTCTGTACAGACAAATGGAAAAACTGGTAGAAGCCGACCTCGGGGAAGATCAGTTTGGATTCCATAGAAATATTGGAACACGTGAGGCAATACTGACCTTACGACTTATCTTAGAAGAAAGATTAAGGAAAGGCAAACCTACTTTCTAGCATTTGTAGACTTAGAGAAAGCTTTTGACAATGTTGACTGGAATACTCTCATTCAAATTCTAAAGGTGGCAAGGGTAAAATACAGGGAGCGGAAGGCTATTTACAGTTTGTACAGAAACCCGATGGCAGTTATAAGAGGCGAGGGGCATGAAAGGGAAGCAGTGGTTGGGAAGGGAGTGAGACTGGGGTGTAGCCTCTCCCCGATGTTATTCAATCTGTATATTGAGCAAGCAGTAAAGGAAACAAAAGAAAAATTCAGAATAGGTATTAAAATCAATGGAGAAGAAATTAAAACTTTGAGATTCGCCAATGACATTGTAATTCTGTCAGAGATAACAAAGGACTTGGAAGAGCAGTTGAACGGAATGGACAGTATCTTGAAAGTATGATATAGGATGAACATCAACAAAAACAAAACGAGGATAATGGAATGTAGCCGAATTAAGTCGGGTGATGCTGAGGGAATTAGATTAGGAAATGAGACACTTAAAGTAGTAAAGGAGTTTTGCTATTTGGGGAGCAAAATAACTGATGATGGTCGAAGTAGAGAAGATATAAAATGTAGACTGGCAATGGCAAGGAAAGCGTTTCTGAAGAAGAGAAATTTGTTAACATCGAGTATAGATTTAAGTGTCAGGAAGTCGTTTCTGAAAGTATTTGTATGTAGTGTAGCCATGTATGGAAATGAAACATGAACGATAAATAGTTTGGACTGGAAGAGAATAGAAGCTTTCGAAATGTGGTGCTACAGAAGAATGCTGAAGGTTAGATTGGTAGATCACATAACCAATGAGGAGTTATTGAATAGAATTGGGGAGAAGAGGAGTTTGTGGCATAACTTGACGAGAAGAATGGATCGTTTGGTAGGGCATATTCTGAGGCATCAAGGGATCACAAATTTAGCATTGGAGGGCAGCGTGGAGGGTAAAAATCATAGAGGGAGACCAAGAGATGAATACGCTAAACAGATTCAGAAGGATGTAGGTTGCAGTAGGTACTGGGAGGTGAAGAAACTTGCACAGGATATGGTAGCATGGAGAGCTGCATCAAACCAGTCTCAGGTCTGAAGACCACAACAACAACAACACCACTCTTGGATAGTTCGTAAAGGGGGGGGGGGGGGGGGGGGGGACACAACCTGTATCTTTCCCTCCAAGCTCTGATTTCCCTTATTTTATCATGATGATTGTTTCTCCCTATGTAGGTTGGTGTCAACAGAATATTCTCACATTCAGAGGAGAAGGGACTTGGTGGTTGAAACTTGGTAAAAAGATCCCACCATGGCAAAAAAATACCTCTGGTTTAATTATTTTTACCCGAAATCCTGTATCATGTTTGTGACACACTCTCCCCTATTTATCGCAAATACAAAATGTGCTTCTCTTCTTTGAACTTTCTCGATGTACTCTATTATTCCTGTGTGGTAAGGACCCCACACTGCACAATGGTACTTCAAAAGTGGAAGAACAAGCTTAGTGTAGGCAGTCTGTTTAGTAGGTTTGTTGAATCTTCTAAGTGTTCTGCCAATACAATGCAGTCTTTGGTTCGTCTTGCCCACAATATTTTCTATATATTCATTCCTATTTAAGGTATTTGCCATTGTAATTCCTAGATATTTAGTTGAATTTAGGCCTTTAGACTTCATTGATTTTTCTTGTAATCAAAGTATAACGGATTCCTTTTAGCACTCGTATGGATGACCTCACACTTTTCATTATATAAGTCAACTGCCAATTTTTGCACCGTACAGATATCATGTCTAAATCATTTTACAATTGATTTTGATCTTACTAGACAATAAACGATAGCTTCATCTGCAAACAACCTAAGACGGCTGCTCAGATTGTCTCCCTAAATCATTTATAAAGGTACGGAGTGGCAGGGTACCCATAACACTACCTAGGAGGATGTCAGAAATCACTTGTTTTACTTGATGACTTTCCATCAGTTACCATGAACTGACCTCTGTAACAGGAAATCACAAATTCAGTCACATAACCGCACAATTACATTACAAGTCACTTGTGATGTACAGTTCCATAAGTCTTCTGGAAATCCAGAAATATGGAATCAGCTTGAAATCCATTGCCAACAGCACTCAACAATTTATGTGAGTAAAAACCTACACTGAAATGCCAATTTTACATTTTTGTGCAGTCCAAACTTAAAAAATGCAAAACTGAGGAAATTGCAGAATCGAGAAAAATGTTAAAATCCCCCAAAATATGGCCAGAAACACATGTAGTTGGCATATGTGATTAAAAATTGCAATCGTCTCCATTACTTTGTACAAAATCTGTGTAAGTGAAAGAAATTAAATGTATAATGCAATTTTTTTAGAGTAATTTGTGGTAATGAACTTCGTAAGTTCATACAGAATCGCAGTTGTGTAACAGCAAGTAAAAATTTATAAAAAAAATTAAAATTGCTATGTTGGTACATGGCAATCGAGCTATTTTCTGACAGGCTACAACCACCAATTATACGTTCGAAACACGCATTTTTGGGAGATCATCCTTTGCGCTCACCCAGAAAAAAGGAAAAATTGATTAACATTTTGAATTAAACCAAAAAAAATCACAGCAGCTAAGTGATTAAACCATAAACATAAATGCAGATATCTGCTTAATAACATACTTTGTCGCCATTGGTGTTATTGTTCAGTGCTTCTCTTACAAGCCACATTCCATATGCTCAGCACCATTAGAGTGTTCTTTTAGGCTAAACGAGAGGAGCAGACATGTATAAATGAATTTACTTTCCCAGTTGGGGTTACTAGCTTATTAGAAGTCAGCTTAGTGAATTTCTGTACGCTGTGTAAAACGTAAATTTGAAAGAAATCTCAGGTGCTACAGTTTCACTTCATGTCCTCTCAGTGGTGGACACAGAGAAACCTCAAGGGGATGCTAAAGATTTCTTGAGCTACCTTTACATTTACTGTGATAAAAAATAATCAAGTCACATACAAAGTTTAAGAAAAATTTATGTTAACTGATTATACACATATACTACTATTACTATTACTATTATTAATACTTCACAATCAACTGATCACTCTCACTCTTGACTAATCTTCACACTTGTAGTTGCTGCAACTAGAACTTTTTCCTTATTCATTAGTCTCAATATATCTGCTTCTGAATGTAAACTAGCTTCCTATTTGGCAAATAGTCCATATTTATAATGCTACGTGTTGAAGGTTCTCTGTACAAGAAAACAGTAGAATATGCACAACTTTTCTCAAACAAATACCAGGCAGAATAACATGTCAAGACCACTAGAATGGCCGCAACTTTTCTTGTATGTACGTATTAGCTATCTATGTGCCAGACGGAAATGTATAAAATACGATGACGCGGACGCACATGCTACATAGGAAGGCACAACTAATCGATAACTCAATTCAGCCGAGTCGACTGACGAAAGAAACGAACAAATAGTGTGAGGGCTGACTGGTGGGGGCGGTGCAAGTGGCAATGCAGGTGAGCCCACAAGGGGTGGGGGGGGGGCAACACGCACCCTGCTCGCCCCTCATATGAATCCGCCACTGTGTCCTCTATCATTGCTGCCAAACTTTATGATCTACAGCACGTAGTGTGCGTGATGCAAATTACATACATGAGCAGTGTATGTAGTTGTTGCAACTGTATCATGTCAGACTTGAACATAAAAATCTTTAAATGTGCTATCACAAAACTCTTGTATGATTTCCGTGTGGAATCTCTTTCATAGAACCTCATCTGTAGGAAAAGTATATTTTCAGCACTTCTCAAAATGCATTCACCCCTACTAACACTCCTGTCACTAAGGGTCATTTCCCCTCTCCACACATCCAGGAGACAAGCTTATTTTACGTGTGTTAGTGTAGTGTGGTGACTGTGCTGGCTGTTGGGTGACTTAACAAGTCGCAAGCCAATAAGAGTTGACTAGCCGAAAATGGGTGACATTTCCTCGATTATGACTGAGTATGTTCTTTGAGACTTAGTGCTTGAATCAAAAAGGTTGACAGTTGCTATCATTGCTGAATACAGTACATCAGAAATACATACAGAAAAGTGAGACTGAGTTATAAATGCGACAAGGAAAGGTGGTGGCCAGACCCCTTCATCATGTATAGGTGTGGTCCAATGCTGCATCCTAGCAGTAGTTGTATCACAGTTGCGGGTGAAACTAAATGTTGCAAGTTGCATTGGCAACACTGAACGTGGATTATGTCAGCATTTACTGTCTCACATCTCCCCTCTCCACAACAGCCTAAACTATTCCCCTAACTCCGCCACTGTGCATGGTGTAAAACCATCTGTCTTTTGTGGTTATAACACATTCGGCCACATCAAATGTCAATAAGAAGAAAATGGGTGAAGTCAAGCGAGATGTTGAGTAAAAACTTGGAATCCAGGTATCCCTCACTAGGAAGCAAGGTAAAATTGGGGAATTTTTAGCACTGATCCTATGGGTTTTTCACAGAGTCTACCAATTTATGGTGTAGAATTACAGAAAATGTAAAATGGAGAATGTAAAATCGAAGTTCCACTATAGTTGTGTTTCACCAGAATAATGTTTTCTAAATCCGTGTTGATTGTGTGTCAATAGACCATCCTCTGTGAGGTAATTCTTAACATTTGAACACAATGTATGTTCTAGAATCCTGCTGCATATTTTTAGCCACTCTACTTTAGCAGTACTGTCATCAATTTTATTTCCATGCTATTGTGCAGAGAAGGTTTTGATCATGTTTTGCCGTTTTTGAGACAAAGTTTCATTGTGAAAACTATTATAAGAATCTCACATTGAAGTCCGAACTAAATTTTGGGCTTCTGTAAAAGATCGCCAGTCTTGGGGATTTCACATTCATTTAAATTCGGCATATTTTTTTTTTTTTTTTCTGCAACAGCATTCTGACCTGTTTTGTGTACTATGGAGGATCAGCTCCATCATTTGTTAATGTATTTGTTATAAATCTGTCAATTACTGTTGATAGTATTTCTTTGAATTCAAGCCACTTATGATCTGTACTTACATAATTGGTTTGGAAAGAGTGGAGATGCATTTTTGAGTAGGTATATATTTTTTTTGTTTTTTGTCGATTTCAGAGTTATGATATTCAGTCTCACTATGACAGCCCTGTGTTCACTAATTCCTGTATCCGTCTTTGATGTTCATTATTAGCTCAGGATTCTTGAGCTTTTAGTGTTGGGTTCCATATTGTGGGCCAAAGGTCTTTTATAACCTTGCATCAGAGCTACAGCCAGTAAAAATGGAATTTCTGCAGATTCAAAAAGAAAAAGCCTTATTAGCCAGTCTCACACATTATCTGATTGTACTGTTTAATGGATTAAAGATTAATAGCTAACAAAACTCATCACAACCATTTTTATTTCAGCATATAAATAACTATTAATCTTGAATCAATATCATTGTTGTCATGTAAATAAACTGAGAAATTAGAAACTTTCCTTTTTCAAAATAGCAACATTCATGCTAAATTATAGTAGTTTAATGAAAGTTATTTATTATCTTAATGTAGAGAATTGGCTTCTAGCATCTAATTTTCCTTGTTAACTTAGAACCAATTCATTCCATGTTCCTAAAGATTCTGCTACATGATGGTATATACAGAACTTGAATGAGAGTAGGAAATGCTAGTGTTTCACTAAAGTGTTAGTAACTGTACATAACACTATAAAATACTGACAAGCCAAAACATTATGGTCACCTGCTTAATGTTGGTCCATCTCTGGAATGCGGTAAAACAACAGTTCTGCATGGGATGTATTAAGTTTTCATAGTATGTGGTACCAGATGCCTACGCACAGGCCATGCATTTCCAGTAAAGTTACAGGCCTGTGGTTTGTGAAGCTGGCACCCAATATCAACCCAAAATGTGTTCCATCAGGTACAGATCAGGCAATTTGGTGACCAAGACATCAGTGTGATTTCACAATCATGCTACACAAACCACTGTAGCATGATTCTGGGCTTGTCACATGGACAGTTGTCCTGCTGGAAGATTATATTGCTGTTGGGGAAGACACAAAGCTTGAAGGGATGCAGTTAGTCTATAATAATAATCACATAGGCCACAGTTGTCATGGCGCCTTTGATTACTACCACAGATCCCATTGAATCACCAGTGAAAGTGCCCCACAATACTGTACTCGCTGACCTCCATTCATGGCATAGTGCTAGTTTCAATAAGCTGTTTGCCTGTATGATTGAGTATCCAGACACGGCCACTGACCTGATGTAACGAGATATGTAACTCATCCGACCAGACAACACCTTTACATCAATCCATGGTCCAGTCTTGAAGATCCTGTGTCCACAGCAATAATAACTAATGATGTCATTGAGTACACATGGGAATATGTAGTGATCTTGCGCTGTCCCATGTTCAGCAATGTTTACTGAGTGGTTTGCTCCCAAAAACTTGTGCTTGCACATCACGTTTACCACAGATCGCGGCCTGTGCTGTGTTACAGATTGGGCAAGCAGAGACATACATGTCAAATACCTTATGACCTACCCATGGTTGTGTGCAAATAGCTGACCAACTTTGCCATTCCGAGGTGCTCATTCCGAGGCACCAGGCCATATAAAAGTCTACGTCATGTCTAAATCACTTTCATTAGTGTATTTACCTTTTGGAGCTCATACCTTAATTGGAATGATTCTACATTCATCCCTGCTCCCCTTGTGTACTTTCCATACCGCATCATCATGTGTCTGCAACACCACCAGGAGGCATTAGTCATTAGCACATGTCGCAGTCGTAGCAACGTATGCAGCATTATTATTTGCGTCTGAAAAAATGAAGAGGTGCAAGTGGGAAATCACTAACATTAAAACTGTTGAAAACTGGAGCTGAGAACTAATTTGCAGGCTCGACACAACAAGTAAGAGAATGCTTGCTGCATAAGTGGCTAATAACATATGTGTTGCCTTTTTAAGAAAATCCCATTATAATGTCTGCAGAAGACAAAATTTCAACCTGTATTTTCATTTAATTATGAATGCCCTTCTGATTAAAAATTTTATTTTCAAAGGAAATCAGGAGTGTTCTGGAGACTCTGCGGAAGCTTCTGAGGATACAGTACCAAAGTCTAGTTCAAAGACAATGGACATCTTTAGTACCGCAATAGCCTCTGCAAACATAGATTTGGAAACATTCAGTTATAATGAAGGTGAGATTATCATTGTGGCAGCAGGAACATGAGCAAAAGTTTCTAGAACTCATTGTTTGGGCTTTTTACATTTATGTTTTACCCTCATGTGCATGGAATAGCTTTCCTGATTGCCTTGGATTGTTTGCAGCATATGTTCATTTAAGTTTGTATCTGGTAGCTGTAATACAGCAATCTGTAACAATGGTGTGCTTTTGTCATTAGTTTTTTTTGTAAATAGCCATGAACCTCATCTTTTTATATTATTGATGGAATAATTTTTATATTCCGTAATTATAATACATCCCTTAATTTAAAAACAATAAAATTAGTTGCTATTTGCAGTCCTTTGTTTTATACTTAAGTCACTATTTTTGATGTGTACAGTTTTATAGAAACGACAGTTGTAAGTTAAGTGTAGTTTCTTCTTCAAATTCCACTACTATTTTGTGATACCTTTCTGTCATATGCATTGGTAATTGTAGTATTTTACACTGTCACAGTATTCCTGAAACACTTTATAAAATGAAATATGCCTGTTCTTGGTATTATGAGGTAGTGTAGCCCTATCACAGGAGTGGGCAATAGTTTTGGCTCAGGGGCCACTTTGTGGAAGCAGTGGTTAGTGGAGGACCACAACTTTTAAAATGATATCATTTTTGCATTTCAAAAAAGTTATAAATTGTTTCATAAAAATTCTGGCTGTCTTGGTGCACCATGCAAAAACCATTAGCAGGCCACATGTAGCCCGTGAGCCACTATTTGCCTACACCTCTTCCATCTTATTGCAGTGTTGTATGACTGATCATAGAAACTGTAACAATTTTGTGTAGTATCCTTGATAAGTGGATTATTACTTGACTGAATTAAAATAATTGTGTGGATTTTATACTCATATGTTTCAAAGAAATGCAATGTACAAATTAATTTTATATTATTATAAAAGTGTTAAGAATATGTCAGAGACTTTGTTGTACAGCAGAGAAATAGTTGTTTCATTTGATAAGTTCCTGAAGTTTGTCCTCAGCAGTAGTAGTAAAATGTTTTGCACAATGGGTAATTATTAGCATTGCAGATGTGTTCCTCACCAAATCGCACAACTGTATGTGAATATATAAGGAGTTGTCAATGCCTCTGTAAATGAATCATAAGTATAACAACTTAATTCATGCAAATCCTAGTTGACCATACATGCAGAAATGTTACTCAGTTAATGGAATTCAGTGTGCCAAAGAGGCCCAAGTACAGTGAATTTATTTGGACATTTGCAACTTGATTCTGTTAGTGCTACCTTTTTACTCTTCTTTGCCAACTGTGAGGTAGTGTATGTGTAACAGAAATGACAGGAGTTTTGGGTCATGAGGCTGTTACTATACATGGAGGCAAAAAAGATCTTCAAGGTTTTACAATCTCCATCATGCACAACCATATTCTTTACCATCATCAAGCAACCAATTGCAAGTCTGATGCCTCGACGAAAATGTCTACAGCAGGTGCTAGCACATCTACACTCCTGCAGCAACCAGTAACCAAGTATTATACTTCAATGCAAACTCCCAGTGCAGATGCTAGCACATCCACCTGTGCTTGTAGCTGCATCTGTCAAGACACTATTGGTCTACATACTGGCATTTCAACGACTGGCATTGAGTTTAAAGGAAAACCAGGTGACTTCTGCTCTAAAATGAACGCTGATCACAAGATACCTATGTCTACTTCTTTACCACTCTCCCTAAGGAAAGGAAAAACATTGAGCTGGAAGACCATACCTAAAAATCATGATGTTGAACCACCTAACAATAATGCTTCAGTAACATCTGATGGGAGGGACTGTCCAGTGGATGTAGGCATATGTTTGGATAATCCACCAAGCCCATCTACCCCTCCTCCTAACATTTTGAACTCCTCTCCTAAGCACAGCATTTAGTCAGCATTAAACTCTGTGATTAAATTGGCTCTCATTCTTCAGTGGAATGTGAACACTTACAGGACACATTTAGAGGAATTAAAGCTGCTTGTTTAAGAAAAGCCTGCATGCTTAAGCCTTCAGGAGACATAGTTCAAAGCCACAGATAATTCTGTATTGCCACGATTTAATGTTCACGGGAAGGATGACCTAATTGATGAATAAGCAAATAGTGGCTTAGCTGTGTACATCAGTGAAACACACTACTATTTGCCCATCACCCTCCACACTGTTTAACAAGTGGCTGTAGGAGCAGTAAATGTGCCATATCGCCTTATAATATACATTCCACTGCAGGAACCTCTTTACAGCACAGCACTTACTGATCTCATGCAACATTTTTGTTACTGAGTGACATCGATGCCTGCCATGTTCTCTGGGGCTCTTCTATCATCTGCTCCAGGGATCAGATAATTGAGAGGCGACTGGTGTCAGAGAATATCTGATTGCACCCATACCCCACTTTACGGCATAGATACAAACCGCAAACATTGGTCGTAAAGCAGAATGCAGTATAACAAATCAATAATGTCATTAGAGCAGTTCCAACTTTTTGATAAAATAATATAGTCTTTTGTTCATAAAGAAAAATGCTTAGTTAGTAAATGAACGTACAAAACAATATAATGATAAACATAAATCCAAAAAATAAAAATGAAATTAAAAATTGTGTTGTATTTATACATATAATAAAAAGGGTTTAGAAACTGTTTTAATCTAATGACAAAGATTAACATAAGGAATCAATAAGCTATTATATTCTACCATCGCCACTTTCTGCTTTTTTGGGTTGGCCCAGTTTAAAATATTGGTGCGGAATTGTCTACTTCGCTTTGCTTTCTGTCTCTTTCAACAGTATTTTGTAATAGACAATGGATGAGTTTACTCCTTTAAACACTTTAGCACTGAATTCTTCATTGGGACCATTCTGAGGTAGGCTGTTCATTCCCTGCTCAATATAAGGAAGCACATTTGACAAGTTCTTATCAGTTATCTGTTGGCACACAGCAGGCTCCGTCTCTGGCTCGTCATCATGTGCTCGTTCTGTTTTGAACTGGATCAGTTCCTCATTTGAAAGAGGTTATCTGCCAGCACCTAGAAGGTCAGTCATATCATCTTCTTCCAAATCTTCGGAACGAAGATGGCCTCCTAAGTTTAATATGTCTTGTGGAGTATCTGAAGGAGAATCGCCTTTAGGTTTGTTAATTTTAATGCATTCTAGCCAGATTCTTTCCAAGATTGGTGCACATCGGGACACTCCACTCATTGAGACATCGAATGCTGCTTAACCACAATAAATATGCATATTATTTACAATCATATTGACAACTAGCTGTATCCATCCACAGTTTGTTGTGGTTCAGTCTGCTTAAATGGAAAAGAAAGAAAAGATAAAGTACACATTTGTAATATGTGTAGGAATTAGATGTATGTCCTAATCTCATTCCCTCCCATTCTGTACTAGTAGTCTAATCATAAACCAATAAGCCATAAATACAACTTACCTGTTTCCTAAAACCGTTTCAGTAATGTATATGTTAAAAAGTGCATAGCTTATATGTGTCTAAATGTTTATTGCCATAATGTGTAAAAATTTGAACTAAATCAAAAGATGCTTTTGAGAAGTTTAGTAACAATGTTTCCCCCCTTTATGTTTATGTAAAGAAAGTTCTGATTAAGAATTACTAAGTACTTAGGTAGAAAGGAGACGACTCATGGAAAGGCAGGACCGCTGTGTCACTGATAGGTACACAAACAAAAGATACAGAGTGCTTTACTAGCTTTCAGAATGAACTTCCTTTCTTAAGCTTGTAGGACACACACACACACACACACACACACACACACACACACACACACACACACACACCTCCCTACATTGTGCTCAGTTGACTGCCAGTCTATACCGGCCCACAGAGAGTGTATTGAGGTGAGCTGGGAGTGTAGAGTGGAGTGAGATGAGGGATGGAGAGAGGCTGGAGGCAGGGAGAGGGTTGCGGAGAAGTGTCTAGCGGCATGTGGGAGATTGGGGAGCCATTGGTGGGCGAGCTAGGGGTCCAGGTAGAGGGGGCAAGTGCCAGATGGCTGGGCACGTGATTTCATAGACTAGGGCATGAGATAGCAGTGCACAACTATCTGACACGAATTGGTGCAGGGTACTGGGGCAGAGGATGGTCTCACACACACACACACACACACACACACACACACAAACACACACACTATTGGGTGATGGGGTGGGTGGACAGTGAGTTACCTTAGGTTAAGGAAGCATGGGATGCACTCCTACGGATAGCTCCCATCTGCACAGCTCAAAAGAGCGTGTTGTAGTGGGGAGGCTCTAGATGGTACAAGTTATGAAGCAGCCATTGAAATCTCGCATATTGTGCTACTGTGTGGTCCAAGTTGTTTTTGGACATTCTTCCTATTTGACAGCTGGTTGGTTGTCATCCCAATGTAAAATGCTGTGCAGTGGTTGCAGCAGAATCTGGTATATAACATGGCTGCTTTCAAAGGTGGCCCGGCCTCTAACAGGGTTCGATAAGCCTGTGATGGGACTGAAGTAGGTGGTGCAGGGTGAGTGGATTGAGCAAGTCTTGCATCTAGATCTTCCACCGTATTATTATCCCTGTGCCAGGGGAGAGGGAGTGGCATAGGGGTGCACTAAGATGTTGTGGAGGTTGGGTAGGTGGCGGAACACCACTTTTGGGAGGGGATGGAAGATTCTTGGGTAGGATGTCCCTCATTCCAGGGCATAATGATAGGACGTGGTTCAGTCACTCCAGTCCCAGATTGTATTGGGTGACAGGGGGGGTGTTTCTTTGTGATCGGTTCTTGCAACGGATGTGAGAATCAGGTGTGTGTGGGGATATAGCATGGGAGATGTATTTGTGAATCAGGTCTGGAGGGTATTGCATGTATGTGAAGGCCTTTATGAGAACTACAGCATACTGGACGAGGAAGTCCGTATCACTACAGATGTGTCCACCTCGTGTGGCCAGGGAGTATGGGAGGGAATTTTTGCTTTGGAAGGGGTGGAGCTGCAAAGTGCAGGTACTGTTGATGAGTGATGGGTCTCATGTGGACTGAGGTATGGATGAAGCCATCTTAGAGGAAGAGATCGATATCTAGGAAGGTGGAATGACAGGTGGAGGAGGACCAGGTGAAGTGGATGAGAGGGAAGGTATTGAAGTTGTGGAGGAATTAGGAAAAGGTGTCCTGGCCTTGGGTCCAGATTATAAAGACATCAGCAATAAACCTGAAGCAGACCAGGGGTTTGGGGTTTTGGGAAGCTAGGAATGTTTTCTCTAGGTGGCCCATGAAGAGGTTGGCATAGGACAGTACCATAAGGGTGCTCATGGCTGTACTCCAAACTTGTTTGTATACCTTCCCTTCGAAGCTGAAGTAGTTATGAGTTAGGATGTAATTGGTTAGGTGTATGAGGAATTAAGTGGTGGGTTTGGAATCTGCAGGGTGGTGGGAGAGGTAGTGTTCAATTGTGGAAAGACCATGAGTGTGAGGCATGTTGGTCTATGAGAAGGCTGCATCTACAGTGACAAGTAGGGATTCAGGACATACGGGTGTGGGGATGGTGGAGAGCTAGTGTAGGACGTGGTTGGTATCTTTAATGTGGGGTCTAGGTTTTGGACAATTGGCTGCAGATGTTGATCAACAAGGACTCAGATTCTTTCAGTGGGGGCGCTGTAACCAGCCATAATGGGGCACCCAGGATTGTCAGGTTTGTGGGTTTTAGGAAGCATGTAGAAAGTGGGTGTGGGCTGTTGTTGGGGTGAGTAGGAAGATGGATTCGGGGGAGCGGTTCTAGGAAGGGCCTTAGGATTTGAGCAGGGATTGGGGGTTATGTTGAACTTCTGGGATGGGGTCACTTTGGCAGAGGGTGTTGGACAACTGGCAGAGGCCCTCTGCCAGGTAGTCACTCCGGTTCATTTTCATCACATCAGTGGTGGAACCTTTTGTCTGACAAGAAGATGATCAGCTCAGGATCTGCTTTTAGGCTGTGTAGGGCAGTCCTTTCATCTTCTGAAAGGTTGTTGTTCTTAGGGAGGGACCTGGGGAAGGATGGTGAGACCATGTTGGAAATTAGTAATTCCTGGAAGGTGACCAGGGGATGGTTAGGCCAGAGTGTGGGAGGGTCCTGGTTGGACAGTGGTACAAATTTTTATATTAGATACATATGTTTATGTATTGCATGTGTTAAAAAATATGCATATATTAAACAATTAGGTATCTAAAAAGGTGCCAGTAGTAGAATTCAATATTGTGTCAAAATTTCAAATCAGCCTGTCCAGAGCTTTTGGAGATTAGCAATTTTGTACAAACCAACATTTACATTTACATTTCCCCTTTATTACATACACTATGTGATCAAAAGTATCTGGATACCTAGCTGAAAATGACTGACAAGTTCGTGGCTCCCCCCATTGGTAATGCTGAAATTCAATACAGTGTTGGCCACCCTTAGCCTTGATGACAGCTTCCACTTTTGCAGGCATATGTTCAATCAGGTGCTGGAAGGTTTCTTGGAGTGTTGCACTGAGGAGAGGTATCGATGTCAGTGGGTGAGGCCTGGCATGAAGTCAACATTCCAAAACATCCCAAAGGTGTTCTGTAGGATTCAGGTCATGACTCCGTGCAGGCCAGTCCATTACAGGGATGTTGTTGTCGTGTAACCACTCCGCCACAGGCTGTGCATTATGAAAAGGTGCTCGATCGTGTTGAAAGATGCAGTCGCCATCCTCAAATTGCTCTTCAACAGTGGGACACATCAATGTTGGGCTGTACTGTGATAGTTCCACGCAAAACAACAAGGGGTGCAAGCCCCCTCCATGAAGAAACACTACCACACCATAACACCATCGCCTCCGAATTTTACTGTTGGCACTACACACTTGGGCAGATGACGTTCACAGGGAATTCGCCATACCCACACCCTGCGATCGGTTCGCCACATTGTGTACCGTAATTCGTCACTCCACACAACGTTTTTCCACTGTTCCATCGTCCAATGTTTACGCTCCTTACACTGATCGAGGCATCGTTTCACATTTACCGGCGTGATGTGTGGCTTACGAGCAGCCGCTCGACCATGAAATCCAAGTTTTCTCAACTCCCGCTATACTGCCACAGAATTTTACTGTTGTCACTACACACACTGGCAAATGACGTTCACCGGGCATTCGCCGTACCCACACCCTGCCAATCGACTGCCACATTGTGAACCATGATTTGTCACTCCACGCAACATTTTTCCACTGTTCAGTCGTCCAATGTTTATGCTCCTTACACCAAGCGGGGCGTCATTTGGCATTTACCGGCATGATGTGTGGCTTATGAGCAGCCACTCGACCATGAAATCCAAGTTTTCCCACCTTCTGCCTAACTGTCATAATACTTGCAGTTGATCCTGATGCAGTTTGGAATCCTGTGTGATAGTCTGGGTAGATGTCTGCCTATTACACATTACGACCCTTTTCAGCTGTCGGCAGTCTCTGTCAGTCAACAGACGAGGTCGGCCTGTACACTTTTATGCTGTACATGTCCCTTCACGTTTCCACTTCACTGTCACATTGGAAACAGTGGACCTAGGGAAGTTTAGCTGCGTGGAAATCTTGTGTACAGACATATGACACAAGTGACACCCAATCACCTGACCCCGTTCAAAGTCCATGAGTTCTGCGGAGAACCCCATTCTGCTCTCTCACAATGTCTAATGATTACTGATGTCGCTGATATGGAGTAACTGGCAGTAGGTGGCAGCACAATGCACCTAATATGAAAAACATATTTTTTTGGGGTGTTATTCGGATACTTTTGATCACATAGTGTATGTGTTACTTATATACCAGATGTAACAACAAAAAGTGAATTACTGACAAAATTATTTAATTGGATAGATAAAAAATCAACTCACCAAGCGCCAGGAGAACACATACATGAAAGACAGTTGTAACTGGCAAGTTTTCGGAGCCAGTGGCTCCTTCTTCAGGCAGAAGGGCTGAAGGGGAAGGAAGAGGGGTGAAGGAAAAGGACTGGAGAGGTCTAGGAAAATGGGTAGATTTTGGGAAAGTCAACCAGAACTGTGGGCCAAGGGAGACTTATCATATGAGATGATAATCAGTCTTTCCTCCTCGTCCCATACGGTAAGTCTCCCCTGACCTGCGGTTGTGAGTGACTTTCCCAAAATCTAACCCTTTTCCTAGTCCTCTACAGTTCTTTTCCGTCACCCTTCTTTCTTCCACTTCAACACTTCTGCCCGAAGGAGGAGCGACTGGCTCTTAAAACTTGCCAGTTACAACATTCTTTTATGTGTGTTCTGCCGCCACTTGGTGAGTAGATTATTTATCTATCTAATTAAATAATTATATACCAGATGGCGTTCCAGTAGTAGTTATGTAAAAATACTTGGTTTTTTGACAAGCAATGTCGGGCCAAAATTTCCAAGTAATCCATGAACAACTTTTGGAGGTTTGAGATTTTGAAGAAATGTATATCTGCATTTGTACTGAAGTAGAAACTCTAAATGTTCCTAATCATAAATCACCAAAATATTTTGACTGGATGCTTTGGAATTTTGACACAATGTTGTATTGAAATACATGAGCATTTTTGTATACCTATTTTGTAATGTACCAGGCGTGTTTTTTAAGTGAGGTCCAATTGAACGTAAGTACACAACGAAAGGTTATTTCAAAAAAGTAAATTTATTTTCAGAAAGTACATACTTCACTCTATGTTTCGACATAGTTGCCAAGTTTGTTGAAGCACTTGTCATACCTCTCAGCCAATTTTAAAATACCCTCTTCATAAAAACCTGCCGCCTGCTCCAACAACGAAGAGTTCACTGCCATTTTCAAGTCATCGTCATCATTGTAACGGTTGCCACTGAGGTGTTGTTTGAGGTGGAGAAGCAGATGGTAACCACTCAGTGCAAGACCAGGACTGTAGGGTGGGTGGTCTAAAACTTCCCAGCCAAAACTGTCCAATAAATCGCGGGTCTGACCTGCAGTGTAAGATCTTGTGTTGTCATGGAGAAGGAAAATTCCCTTTGTCAGCATGCTGCCTCTTATATTTTGAATCGCTCTGCATAGCTTTCTCAGGGTTTGACAGTATGCTTCTGCATTGATAGTGGTTCCTCATTGTGTGAGGTCAACCAACAAAACACCAAGCCTATCTCAAAACACCAACACCATGATTTTGCGCTGGGACAGAGTCTGTTTGGCCTTCACCTTTACAGGCTAGTGTGTGTCTCCATTCTATGCTCTGTTGCTTCAATTTGGGCATGATATGTGAAACCCATATTTCATCTCCAGTTATGATCTGACTCAAGAAACCGTCACCTTTTTCGTGATAATGAGTCAAGAACTTCATCGCAGACTCAAATCTTTGGTTTTTGTGGTCCTATGTTAGGAGTTTCAGGATCCAATGGGAGCACAGTTTCCTAAACTTAAGATGTTCAGAAACAATGACTGATCTCAACACATCAGGAAATTCGTTTGAGAGACCTGTTATTGTGAAGTGCCTGTTCTCATGAACCCTGGCTTCAACTGAAGCCATCAAATCATCTGTGATCAAAGAAGGGCGACTGGAGCAGTCCTCATCATGGACGTTATCACGGCCATCTTTGAATTCTTGTACTCACTTATGCACTTTTGTTTTCACTCATAACTATCACCGTGCACTTCGCAAATCTGTCGATGAATTTCTGCAGCAGACAGGTTCCTTGCTGACAGAAACAGTATCACTGAGCGAACCTCACACGCAGTGGGCGAGTTGATAGTCTTAAACTTTTCAAAACACAGAACATAACCATACAAGTCAGCTACAGAGCTGAAATGAAGCACAATTGTTCCTGAGGCATGCCGGTACACTACGCATGATCTTGTTGCGGTATGCACGCGAACTACTAGTGTCTACAACAAAACGGACCTTACTTAAAAAACACGCCTCTATTATAAATATAACAATAGGGAAACAATTTTACCAAAAATCTCTCTCTCTCTCTCTCTCTCTCTCTCTCTCTCTGTGTGTGTGTGTGTGTGTGTGTGTGTGTGTGTGTGTGTGTGTGTGTGTGTGTGTGTGTGTGTGTGTGTGTGTGTGTGTGTCTGTGTGTGTGAAAGAAGTAGGTATCTAAAAACACTCCTGTATTAGAATTCAACGTTGTGTCAAAATTGCAAAGCAATCAGTCAAGAACTTCCGAAGATACAAGATTTTGAACAAATGAACATTGACATTTCTATTTACGAGGGCAGTTCAATAAGTAATGCAACACATTTTTTTTCTGAAACAGGGGTTGTTTTATCCAGCATTGAAATACACCAGGTTATTCCCCAATCTTTTAGCTACACAACTCTATTTTTCAACGTAATCTCCATTCAATGCTACGGCCTTATGCCACCTTGAAATGAGGGCCTGTATGCCTGCACGGTACCATTCCACTGGTCGATGTCGGAGCCAACGTCGTACTGCATCAATAACTTCTTCATCATCTGCGTGGTGCCTCCCACGGATTGCGTCCTTCATTGGGCCAAACATATGGAAATCCGACGGTGTGAGATCGGGGCTGTAGGGTGCATGAGGAAGAACAGTCCACTGAAGTTTTGTGAGCTCCTCTCGGGTGCGAAGACTTGTGTGAGGTCTTGCGTTGTCATGAAGAAGGAGAAGTTCGTTCAGATTTTTGTGCCTATGAACACGCTGAAGTCGTTTCTTCAATTTCTGAAGAGTAGCACAATACACTTCAGAGTTGATCGTTTGACCATGGGGAAGGACATCGAACAGAATAACCCCTTCAGCATCCCAGAAGACTGTAACCATGACTTTACCGGCTGAGGGTATGGCTTTAAACTTTTTCTTGGTAGGGGAGTGGGTGTGGCACCACTCCATTGATTGCCATTTTGTTTCAGGTTCGAAGTGATGAACCCATGTTTCATTACCTGTAACAGTCTTTGACAAGAAATTGTCACCCTCAGCCACATGACGAGCAAGCAATTCCGCACAGATGGTTCTCCTTTGCTCTTTATGGTGTTCGGTTAGACAACGAGGGGCCCAGCAGGAACAAACCTTCGAATGTCCCAACTGGTGAACAATTGTGACAGCACTACCAACAGAGATGTCAAGTTGAGCACTGAGTTGTTTGATGGTGATCCATCGATCATTTCGAACAAGTGTGTTCGCACGCTCCGCCATTGCAGGAGTCACAGCTGTGCACGGCCGGCCCGCACGCGGGAGATCAGACAGTCTTGCTTGACCTTGCAGCGATGATGACACACGCTTTGCCCAATGACTCACCGTGCTTTTGTCCACTGCCAGATCACCGTAGACATTCTGCAAGCGCCTATGAATATCTGAGATGCCCTGGTTTTCCGCCAAAAGAAACTCGATCACTGCCCGTTGTTTGCAATGCACATCCGTTACAGACGCCATTTTAACAGCTCCGTACAGTGCTGCCACCTGTCGGAAGTCAATGAGACTATACGAGACGAAGCGGGAATGTTTGAAAATATTCCACAAGAAATTTCCGGTTTTTTCAACCAAAATTGGCCGAGAAAAAAAATGTGTTGCATTACTTATTGAACTGCCCTCGTATATAGATGTGCTTCCAGTTCAACCCAAAAATCTTTGGAACAAAAAAAGGATGCACAGAATCAATCTGCAAACAATCTCTTCAAACGTTTTTGCAGTGAGACACACACTTTGCTGTCAACGAATTGGGTATTTTTGTTCAAACTAATCTTCAGAACTGGTTCCAAAAAATACATAGTATGGGACATAACTGTGCATGCAATTACAAGGCACAGTGGCGTATTGTACTCCATAGATGCACATGGAGGCACAGGCACATCTTGTTTCATTTCACTTATTTTTGCAAGGGTACACTCACGAAAAATGTTCTGCTGGCAATTGTATTATCTGGAATTGCAGGAATTATTTTGACCAGTGGTCAAATGGTGCCTTTAGTGCTTGAATTGCTATTGCATATGCAAATCACAGAGATACCAAGATGCAATTTCAGAAAAATTCAGCAGTATGTAAAATACCCCAATCATATCAACTTATTATATAGAATGAGTGTACTATGGCGCACAGAAAAAGCATTGGCAGCACTTCACCATACAGACAAAAATTTAAGAGGAAACCAACAGCTCTTTGATGGTGCACATTTATTGTCTGGTAGTATACCAGTTATACCGTATTCAGCAGCCACTGATGAAGTTAATACATGTCTCAAATCATCAGTTTTATGATGACAAGTACAGAAATTGACTTTGAAATCCAATATGTGTGTATAACTACAACATGAGACCTACACTAAAATTCACGCAGAATGTTTGTTGGATATTGGGAATGGGAAAATGACAGTCAATGAATCCACACAGTGTATCACACTGCCAACAAACTACTTATAAATCACAGCGACCACAGGTGCATTTATTCACAAAGTTTTCCCAAATATCACATAAAATTACAAAAAATCGTGTTTATTAGCAGCCAAAACTGGCAGCATTAGTGCCACCAATTTCAACACTCAAACCAAAATACCAGGCAAAGTGACAACATATCAGTCCATCGATAACACAGAATTAAGATGGTATGTCAATTTTTTCAGTCCTTGAATTCACTTGATTTGCCAGGCATGCTGCCACACACTTTATAACATTGAAAATTTGTGTGTCTATCGTTCTCTGAAAAATAAATTCACTATGACATTACAGTGATATAAGGCTTTTGTGAAAAGATTATGGACAATGTCACTGGAGCTAGAATTTTAAATGGAACACAGTAGATGATGTCCTCTTACCATATATCCCAATGATTCCAAAAGATATGCTATTCAAATGAAACATTTTTGTTTCTGGTGCAACTCTCATTTGCGGTAACCAACAAAGCACATGTGCAACTGCCTCAAGCATTTGGGCTAAATTTAGCAAATCTATGCGTCTCACATGGACAGTGGTCTGTGCATCAGAAAACCGGTTCATACATCTACCCTATACCCACTAGATGAAAAAGAAAAGTATTGTGTATCCAAAATCACTTGAGGAAATGCAATTTAAACACAAAGACTTTCTTTCTTTGAGTGGCTCTGTAACACATACTAGGTACTTGATAATCCTTTATAATGGGAGACACTCTGCAATCATGTAATCTACATATTTATGTAAATGATCTCAACTTTGGTTTGTCACTTTCTCAGTGCTCACACTTAAATTTTGAGCCTGTCATGTTAAGCAATAAATTGAAGAACAAAATAGAACATAACTTTTTGAGAAATTATGGAAGTCCTTCTTAAACTGGGAAGAGAAATACTGCCACACATTCTGTCACAACTGCATGCTGTGTGAGTTGTTACTTCTCAGATTTTATTACATTGCCCACTATGTTGGTTTTATCATGCAATTGTTCAATTTTTAACTGCTGTGTAATCTGAACTAAAAAATAAAAAAAATTCCAAACTAGAAATAAATGTGGACCAGAAAAGGAAATAAAATCAATTATTGAATAGGATAAGAAGTTTCTGTGGTGTCAACTGACATGTTGTTCTGGGCGAATTTACAGACTCTCCCCATTTCCTAAACCTCACCAGTTCTTTTCCTTCATTCCTCTTCCTTCACCTTCAATCCTTCTGCCAGAAGGAGTTACTGCCTCCAATAGCTTGCACTTTACTTAACCTTTGTATATGTTTCCTTTTGATGCCGCTTGGTGAGTAGATTTTTTTGTCTATTGAATTACATTATATTTTCAGAACTTGATTATTTACACCAATACAATATTTTTGAGGAGTGTCCTGTATGGTGCTAAATATGGACATTGAGGATGAAGCATAGAACAAGGCTTGGAGGCTTTTGATGTGTCAACATAGCAGATAATGAAAACAATAAATTGGATGGATAAGGCAAAAAATGAGGTGGTACTTAGAACAGGAGACACAGTTATGGAATGTAATAAAAATAAGGAAAACAGAGTGGGACACATTTGAAAATGGAGAATTTATATAAAAATAATCTTAGAAAAATATGTGGAAGGAGAAAGAAGATAAGGGAGAAAGAGATTTCAGATCCTGGATGATGTACTGGGCTGCAGCATATACAACAGCATTAAGAAGGAAATGGCAGACTGCCAGAAATGGAGATGCAAAAGGACCTACTGATATAACAGAACACTTACAATGATCCAAATAATAAAATAAAAAAATACATTAGAACCAGACACAAGGAGTTTTAACTTAGTGTGGAAAGTATTCATATAAATGGGTAATCATTGATTTAGAAAATATTAACTTGTAACTAATATAATGAAGTTTTAAGAATGAACTAAGGAATTTTGTATTAATCATTTCCTTTTATTCCTCCGAAAAATATCTTTTGCAGGTATTCGTAAAACTATTGTATTAAGTCATAAGTAGCATTGGTACTATAGTATTATAATATTTTAGAAATTTAAGTCATTTTACTGTATAGCACTGATGTAAAATGTATTTCTTTGCTTTTTTTCCCACATCCTACGACTTCTCACCAAGGCATAAGTGTAGTTAATATAACCAAAAATATCTACAAGATATATGAATTTGTTATGTGGTTCATTCAAATATAAACTATAATATCAAAACACAGCTTTATTGTTGATACATACCAATACAAATGGTATGCTTTAGTTTTCTCCATAGTTTCCATAAACAGAAATAGCTTGTCTCCATCAGATAGGAAGTTTTCTGATCCACTCATGTAAGAAAGAAATTGAATGCCCTGTAGACAATTATTCATGTATTATTTGATCACAGCATCATCTTCAAAACATTTCCCTTCTAGCGCCTGTCTCAGTGGACCAAACATGGTAGTTACATGGTGACAAGTCTGTACTGTAAGGTGGGGTTTCTAGAGGTTGCCAATGTAACTTAGAGAGCTTTTCATGAGTTAAAGGCACTCTATGTCACTGTGTGTTGTTATGCAGGAGCAGGACACCTTGAAATGATTTCTGGCATCTTTGTCACAACAACCAGTGTTGCCATCTTCTGGAGCTTGCAGTAGTAGGTCATGTTCGCTGTCCTTCACCCGTACTTCAGTCTCCCAGCAGTACACCTTTTGAGTCACAGAACACTGTTGCCAAAACTTTCCAAACTGGCAGTCGAGTGTTGGCCTTGATTAACACTCCTCCAACTTTCCTCCTCTCCATACTTGTCCTCTTGTTCTCCGGGGTGTGGTGATGGGCCCATATTTCATTGCAGGTCATGATATCGTCCAGTAAAATATCTATTTTTCTTCAACTTGTTTTAGAAGTCATTAACATATGTCATCCTACACGTTCATGTGCGCTTCATTGAGAAAGCATGGAACCCACTGTGCCAGTGTTTTTCCATGTCCAAGTTTGGCTAACAAAATGATATGAACACTTCCAACCCTTATCCCCGCCTATGATGCAATCTCGGCGCCAACTTGTGCATAGCTTGAATATTCTCTTCATTGATGCAAGTTACCACGTGCCTTTTACAGCTTTGTATTTCCACATTATCAATCATGACCACTTTGAAGCTTATGGGTTTACTTGAAATTTGGGTATTATGAAAACTAGCTTCAAAAAATTGTGCTTGGAGGCCTTTGCAAATGTCGCCTGCTTTCACATCTGCATTGGCAAGAAAATAAGACCGTGTTGCCCAACAGACATTGGTACTTCCTGTGTACTCATAGCAGATACCAAAATGCTAGATATGGGTGTGTCAGTTGACTGTTCCCTTTCCATTATCCTTCAAATGATTTGCCATTGGCTGCACTGCTCACATCACTATGTGAGTCAAACAAACAAAGTTCTGGTTCAAATTTCAATGCCCCTCATATGTTATGACCTGAAAGAAATTGATCCTGTAATATGCAATGCATGTTTTTTTTGTGAGCCAGAAAGTTAGGTAACCGAAATCCTAAACAAGCCTCTTTAACTTTCTATTGGTTAATGCTTCTACTCCATTGAAGAGTATCTTCACAGAAACTTCCAAATTTGATGTTTTAGCTTGTATTACAATTAGAATTAGCTCTGTAATACGTTAGTCTTTCATGATAAGTCATTTCGTTGCATTGCACTTACACTAAATAAAATGCACATATTCAACTTTTTTCCACACCCCAGACACACCTCCCCCTGGGATCCATGAAATACAACTAATTGAATGTGACAGATATACTTGGATTGACGTAAATGAATATACTATTTCATAAATATCAAGTATGAGTATAAAAACAAAATAAGGTCCCATTACCTAGGCCTTAACTAATATTGTGATGAAAACTTGTGGTATCCTGTTCCACATTAATGAAACAGTGAATTCACAAGGTGAAGTTTTTACTCTGTACTGGTCAATGGAAAAAATTGTACTTCATCAGGACACTGGTAATATTATTAACAATGTGAGATGAAATAAGTGCGAAAGCTATCTGCTGGCACGTAGAAAAACTCCCAGTGAGGGGTGAAAGACATAGGCTGTCCTTAGATCCAAATGAATATTGGAAATTTGATACCAGAGTGATAAAAATAGTGTTTTTTTCCCATGATGGTCAAATGCTAATGGAACATTCTGCAGTATTAGCCTTAGACTATAAAGGCTGAATACAGAAATATGAACAATGACTCAAATAAAATATCTGGAGAGAGTGTAGCAGAAGGGCGATTGGAAGAGAGACAAAAAAAGAGACATTTAATTATTTCTGAAATGTATGTTCCCACTGCTGTAGATTTACTGTGTGATTATGTGGCATTCCTACGTATGTTGTCTGCGTTTGATTGTTTTCCTAAATAATCCTTCTTCATGAATTCTGCGAAAGACCGCACGGTTGGTGGCTACATTCATCAGTTTTATCAGTAATAAACCTCTCCAGCACCATGCCTCAAATGCCTAAAGGGATTTTATTTCATATTTGCCTGTCATTATATATGCCAAGGCAAATGGGACATGGTATTTGAAATGCATATTAAATTCATTGATTCACACATTGTGTTCCATCAGTGCTGCTTTGAAGGAGAGGCTTCAGTGAGGAAGAACAACCAAATTATACATCAACTGGTTGAAGGAGCAGCTGCAACTACTTGTGTAAATTATACTAACAATGAATGGTAATGTAACTGTGGAAAATTATATTGAATACTTGAGGCTAAGTTTTGCCTTAATGTCAGAATTAAACAATAGAAAATCCATGTAGGAATACCAGTAATTTAGGAAAAGGCAGATTGCTACTTACCATAAAGAAGACGTGTTAAGTTGCAGACAGGCACAATTAAGAGACACTTAAATAAAACTTTTGGCCACAGCCTTCGTCAGTAAGAGAGAGGGCACACCATTCATACACAGAAGCAAGCAAACCTCATGCATTCATGACTACCAACTCCAGCAGCTTGGGCCCAAGATCCCAGAGTTAGCAGTCATGAGTGCAAGTGCATGAGGTGTGCCTGCTTGTGTGTATGAATGGTATGCATCTCGCTCTTACTGATGAAGGCTGTGGTCTAAAGATTTGTGTAAGTGTTTCTTAATTGTGCCTGTGTGAAACTTAACTTTTATTCTTTACTGTCAGTAGCATTCTGTATTTTGCTTTAAAGTTATGCAGAACACTCTTCCCAGTCTGTTTTCATGGTAAGTTAAAACATGTTTGATACTAATATGAGTGTTAACCAGGATTTACATCCCTGAGTCCAGATATTCTGATAAGTTATAGGAGAATGGGTAATAATGTCCTCTTTTAATATAGTTTTGAATATTTGAGGATTTCCAATTTCCTGCCTAATATCTACTGCAAACCTATTAAAGACTAGTGCACCAGAATATAACGGTCCATTCTGATAGATACTAATAAAATGTGTGACTAGAACTACCAACCTGGATGTCTGTCAAAGAATTTCTGAAGAAAGAACATTAAGGAAAGTGACAAAATGAAATCAGCAACAGTGGATAAATCACATAGTATGTCACAACCAATTGCTTGTAAATATTCTACCAAGAAAGTAGGGAAGAAAGCTCAAGGAAGTCCCCAGTTGGCATTTTTAAGGTCAAGTCCAAAGTTCTTTCTTCTATCTAGCTTAGATGATTACCCATAATCAAGAAAAGTTCAACATTGCAAAATCTGCTGTAAATTCCTTGACTCAGTCACCAAATAAGTAAGAAGTAGCCATTGTGTATGGTGTCAGTGTCATGGTATTAGTGGTGTCCCTACTCTCTTTCCCTAATACATGGCAGAGGTCTTACATTTGTGACAGTAAATGAATAATCCCATGACTGACAGAGAAATAAAATTGTATCAGGTCACATTCAGTGTCATTTCAATTGAGGTTTAATGCTGACTCAATTTTACCAATAGGATGAAGAAAAAATACAGAACTCAGACAGACATTGCAGAATGATCATAGTCCTAAAGTCATCTGCAATTGTAAGCAGTTATGCAGTGGTAAGTGTTGAGAGACAAAATGAACAGTGTGCATAATTGTTTGTCTATGTAAACGAGCATACTTATCCAAATATGTACAAACATAAGAGCAGTGTGTGCTAGATATAACTAGGTGAGTGCATTTGTTGAGGCATTGCCCTCAGATTCAGGAGGATGAAGACTTGTGCTGTGTGTTAAGCCGACAAATCCCATCCATCGTTAAAAAAAAAACCTTGGCTGAATAACTTACTAATTTCTCTCTGTTTTACCTTGGCTGAATAACTTACTAATTTCTCTCTGTTTTGTTCCTGATGTGCAAATAGTATCAGCCATTGGCACAATAGCATTCTTCCAATAATTTAATATTTATTGAGGCGTTGGCATACTAACCAAAGGCATCAAAGCCAACCATAGCAAGTACACCAAATCAAAAGCCCAAAACGTGTGTAACTGATTTGCTGAAAACATTCTCACGGTTTATTTTTAAAAACAAATTATATTCTGTAAATCACCGGAAGTGTAATCCATTTAAAACAGAACACAGAAAATTGGATACAAAGTATTGCTACCATACTTCTCTGCTAATATTGTTATGAAATATATAACTAACATATTTCTACAACCCACTCTTGAAAAATCACGTTATTATACAATGGTTGCTGTAATGCTCATAAAATACAGCTTAACTGAATTCATTGGATTAAAAAATGACTATGATGTAGAATAGGATATGAATGATAGTATCATTCATTTTTTTTTTTACTGATGCTGCTTCTTAAACCTGTAACAGGGAGCAGCTTTTTCATTGTTCAGAGTCTCTGCATAAACCAGTGAAACTGCACTAATGGTACTGACATTAGTAAAGCATCAAAAATGTGTCCACACAAATCTAAGGCCATACATGTAGATTAGTTTCAATAGATTCCATTGTTTGTTCATTTTATACATCTGTTTTATGTAATTACATAATTTATGATGTAACACTTGCTTGATACTACAGAAAAGAACTTATCGCTTAAGCATCCGAAGAGGTACTTCATGTTAGGTTTTTGGAAAAATAGTTTCTAAATACCTATAGCTGATTATTTTTGTTGTGCTGTTGATTCATTTCACTGTCTTCAGTTGGAGTATATTAAAAGGTCAACAAGTGTACATCAGCTATTTTTCCTGTTAAACTCAGCCACGAGAAAGCTTCGTTGCAGTGCACTCTTGACTATCTGGCCTAATTATTTATTTATGTAGATAGTTATGAAATTAATAATAATAGTAATAACAATTTCATGTGACTCTGTGACGTGGTGCAAGTCTTTCAGTTGGATGTTCCTTGACGACTTAATGGCCCTTACATACCCCAGTTATCCAACTGGGGAAAGGCGATCTACATTTTAACGGTGACATCTCAGACTATTGTGAGTAAAGGTTGGATTAAAACAAAGACTGAAAAATCTTTGGACCAACTGAGATTTGATCCCGATCCCATGGCCTCTCGATTTCCAGACTTGTGTTCGCTGCTAGACCCCCAGACCCAGCATGTATAAGTTCTGATGAATGAGTTTGCAAGTATCAAAGTAACAGATATGGCCATATCTTTGACTGCTCTGACTTTGAAGCTTAAATTATTTACACCACCAAGAGCTGTGGACCTTTGTATTTGACATAAACTTCTACTTGATAACTCTACCCATTCATGGGATAAAGGGTCCTGTACAGATGGACAACAAATGGCAAAAAAATATTTTTTTAATATGATACAGTGACAGAGTAACTATTTTCAGATTTTTTCTTTGCTTGTACTGTGAAACCTTGCTTCTTGCCAAATTTTATGATTTTAGTTCAATGATATGTACCCTATAGGTTCTGATGAGTGAGTTTGTAAGTATGGAAATATGTAACATGAATGGCCATATCTTTTGATTGTACTGGCTTAGAAGCTTAGATTTTCCACACTGCCAAGGGACCATAAACCTTAGTATGTGACATAAATTTCAACTTGATACTCTACCAGTTTCTGAGAAAAAGGGTGCTTAATAGTTGGACAGACACACACACAACAGACTGACCCTATCAGGGTAGCATTGTTACTGATTGAGAAAAACACCCTTTTTTATACGAAGACCCAGTTTTATTAAAATTTTCTGACTTATTATGGAATACAAGCTTGTTATAAGTGTTTGTCATGTATACAACAACCTTCAAAAATTGTTACAGGAAACATAAAATGATCTGCATTGCAAAGTCTGAGTGTATAATTACACATATGTGTAAAGCCAAGCTAACCAAAAAGATCAAACTTACAGGTTGAGGTTTTAAAAGAGGCTTTGACAGATGACTATTTCCTTCCCTAAGCCCCCTTCCATGCTGCGATATCCCTCTGCTCATGCAGACAGATGATTCTAGCTAGCATTGCTTACTCCTGCTCACTAATATACTGCAGCACTGTCTCAGTCGTCTTGAAACCTTCCAAATGTGGGATGAGATTTCTACTGTCATCTAAATTTGTGTCCTCATCCTGTGTTACTGTGTCACCAATCCAGCATATTGTTGTCAGTTAGTTGATAAAGTTCATCATTTGTCATCCATTCTGTGACATCCTCTGCATCCCAAGAGCCCAGTATGCTTTTGAGCAATGAAATAATATCTTCATTTCCATCTTTGACTTCAGTTCCCCACCTGGATTCAAAGTTAAAATATCTGCCTTCATGGTCTAAAAGAATTTTCCAAGACCTTACAAGTGATATGTTTGGAATCTCTTCCTACAATTCAGCCAGCCACCTCCTGACATCTAGCAATTCAATCCTCTTCAGAAGGGCTACACAGTCTTCAGTATTATCAGTTGCTAAACATAGTGAACATAGAAGATGGTGTCAATGCTTCTTCTTTAGCATTTCAAGGATGCCCTGGTCCATGGGCTGACAAAGAGCAGTCACATTTGGTGGTAAAAATAATGCTTTGATGTCTCTGTCTGTGAGCTCATCACTGCAGAATATGAAGTCATGTTACCAAGAAGGGGTAGATCTTTCCTTGGTTAACTGCTGTCTTTCAAATGTTTCTCTACAGCTGGTACAAATTCATTTTGGAATCAGGTTCCAAAGATTTGTGAATTCACCTATGCTAATGTAGGGACAGTGATTCCCAATGTTACACGTTTTTGAAAGTTCTAGGTTTCCATGATTTCCCAATTAATGTAGCCTGAGCTTGTGGTTGCCAGCTGCATTACTGCTGGCCTCTATAGTAATTCATTCCTTACTTTTCATGCATCCAGGTGCTGCAGCTTTCTTTTTTTAAAGCAAGCATTTTTGTAGGGAGCATCTTGTAGTTTAAACCACTCTCATCACAATTGTACAACTGTTAATCATAAATTCCCTTATCATCAATTAACTTCAAAAGATAGCCTTTAAATGATGGCACAGCCTTTTTGTCAGCAGATAAAGCCTCTTCACTATTGGGAATCTAGCAAATACTGAATCTTTTTTCCATTGAACCAACAATCCATCAATGGTGATTAATTCTGAATCTTCTTCTATTTGCTGCTGCAATGGCAATGCTTTTTCCTGCAATACTGGCCCAGTAATGGGCATACCTTTTCCTCTTAAATGTTCAAGCCAAAAAAATAAAGCTTTCACAAATTCTTCATGCTTACTTTTTTTACATTGTCTTCCCAAGTTCACTAGCTTGGACGCACACCACTTTTCAATTTTTGCATGATTTTTCTTCTGGTCTCCAACAGTATGTTTTCCAGTTCCTAACTCCAAAGCAATAGTTTTGGCTGCTACCCCAGAATCCAACTGCATTACAGCAAAATTTCTGATCCATAGTCATTACAGGCTTTTTTCATTTATCACCCATTTTGTACTCTTTAATTAAAATGCAAAGGACAGCACAAAACAACAATTTAACAATGCTTTCACTTTGGACATTTGATATGCTAGAAGCACAAGACACACAAAATATTTGGAAAGGCCACGTAGCATTGTAGCTGGTGCCCACTTGCTAAAGCTTTGGAAAAGTACAGTACGTGCAATAAACTAATCCTCATTTTATCATGGAGAGCTTTTATTATGACATTAAGTAATCCAGATAGTGTGGAGGCCAGATAGTCAAGATCCAGATAGTTGAGAGTCTACTGTACTTATTTAATTGTTTTAAAATTTTTGTAACACTTTATGTAATTTCCTCCCCACCCCACTGCACCCCCCCCCCCCCCCCCCAAACTCCATTGACTCTGTGTGTTAAAATCCTTACTCAAGTGCAACCACTGTATGTAATTTGGTGGTTTGGTTGAACTGAGTATTCCTCTTTACATAATTCTAGCTAACAGCTTTTGAATAATGGAGAAAATAAACAGTAAGAATGAATCTAATAACACTTGCATTTAGAAATCACAGAGAAAAGAATGTTAATAAACTTAGTAGTCAAAAAATAACTGAAAACAAAATAGTGTGGTATGGTATTTAATAAATTTCTGGAAAGAGGTCTGTAGTAAAATTCTTTATGCTGTTACTATTGCTTGTGAGTGCGAGTGTGTTGAGTCTAGTGTTACCCTGTGTGTGTACTTAAAGCCACTAGAGGCCACCTGTAGTAAGCATACACATGGCACAATCTCTGCCATGCCATATACCGGTGACACTTGCCTATAAATGCAAGGAGCAGCACTGACTCACCCTCACTATGTTCTTTTAGTTTGTACCATTCATATCCTAGTTCTGTGTATCGCTTATGTTGCATCTTCTGTATGATTCTTTTGTCTTGTTACATGTGGAGTCATGAGAGGCTTATTTCCATTATTACACAAAGGGCTATGAATAAAGCCATATTTGTGTTACTTGGATCAGTTTCATGTATTACTTAGATCCTACATGATTGGTGACAAGTTTGGAATGTTTTCTCTGTGTGCAGTCTTTAAGTGAAGTTTCATCAGCCTTAGTCATTATGGAAGCCGTGCTACCACCCCTAATTGAATAGCTTAGTTTGGCAGTGACCATTATGTCGGCTTCGATTAACAGTCAGGGTACCATTCCACCAGTCTATCCACATACTTTTCCTTCATATGACGATTCGTCCGAGAATTGGGAAGCTTATGAAAAACGACTCAGACAGCATTTTTTGGCAGAAGCTTTGCAAATAGCACCATCTTTTAAATTTTCTTAGGCAGCAGGTGACCAAATTGAAGTGTGGGGCGATGCGTCACAAGATGGGCCAACAAGCACAATGGATGCCTTGCACAATGAAGCGGCAGTGGTGGTGGTGGACGTGCTGGCCCAGCACCGAACAGACCAAGGCTGACCCAAGCAGCCGCAACCACCACAGCACCAGTATCAGCATTCTCCATTTTTGTCGTGTCGTTTCTGTTTTGTGCAACACGAACGTTCGAGATGCAATAAGCACTGGGCTACGTGTAATGCTTGTCAGAAGAAAGGTCACATTGCCTCCATGTGTCATTCGCCGAAGGTTGCTCAGCTTATGGACATGGATGCACACTGTGTAACTCCAGCACTTGTGACTTTTCCGAAGTTGTTTATAGAATTAAGTGTTTTTCACCAAGTGCTCCAGCTACAGGTTGACACAGCTGCTGTTGGTCATATGGAAACTGCTCAGTTATAAAAACAAAACATTGTGCTGATGCGACAATTTACGGCATCTGCCTCTTAAAAGTCAGTGCCTTGTTCCATTACTTTTTGGTGGTTGCCGATGTGGGTGTTGAAAACTTGTTCTGGATGGACACATTTCAGGCATTTAGATTTGCTATCACCAATGCAGTTCACCTTGTGTCCAATCTGGTACTGTATTCTCAATTCAAAACTCTGTATTCAGAAGGTATAGGGCATGCTACAAATTTTTCTGCTGATATTTCCTTTAAACCCATGGCTTGACCTAATTTTTGTCACCCACATCTTGCTTCTGTGGCCCTGAAAGATCAAGTGAAAGCAGAATTGGACAGACTTCAATCTTTAGGGGTGGTACAATCTATTATGGCTAGTGAATGGTTGTGGTTCAGAAGCCATCAGGGAAACTTTGTCCCTGTTGCGACTTCAGTGCTGCTGTCAGTGCACAGTCTTATCATGGATATGTATCATCTCCTACACCAGAAGTGGCCAGTACTTTTCTAAAATTGATTTGTCTGAAGCATATCTGCAGGCTCCTGTGGATGAAGACTGTCAGCGATTTCTTGTTTTGAATACTCCTTTTGGCCTCTCTGTCAATATTTGTGCCTTCCTTTCGGTATGGTTAGTGCCCCAGCTATTTTCCATCAAATTTTGGAGCAACTGGCTGTGCCTGTCCCAGGTTGCATTAATTAATGCATGATATTGTTCATCATTGAAAAATTTGCACACAGTCCACAGGCTTTTGGTATAGCCTATCGAAATCTCAGTTTTTTCAGCCTTCTATTATTTATTTGGGGCTGAAAGTCTAATGGGATGGGGTTCAGTCTCTGCCAGACCACATCTCTGCTGTTACATCTATGCCTCGCCCCTCATCATCGAATGATCTTAAGGCCTTCCTAGGGAAGGTAGCCTACTACCATAAATTCCTGTGGGGTGGGGAGGGGGGGGGGGGGGCAGTTGGCCTACCCATTGCATGTCTTGTTACCAAGAATGTCTCTTTTGGGGTGGGCCTGGACTGCAAATGTACTTGTCAAATCTTGAAATCCAAACTACTCTCAACCCCTTGTTTAGCTATGTTCTCTCGAGGCCAGTACATAGTTTTGGGGACTGATGCCTCACAGTATGGGCTTGGTGCAGTCTTAAGAGTACCGATATGCTGACAATTCTGAATGACATGTTGCTTTCGCCTCTAAATCTCTCACTCCAGTCGAGCAGGATTACTCTCAAGTGGTAAAAGAGGCTCTTGCTATAGTCTGTGTTCTTCAGAAATTTCAGGTTTTTTGTATGACTCCAAGTTTCATTGACCACAAACCTTTGGTTTCCTTGTTTAACTTTCACACTTCCTTGCCTCACAAGGCGGCACACCGCCTACAATACTGAATGCTGTTCTTGTCTCACTACAATTACGAAATCCATTTTTGGCCTACATCAAAACTTGCCAATGCGAATGCCTTTCCTGCCTTCCTGTGATCCCCAATCCTGACTTTAATTGGGAAAAATTGCTTTGTTTCCCTCTTGATACTGAGATGCAGGCCATGGTCAAAGATTTCTCAATTACAAGCTCACACATAGCAGCTGTCGTTACTGCTGCCCTGTTTCTTCACTAGGTGGTTCAGTTTGTTCAGCAGGAGCTAGCCATATAAACCACCAGGTTGGGCTTCGACACCCTTTGCAACTATTTTTCCTTAAAATATCACTTCCCTTTTTTTTGACGGAAGATGACCTTCCCAGAGTAGTCATTCCCATGATATTATGGCCCAAGGTTCCATGCCTGCTCCACTAGGCCATTGGGGAGTTCTGTGCACTAAACTGTTAGCTGGGAGAAATAGTTTTTGGCCAGGAATTTATGATGAAATTATTATGACTTGTGAGCAGTGTGCCTGACAACAGACAGCTCCCAGGCATTTCTGGCCCCCTGGCCCACTCCACACCAGCCAAGGGGACCGCATTCATATATACTTTGCAGGTCCCTTCTTGAATTCCTATTGGCTCTTGGTTGTGGATGCATTTTTCCAGTTTCCTTACATTCTGCAGTGTGTGTTGACATTGGCTCAGGTCATAATTGTTACACTTTTCAGGGCTTTTTCTGTTAAGGGATTGCCTTATACCTTAGTTTCCAATAAAGGGCCCCAGTTCTCTTCTCACATCTTTCAACTGTTTTGTTCCCATCCTGTCATTCATCATGTTATGGCTCCACCATTCCAGCCTGAATCAAATGACGAGGCAGAATGACTTGTGCATATGTGCAGGTCCCAAAATGGAACAGTTTGAAGGTTTATTGTGGATCTTTCACCAGATTTTTTTTTTCTGAGTACCTATTGCTTCATGAAAAAAATATGGAGTAGCAGAGCCCAACTGAGTTGCTTCATGTCTGGCAGCCACACATGCTCTTCCACCTTCTGTGGCCTATGCCTGGCATGGTCAGGTTCATCTGGCTGCTACATGCCGGGATTGCCGGTGAGGGTGCAAGGGTTTGGTCACTGATCCAAGTAGATACTGGCCACTGTTGTCCACCACCTGGGACACCATCTTTGTGGCATCCATTCAGCTGACATGTTGGTCACCACCAGAAGCTATCAGTTTACGGGTGTGGCCCCCATCACTGTAGCCTGCTCTGCCAACCTCTACCTTGAGCTCATCATCGCCTGCTGTGGAGGCACCTCCATCCCATTGACTGCCACCTCTACATATGACACCCTGGGGTTCCACCTTCCTGTTGCCAGACACTGGTCTGACCTTGGCCTCAGGTCTGTTGCTGCTACCTGCTGTTCTGGTTGGGCCATCTCCACTGGACCCCTCACCATCATCGCCTCAGCAATTGTCACTGGTGGGTCCAGCCCCATCTCCTCCACACTAGGACCTGCCTGCTGATAGTGAGGCAGAGAAGGTGATGGCACCGTCCTCCCCAGTGCTGTTGTCGGGCACCGCACATGCCCACTGCCCTTATATACGAGGGCGGTTCAGAAAGTAACCTCCGATCGGTCACAGTGCGGGTTGTGGGGGGAGTAGCGACGCCATCTGTGCGTTCACGCACTCAACAGGTCAGTCGGCATCAAGCCGTGGTCGAGTGAACATCGTACCTGCGCTAGTTTAGTTTTTGTGGCAGTTTGAAATGTGTGCTACAATAGAAAACCCCGCCAAATGTGAAGTGCGTGCTGTCATAAGGTTTTTTACAGCCAAAGGATATTCTGCAGCAGCTATTCATCGTGAGCTTTGTGCCGTGTACGGACCAAGAGTTATGAGTGAAGGAGTTGTCCGTGAATGGGTACGTTTATTTAAAAGTGGACGAGAAAACGTTCATGATGAAGAGAGGAGTGGTAGACCATCATTGGTGACTGACGAACTCGTTCAGACAGTTGATGCAAAAGTTCGTGAAAATCGACGTTTCTCAATGTCGGAGTTGTCTACTGGTTTTCCACAGATTTCTAAGACTCTCTTGTACGAGATAGTGACAGCAAGATTGGGTTACTGTAAGTTCTGTGCACGATGGGTGCCCAAAATTCTTACCGACCACCACAAAACTCAAAGAACGGCCTCTGCATTAGACTTTCTGTCACGTTATGAGGACAAAGGAGAACCATTGTTAAACAGAATCGTGACCGGTGACGAAACCTGGATTAAGTACGTGAACCCTGAGACAAAAGAACAATCAAAGATGTGGGCACATTCAAATTCGCCTACCAAACCAAGAAAAGCCTCGCAAGATTTTTCTGCCAGAAAACTGATGGCAACAGTATTTTGGGATGCCAAAGGGGTGTTGTTGGTTGAATTCATGGAACGTGGTACAACCATTAATCAAGACGTGTACTGTGAAACAATAAAAAAGTTACGACGGGCTATACAGAACAAACGCCGTGGTATGCTGACTTCCGGTATCGTTTTTTTGCACGATAACGCCCGTCCTCACTCTGCTCGCAGAACAACGGCCCTGCTTGAGTCCTTCAAGTGGGACGTTATCAACCATCCACCTTACAGCCCAGACCTGGCGCCAAGTGATTATCACCTCTTCATGCATTTGAAGAAATGGCTCGGGTCACAGCGGTTTGATGACGACGAAGAGCTCAAAGATGCGGTCACAGGCTGGCTCCAGGCACAAGCGGGTGATTTTTATGCAGAAGGAATTTCAAAGCTTGTGAAGAGATACGATAAGTGCCTCAATCGCTATGGAGACTATGTAGAAAAATAGTGCAAAGATGTAGTTGTAAGATGTATATATTAAAATATTTTTATTTAACTTGGTGTATTTTTTTTAAATCAACCGGAGGTTACTTTCTGAACGGCCCTCGTATGTATGGTGCAGCACCAACTCACCCTCACTGTGTTCTTTTAGTTTGTCCCATTCATATCCTATTTCAGTGCATCTCTTATGTTGCACCTTCTGTGTGATTCTTATGTCTTGTTACATGTGGAGACAAGAGAGACTTATTTCCATTATAGTTCAGAGGTTTATGAATAAAGTCATGTTTGTATTACTTGGATTGGTCTCGTGTATTACTTGGTTACTACGTAAAATGTAGTATGTTACTGCCTATCGTGCATTCACTACACAAGAAAGGTCTGGAAAGATGAAAGGTGGAGTTTTGAACAATTACCGGTCTGAAAGAAAATATTATACAATCATTAGGTGGAAAAAAAGTTTTATCTGCACTCTTTCTGTATCTGTCCAAAGCATTCAACATCACTGTCTGTGAAATGCTGATACAAAAGTTGGGAAACAGTGATATTTGTGGTTGAGCAGGAATTCGAGTGGATACAACTGTACCCAAGTGACAGGTAACAGTATGTATCAGTATGGAACAAATACCTGCCAGGAACAAATGTCACTATCTATGGAGTGCCACAAGGTTCAATAATGGAGCCATTGCCGTTTAATCTGCTTATAAATGACAGAAGTGTGGAAGAGAAAGAAAACAAATTATTGTATGCAGGTGACATTCCAATATCAAATCAAGACAAAAATGTAGAACAGCTTGAGAGAAGAGTGTATATTTCTGAAAATGTCACCACAATGGCCTATGGAAAATGAGCTGCTTGTAAACATGCAAATACTTTGTATTCAGTTTTCAGAGACAAAGAGACAGCTGAGCATATGCATTTAGAGGTGGATGAAACAAGACTGGAGAATGTAGAATAAACTAGTTTTTTGGGTGAAAAGCAAAGCTGTCATCTACCCTAAGGTTGGTTTGAAAATCACAGTGCTTTACTCCAGGGAATTAAACATCTCCTGGTTGCTTGGATGACCTCTTCTTGGTCCTCTCAGCACGAGATCATTTTAGCTAGGTTGTGTATTGGGCATTGTCTTTTTCCTGATTGCCACTTGTTAAGTGGTGATTCCCCACCACTTTGTGCTCATTGCCCTCAACCTTTGACAGTTCACCATTTCCTTGCAGAATGGCCTTTTTTTAACTACTTACATTCTCATTTATGTGTCCCGTCTGAGTTATCAACTGTTTCAGCGAACAATGCATGTACTGTTGATTGTGTTTTACTTTTAGTCTATCTTAGCTACATGGCAAAGGACATTTAATGTTTAGTTCAGGACCTCCATTGTCTCTATGGCATAATTTATTGACTTTTCTCCATCTCACTGTTTTTAGCTGTCTTCCCTTCAGTATAGTTGTTTTTAACTTCTTTTTCATCGTGTTTGTGGTTCTGACATGAGCATGTATGGCCCTAGTTGTTTTTGTGCCCTGAAACAAAACAAAACAATCACAGTGCTTAACTAGATGTGGTACTATTGGAGGCGGTACACGATTGCCTTCATGTGACCTTTGAACTGATATGCCCCAGCCACTTATGGGGGGAACTACAGTTAATCGTGGACCCCCCGAACATGGTGCAGTTTTACACATCTCACATTAATGAGTTGAAAGACATGATTAATGGCAGATTAAAACCATAGGACTTAGTGGGGAACGATGAATTTGTAGATTGGCATTTTACCACTGAGCCAGTATTATTAGGTAATGACATGAAATGGGAACAGCATATAAGGCTAACTGTAAGAAACTTCTGTACTCAGTTACTATGGACTCTTTAAATGGCACCAGCAGTATGGTTTATTGATCCATCTGCAAGCATTTTCCATGCAATTGATGTCACTTTTTACACACACTGTATAGCTGCATAAGAAGTCATACATTTTGAACATATTAAATAAATATATTAGACATATATAATAATCATCAAATATAAATCCATCGTACAAAACAAAAAAAGGAAAAACAGTATATGTGACACAATATGCATGCCGAGGCAAATGTTTCAACAAATATAAGTGAGATATGATTGCTACATGTTAATCATTAAGTAGAAATGCATTATTAAAAGAAAGCACAACAGTGTGACATAATAAACATTTTAAGAAAAGCTCACATAACACAGTTGTCAGATTATACAGCAATTTTAGTTGTGGAAAATCCAGGATGGAATATGACAGTTTATGAAAAGATTAGTGGCTACTCACCATATAGTGGAGTGCCACAGATAGGCACAACAAAAAGACTGTCAGAAAGTAAGCTTTCGCCCAAGAAGGCCTTCATTGGAAACAGACAACAAACACACACACACACAATCACAACCTCTGGCTGCTGAGGCCAGACTGTGAGCAGCAGTGCATGATTGTAGAAGCAACCGGTGCCTGTAGGAACATCCAGGGACAAGGTGAATAGAGGATACAGCAGCTAGGTGCAGTTGGGAGGTTAGGTAGAGAGCAGGTTGAGGACAGAGTGGTGGAGGGTAGAGGGGAGGAGGAGAAAAGGAGAGAAAAAAAAAAGACTGTTGGTGCATTGTTGGAATAGAGGGCTCCGTAGTGCTGAAATGGGAATGGGGAAGGGGCTGGATGGATAAGGACAATAACCAAAAGCCAGGAGGGCTATGGGAATATAGGATATATTGAAGGGACAGTTCCCAACCTGCATATACAGAAAAGCTGGTGTTGGTGGGAAGGATTCGGATGGCACAGGCTGTGAAGCAGTCATTGAAATGAAGAACACCACATTAGACAGCATGCTGCAGTCCAACTGTTTCTTGGCTACAGTTTGCCGGTGGCCTTTCATGTGGACAGATAGCTTGTTGGTTGTCATCCCCACATAAAATGTAACACAGTGATTGTAGCTTAGCTTGAAGATCTCATGACTGGTTTCACAGGTAGCCCTGCCTTTGATGGGACGGGTGATGCCTGTGACTGGACTGAAGTAGGTGGTGCTGGAAGGATGTATTGGACAGGTCTTGCATTTAGGTCTATTGCAGAGATATGAGTCATGAGGCAAGGGGTTCAGAGCAGTGGTTGCGTAGGAATGGACGAGGATATTGTGTAGGTTCAGTGGGTGGTGGAATATCATTGTAGAGTGGGTGGGAAGGATAATGTTTAGGACATTCCTCATTTCAGGGCATGGCAAGAGGTAGTAAAAACCCTAATGTAGACTGTGATTGAGTTGCTCCATTCCTGGGTGCTACTGAGTCATGAGGGGTATGCTCCTCTGTGCCGGATTGTGGGAATTTCGGAGGTGGTGGGTGACCGGAGAGATAAGGCACAGGAGATCTGTTTTTGCACCAGGTTGGGAGGATAATTACAGTCTGCAAAGGCCTCAGTGAAACAGTTGGTGTATTTCAAGAGGGACCACTTATCACTACAGATATGACAGCCACAGGTGGCTAGGCTGTATGGAAGGGACTTCTTCATAGAAAATGAGCAGCAGCTGGTAGAAGTGGAGCTACTGCTGGTGGTTGGTAGGTTTGATATGGACAGAGATAATGATGTATCCCTCTTTGAGATGGAGGTCAACGTCAAGGAAAGTGGCTTGTTGTGTTGAGTAAGACCAGGTAAGCATATGGGGCAGAAGGTGTTGAGGTTCTGGAGGAATGCGGGTAGTGAGACCCCACCCTCACTCCATATCATGAATATTTCATCAGTGAATCTGCACCAGGTGAGGATTTTGGAATTTGGGTGTTTAAGGATTCCTCTAGATGACCCATGACTAGATCAGCATAGAATAGTGCCATGCAGGTGCCCATAGCCATACCCCAGATTTATTTGTAGCTGATGCTTTCAAAGAAGAAGTGATTGTGGATGAGGTCAGTCATGGCAAATAGGAAGGAGGTTGTAGGTTTGGCATCTGTCAGACATTGGGAACAGTAGTGTCGAATAATGTTAACCCATTAGGCATTAGGGATGTCAGTGTAAAGGGAGATGGCATCAGTAGTGACGAGCAGGACACCATGTGGTAAAGGAACGGGAACTGTGGAGAGTCAGTGGAAGAAATCTTTCTGACAGTCATTTTGTTGTGCTTATTTGCAACTCGGCATCTCCTCTATTGGTGAGTAGCAACTGTCCTTTTCATAATATTGTCATATAGCAATTTTAGTAGGTTAGATCATTCTTTTGCATATTTTAAATTCTTCTATTGTGTAAAAGCGTTTTTGTTCAACGCACCTTTTGTAAATGTTTTTAAAGACATTCAGTAGAACACTAATTGCCATATCTGGTAACTTATTAAATAATTGTATCCCTGTATATCTGTAACTATTTTAAGTATTCCCCACATGATATGTGGTTTCTTACTCCAGCAATGCCCCTAATGGCCTTTTTCTGTCAGATAAAAATTATATTTGCTTCAGTGGAATTATCCCATAGCGGCACTGCATACAAGAGTTGGTTGTTAAAAAAAGGCATATTAAGAGTTCAGCAGTAGCTTGTCAATCACACAAGTTCTAAGTTGACTTAGCAGGTAGGCAACTCATGCTGACTTTGTGCATACATAGTTAGTGTGAGCTTCCCAAGTTAGTTTTGGATCAAGATGAATGCCAAGAAGCTGAGCTGAAGCATGGAAGTTGCCATTGCTATGTAGGCTAGAAAGAATATGTATAGTTTTAGAATGAGTGATATACTGACCTATGTACTGGATGTTTTGAGTTGTTCTGCAGTTTTCTGCTTAGTGTAATGGGAATTTGCATAAATTATGAAAAGCAAGGTTCCCTGCACAGGATGTTGGACACTTCGTGTGACACCTCATGTGATACAACACCAAAAACGCAACAGGAACGTAATATGTAAGAAATTGTCCACGTAACCTGCCACTGATGATGCCTTGCAGAAAATAAAGGCGAAACGCGTGTGGCACTAAAATTGTGTTTTATTCAGTTGCTGTCAGACTTATAAGTAAAAATTATCAATATAACATAATGATACCCAGAGGGTCTGATTCCTTTTCGTTAAAATGTACAAGTTGTTTTCTCTCACTCAGATAAGATGTAATCAGAAATAGTACTTTGCCTTTAAAACCATAAGAATAAAGTTTTTTTGGGGGAGAATTCTGTAGCTTACAGAATCAAAAGCTTTACTGAAGTCTACAAGTGTGGCATTTATAGAATGTTTATGTTCAAATGCTGACAAATGTGAATGAAATTATATTTTCCACTGCTTCTATAGCTGATAATCCATGTCTGAATCCATACTGAGAATCACTAAGAATGTTGTTAGTAGATAGGTGCTTATCGATTTGGAGTTGCATGCAGTACTCTACTACTTCTGATGGAACAGGTACTAAAGAAATTGGTCGATAGTTCTTAGGCATGACTTATCGCCTTTTTTGTGTAGTGGTGTGACCACTGTCATTTTTAAACACAGTAGGAAACAAATATTAGTAACTTTTCAGTAGTGAGGTAGCGCAGTGTTTAGCACACGCGACTCCTTCCCTAATCCGATGAGGCCGATGACCTCGCTTTTTGGTCTCCTCCCACAAAACAACCCAACCTGTAACTGTTCAGTTTACAAGTAAATGGAGTGGATATGCTATTATATCTCTTTTTTTATTACAAAATTAGACAACCCATAAATGTTTTCTGCCTTTGAACTGCTTAATTTTGCAGTTGGTTTCATGATGTCACTTAACTAGACATCTTTCCATTATCATGTAGAAAAAATGTTGTAGGAAAAAGACAGCATTCTTTGTACCCTGTTCATATTAATAATTTGACTCAGTTGCTATACAGAAACTTATGCCAGAGACATTAACAAAATAGGCACGGAATTCATCTGGTGTGATACTAACATTACAATCACAATTTTTTTAATCCTTGCTTCTCCCCAGTTCAGTGTTTACAACATTCCAAGCAACTTTACAATTGTGGAGCTAATCAATGTAATTGTCATTTGCCTTACACTTTCTAACCTTATTTCTGGTCTGTATTTACTCTTTAGCTTGATATAACTATCTTTGTCTGCATTATAATTTTAATATTTACCATAGTAAATCATAACTAATGTTCTAAGCCTTGGCAGAGTGGGTGTAAACCATGTAGGGGTGTATAATGTTTTTTGGGGTTTATAATGGCAGTAGGGGGAGCTGATATATATAGGAAACAAGAGCAGTATTCATATTGAAATAAATAAATCAATTATGAAGTTTATAAGAAAAAGCTCTCAGAAACTTACAGAAACTGCTTCAGAAGTCCATGCTTCTTTCTTTTACATCTTTGTACATATATAACACAATAATATGCAGGATGATAATGTATGGAAAGTTTTGATTGAGAATTATGAATTATTTAGAAATATAGAAGATGACTCATTGGAAGACAGAAATGCTTCGTCGATGATAGGGTCACAAATGAAATGTACAGAGCTTTGCTAGCTTTCTGAATGAACATCCTTTTTCGGACTTATAGGAGAAACATGAAAACACACACACACTTACACTCGCTCACCCACGTGCCCACTCTTGTCTCCCTACATTTTGCTCAGTTGACTACCAGTTCTTTCCTGGCCCACATTGAGTGTACTGGGGTGAGGTGGAAGGCAGAGATGAAGCTGGGGAAAGGTGTCAAGCAGTTCATGGGAGAGTTGGAAGCCATCTGTGGACTAGCTAGGGGTGCAGGTAGAGCAGGCAGCTGGCACGTGGATGGGCACACAATATCACAGACTATGACATGAGATAGCAACACACACACACAACTTAGTTGACACAAATCAGGAGGAGGAGCTGGGGCAGGGAATGATGTCAGCTCTTTCCTGACCCATGTTGAGTGTACTGGGGTGAGGTGGGGGTGTGGATTGGAGTGAGGGATGGAGAGAGACAGGAAGCAGGAGAGGGTTGTGGGGAAGTTTCTAGTGGCTTGTGGAAGGCTGGAGAGCCATCTGTGGGCTAGCTAGGGGTGCAGATAGAGGGGGCAGTTGGCAAACTGTTGGGCATGTGATTTCACAGGCTAGGGCGTGAGACAGCATCACACAAGTATCTGACATGAATTGGGTGGGGGTAATAAGGCACCCCCATGCTATTGGTGGGGGGGGGGGGGGGGCGCGGGGGACAGAGAGTTAACATAGGTTTAGGCTTTGGAGGTTACGGGAGCAAAGGATGTGCTTTAAGGACAGGGGACAGCTCCCATCTGCATAGCTCAGAAGAGCAGATGGTGGTGGGGAGGATCCAGATCACACAGGTTGTGAAGCAGCCATTGAAATCTTTGATGATGTTCTCTGCTGCATATTGTCCCACTGGGTGGTCTGCCATGTTTTTTGGAAACAGTTTGGTGGTGCCCATTCATTCTAGTTGACACATGGTTGGTTGTCATAGAAATGTAAAACACTATACCGTGGTTGAAGCAGAGCTGGGATATAACATGGCTGCTTTCACAGGTGGCCCAGCCTGTGACGGTATTGGAGTAGGTGGTGCTGAGTGGGTGGATTGGCCAGGTCTTGCATCTGGGTCTTCCACAAGGGTATTATCCGTCTGGCAGAAGATTGCAGGGCAGAGTGGCATAGGGGTGGACTAGGATGTTGTGGTGGTTGGGTGGGCAGCAGAACACCACTTTGGGAGGGGATGGAAGTATGTTGGTAGAATGTCCCTCATTTCAGTGTGTGATGATGACAATCAAAGCTCTGATGTAGGATGTTAGGATACGGTTTGGTCGATGCAGTCCCGGGTGGCATTGTGTAACAAAGAGGGTGCTTCTTTGTGGTTGGTTCCTGGGATGAATGTGAAGATCAGATGTGTGTGGGGACATGACATGGGAGATGTGTTTCTGAATTAGGTCTGGGGGGTATTGCCTGTCTGCGAAGGCCTTTGCGAAGGAGTTCTCATCACTGTAGATACATCTACCATGGATGACCAGGACATATGGGAGGGACTTTTTGGTATGGAATGGGTGGCAGCTGTCAATATGCAGGTACTGTTGGTAATTGGTGGATTCCATGTGGACTGAGATGTGGATGGAGTTATCTGAGAGGAAGAGATCAACATCTAGGAAGGTGGCACGAAGGGGGGAGGAAGACAAGGTGAAGTGGATGTGAGAGAAGGTGTTGAGGTTGTGGAGGCATGAGGATAAGGTGTCCTGGCCTGGGTCAATATTATAAAGATGTCATCAAAAAACCTGAACCAGACCAGAGGTTTGGGATTTTGGGAAGCCAGGAATTTTTCCTCTAGGTGGCCCATGAAGAGGTTGGCAAAGGAGGGTTTAATGTGGGTGCCCATGGCTGTGCCAAGAATTTCTTTGTATACCTTCCCTTCAAAGGTGATGTAATCATGGCTTAGGATGTAATTGGTTAGCCGTACAAGGCAGAAAATGGTGGGTTTGGGATTCCATTCAATTCAATTTATTAGCGTCCTTGTGGTACATCATCAAAATGACATAGGACTTGTCAGTAAACATTACAATTTAAAATACATGTACATGAAAATTTATAATTGAATTTACTTGTCACTTAGACATTACAATTTTAATAGAACTATAAGAACATTAACATAAAAATATACAATTAGGATAACAACGTACAAAAAAAAAAAAAAAAGCTAGTGATTCTCACAACTAAGATTATTTCCATTCTTGCATTAACACTGTTTCACACTTTCATAGAAACAGCAAGTATTTAAATGTGAGCAATTACACATATTTATTATGTCAGTAAAGTATTAACTGCGCTTTTATTGTTAATGATTCATAAACTCTTCAGTACTGTAAAAACTATTGCTCAATAACATGTTTTTTAATTCTCTTTTAAATATGTGCAGTTTTGGTATTATTTTTAGTTCTTCTGCAGGATGTTGAGAGATGTAGTGTTCAATCATGGCAAGGCCATGGACATGAGGGATGTTGGTGTATAAGGAGGTTGCATCAACAGTGGCGAGTAGAGACCCATGAGGTAGGGGTGTGGGGACGGTGGAGAGCCAGTGCAGGAAATTGTTGATATCTTTGTTGTGGGAGGCTACATTTTGGACATTTGTTTGCAGTTGTAGGCTAACAAGGTCTAATAGTTTTTTTTTTTTTTCTGGGAAGGAGTTCAGGATTTTAGCAGTGATTGGAGGTTATGTTGGGCTTCTGGGATGGAGTCACTGTGGCAGAGCTTGTAGGTGGAGGTTTGGACAACTGGTGGAGGCCCTCTACCAGGTAGTCACTCTGGTTTATCACAACAGTGGTGGAACCTTTGTCTGCTGGGATTATGATCAGACCAGGATCAGTTTTTAGTTTGTGTTTGTCAGTCCTTTCTTCTGCTGATAGGCTGTTGTTCTTAGGGATAGGCCTGGGGAAGGATGGTGAGGCCAGGTTGGAAGTTAGGAATTCCTGGAAGGTGACCACAGGTGTTTGGGCAGGAGTGTAGGAGGGTCATGATTGGATGGTGATACAGTCTGGGACAGGCAGGGATTGGCTTTTTTTTTTGGGGGGGGGGGGGGGGTTGGTGACAAAGAAGTGTTTTCAATGTAGGAAGTGGGAGAAAGAGAGTAGGTCTTTCCCAAGTCCAACATGGTTAAATCTGGGGGTGAGGCTGAATGTAAGGCCTTTGGATAAGACTGAAACATAGGTGGTGCTGAGGATTTTGATGGAAATGTGGGATTCTTTTAGCTCTGGATTTTGTGGGATATTGGCAGGGGGTTTTGGAGGATGTGGTACATTGAACAAATTAGTTGGGCAGGATCTGGATGCTAGGAGGGGCTGATGAGGAGGAACACTGTGTGTGGGATGCAGGTTGGATAGTGGTGCCCCAAGGCAGGAGTATAACTTCAGCAGGCTAAATAACTTATGGATGTGGTATTTGGAATGTTATTGTAGGTGTTGGAATGTCAGGATTTCAATTTGGAGATGAGGTGTAACTAGAGGGGATTGCATAGTATAACAATATTTTTCAGGGGTAGTCTAGGTGGTTCGGGGATGGCTGTGCCATGGACATGTGTTTTTATAAAAACAGGTTTGTTAGGGAGAGGAAATGGCTGAATCTAAGAAGGTGGAGGGCATTGGGGAAGGAAGGGTGGGATCCAGAAATAGAAATTTTTATGATTAGGCCGTTGGGGAAGGGGGGGATGTAATCCAATGCTTAGGCAGCATTTAAGTAACAGGAAATGGGACAGGGTCTTGGCTAGCGGTAGAGATACTTTTCTGAATTGATGCAGGTAAATGGAGCACGCGTCCATTGTGAATGGGGGGTGGGAGTAATGCTGGGAAAAGAAGTTGGCATTTGAAGTGGCAAGTATTGGTGGTTGCAAGGTGAGTTGAATAATGTTGATGGTGTAAGGAGTGAAAAGAATTGTGATATAGTGTCATGCATGTGAAATAAATTCTAGATTAGATTAATTATTCATTCCATAGACCCACAAAAGAGGGGATCCTCCTGGGTGTGGAAATGTCAGATAAACACATTACAAAAATGTAATTAGAAAAACTTGAGTTTCATTAATTTTAATGATCCTCAGTCAATAAACAGTAGAATTATGTACATGAATTAAAATTAAACTTCTAATATTAACAGGTTTAATACTTACATCTGCTTTCATTAAACCCTTCATTCACACAGTAGCTAGTTACTTGGCTATTACAACCAAGTATTGTCAAAAATTAAAGTAAATTATTCATTTCAATGATCCTTAGTTAAGAACAGTCAAATTAAAAGATTTAAAATTAAACTTCCACTATTTACAGACTTAAGACTTACATCCATCATTCACACAGTAGGTAGTTACTTGGCTGTTACAACGAAGTATTGTCAAAAATTAAAGTACAATAAATTTTCATAAAAATTGTCTACTACACTTGTTGAGAAATTCATGGATGGAATAGAAGGAGTTGGCCACCAAAAATTCCTTTAAATTATGTTTAAATTGTGCCTTGTCTGAAACTAAACACTTAATGGTTGCCGGTAACTTATTGAAAATATGCATTGCTGAATACTGGACTCCTTTCTGGGCAAGATTAAGTGATTTTAAATCTTTATTTATATTGTTCTTATTCCTAGTATTGATACTGTGTACTAAGCAGTTAGTTGGCAAAAGAGATGTATTGTTTACAACAAACTTCATTAAGGAATAAATATACTGAGAAGCTGTGGTTAGTATGCCCAATTCTTTGAATAGGTTTCGACATGATGTTCTTGGATTTACACTACACATTACTCTTATTATATGCTTTTGTACTCTAAAAATATTTTCTCGGTCTGTGGAGTTACCCCAAAGTATGATACCATATGACATAACGGAGTGAAAATAAGCAAAATATGCCAGTTTTTTATATTTTTATGTCCTATGTCTGACTCATTCACATTGCAAACACAGACTTGTTTAGGTACTTTATCAGTTCATTAATATGTCTCTCCCAAATGAATTTATTATCAACTTGTAATCGCAGGAATTTTGCACTCTCAACTTCTCCTATTTCCATGTCGTCATATTTTATACACACACTAGAAGGAAATCTCTTGGAAGTTCTGAACTGCATATAGTGGGTCTTTTCAAAGTTTAATGACAGTGAATTGGCTATGAACCATTTATTAATGACAGTAAAAATTTGATTAGCTGCCCATTCTAAATTTATATTTGATTTACTATTTATTGCAATGTGTGTATCATCTGCAAATAAGACAAACTTGGCATCTGGTAATGTAACAGATGACAGGTCATTAATATACTCAAGAAAAAGTAGTGGACCTAGTATGGAACCTTGGGGAACACCACATGTAATTTCTTCCCAGTCAGATGATGTCTGATCGCCTACTGCTGAAGTGTTACGTAATGACACCCTTTGTTTTCTATTAGTAAGATATGACTGAAACCACTTTGCAGCACTGTCAGTGGTGCCATAATATTTTAATTTACTTAAAAGAATGCAGTGACTCACACAACCAAAATCCTTTGACAAGTCACAGAATATGCCAGTTGCCTCAAATTTGTTGTCTAATGAATTAAGGCCATTTTCACTGTGAGTGTAAATAGCCTACTCAATATCAGAACCCTTAAGAAACACAAACTGTGACTTTGACAGTATGTTTTTTTCACTAAGGTGCTTAAGTAGATGCTTGAACATAACCTTTAAAAAGATTTTTTAAAAAGCTGGCAAAAGTGAGATCGGTCGGTAATTTGATGGCATTTCTTTGTCCCCTTTCTTGTGGAGAGATATAACTTTTTTATTAACTTTGTTGATATGTTATCATCATCACTAGAATTCTTTGATTTCAAGGACTTTATGATGGATTATATTTCTTTGGGTGAAGTAAGTGTCAGTTCCATGTTACTGAGATTGCTTGTGTGCACTGGTATCAGATATTCCATTGCATTAATTACTGAACCTGACAACCCCATGTTATCAGTAACAGAGACAAAATACTTGTTTAAACGGTTTGCAACACAACATGCGTTTGTTACCAGGGTTTCATTTATTTTTAGACCTATTTGTTCCTCCTCATTTCTGGTCCTAACTGTCTCTGACTTAACTATATCCCATATTATTTTTATTTTATTGCTTGATGTATTTATCTTCTTCTCATAATGCAGTGTTTAGATTTCTGGATAACCTTCTTCAATATTTTACAGTAATTTTTGTAATGAGCTATAATGCTAGTATCAAAGGTGTCCCTACATATCGGATAGTTTCCTTTTTGTCTCACGTGATAGCTTTATCCCTTGTTTGATCCATGGTTTCTTATTAGACTACTGCTTAATTTGAGTTACCTTCAGGGGAAAACAATTTTCAAATAAAGTGCTAACTTTATTGATGAATGTTTTGTATTTTCCATTTGTGTCTTGGATGCTGTAAACGTCCACCCAATTAATTTCTTTGAGCAATCTCCTAAATTTCTCAGTTTTTGACTGTTTTATTGTCCTTCTGTACTCAGTTCTGATAGATGTTTTACCCTAACAATTTTGAAAATTTAATGTTAGGTATTGCATGTCATGGTCAGATAGCCCATTTACTACTGGTTTTGTAATGTGGCTTAGATGCCTAGAATTGTCTATAAAGATATTATCAATGGCATTCCTAGAACATTTTTATACCCTAGTTGGTCAAGTTACAGTAGAAATTAAAGTGAATGGCAATGTAACTGATTTCAGTAACTGTTCACTGACAATGTTCTTCAGGTCGTCTATATTAAAATCACCAGCAACCACTAATTCTTTGACTTCTTAATTTTAGATAAGATAATAAATCTTCAAGACCATTTATAAACGGGTTGAAATTTCCTAAAGGTGCTCTGTATATGGCTGCTATTATAAAGGACCTATTATGAAATTCTATCTCTGATGCACATGCTTCTAAGTGCTGCTCTAAGCAAAATTTATTAATGTTAATATTCTTAAATTTAAAACTGTTTTTAACAGATGTGGCCACTCCTTCTTTCTCCATATTTTGTCTGCAGAAGTAAGAGGCTAACTTAAATTCTGTAAGATTTAACATATCTAAACAGTGGTCATATGATGTTCAGAGAGGCAGATTGTATCAACTGGGTTTGATCTCACAATATTTATTGTCACGCGTAAGACATAAAATGAAAACAAGGATAGGCAGATCAGGAGTGTTATGTGAGGATGGGAAGTATTTTGCATTGCTAGAAGTGTGTTATACTTTTATCGGGAGTCACATGCGACGTGGAGTTGCATACATGGCTGACATAATGGACACGGCTGTAACTACAGCTGATGCAATTCTTGATAACACCATAATAGAGTTCTAGCAACACAAAATCCTTCACTTCCTCACATATTGCTCCCAATCTGCTTGTCCTTGTTTTCTTATCTCTTACGCGTGACAATAAAACAAATGTGACGATATATCACGCACGATCAGACATACCAGTCACAATACTACCCCTTGCCCCCACCACAATTCCTCTCATTCCTTACACCTGTCAGTGTTATTCAGTACTGCCTGCAACCACCTGACACCTTTGCTCATCACATCTAATGCCAGCTTCTTTCCCTAGTACCCTCCCCCCCCCCCCTTCCTTTTTCCCTCTGCCCCTCTGCAAAAGAAACCTCCTCTGTCAGTTCAGAAAAGTATACCTATCCAGGGCCAAAACCCTTACCCATACTCTGCTCCTTAAATACTGTTTAAGCCATGGAATTGCCCCCCCTCCCCTCCCCCCCCCCCCCCCCCCCAAAATGGTCTAATCATAAGAATCCCTTTTCATTAATATCACCCCTCCTTCCACAATGCCCTCCATCTTTTCATATTCAGCCATTTCCTTTCCCTCACAAACCATTTCCTACAAAACTATGTCTCTATGGCACAGCCATCCCCAAACCACCTCCACTCCCTCCAAAAAATACTGTTACACTGTGCAATCCCCACAAGCTACACCTCATCAGCCAAATTGAATCTTGACGCTCCAACGCCTACAACATTCCAAACACCACCTCCACAAATTATCCAACCTGCTGAAGCAATACTCCTGCCTTGGAGCACCACTATCCACCCACAGTGTTCCTCTTCATCAACCCCTCATAGCACCCAGATCTTGCCTAGCTTGATCTGTTCAGTGTACCACATCCTCCAAAACCCCGTGCTAACACTCCCCAAATATCCAGAGCCAAAACAATCCCTACTGTCCATCAAAATCCTCAGCACCACAGAAGGTTCAGTCCAATCCAAAGGCTTCACATTCAGCCCCACCCTCAGATTTAAACATGTTGGACTTGGGAAAGACCTACTCTCCTTCTCCCACTCCCTTCAGTGGAAACACTTCTTTGCCACCAACCCCCCCCCCCCTGGCCCCCCAACCAAAATCAATCCCTGCCTGTCCCAGTCCTTACCACCATCCAACTGTGACCCTTCCACACTCCTCCCCAAACACTCCTGGTCACCTTCCAGGAATTCCTAACTTCCAACCTGACCTCACCATCCTTCCCCACATCTGTCCCTTAGAACAACAGCCTTTCAGCAGAAGAAAGGACTGCCTGACACAAAATAAAAACGGATCCTGACCTGGTCATCCTCCTGGCAGACAAAGGTTCCACATTTGTTGTGATGAAACGGAGTGACTACCTGGCAGAGGGCTTCCGCCAGTTGTCCAACACCTTCACCTACAAGCACTGCCACAATGACTCTATACCAGAAGTCCAACACAACCTCCAATCCTTGCTAAAATCTAAGCCCCTTCCCAGAAAAAAAAAATAATCTCAGGCCTTGTTGACCAATGTCTGCAACCAACTGTCCAAAATGTAGCCTCCCTTATTAAAGATACCAGCCACTTCCTACACTGCTCTCCACCATCCCCACACCCTTACCTCATTGGTCTCTACTCATCACTATTGATGCAACCTCCTTAAACACCTACATCCCTTATGTCCATGGCCTTGCCACAATTGAACACTATATCTCTCAACATCCTGCAGATTCCAAACCCACCATTTTGTTCCTCGTACACCTAAGCAACTACATCCTAATCCATAACTACCTCGACTTTGAAGGGAAGGTACGTAAAGGTATTCTTGGCACAGCCATGGGCACCCACATCTTTAAAATATGAACCCTAGGACCAGGACACCTTGTCCTCATTCCTCCACAACCTCAACAACTTCCCTCACATCCACTTCAACTGGTCCTCCACTGCCCATCATGCCACCTTCCTAGATGTCGATCTCCTCCCAGATGGCTCTGTCCACATCTCAGTCCACATCAAACCCACCAATCAGCAACAGTAACTGCACTTTGAAAGCTGCCACCCCTTCCACACCAAAAAATTCCTCCCATATATCCTGGCCACCTATGGTAGACACATCTGCAGGGATGAGAACTCCTTCGCAGTACCCTCCAAACCTAATTCAGAAACACATCTCCTGTGCCATATCCCCATACACATCTAATCCTCACATCCATTCCAAGAACCAACCACAAAGGAGCACCCTCGTTTTCGCCCAATACCACCTTTGACTGGAACGACTGAACCACATGTGTCATTAGGGCTTTGATTATCATTTATCATGCCCAGAAATGAGGGACATCCCTGTTCCACCACCCACCCAACCTCCACAACATCTTAGTCCAGCCCTATGCCACTCCACCACCCAATGCCCTGCCACACAGATAATATCCTTGTGGAAGACCCAGGTGCAAGACCTGCCCAATCCACCCATCCAGCACCACCTACTCCAATTCTGTCACAGGCTTATTGTACCTCATCAGAGGGCAGGCCACATGTGAAAACAACCATGTTATATACCAACTCTGTTGCAACCACCGCACATTGTTTTATGTTGGTATCACAACCAACCAGCTGTCAACTAGAATGAATGACCACTGCCAAACTGATGGCAAAAGCAAGGTAGACCACCCGGTGGTACAACATGCAGCACAACACAACATGTGAGATTTCAATGGCTGTTTCACAACCCATGTCAATTGGATCCTTCCCACCACCACCGCCCACTTTTCTGATCTGTGCATATGGGAGCTGTCCCGTGTCCTTAAAGCACATCCTTCACTCCCATAACCTCCCTGGCCTAAGCCTAAGTTACATCTCTGCCGTCCCCACCCCTCCCAAACTGTGTGTGTGTGTGTGTGTGTGTGTGTGTGTGTGTGTGTGTGTGTTTTCATGTTTTTCATACAAGCTTGAAAAAGGAAGTTCATTCCAAAAGCTAATGGTAACACTTCTACTCTTGTTTCTCCTGGAGGCTTGAAATGAAGGTAGATGTAAAAAACTGAATGAATTTGTAAAATAGAGAATTGAAATTTAAAGAGAGGGTTTAAACTTAAATACTGTTAAATAATAACTTCGCATCATGCGTTTAAAGTCAAGATACTCTATTAAATGGCAAAATTACTTCAGGTCAGCAACACAAAAGAAATCACAAAAGAATATAGTCATACTCACTTCTTTAAAATTGTATTTACACCACCAAGTATTTGAAATTTCCACTGTTGGCTGCAATCGTGTTTGCATTTACTGGTGCAAAGATCTCTGGATAGACTGAAGTGATTCCTTCAAAATCGTCGCACATTCTGCAGCAATGCAATGTTTTAAATCTTCTTGGATTGTTGTAACTTGTGTATATTTTTCATCTTTGAGCTTATGCCTTAGAAGAGTGTCCAGTGGCATCAAATCAAGTGACCATGCAGGCCAAGTGCCAGGACCTTCATGTCCTATACAGCAAGCAGGAAAGATCTGGCTGAGCACTTTCCAAATCACAAGCAAGTAGTGACCTGTGTGTCAGTTGTGCTGCTAGCACATACATCTACATATTTCACTTGGTTCTTCCTCTAGAAGAGCTGGTAAACTTCAATTAGAAATTGTGTCTGTCTTTTACCAATTAAGCTTCCTTCAATTAAGTACGGGTCAGTCATGTAGTCTACAATAATCTGACAGCAAATGTTCACAATGCATATTTCTTATATTCAGCTTTCCAAGCTTTTTAAATAACCTATTCTTCTGATGAAGATGATGATTGGTTTGTGGGGCACTCAGCTGTGTGGTCTTCAGCGCCCGTAGAAAGTCCCAATTTTTATACAGTCCAGTTTTTTACACAAACTAATCTGGCCACTCTCATGAATGATGATGATGATGATGATGATGATGATGATGAAATGATGAGGACAACACAAACACCCAGTCCCAAGGGAGAGAAAATTCCCAACCTGGCTGGGAATCGAACCTGTGATCAAGTGGCAGCAAAGCTAGCCCCTAGACCGTAAGCTACGGACTGAGCTATTGTCCTGATGTTGCACCAGAACAAAATGATAGAATTCTGTGCAATTTCTGCTGTCCCGATGGTTAATCTGCTTTTGTAGTGTCAAATGATACAAATGGAATAAGTTGTCAGAGAATATGGTAAGTGCTTAATTAACAGTTAATATGTGAGTTATGAGCATCAGCAGCCAGAATGTATGTTTTACTCACTGCATTCATTGTAAGCTTGCTCCTTACCCTGTTCATTCATTGAATTGTTATTCTAATTGGACACTGTTGGGATATCTTTATGCATACAACTCAACTGTCCTCTTCACATTCCTTCTGCAGTCACCATAAATGCTGGCTTGTGACGTACTTAACATGTGTGAAATGCAAGAAAAAAATGAGAGCTATAATTTCCTCTTTGTCCCTTTTATATTGGTACCATGCTGACAGAACACTGTTTCCTCCTTATCTGACACAATTTATTTCCTTATTTGGATGTGAAATCATGAACTTCTGCATAAGGCAGCAATGTTGTCAACAAATGTGCAGAACAGATGAATTGTAAGTTCCAAAAGTGTTGTAAGTGCTCCAAAACTACTAATTAGATACTGAAGTGTGAATGCTGCTAGATTTGTCTCTCTTAGAACTACAATACTATAGCTGCATTAGAAAAAGCAAAGTTGATGCTGATATCTCTGTAATTAATATAGCTATGAAAAGAGTCTGCATGTCATTTGGTGAGAACTGTTCATCTGGGTGAAAATAGAACTACTATATCTTAATTCATTCCAGAGTGAGGTAAAAAGCTTAGCTGAAACACACTGTATGATTGTGTCACAAAATGTAGTTCAGAATGGATAACAAATACCACTGTCCACAATCAAACTAATCAAAGGAAGGATCTAACATGAAACATGCCTCACCAACTGGCAATCCTAGAAAAATGCCTCAGTACTCAGTTATCAAGTTAATAACAAGCCTTCCCAAAATTTTTGGGGAGGATATAAGTGACAGTATCTTTTCAAAGAAGCTCAAAGACTACGTAGTTGAGAAGGAATGTCACAGTTTTAAAGATTGCCTGTTGAATTAAATTTATATTAGTGTTTTTTTGTAATCACTAGTGTTAGAAAATTTAATCCAAATTATTGCTGTTTAGGATGCACATTGATAAGTCAAACATTATGACCACTGCCACTGTGTTATTAAATGCTCCCTCGTGGTGTTGTGGGCATGGAATGCCACAAGGAACATATGTAACTAGAGCAGAGACAAATAAGAAACATTCTACAGATGATAGAAGTGACAAATGGATGAATCCACTGACATAAGCGACTTTGACAAAGGGCAGATTATTATGGTTTGATGCCTTGGAACCAGCATCTCAAAAACAGCAAAGCTGCTCAGCTGTTTGCTTGCAACTGCCGTGAACTTCTGTGAAAAGTTTTAGAAAGACAGTGAAACTATGAGTAGGCAACAAGATGTTGAACATCCTTACCTCATCTCATAATGTGGGGATCGGAGGCTTGCCCACTGTGTGCATTGTGTTCCGTGGCAGATCTGATGAGAGTGTGCAATGCTGGTGGAGGAACAAGTGTTTCAAAGCACATCCTTCTGCATGTATTTTTGAACATGGGTCTCCTCTATGTGTTCCTGTGTTGGCTCAACATCATCATCAATTTCAGTAGCAGTGGGCACAGGATCATGAAGATCCAGGTCAATGGCTGTGTCTAGATACACAATCATCCACGCGTGAACATTATTGCAGAGCATCTGCATCCCTTTATGCTTGATGTCTTCCCCGACAGTTATGTCATCATCCAACAGGATAACCATCCACATCACAAGGCCCGAATCTATAACCATTTCCTGATCATCGCTGTCTTATTTTTACATTTTACAGCAAAAATAGAAAATGTTGAAACACAGCCACTCATCTACAGGTGATCGCAGGGTTATGGGTAGACACTCATAACAGCCCAGAAATTGCTCTATCTTTCACTCTCATTCTGGTCTATATAATTCTCTCTCACACTTTCTCTCTCTCTCTCTCTCTCTCTCTCTCTCTCTCTCTCTCTCCCTCCCCACCTCCCCCTCCACCCCCTCACACACACACACACACACACACACACACACACACACACACACACACACACACACACACATCATTTTGGTGTGTGCATGTGAATGAGAGAGAGAGAGAGAGAGAGAGAGAGATGATGTACACCAAAAAGAGAGAAAAAGCATTGGCAGTTTTCTGAACTGTCACATCCTGCAATCGTTTGCAGTTGAGTGACTGGTTATCCTCATTTTTATTTGACTCTTTTAGTTAGTTGTTGAATAGTTTTCTCTACACTGTACAGCATTTTCCTCCCATTTCAGGAGAGAGAGTGACATTTGATGAAGAAAATGAAACAGAATGCTCCAGACAGCACTCAAAAATGAACAACAACAACAACATAACTGTTGAGTCTCTTTCAGCTCAGGTATTTCTTAGAAGCTCATTAAGTTTTTAGTTATGTTTGATGTTTTTCAAATGTATGTGTTGCAGTAATAGCTTATTAAAATTGGTTTTGAGAGGAGTAGGCTTTGGCTCCTATTTCGATAGTTTTGATACATGTACTAGTTACAAATGTATGTGTAATTTTCTTTTTCTTGTAGTCTCAGCTGTGATATCTTGCACAAATAGCTAAATTGTGTCTGTAAATTAGTTCTTGATCAAAGATTAAGCCATTTTCTGTAAATTCATGAAAAATCTAACCAAGATTTAATTGCAGTGCATGTTGACAAAAAGAATATTTTATAAGATAAATCCATAATAAACCATGTTGGTATCAACCACTCATATAATCTCTTCCCATATTCACTAGGTATGACAAAACCATAAAATATCTTTATCATAAACTGTTTGTACATTGCTTCAATGCAACTATACACATGGACTTACCTTGAACCTCAAGATTGATCTTAAGTCTCTAATTGAGCAAAGGTAAGAGATGGGCTTGATCACTTATACTTAAGCTAATCTCCCTTAAAATAAAAATATGTATAAACCCAACAATATTGTTCAATAAATTAAAAAAATATAAAATCCCTTTCTACAAACCCCATACTAATTATTATTACCACCCAGTTACCAGATTGTTTCATTAAATAAATTAAATATACAAAATCCATTACAAAATACAATACATTATACTCCATAAAATATTTATTCATAATGCGTGATTGGAAAGGTACCATAATTGTACTGTTATATCATGTTACATAAATCTCTTTATAACATTTATATCCATGGTATTGACATTTCACTCCTTATAACAGCATATCCTATTTTGTAATATGTTTATTTCTTTAGGTCACTGGTGTCAAACAGTGTTGTTACATTTTGAACACCTAGTAACATTTTAGCTTTGTATGCTACACTCCTTTAATTTCTGTAAGTTTAATTTTGGTCAGCTTACGAAACTCAGACTCCTGTCTCCTTATTATTCATTTCCTAATCCAGTATATCTATTTGACCGCTGAAACTCAGGTAAGTTCCTCTAATTTGCAACTTTGGAGTAAATCTCAAAATTTTAGTCTTTTACATACGTAGAAACTATATTTATACAACACCTCTTTCCTCAGAAAGACTTCTTCCACATCGTACAACATTTCCCTCAGCAATGATGTACCTATATATTTCCCCTTTCCTCACTAAAGGTTAGGTCCTCCTTCTGTAGTGTTGGCAGAAGAGCCAACACTGTGTTGCAAGAGGAGGCCGAAATGCACGCGTCAACTCACGCAGGTGGCGCTAGGTCTGAAACGGGATACGTAATGAATGCTATAAAGAAAAGTACGTAGCTGCTGGAATACTTAACTTTAATCCATCATTTGTATACAGCATTCTTGATGATACAAGTGAGACTCTCTCTAGATATGGTTAATGGTGCCTTGCTAGGTCGTAGCCATGGACTTAGCTGAAGGCTAACTATCTCTCGGCAAATGAGAGAAAGGCTTCATCAGTGTAGTCACTAGCAAAGTCGTCGTACAACTGGGGCGAGTGCTAGTAAGTCTCTCAAGACCTGCCGTGTGGTGGTGCTCGGTCTGCAATTACTGACAGTGGCGACACGCGGGTCCGACATGTACTAATGGACCGCGGCCGATTTAAAGCTACCACCTAGCAAGTGTGGTGTCTGGCGGTGACACCACACCTTCATTGGTATGACTACTCTATTCATTGTATCCTTCATATTTAAGGATTTGGTATCCTGCTTATAAGTATATACCTCTCTTCACTTCTCTCTACTCATGTATTTTCCAGTAAACTTACTCCTACCTCATTGAAAAACCACATTTGTTTGCCATTCTTTTCTGTCTCTTAAGTAATCATATACACTCTACTGACAGTGACCAAAACTTATGTGTATCTCCTTGTTAATAATATATGTTATCACATAATTAATTATTTGAACTTAATATTGATTTATGAAATGAACACCAATTTTTGGTGCTATGGATTGTGCTTCTAAGCTGGATGTTAGCATGTCGTGTAACCTAATCTAAACTTAGTACATCCTCGTCTCTTCCTCCCATGCACCACTTCTTCAACATCACTCTGAGTGAGGTGGCACAGTGATTAGCACACTGGACTCGTATTCAGGAGGACGGCAGTTCAAACCTGCATCCAGCATCCTCATTCAGGTTTTCCATGATTTCTCTAAACCACTTCAGGCAAACGCCCGGATGGTTCCTTTGAAGGGGCATGGTCAATTTCTTTCCCCATCCTTCCCTCATCTGATGGGACCAATGACCATGCTGTTAGGTCCCCTACACACACACCCCTCCCACTAAAAAAAAAAAAAAAAAAAAAAAAAAAAAAAAAAAAAAAAAAAAAAAAAAAAAAAAAAAAAAAAAAAAAAAAAAAACAACTTCCGCATCTCGCAATGCTGGTTTGTGGTTCAAAATTTTCGAGCTATACTTTTAACATATTTTTACACACTGTACAGGATGGTCAGAAACAGTCTGAATAGCTTGTAAAGGTGTTTCAGAGTAGGTTGTGCTGAGCAATAATTGTTAAGAAAAAGATTTGATAAGTTGTGCCATTTTTGAGCTACTAAGCATTGAAGTTAGATGATCAGGCCCTTCTGCATGAGAATTTAAGCGGCCTGCCAGATACAATTAGTGTCAGGTGTTCACAATGTGCATGAAACTGCCCAGCCTTTTGCTCAGGTTCAATCCTTATTACTGTTCCAAGTCCAATTTTTGTATCCTTCTCTTATTCGGTTTTAGGAAACCAAATGAAGAACACATTTGACAAAACATCTCTTGTGAGCCACTTAAATTTGCATGCACAATGACCTGATTGGCTAACGTCAATGCTAATTAACTCGGAAACACTGCAACATATCAAACTTTTTTCTTAACAGTTATTTCTTAGCACAATCTACCCTGCAACACCCTTACAAGCGTTTCAGATTGTTTCTGATCACCCTGTAGATATGTATTATAGAATACAGTATATAGGTAAAGTACTTCTTTGCATCTGTAGTAACATCACCTCTTGTATTATTCTAAAGTAAATTAGCCTTGATAACGGTGGTCATGGAGAATGTATGCTAGTCACATTCACGTCAATCTTCTAAAAGTTTATATCATGTCTTAGTGCAAAGTGCTACAGGCATGTAACTAATATAATTGTTAGGATGTGAGAGATTCTTACAAAAAATATAAAATAAGGCAGCACTCACTTTATTATTTGCATTGAATGATAGTGAGTAGGGCCTCTGATAGAAGAGCAGTCTCTCTGTTTTAACTGAAGCGCCTCATAGTGTCTCACTGCTTTAGCATAATAGAAAGGAATAGTCAAAGTAAATATAAATTTAATAGAAAGAAACATTCCACATGGGAAAAATATATTTAAAAAAGAGGCTTGCCTCTGTACTTCCGCCTCAACTGACATCTCTGCCCAAACTCTTTGCCTTTACATATGTCTGCTCATGTCTGTATATGTCCGGATGGATATATGTGTGTGTGTGAGTGTATACCTGTCCCTTTTTCCCCCTAAGGTAAGTCTTTATGCTCCCGGGATTGGAATGACTCCTTACCCTCTCCCTTAAAATCCACATCCTTTTGTCTTTCCCTCTCCTTCCCTCTTTCCTGATGAAGCAACTGCAGGTTGCAAAAGCTTGATATTTGTGTATGTGTTTGTGTGTTTTTTATTGTGTCTATCTACCAGCGCTTTCCCATTTGGTATGTCACAGCATCTTTTTTAAATATATAAATATAAATTTATGAATATAATAGAGGGAAACATTCCACGTGGGAAAAATATATTTAAAAAGAAAGATGATGAGACTTACCAAACAAAAGCGCTGGCAGGTCGATAGACACACAAACAAACACAAACATACACACAAAATCTAGCTTTCGCAACCAACGGTTGCCTCGTCAGGAAAGAGGGAAGGAGAAGGAAAGACAAAAGGATATGGGTTTTAAGGGAGAGGGTAAGGAGTCATTCCAATCCCGGGAGCGGAAAGACTTACCTTAGGGGGAAAAAAGGACAGGTATACACTCGCACACACACACATATCCATCCACACATACAAGACACAAGCAGAAAATGTCTGCTTGTGTCTTGTATGTGTGGATGGATATGTGTGTGTGTGCGAGTGTATACCTGTCCTTTTTTCCCCCTAAGGTAAGTCTTTCCGCTCCCGGGATTGGAATGACTCCTTACCCTCTCCCTTAAAACCCATATCCTTTTGTCTTTCCTTCTCCTTCCCTCTTTCCTGACGAGGCAACCGTTGGTTGCGAAAGCTAGATTTTGTGTGTATGTTTGTGTTTGTTTGTGTGTCTATCGACCTGCCAGCGCTTTTGTTTGGTAAGTCTCATCATCTTTCTTTTTAAATATAAATATAAATTTAACTAGATAGGTTGCAAAAGATGAAGGATCTTGTACAGAAACCAAAATATGAAGGAATATAATGATCAACTCAGGCCTTGTGGAAGTCCCTCTACAAAATTCACCGAGATTGTGACTTCTCTGAGGTGACATAGCATGTAACTTACAAGCACTTCATGCCAGTGGCATTGAAAAGTGCATCCCAAGATGCATTTCTTGTTATGCCACCCATGTACCTCAGTTTGTTTAATATAGGGACATGACCATCGACATTCCTCCTCAGCTCTACCTTTCTATTTCTTTTTTATTTTCCACAGAAATTTAAAGTCATCATTTAATGAAGCATACTGTTTAAGTGTACAGCTAAACCTCAGCTTGTTGTTTTTGTAAATAATCTCCTTACTTAATGTTAATACATAGTTACTAGCACACATTTATGTGTAAACATTAGACACATCAGGATAATAGACATCAAATGCCACTGGACTACAAGAATTCAAGTAACCATTTCTAAATTGATGATAAAATTCTGTTAAATGTTGTACCACTACTTTAATTGTAACTGTGCATTAAAATTAAATGATCTTTCCTGGATAGATTGACTGCAGATGGGATCTGACAAAATAGATGTGTTGACTGATAATGTAATATTTGGGTGAACATTTTGCTCCAATAAATCACTACTACATTCTTTCAAAATTGCAATGTAGTGAGGCACATTTATGTCACTTAAATCTGTATTCTGTTCTGAATTATTCAGACTAACACTTCTGACAGAAGTTTATTTAGATTCAGTATTCAGTTTGCCAAAACATGTACGTAATGTGTTTACGACTCACCCAGACTATACAGATATGCAAAAATATAACTCACCTTTTACATTTAAGATTTTAGATTCTAATTCTGAAAAATTTCTGCTTGTTTCTTTGTCTCCCTGATGGGATTCCTCCACATACTCATCTAACCTATTATTTGGATGTATTCTCACTTAAATTAGCAGTAGTGATATCTAGTTTCTTTTTAAGTTCAATGATTGTCTGTTCCTCTATCTCCACAAGAGCCTTTTCAAATCTTAACACCTTGAACCTCTGTTTCTGCTCTCAAATCAGTATTTAATTATCCTGTTTTAGCATTTAGCTCAGTTATAGTTTTCACCATTTCCTCCAGTTTTCAGAGCATTGCAGGCATGCAGTTAAATGATATTGAGTTTAACACTAACCTTTTCTTACCAATGACTGTTACTGTGAGGAAGGTAACTCTTGTAAAAAATAATCTTCTACATGCAAATACAGCTTTACCACCCCAAAACAAACACCACACAAAAAATAAACTACATTTTCGGCTTCAACACAGGTCACCAGAGTTGCTGGCATGGATCACAGCATCGCAACGATGATGCTACTGTTCATATGTGCACAGCTGACAATGCCACTTCATGATGCTGTGTCAATTTTGAAATTGATGAAACATTTGTAGTCCCTTGTAGTCTTGGCCACCAATCTTCCAAGTCATAGATGTTAATTCTTCTGTAATATAATTGTTGTCACTTAATTTAGTTATCATTCATTGATGAATTATTTTTTCTCAAACCACATTACCTCCTTACATGTAACAGCTTGTTTATTTTGTCATAATGTTCTTCTGTTAACTTCACTGCTAATGATAACAGCATTAATTGTCAATAAATCTTCAGTTAAAATATCAACTTCTTCGTAAAATAAAGGAAAGGTAACCACTCACCAATAGTTGATAAATGCTTGGAGCATAGATACACACAACGAGAAACAGCACATTCACACTTGCTTTTGAGCACCAGCTCTCAAACACACACACACACACACACACACACACACACACACACACACACACACACACACACACAAACACAGAGGGAGAGAGAGAGAGAGAGAGAGAGACCCAAACACAAAGTCTCGTGCCACAGCAAGACTAATTATTGATACTCGATTACTGAAAGCAGTTGCCTGAGCTGATGTAGGTGGTAAGGGAGTAGGGAATGACACAAGAAGGGAGGTAGGAAAGAGGCAAGTCTTTGGACAGATGATTCTGCAGCCACACAATAAGATGAAAAGAGCACAGATATTACAACGAAAAGAGATGTCAGGAGAAGGGAGAGTAACTGAAGAGGAAAAAAGAGGATGGGAAGAAAAGGAGAGAATCACTGTTTGGTGGTGGCCATTCGTCCAAGTAGAAGTATTGTAGTGAAGCAGCTGCTGAAGTCATTTATATTGTGGTGGGCAGCATGTTGAGCACTGGATTGTCAAGTTTGTGGTTTGTCACAGTTTGACAGTGGCCATTCATGTGAGTACATAATTGGTTACTTGTCATACCCACATAGAATGCTGCACAGTAATTGCAGCATAGCTGATATATTATATGCCTGCTTTCAGACCTCAAAACTATTGCCCGTAACCTCTCATCCTACGTTTAAGACACTGCTCTTTTCCTTCATGTCTCTCCACAGTTCCTGTCCTGTTACCTTGTTGGCCACTGTGGATGCGACATCTTTGTATACCAACATCCCGCATGCCCATGCCTTTCCCAACATCATCCTGATACCAAACCCACCACTTATTTCCTAATGCTCCTTGGTAATGTAACATCCTGGCCCATAATTATTTCACTTTCTAGGGACAAATCTAGAAACAAATCCGTTGTACTTCCATGGGTACTCAACTTATTTAAGGGTAATCTGAAGGAATCCTTCGTATCCAGTCAACACCTAAAGCTCCTTGTCTGATTCAGATTCATTGATGACATTTCCATGATCTGGACTGATGACAAGGACAACCTTTGCTCTTTCCTATATAACCTCAGCATTTATTTCCTTATCTGCTTCACCTGGACCTTCTCAACTCATCGATCCGCCTTCCTAGATATCAATTTGCACCTCTCAGATGCCTCTTAAATACATCCGTCCATATGAAGCTCATCAACCATCAACAATACCTCCACTTTAACAGCTGTCATTTAATGCAAGTCAAAAAGTCTCTTCCTTGCAGCCTAACGACCTAGTGGAGGCCACATCTACAGTGGAAAGCAGGAGTTGACAAAATACACACCATCTGCTCCACTGACACCAGTAAATCGGTTCACCAGGCACCTGCCCAGCACTCCTCATCAGCCAGTATCATCCTGACCTTAAAAAGCTCAACCACATCCTCCACCAGGGCTTTGACTACCACTCGTTGTGCCTTGACGTGAGGGATATCCTGTCAGAAATCCTACTCACATCCCCCCCCCCCCCCAAAAAAAGTAGTGTTCCACTACCCACTCAACATACAGAATATCTTTGCCCTCCCTACTCCAATCTTATTCCCAATACTGCACCACACTGGTCGTTCCTTTGTGGTCAGCCCAGGTGCAACACCTGTCCATACGTCCACCCACCACCTCCTACCACAGTCTAGTCATAAGCATTTCCTATCCAAAAAAAGGCAGGCCAGCATTTGAAAGGAGCCCTATTATATATCATGTATGCTGCAATTACTGTGCAATATTTTACGTGGGCATGACAAGTAACCAACTGTCTACTTGCATGAACAGCCTTTGCCAAACTGTGGCAAATCACAAACTTAACCATCCAGTTGCTGAAAATGCTGGAACCACAACACAGATAACTTCAACAGCTGCTGCCTGATGTGTGTCATTTGGATACTTCCTTCCAGCTCAAGTTTCTTTGAACTACACAGATGGAAAGTCTCTCTCCAAGTCACTCTTGTGATCCCCCGAGCCTAAACCTCCACTAACCTGTTGCCACTGCCTCAGCTTCACTGTTCCCTCTTCTGTCCACAACACTCCTTCTCTGTCCAGATCATGCACTGCCTTCTCCCACCACTCTTTCTCTCCCCCTCACCCCTCCCCCTTATGCAGGCATTTTCCTCTTCCCCTCTCTCTTTCTCTCTCCCCTCTCCACGCTTATCAACCTCTGTCCCTTCTCTCTACCCTTCATGTCTCTCTTTTCATCTTCGCCTTTCTCTCCTGTTTTCCCCCTTCCCCTTTTTTCCTCTTCAGTCCCCCCCCCCCTCCCACCGCCTCCATTTCTTGAAGGACATCATCTTTCTGCCAGTGACTGCTGTAAGTTTTTAGTACACTGTTGCAATTTAGGCCTTAGGTCATTATCAAGTGCTGATATTATGGCTTTAAGCCATGTCAACATAATGTAAGCTGACACATTTGTATGTCGTTGTCAATACTGGTAAATACGCTCATGACGTTGTTACACAGTGCGAGCACATGTATTCAGACATTGTAAAACAACATAATCTGTAAGTGCACATGTCCATTAAACCATCACTAGTCACAAATGCATTAGACCACATTTTGCACTGATGCATACCTGTATTTGTCATGGCATACTATCCACAAGTTCATCAAGGCACTGTTGGTGCAGATTGTCCCATTCCTCAACAGCATCTTGACGTAGATCCCTTAAAGTGGTGGTGTGTCACGTTGTCCATAAACAGCCCTTTTCAATTTATCCCAGGCATGTTCGATAGGGTCCATGTCTGGAGAACATGCTGGCCACTCTAGTCGAGCAATGTCGTTATCCTGAAGGAAGTCATTCAAAAGATGTGCATGATGAGGGCATGAATCGTCATCCATGAAGACAAGTTCCTCGCCAATATGATGCTGATATGGTTGCACAATTGATCAGAGGATGGCATTCATGTGTCATGCAGCTGTTACGGCGCCTTCCATGACCACCAGCGGTGTACGTCGGCCTCACATAATGTCGCCCCAAAACAACAGGGAACCTCCATCTTGCTGCATTCGCTGGACAGTGTGTCTGAAGCATTCAGCCTGACCGGGTTGCCTCCAAACACTTCTCTGATGATTGTCTGGTTGAAGGCATATGCAACACTCATTGGTGCAGATAACATGATGCCAATCCAGAGTGGTCCATTCAGCATGTTGTTGGGCCCTGTACTGTGCTGCATGGTGTCATGATTGCAAAGATGGACTTCACCATGGATGTCGAGAGTGAAGTTGCACACAGTTTGAGTCATAACACGTTGTTCTGTGGCTGCACAAAAAGCATTATTCAACATGGTGGCATTGCCGTCAGGGTTCCTCCAAGCCATAATTCGTAGGTAGTGGTCATCCACTGCAGTAGTAGCCCTTGGGCGGTATGAGCAAGGCATGTCCTCAACAGTTCCTGTCTCTCTTTATCTTCGAACAACATTGCTTTGGTCCACTCCGAGATGGCTGGACACTTCCCTTGTTGAGAGCCCTTCCTGGCACAAAGTAACAATATGGACACGACTGAACTGCGGTATTGACCATCTAGGCGTGGTTGAACTACAGACAACACGAGCCATGGACCTCCTTCCTGGTGGAATGACTGGAACTGAACTCTGTCTAACAGGCGCTGCTCATGCATGGTTGTTTACATCTTTGGGTGGGTTTAGTGACATGTCTGAACAGTCAGAGGGACTATGCCTGTGATACAATATACACAGTCAACGTCTATCTTCAGGAGTTCTGGGAACCTGGGTGATGTAAAACTTTTTTTGATGTGTGTATCTTTTGTACTCTTTCTGTCTTGTTGTGCAGCCATGGAGTCATTTGTCCAAAGAACTGCCTCATTCCCCCTATACCCTTTCTGCATTCTTCCTTACTCCTACCCCACTTCCATTAACTCAGGCAACTACTTTCAGTAATTGAGTGTCAATAAGTAATGCTGCTGTGGCCGTTGTAGTATGTGTTTGAGTGTCTGTGTGGTTGTGTGTGTGAATGTGTGTACTATTGCTTCAATCTGATTAGGTGAGGATGGGGAAGGAAACTGGCCATGCCCTTTCAAAGGAACCATCCTGGCATTTGTCCGAAACGATTTAGGGAAATCACGGAAAACCTAAATCAGGATGGTTGGAGGCAGGTTTGGACCCTCATCCTCCTGAATGCGAGTCCAGTGTGCTAACCACTGCTCCACCTCACTCACTAAAAGGTAGTGTGGATGCTGTTTTCTGTTACGTGTTTCTATGCTCCGAGCTTCAATCTGGTTTGGGTGAGCAGTTGCCTTTGCTTTATTTGGGTCCTGTTGCCAGGGCACCAACATCTGCAGATGCAGATTTTTTACTTCTTTACTGCTGCTGAAATCTTTGGCAATTTCAACTTACTATGAAGAAATACAACATACTACTACCTTTAGGAAATGCTGGTATTGCTTGTCAGTGTACAACCACTTACTGTTTTTCGTCAAGCAACAGGGAAACATCATTCACATTTAGAGCTCAAAATCATACATTCAGTTCTGACATTACGTAAATAACCTTTTTTGACAGATCTCTGGTCTTATTTTGTCTTGCCATAACGTCGTACTGCATTTTCATGGTCCATTTCTTAACCTGTGGCATAACATTCTACTCAAAATCTGAACACCGATACACAGAGACTACACAAACCCCAAGTGGGTAGCACATCTCGTGGAAAAACTGTGATTGCTCTCCTATCTTGAAAACATATGGTACCCATCTGTACAAAAGTACTTATAAAACAAAAGACAAAATCTCACAAACGGCTTTCTATTCTTAACTAATAAACTGTTATATGGTTTCAGCTATTGCAACAATCATTTGTCGGGTAGGTAGACATAGAGCTACATGTCAGTCTGCCAGAGTGATATGTTACACCAATGCCACATTCTGGAACGTCCTTGGTTCCAGTAAACATCTTTTCACCAACCAACAGGTGGTCTGCAGTGCCGAGGTGGACACTGTGGTATAATGCCTTGCCAGCATATAGCGTGGATGCATGTGGCAAGGAGCCCTCTTGCATGGGCTCATGCTGTACACTCTTTTGCTCTTGAAAGAATTTGACCGTGCTGCTGTACCTGAACTAGTTAATTTTTCACGGTCCAACTTGGACACATTCTGTTAGTCTTTGGGCCACACTATGTTAGGGAGTCCTTTTGCAAAGCTTTTTCCTCACTGGGGCTGAAACTACTAGTAAATTCCTGTAGGTGTAAAATGGGTAGGGGCGTGATATGCTTGAGGTAGCATAAAACATGTCTATCATGGGCAAAATTATGAATGTGACTGACATGGAGGTTACCGACATGATTATGATTAGTCTGCACTGATGTTTGTTTGATGGTATTATACGAGGTCTGTTCAGAAAATTCCAGAACTTTGTCCACAAAATTTTTCTACACTTACCTTTTACATACTGTGCATGGTCTCCTTTGAAATACTCTCCTTCACAATTGATACACCACTCCCAAGACCATGTCCACTTCTGGCTATTGGTATTTTTTTTTTCTTTTATCTTATCTATCATTGCAAATCTTCATTCTTTCAATGGGGTTTTCAGCTTTGGAGATAAAAATAAGTCCACAGGGGCCAGATCTGAAAAGTACAGAGGATGAGGCAGCACAGTGATTTTGTTTTTGTGCAATAGTAGTCATGCACCAGCAGGGATGAATTGTGGTGCCACATTTTTCTCGCATTTTCTCACAGGCATTGCATCGTGTCCCGACAGCACCATTAAATAACAGTGTGGGCTTGTGGCACAAATTCATGATGAACTAGTCCTTCAGAGTCAAAGAAAACTATCAGCATGGCTGTGACATTTGATATGACCTGATAACCTCTTTTTGGTTTTGGAGAACCCTTCCCAACCCATTGTGAAGATTGAACCTTGGTCTCAACATCATAACCGTAGACCCACTTCTCATCACCAGTTATGATCCTCTTAAGGGACATCTTGCTCTCATTTGCGCAATCCAGAAGCTATTCACAGATTGTGAGCCAAGGTCTTCCCAGTCTTATCTCATGAGCTGTGGGATGACTTTTGCGGCAACACAATGCATTCAAAGATGTTGTGTCACAATTTCATGACGTGACCCAGCTGAAATGTTACATTCTTCTGCAATCCCCTTGTCAGTCAGTCTTTGGTTGGCATGCACAGTTTCTTTGACATTCCTGACGTGAGCATCATTGGTACACCTCGAAGGGCATCCTGAAGAAGGTTCATTTAACTTCCATCCTGGAATTTTTAAACAATGTGAACCAGACATAACACCGAGTATGGCTTAAGCACTCATCACTGTGCACTGCCTGCATTATTTGGTGTGTCTCCGTAAAGGTTTTCTTGAGTATCACAGAAAATTTAAAGCAGACACATGGCTCCTCTAGTTCTGCCATCTAAAAATTCAGAAACTGTGCAACACAACGTTCTACGCAACACAACACTTGAACAGTAACTAACAGACATACAACAATGAAACTGTTGGCTCTTACACATTAAACACAGGCATGTGCAGGGACACCAACTGCATTTTGCTCCAACACACAATTGGCACAAAATTACAAAAGTCCTGAAATTTTCTGAACAGACCTTGTATTTGCCCAAATAGTTGCTCCATTGAAATCCGACCATTCTGCGTATATAGCATTTGACTCGAGACGGCAAGAAGGGTCTAGTCCAGGGTAGTGATCAGGTAGATTAGATTCTCTCCAGGAAGAATTTCGAAGGGAAAATTGCATTGGTAGAGTAAGGAATTGGTTGTGGTTGAGTACATGGCCCTGGTGATGATGGCATGTAGCTGAAAAGAGGGACTGAGCATGTCACAAAGGGTGCCACTGATCATTATTATTCTTTGTCATTGTGGCTCTAATCATTGTGTTTGACTGAACCAACCTTGGTCCTAGCATTCAGATGACAATTACTATTGTGCCACTGAATATAGCCCATGTGAGACTACCCTTTTCAAGTATTTGTTGTCATTATTCTGCATACCCCAACCCTCCTCCCCCTATGTTAATCACTTCCCAATGACACACATATGTGGATTTCTCATTTGGAAACAGACAGAGTTCACATGACCCTGGGACTTCCTATGCAAGCTTTTTAGGACATAATGTGATTTGCTTGGCCAAACACTACAACTATTTTGAATTGCAGAGCTATGCGTACAACTTCCAGCAAGTAGTACATCACACCCCTTCAACTTTTTTGTTGAGGTTTGTGGAGACAACATATAATTACAGAACATATTTGTTGTGTATGTTTACTGCACACAAGGCTAAACACAACTGTGACAAAGCTCATACTGTAAACAATAACTAAAGACATAAATACTCGAGCATAAGAATATCTAACAGGAGCTGTTGTGAGTGCCAAAGAAAGTACATGGTGGTAGTAATTCAGATCTTAACATGACCCCTCACTTTTTGTACCAATGACATAAATAAATAACAAAATGTTAATTTTAGGATTTTAGATTAAAAAACCAAGCCCTTAAACGCATTTTTCATGAGTAGATTCAAGAGGAAGTTTCACCAATACATCTGTCACCAAGTCTTCTGTTAACTGATATTTTGGTTTCTGTGTGTACTCTCAAAGAGCCTATCATATAAATGAGACTTTATGCGGATATATTTTGTAGGAAAACTGGACTGCATGCTAGATTTTCACCAGACTGAATATCATTGAACAGGAAGATGTTTGACAACTGTCTCAATTCCAGTTCTTTAATTAATTTTGACAGGTGAATCTCTACCTTTGTTGCTTTGGTAAGGCTTATGTATTTAACTTCTGTTGATAAAAGGATGATGGCTCTCTGCTTGTGTGAACAACTTGAGGTAACCAGTCTAGAAAACATGAAGCCATAATCTGTGTATGATGCCCTATCATTTCTTGAATTATCTGCATCATCATTTTGAAAACTGCACATCTCCATCTTATTCATGATATTTGTTAGTTTCTTAACCATTATTCCTTTGAGATATACCAGCATTCACTTAGCAGCTTGCTAATGAACAATATTGTGATTGTTATTGTATTGGCTTAATCTGACTGTGTTTGAGTGCAGCTTGCTTCCAGTTCATAACTGAGTTCTTACTGGCTTGCATGCAATCATTCTCAGTCATTTTAACACTTCTATGACGTCACTTTGACATAGCGTAATTTTGTTATCTGACTTATTCACCAGACTGCCCCCACTCTTCATGATATTAAATCTCAAAGACTGATTTGCTCATCCTGTTTGGGTCTGCTAAAGTAATTATAACATTGACCACATAAATAAGTAAGAAGAATTTTTCTCAAATGTTCACATAAACACACACTTGTGCATTTGTTAGTTGCAATCCTATTGATTTTGGAGTTGTATTCTTCATGCCATGGCTGGCCTGCCATGAAAAATCCGTTAATGTTTGTCTCTGTTCACAAGCTTTAGCATCAGATTTCAACATTTGAAGCATATCACTCGCCTTGTTAACTATTTAGTTGTCTTCTTCAACATGTGTAATCATTTGTAAGGTTTTAATCAGTAAGTGCAGCTGCTCCATGAAAGGTTCTGTACCAGTGTCATCATTAGGAAGTACCATGGTTATGTTTAACTGTGAGACACATTTGACAGACAGAGCCATGAGTGTTAATGATTCAGTCCTTGCAACCACATCAAACATCCCATGAAATAAATTCCAGGCTGCTCACTGGATCCTCACACAACTGTTCTTGTTTTCATCTGAAGTAGAACTATTGTACTTATTTCTTAGAATGGTTTTACAGTCAGTTACTTCATTATTTGCTGGCCAGCGAAATAATGTACCAGATATTTTTGACAAGTGAATTGATTTAATTGTATCTGAATTTGAACTACTCTTGACCCATTCAAGCTCAATGTGAAGCAGCTATATATGCCATACTCAGTAATTTAATTTCTTTATTTCTGCACTTTTCAACTTAAGAATTTTAATTTTATCCAGTCAAAAAAATTTTACTTTTATGGTCACACAGCGTGAGCCCTTAATCTTTCGGGATGATGTGGATTTGCAGACATGACGTGTAATTACAAAACAATTTTGTTATCTAGGTTTATTATGCACAAAGTTATTCATTGAGTGTTCATTCCTTTCGCACTCATGAAAGAAATGTAGACCATCAACAAAGGAAGTGGCTTACAAAACACTCATTCCACCAGTACTTGAAACCTGCTCATTAGTACGGGTTCCATACCAGATAGGACTGATAGAGGAAACAGGTAAGATCCAAAGAAGAGCAGCACATTTTGTTACAGTTTCATTAAGTAAGTGCGAAAGCATCATGGAGATGCTCAGCCAACTCTAGTGGCAGGTGTTGCAAGAGAGGCGTTCTGCATCATGGCATTACAGTTCTGAGAATGTACATTTCTAGAAGCATCAGCCAATATATAGCTTCCACGTATGTGTATCTTAAGAAAATACCATGAAGATAGAATTATAGAAATTGGAGCCCACACAGAGGCTTACCAGCAATCGTTCTTCACATGAACTGTATGCGACTGGATCAGGAAAAGACAAAAGTGAGACTGGTACATAAGGTATCTTCCACCACACGCTGTAAGATGGCTTATGGAGTATAGATGTAGATTTAGATAAAAAATAATTTGTAACAAAGATGTAGGTACTGTCAACCTCTGTTACAATCCTATATTTAGCCATAAAGTAATACACACATGCACACGTGAGCGCACAAATGCACGAACGTGCACACACACACACACACACACACACACACACACACACACACACACACACACACAGGGTGTAAACCATAATCATTCATGACATACCATAGTGGTGTACAGGAACTCGTGATGAACAATTTTAGGCAGGCAAGCCAGGAAAGCACCTCAACTTACAGTGTATGTGCATTGCATGAAATGTTCATATTCTCTTGCTCCCAATGTGCAAACTACTAGTCCCAGTGGAAAAATGAATGGCGTCTTGCTTGTAAGAAATTTAATATAGCTGAATTTTCCACTGTGATGTGTTGCTACTGGAGTCCATGATTTTTGAGTTTTTCAAGAAAAACATACAAAAGTTATGTTTAAATACATTCCGCCCCACCCTTCAAAACTAAAACAATGAATACCAGAAAATGTGAATATGAGAAATAATTTGTTCACTCACAAATTTTTGTATAGTGTTAGGAGAGTGCGTGCTTAGAAGTCACTTATATATATTTCTCATTAATAAATTGAGAATTGCAGTTGGTAGATATAATGTGTCCCATTACACAATAAAACACATTAAATTTCCTCCAAAAAAAAGTCCTCTTCATTTTTTCTCTAGGACTAATAGTTTGCACATAGAGAGTGAGAGATTATGAAAATCTTGTGTTATGCACTTACATTGTAGCTTTGGTGGTTTTTGTAGGCCAGTTTGAGGTACTTTCCCAACTTGATAAAGCACAAATGGCCTGTATAAAGTTGCTCGTATTGACTTCCTTTACACCAGTGTGGTATGTTACAAACAATGAACATTGCAAGTAATGAACAATGACCATACAGCATTGTAACCAGATAAATGGAAAACACCTACTTTGTATTACAAAGAAGCCAATGGGGGTTATAGATCGTGGCAGGTGGAAGTTTATTCTCCTTTATATGCTTGGTTCCTGACATCAGTCAGTACCAAATACATGTTAATTTTTCCACTGTCTTCTTCATTTTCTAGTATCATTATTATAATTTAATAATTCTTTTAACCTTGATCCTGTTTTGATTTTCCATTCTACACTACTGCCCATTAAAATTGCTATACCATGAAGATGACGTGCTACAGACGCGAAATTTAACCGACAGGAAGAGGATGCTGTGATATGCAAATGATTAGCTTTTCAGAGCATTCACACAAGGTTTGCACCGGTGGCGACACCTACAATGTGCTGACATGAGGAATGTTTCCAACCAATTTCTCATACACAAACAGCAGTTGACCGGTGTAGCCTGGTGAAACGTTGTTGTGATGCCTCATGTAAGGAGGAGAAATGCGTACCATCACATTTCTGACTTTGATAAAGGTTGGATGGTAGCATATCGCGATTGCGGTTTATCGTATCACGACCCTGTTGCTCGCGTTGGTCGAGATCCAATGACTGTTAGCAGAATATGGAATTGGTGGGTTCAGGAGGGTAACACAGAACACTGTGCTGGATCCCAATGGCCTTGTATCACTAGCAGTTGAGATGACAGGCATCTTATCCTCATGGCTCTAACAGATTGTGCAGCCATGTCTTGATCCTTGAGTCAACAGATGGGAACGTTTGCAAGACAACAACCATCTGCACGAACAGTTCGACAATGTTTGCAAGAGCATGTACTATCAGCTTGGAGATCATGGCTGTGGTTACCCTTGACGCTGCATCACAGACAGGAGCACCTGTGATGGTGTACTCAATGATAAACCTGGGTGCATGAATGGTAAAATGTCATTTTTTTTTTTCCTGATGAATCCAGATTCTGTTTATAGCATCATGATGGTCGCATCCGTGTTTGGCGACATTGTGGTGAATGCACATTGGAAGCGTGTATTCGTCATCACCGTAGTGGCGTATCACCCAGTGTGATGGTATGGGGTGCCATTGGTTACATGTCTCGGTCACTTCTTGTTCGCATTGACGGCACTTTGAACAGTGGACATTACATTTCAGATGTGTTATGACCCATGGCTCTACCCCTCATTTGATCCCTGCGAAAACCTACATTTCAGCAGGATAATGCACAACCACATGTTGCAGGTCCTGTACGGGCCTTTCTGGGCACAGAAAATGTTCGACTGCTGCCCTGGCCAGCACATTCTCGAGATCTCTCACCAATTGAAAATGTCTGGTCAATGGTGGCCGAGCAACTGGCTCGTCACAATGTGCCAGTCACTACTGTTGATGAACTGTGGTATCGTGTTGAAGCTGCAGGGGCAGCTGTACCTGTTCACACCATCCAAGCTCTGTTTGACTCAATGACTAGGCGTATCAAGGCCGTTATTACGGCCAGAGGTGGTTGTTCTGGGGGGTACTGATTTCTCAGGGTCTATGCACCCAAATTGCGTGAAAATGTAATCACATGTCAGTTCTAGTATAATATATTTGGCCAATGAATGCCTGTTTATCATCTGCATTTCTTCTTGGTGTAGCAATTTTAATGGCCAGTAGTGTATTTTGATCCCACCTTCAATGTTTATACTTTCTTCATATTTCCATCTTTGTCTATCTGTAAGTTATAGCTGTCTTTTGTTTATTAGACCTTTTTAGTGCCCTCTGTCAGTTTTAATTTCTAATGTTTTTGTATCTGTTACCTTCCACTATTTATTTCTTCCTTCTCCTACTCTGCAATGTCTTCACTGTCCCAGGGTCTTATTTCCTCATGTCTTATCAGCTGAGTTGGAACATCAACCATACTTGTCTCTGTCTCATCATCATTCTGATACAGATTTTCCATGCTTTCCAAAAATCACTTCAGTAGATTGTGATGATGATCTCTTCAAGGTCAGTGTGGTGACAATTCCTTCAAGGCTGCTACCAGTTCCTTTCCACTTCTCTGTCTGATACTCACTAGTAAGTCATCTGTAACGAAATTTATATAAATGAGAAGTTGAATCACATGGCTTCTTTCTTCATTTTGTGTTTCTTTAAATTGTTGTGTACTCTTTTATCCCTCAGTCCTCTCCCTCATTTCACTTCTCCTCTATACCCTTTCCCTCTCTGACATTTCGGTTTTTTCACCAAATTTAAAGGCTCGTTCACTTCAGATATCTGTGACTCATTAATTCACTCAAAATGTTTACTGACTTCTTTCTACCATTAAGTAGTTTCTTACTGATGCTTATTTTTTGAGAGTTGCACTCTGCAGTAGGTGTAAAAAGTTTTGTAGATCAATTAATTAAACAATGGAAGCTCCAGGTAAGAATATCAACAATGTAGGAAGAGACAGATTAGTACTTACCATAAAGGAGCAAATTGCATACAGGCACAATTAAAAGTCACAGCCTTCATCAGTAAACGAGACACACACACCATTCACACACACAAGCAAGCACACCTCACATGCATGACCACCAACTCCAGCATCTCAGGTCAGAACGCAACTGCTTTGTGGGATGCAAGCACCAATCTGGAGGGATACGGAAAGGGAAAGGATAGTAGTGTATGGGTGGTGAGAGAGACAAACACTGTCTGGTGGAGTGTACAGGGACTAGAATGCCAACAGGTGCAGTGTCAGGAGGTTGTGGGACAGGGAGGTGGGGAAAAAAGGAGCAAAAAAGGAGAGGAATGGGGAAAAATGGGTGGATTCTTTGGCAGAGGGCTACAAATAGCCAGGGTGGAAGACGAGAATGGGGAGCAGTTGATAGTACAGAGGAGGTGGAAACTGTTTGCTGGAGGGTGTGGGACAGTATGTTACTATATGTTGAGTTTGAGATAATTTATTTATTTATTTATTTATTTATTACTTGTCATTAGCCAACATTTGTTGAAATAGACAGTTTTGACATTACATTTGATAGTGAATCTAAAATTGGGAAACTATGTACATTCAGATTACATTACATGAGGATAAAGAGTTATTCTCTACATTATAATTCCATAACATCATAGTTACTCTCTACTACATTCCACTTCCTTGACATCATAGTTACTCTCACTCTCTACTACATTCTAATTCCTTTACATCATAGATACACTTATCAGCTAACAATTTGTGCAGCTGCTTCTTGAAGGCATCTCCTTGTAGGTCTTTCAGTGATTGTGGTAACTTGTTATATAATTTTAATCCTGTTTGCTGAAAGCTACTTTGGACCTTAGATAGCCTAGTAAAGTCTACATTAAGATTGTTTTTATATCTGGTATCATGTGAATGAACATCTGTTCTGGACGTTAAGGTATGTATTTGTTTTTTTATGGAAAGAAGACACGCTTTTATATACAGAGAAGGTAATGTTAAGATGTTAAGTTCCTTAAAGTGCTTTCGACATGATTCTTGGCTTTTAATACCTGTAATTGCTCTAATTGCTTTCTTCTGCCACATGAACACTGTCTGAGCACCAGTTGAGTTGCCCCATAATTTTATTCCGTACTGTAAGTGAGATTCAAAGAACGCATAATAAGAAGATAAAAGTTGTTTTCTGCTAACTAATGTTTTTAGTTTCCTTAACAAAAAGACTACTCTAGAAAGTCTGGTACATAACAGTTCCGTGTGGGTGTTCCATGTTAATTTCGGGTCCAGGTGGATTCCTAGCAGTCTTACAGAGTCAGACTCATTTAATTTTTCCTGTAGATTGTGCAAGAAGAAATACATAGTTTCTGTCTTGCTACTGTTGAGTATCAGCTTGTTACTGTGGAGCCATATGGCAGACTTTTCAAGCATTGCTTTTGTTTGTTTCTTCACTTCCTCCAATTTGTTATCTGAGGTAATCAGGGTTGTGTCGTCAGCATATATTATTGACTTGTGAAGCATGAAAGTAGGCAAGTCATTCATGTATACCAGGAAGAGAAATGGTCCAAGCACTGAGCCTTGTGGCACGCCTCTTACAACTGGTAGGGCATTTGATTGCTGGCTATTTACTATAACTACCTGAGTTCTGTTTGTCAGGTATGATCTGATTAATGCCAGTTCGTTATTTTTTACACCATAGCACTCTAGTTTATTTATTAGTATTTCGTGGGATACAGTATCAAATGCTTTACTCAGATCTAGTAGTACAGCACAAGTGATAGAATTGTTCTCAAAGCCATCAAGTATGCCTGTCACAAGAGTTTCTACTGCATTTATTGTAGACAATCCTGGCCTAAAACCAAAGAGCGAGGAGGAAAAAAGATTTTGTTCAGCAAAGTAGTTGCAAAGTTGTGTTTTAATGCAGCATTCTATTATCTTGGATAATATAGGTATGAGGGATATTGGACGGTAACTTTCAGGTTTGTTTTTTTCTCCTTTTTTATAGATTGGGATAACAATAGTAGCCTTCAGGACCTCAGGATATTTTCCAGCTGTAAAAGTACTATTGATCAGAAAGGTAAGAGGGGCAACAATAATGTCAATTATTTGTTTCAAGATGGTGTTGGAGATGCCATAGAGATCTTCACTGTATGAGCCATGTAGGTTTGTGACGACTTTGTATACAGTTTGCCAGGACACCTGTTTCCATTTAAAGGATAAGTTATTTAGGTCAGGAATGTTGTGGGTAAAACTTTCAGAAGTTGCATCATCTGGCGCAGAGGTAGCAGTAGCTTCCAACTTATTACTGTTAACAAAAAATTCATTTAATTTTCCTGGCACTATTGGAATTTCTTGTCTGTTTTTATGCTTCCCTGCTATTTTGTTTATTACCTGCCAGGCTGCTTTGCATTTGTTGCTGGAGTTTTCAATGAAAGCATCATTGGCTCTCTGCTTTGCCATCTGTATTTCAGTTCTATAATTCTTCCTGGCTTCTTTATACCTCTGCTTCGATTCTAGGTTACCAGTTTTAGCCATTTTATGTAGGGCAATAAGTGTGTTTCTCAGGGGGAGTGGAGAATGTGTTGTAAGGAAAACTCCCATTTTTGCAGTTCAGAAAAGCTGGTGGTGGAGGGAAGGATCCAGATGGCTCGGGTATTGAAGCAGCACATAGGAGGAAGCTATGTATTGGCTGATGCTTCTTGAAATGTACACTCTCGGAACCATAATAGTAGTCCATACCATGATGCAGAATGCCTTTCTTGCATCATCTGCCACTGGAGTTGGCTGAGCATCTTCATGATGCTTTTGCACTTACTAAATGAAACTGTAACAAAATGTGCTGCTCTTCTTTGGATCTTCTCTGTTTCCTCTATCAGTCCTATCTGGTATGGAACCCATACTGATGCACAGTTTTCAAGTATTGGTGGAATGAATGTTTTGTAAGCTACTTCCTTTGTTGATGGCCTGCATTTCTTTCATGAGTATGAAAGGAATGGACACTCAATGATTAATTTAGTGCACAAGTGTGTTGTCTTCAGCTTCATGTTGTGCCACAGGGTGGTCTGCTACTTTGCTCTTGGCCATAGTTTGGCAGTGGCCATTCATTCTGGTGAACAGCTGGTTGGTAGTCATACCAATATAAAAAGCTGTACAATGATTGCAGCAGAGCTGGTGAATGACATGGCTGCTTTCACAGGTCGCCTGGCCCGTGATGGGATAGGATAAACCTGTGACAGGACTAGGATAGGAAGTGGAGGGTGGATGGATTGGGCAGGTTTTGCACCTGGCTCTTCCACAAGGATATGATCCTTGCGGCAAGTTGTGGAGTTTGGGTGGGTGACAGAAAACCACTTTAGGAGGGTTGGGAAGTGTCTTTTGTAGGATGTCCCTCATTTCAGGGCCTAATGATAGGTAATTACCCTGAAATGAGGGACATCCTACTCAAGACACTACTCCCCCCCTCCCACCACCACCGCCACCACCACCACCACCACCACTACCACCACCTAACGTGGTGTTCCGTCACCCACTCTACCTCCACAACATCCTAGTCCATCCCTATGCCACTTCCAATCCGAACCCATTGCCACAAGGGTCATATCCCTGTGGGAGACCAAGGTGCAAGACCTGCCCAATCCACCCACCCAGCACCACCTACTCCAGTCCAGTCACAGGCTTTTGTACCCCATCAGGGACCAGACCAACTGTGAAAGCAGCCATGTCATTTACCAACTCTGCTGGAATCATTGCATGGCTTTTTATATTGGTATGATTACCAACCAGCTGGCCACCAGGATGAATGGCCATTGCTAAATTGTGGCCAAGAGCAAAGTAGACCAACGTGTCGCACAACATGCAGCTGAACACTGAGGACTTGATTTTATTGGCTGCTTCACTACCCAAGCCATCTGAATCCTTCCCTCCAACAACAGCTTTTCTGAATTGCACAGATGGGATTTATCCGTACAACACACTCTCCTCTCCCATAATTATCCTGGCCTCAACCTATGGTAACATACAGTCCCCACACACTCCACCCAACAGTTTAAACCCCTCTCTCCTGTCATCTGTTCCTCATTCTTATCTCCCACCCTGTTTATTTGCAGCCCTCTGCCAATGCATCCACCCATCTTTCCCCACTCCTCACCTTTTTTGTTCCTTTTTTCCCCACCTCCCTGCCTCACAACCTCCTGACACTGCGCCTCTTGGCATTCTAGTCCCTGCCAGCTCCACCAGATAGCATTCCTCTCTCTCCCCACCCACTTACTGCTATTTCTTCCCCTCCCCATCCCTTCCAGATTGGTGCTCGCATCTCACGTGATACAGTAGAGCGTCGATTATCCGAACGTCGGTCAACCGAACAACCGCTTAACCGAACTGTGTACTCGCTCGCACCTGTTACTCTCCCACCCTACCGTCCATCATCCCCCTCACTCCCAAACCAAGTTTCCCACAGTAGTCGCCGCACTGGACCACCACTGGTGGAACATCGCTTCTGATGGGGCCTTCACAAGGCGCTGCTGACAGGCCAAGCCGCCAGTCGCTGTGTTTCAACAATCAGCACACTTCTGTCAGCTTGGCACTGGCAGTAGAAGTAGCGGCAGTATCGAAGCTGTTCACAGCGCAGCTCGTAAGCGTGTAGGCTTGCTTAGACAGACCTAAATAAAGGATTTTTTTAAACGTTAATTTTGTATACTGTGTGTATTGTTCATGCAAAATGCATATGTAATATGAATATATTTTTGTTTAATAAACTGTGCCACATACTATATATTCCTACTGAAGTTGCCTTTGTATGTTACTTTGCAATACTAGAAGAGATGCCTGTTTTTATGAATATATTTACTGTACTGTTAATTCTTTTTGGCAAATAAACATGTACAGTTCAATTATCCGAACAAACCAGTTTTCCGAACACCCATGTCCCCCAATTACTTTGAAAAGGAAGTAGCGCCGCTCTCCAGCACAATGGCGGCACCGGAAATGGAGCAATTCTGCGGATCGCGCTTAGTTAGAACTATAGCGCGATCCGACGCGGCCTAGCGGCGGCCGAGCGAAACTCGTTCAAGGTCACCCACCAAGATGGCGGCGCACACAGCCAAGGTCATCCATGAATTACCAGTGAGCACCTCATTTGTAGTGCAAGAAAAATTAATCTTACAACCTACAAAAGTGAGAGGACCGGTTAAGAGTTCTTGTTGAGCAACATTGTTAGGTGTAAAATCAAAACTGCTAACAGTCTTATACACTGCTACTTTGCTCTTGGCCATAGTTTGGCAGTGGCCATTCATTCTGATGAACAGCTGGTTGGTAGTCATACCAATATAAAAAGCTGTACAATGATTGCAGCAGAGCTGGTGAATGACATGGCCGCTTTCACAGGTCGCCTGGCGGCGGCCGAGCGAAACTTGTTCAAGGTCACCCGCCAAGATGGCGGCGCACACAGCCATGATGACTGCCAGTGTATAAGACTGTTAGCAGTTTTGATTTTATACCTAACGACGTTGCTCAACAAGAACTCTTAACCGGTCCCCTCACTTATGTAGGTTGTAAGATTAATTTTTCTTGCACTACAAATGAGGTGCTCACTGGTAATTCATGGATGACCTTGCCTATAGTGAGGGGTAATGAGAAACCACTTGCTGGCCTTGAGTCATACTACAACAGAGACATTATTGCCTACAGGACATTTTCTATTGGAGTTGTTGGTGACAGGAATTATGGAACATGTGTAGTCACAACAGACAAGCCGTTTTCATTGTACACCAGGAACAGAAGAAGAATTAATGCAAATGAGAGGGTCAATATTTGGTGTGTGTGTGTGTGTGTGTGTGTGTGTGTGTGTGTGTGTGTGTGTGTGTGTGCGCGCGCGCGCGCGCGTTTGTGTGTGTGTCACAGTAACACCAATAAGCTTGTAGTAAAGAAGGGCACTAAAATGCATCCCGTAATAGCTATGAGCACTTTTTCATCTTCGCTAGTGTGGGACACATCTCTTCTACTGAACAAGTGCTCATAGGTCTTAAGGTATGCATTTTAGATCCCACGTTTACTAGACCTTTTTTCCTTATTTTAATCCTTACTGCTGCCTTCCAAAATATGGGAGGCAAATGGCTTGAAGTAGAAGAGATGTATTTTATAATATCAAAAATCAACAAGAGCTCATATCTCTTAACATATATGGTTTATAGCCCATGTTTACCAGACTTTTTTTCTTGTTTTGGTGTAATGAAACTGTCTCTAAAATTAGTCAGGATTTTTTACTCTCTGTATATGTTTCCATAATTTATAACTGTGTATATGATACTGTTGTTGAAGGATTTTATCATTCATTCTGTCAAAATAATGAATATTATTAATCTCAGGATGTTAATGTATGTGCTGTGTGCTGTTTAGGGTGGATGTGCTTTCATCACAACAACACAGCACAGTCAGGATCATGATTTTCGAAGCTTCCTGCATGAGAACAGTTCAACGACTGTGGCATCTGTTTTTGTTGAACCAACACATATGGGTACAGCAAGCTTTTATGAAATAGTTAATTCCTTTTTGTAATTATGTTTTTTAATGTATGTTTGAAGTTAACATGAATGTTTTACTGTTTCCAGATACTTCAGAAATGCATATTGAAGATTTTGCTTCCCAGAAAATCCAAGCACATGAAGTTGCTTGATTGTAAAAAGTTTGTATTTGTTAGATTTTGTATTAAATGTCTCTCAATTTTATTATTAAATGTTTTATTTATCTTTTATATAAAAATAAAATAACTGTACTGAAGTGAGTATTGATTACTTGTGTATGTATGTAAGATCATTGGCAGTAATTATATTGATTTGTAAGCAAAAATCTCATGATAAACAAACAAAAAGTATGTAAGTATGTACCTTTGATAGCATACTATTGTGTTGGTCACCATACAAGCTGTGAGGCAAACCTTTTCTGTACTGGTACTTATGACATACAGTGTTCTGAAGAAATTTTAGGATACAAACATGGAAAATAACACTGCCATTTTTGCCATATGATGAAATTAACAATAAAGAAACATTGCTTTTTTTATTTTTTCCTCATTCTACATTTTCGTCCTGAAGGGAACCATAAAACTGACTGTGAATGTATTTTAATAGTACTCTATAAAAAGATCACCAAAACTTAGTAAAATGCAGCACATTCTTCCATAAAATAACATAGTTGTCTTTTTTCTGCCATGTCTTTAGGGCAAGTGGTGCAGCTTTCAACAATATGTGGTTGCTAGGGCGTAAGTGAAGGCTACATTTTATTTTGCATTATGTAAGTGTTTAGCTACCATATGCTTATTTCAGGTTTTAATAAATTTCTGTATCTATGCAAAGTGGTTAAATTCCAAAAACAAGGAACAAAAGTTGACTGTTGTAACATATTCTTCAATAAAACGAGGGAAACTCATACCGTGTACCTCAACTATTCACATGTATTTCAAGTAGAATACCCTGATATGGACTATTAAATTAAATGGATAATAACTGAGTGCTTTCTAGTATCCTGAGGTTAACATTTGTAGGGGCATAAACTCAAAAATAGATCGTCCAGATTGAATAAAGACTAAGGGAATGTTCCTTCCAAATTCTTCATAATATCTATATCACTGTGGCATTAAACAACAACTCAGTGATACACTATGAACTTGAATATGTATCTACTGCATCATCACTAATCATCAGATCCAGGACAAAAGAACATACCCATCAAAATTTCAGAATATTATTAATGCTCTGAGAATAAATTATGCCAAAATCTTAATATAAGTTTTTTGGGAGTTATTGGTAATTATAAATAGTTAAGACATCATCAGAAGAAAACACAGACAGCACATCTAATGCTGTTTCCTCTTCAGATTATGAAAGCACAGATGTGCTGACAAAATATTCATCAAACAGTTTTACACAAATCACCTTCTAGTGGAGCAGACAATGAAGCTTGTGCAGCCACACCATCTGTATTGCTGGATTTGTAAATGTGACTGCATGTTACGCTGTGTTACACCTTGTGGATTATGAGTAGGTCCCAATTTCTGGATGGGACATCTTTTCGATCTTAGACGAGGGTAAGTCAATTGTTATCCACAATTTAGTTATATTTTTGTTTATTTTGGTAGTACCGTCATTTTATGTTGATGACGCATACTTTGTTTATTTGTTGTTATATCTTTGCAATTTTCAAGCTGCTAGGTTAGTTTAGTTATCACTGCCATGCTGATAATCATAGTTGTTCTGCTGTCTATTTGCACCAAAGAAGAGCACCGTTCTGTGATCCATTTCATGTGGTCAGAAGGCGTATCAGGGGCCGAAATTCATTGAAGACTTTTGGTACAGTATGGGAGCAGTATTTTGCCACAACGGAGTGTTTACGAATGGAGGGAAAAATTCCGAAATGGTTGCACAAGTGTTACGCATGATAAAGGAACCGAACGACCGTTTACTGCCACAAATGAAGAAACCATTGAGCGTTCATGTGAAATGATTCTCTTAGACAGACGATTAACTATTGACAAAGTAGCACATTGTCTGCAAATTAGTCATGGTTCTGGCTACGAAATCATCCACAACAGACTTCGGTTTCATAAAGTTTGTGCAAGATGGGTCCCTAAACAACTCACACAGTTGCATAAACAAATGCGCTTGGACATCTGCAAAAAATATTTGGAACGCTATGGTAATGAAGGGGACAACTTCTTAGACAGGATCATTACTGGTGACAAAACATGGAACTGTCATTATGGACAGGAGAGTAAATAGCAGAGTATGGAATGGAAACCTCCAAATTCGCCAAGCAAGAAAAAGTTCAAGACCCAACCGCCCACAGGAAAACTGATGCTTACGTTTTTTTGGGATGCACAAGGGCCAGTATTGGAACATTATGAGGAAAGGGGCACAACAATAAATAGTGTACATTACAGTGAGATGCTTACTGCCAGGCTAAAGCCTGCAGTTCGAAGCAAACGCCGAGGATTGCTGTCAAAAGATGCTGTGTTGTTGCACAACAACGCTCGTCCACATACTGCTGCCCACACTGCTGAAATGCTCCAGAAACTAAAAATTGAAGTACTGGATCATCCTCCATATAGTGCCGATCTTGCCCCTTCTCACTATCATTTGTTTGGTCCACTCAAACAGTCATTAAGGGGGCCATCAATTTGCCTCTGACAAAGCAGTGAAAGAAGCGGTGCATTCCTGGCTCGCAACTCAACTGAGAACCTTCTTTTATTAGGGCATCAGGAAGCTTGTACAACGATGGACCAAGTGCATTGGAACAAAAGGAGACTATGTCGAAAAATTATGTTCTTGTAAGTTTCCTATTTGATTACAATAAAATTTTATAACTACTTTGCAGATAATAATTGACATACCCTCGTAATTTCCCACTTTGGTCTTTTCATTTTGATGAATATGTTTGGCTTCACAGACATACAGATGTACACATCAGCAGTATGGCATGACTGTGTTCTCCAGTCTACTGCAATACCTTTTTCATGTAAAATTGACAGGAATCTGTCACAGATCCTCCTTCTCCACAAGCAAATGTTAAGCTAATATTGTGATTAATTTTTTGCAGTAGGAAGATGGGGCCAACCGTGTGCGATTTGAGAACTGATGTCTGGCAAGTGGAGTGCAGCTGTATTTATGTTTTGCTTATCAATGACTGTATGAGGATATGAGAGAGAAAAGATTGGAATTACATTCATTCATTCATTCATTCATTCATCATGGTCCGTAGATCCCATTGAGAAGCAAAACCTTTAGGGATGTGGAAGAAGTCAAGATATACATTAACGTGAGGCAAAGACATCTTAGAACTTAATCTGTATACTGTATTAACAACGAACTATCAGTGTATCAATGTAATTCACACTTATGCTATCTAGATTCAATTGAGTAAATTAGTAAGAAAGCTACTACTCTGAAAAATGCTGAGAGGTAGAGATACCCTGTACAACTGTACTTGTATGTGGGCAAGTTGTAGATGAGGAAGAATTACTGTGTAATAAGACATTAAAAAGTAAGAAAACGAGGTAGTTATCTGTGAAGAAAGTGTGTGTCATGTCACCCCGTCTCAGCAATCAGTTAGGGGAAAAGTTAGAGCATTTACCTGTGCCAGAAAGAAACTTGTTGTAACCTGGTCTGGAAGATTATTCTTGGTTGTTTGAGGAACAGCAATGTCAGCCAGCAACTGACCTGATAATAGCATGAAATTCCAACTGGAGGCGCTGGATGAGTTGCACTAAAACTGTACAGACTACCTTTTCATTCCCAATCAGTTGTGGAGGATACTATCTAATAGCAGCTACAAGATGGAATCATTCAGCCTTTGGTTAGCATCTGGTATTCACCAATCACCTGGTCCAAAGACATCAACCATTGGGTTTGGGGGGCGGGGACCTATCTTCTGTGTGTCAGTATGAGAGCACCAAACAGAGTGACAACTCCAGATACTCACTCTCTACACCTTATTGATGAAACAGTTGACAGATTAGGAAACTGTAGATATTTTACCACCCTTGATATGTACTCTGGGTAGCAGCAAATTCTGATTGCACCACAGGTCCAGCCAAAAACCACCTTTGTAGTACCATCTGGTTTGCACATATTTTTACACTTGCCTTTTGGTCTACGACATGTGCCAGCTACCTTCCAAAGATTTTCTGGCTTACTGTTGAGAGGGTTGAAGTCTACAATGTGTCTTGTCTATCTGGACAATGTAATCATGTTTTCAAGGACTATTGAGGAACATGTGGACAAACTGAGGAATGTATTGTCAAGGTTGCAAAATATGTACCCAAATTTAAAGATAGAAAAATGTTCTTTTGCAGAGTGCAGGTCCAGTTCCTCGCGCATGTCATGGATTCATTTGAAGTGGAGCCAAATCAGCATTTAACAGATGTAGTAAAGAGTTTTCCGGTGCCTTCAAATATAAAAGAATTACTGTCTTTTCTCAGTTTAGTGTACTATTATCATCATTCCACGAGAGACTACACCAAGACTACAAAGCTGTTAACAAGGTTATTGAAGAAAGGTGCAGTTTTTGAATGGACAGAAGAATGCAATTTTGGTATGAAATAAGCTAAAGAGGTGTTGACTACCTCAACCCTGTTAACTTACCCATATTTCTGAAAACCATCTATCCTTTGCATCAACGCCTCACATTTTGCTGTCAGGGCGGTTCTTAATCAAGAATACAATGGTGATGAAAGGCCTACTGACTATGCTTCACAACAGCTCAATCAGGCAGAAACTGAGTACAGTACAACAGAAAAGGAATTACTGGCCCTTGTGTTTGGAGTAAACTATTTTAAATGTTACTTATATGGAATAAAATTTACTTTGGTCACAGACCATGATGTCCTTTTGTGAGTGTTAAGTTTCAAGGACCCCACTAATTGTCCAACCCACTGGGCACTAAAAGTTATTGGATTATGAATATGATGTGCGTCACTAGCTGGGCCGTTTGCACCAGAATGCAGATACTCAGGGTGTTCCAGACACATTATGTTTTAATAGAAGCAGAACAGAAGAGAGATGTTGAATGTCACCAGTATGCCTCCCATCTGGATTTCATTACACAGTATGGTATTACATATCATAAGACACCCTCCCCCCCTTTCACCTTGGCAACAGAATGATAATTCCTAAAGAGTTGTAGTGTACACCTACATCTATACTCTACAACCACCATTAGGTCTATGGCAGAGGGTACATCCAATTGTACAAGTTATTAGGGTTTCTTCATGTTCTTTTCACATAAGGAGCATGGGAAGAATGATTGCCTCTATGTGTGCAGTAATTAATCAAATCTTATCCTCACGATCCATATGAAAGCAATACATATGAGTTATAGTATATTTCTAGAGCAATCATTTAAAGTCGGTTCTTGAAACTTTGTTAATAAGTGTTTGTGGGATATTTAAGGTCTGTCTTCAAGACTCTGCCATTTCAGTTCCTTCAGCATCTCTGTGACACTCTCCTGTGGATTAAACAAATCTGTGACCATTCATGCTGCCCTTCTCAGTACACATTCAATATCCCCCGGTAGTCCTATCTGGTACAGGTCCCATACACTTGAGCAGTATTCTAGGACGATCACACAAATGATTTGTAAGCAATCTCTTTTGTAGGCTGATTACAATTCCCCAATATTCTACCAATAAACTGATGTCTACCACCTGCTTTACCCACGACTGAATGTATGTGATCATTCCATTTCATATCCCTCCCAAGTGTTGCTCCCAGTTATTTGTATGAGTTGGCTGATTCCAACAGTGACTCATTGATATTATAATCATAGGATACTACATTTTTTGTTCTGTGAAGTGCACAGTTTTACATTTCCAAACATTAAGAGCAAGTTGCCAATCTCTGCACCATGTTGAAATCTTATCAAGATCTGACTGAATATTTATGCAGCTTCTCTTTGGTAGCATTTCATTTTTAGATAACTGCATCACCTGCAAAAAAGCCTGATTTTACTACTAATATTGTCTGCAAGGTCATTAATTACAACATGAACAGCAAGGGTCCCAACACACCTCCCCGGGACTTACCCAAAATTACTTCTACATCTAACAATGACTCTCCATAGAAGATGACATGCTGTGTCCCCCTTACCAAAAAGTCCTCAATCCAGTCACAAAATTTACTTGTTACCCCCATATGATCATACTTTTGACAATGAACATAAGTATAAGTGTGGTACTGAGTTAAAATGCTTTCCAGAAATCAAGGAACATTGCATCTACCTGGTTGTCTTGATTCAAAGCTTTCAGAATGTCATGTGAGAAAAGTGCGAGTTGGGTTTCACATGATCGATGTTTTTGAAAACCATGCTGGTTGGCATTGAGGAAATCATACTGTTCAATATACCTCATTATGATTGAGCTCAGAATATGTTCTAAGACTCTACAATGAATCAATGGTAAGGATACTGGATGGTAGTTCTGTGGATCACTTCTTACTGCCCTTCTTGTAGGCAGTGAAATCTGTGCCCTTTTCCAAGAACTGGGCTCAGTTTTTTGTTTGAGGGATCTATGATAGGTTATAGTGAAAAGAGGGGCTAACTCGGCCACAAATTCAGTACAGAATCTGACAGGGATTCCATCAGGGCCTGGAGTATTGTTCAGTTTTAACGATTTCAGCTGTTTTTCAACACCACTGACACTAATACTTACTTCATGTACAATAGGTGAGTACCATGACAGTTTACAAGCATGCCACAGTGGATAAAGAGCTACAAATATCAGGATCACTACCACCCAGCAGATACATAGTGTATCTTTCGAGCTAACACAACAGTATGAGAGAAGGTTAGAAATCTGGTACAGCCTAATACTGTGGTTGTTCATAAACAAATAACTAAGTAGACTGCTACTGTAGAAATGACAAAGACATTTCAAATTTTGTCACATAACACCCTCGCAAAGCAATTACAACTCAGAATGCTACACTCCATCATACAACCACGGCCTCAGCAAAAACTTAGCCCCAATCTGCTACCAGCTGAGTTCTTCTTGGGTGTCATAACAAATATTTCGCTTCATTTGCCCACACCCATGCAAACGGTTTACCGTAGGAAAGAAACCACTTTACAATGCTATTACACTGCAACTGAGGTACAGTTATCTCAACTGTTCAACACTATAAATGCACAAATTTATTTATGAGTGACCTGTGATGTTTGTGAATTTCAGTGCTGTCACCTCTACTCGTTTCCCGTGGACTGGACTGCCGCACACAAACATATCATATGGCAAACAGGAGAGATTTTAGTTGTTAGTAAAGATTGTCAGTCTTACTCAGCTATGCAGTTAAGAGAACTACAATCATTTACACATGCGAATGTTTATTTGTGCCCGTCTCTAGTATTATGAAGTGGTGTCCCTGAGTGTGAAATGGGGCTTCTTTCCAATGGAAACCAGAACACCTCCCTGTGCTCAGACAGTTGTAATGGTGCAAGACCGTGTGTGTGTGTGGCCATTGGCAAAAGCCACTTCTACTGTGTACCACATCCAACTGCAATAGCTCTCCTCTGCTGTGTTTCTGTCTTTGTACGTCAGACTTATCTAGTGAAATTCACAGGCAGTGGACTCCTGTACTATAGTTACAACTGTGAGGTAATAATGCCTACTTTCAAATTGTTAGCTCATTTACCATATGTGCAAAATGCTAGTATTAAATCATTCTTACTGTATGTACAAGAACTAACCATTTTATTAAAGTCACCTGACAGCTGGCCCTCTCCGCCTAGTCACTTGAACGGCTGTCTAATTTAATCAATTAATTGGCTAATAAGCTCTTGAGAAGGGCCAGATTACTATTGATAGTGGTAACTCCCATATTTCTGAGTGGCATTGAAAGAATGTGTAAATTACACGGTTATACCAAGTACCGTATCTGTTCCCTCCACCTTGTTTCTACTGGAATTAGCCACATCGTTTTCATATTAACAAAGAATGTAAATGGCTAAAGTTGCCCCTTCCTGTCATCCCCGAGCAGTATCCACCCAGTGAATATCACACCTGAATTGTGTTGAGATAATTATAAAACACATCATTGTATAAGCATGGTCCCTTCTTTAGTTATAAGTCTTAGAAATATGGCACTCATTGCCACCCTCTCCATTGTAACTTAATTATGATTCAAGGCAACATTTTTCTTAAAACTGATTTGTAATGAACATTGGGTAGTTCAATACCCCACTCATACTACTGACACTGTCCACTATAATGTGTAATTTAGATGAAGTAAGATTTATGATGATATCTTTTCAAAGAAAAGTAATTATATTAATGTTCTCTATTACTTTTACGTCTCGTTGTGGCACTATTTTATTGTTAGGCCATAAATGAAATCAGTTACTGGAAAGTCCAGCGACCACATAAAACATTGTTGAACTGTTTCAATTCCCACTCCACTGCTGAAATATAACCCTGAGCCTCAGCCCATGCACCCCTTTGATGGAGTGTTACAGTTCCATTAAAATTAAAAGGAAGGTCAGCCTTGGCCATAATATTGATGTTTTAGTGATAGCAAAATCGATTTTCGATCACATAGTGATCATCTTCAGTGCTGTATACATTAAACTCGGACACTGGTATCAAGTTATCAATAACCAAAACTGAGAAATGATCACAATAACTCTACAGTTACAGTTCTGCTTCTCAAGGAACTGCAAGGCCTGGCTGTCATGCCCACCATCTTGCACTGTCACTGACACAGCCAATACTTCGTCACTGTGCCCAGCATTCTCACTATGCCACTGCACTGCTGCATCATCACCATGCCCTTACTATATGGCTGCCATTGCAAGCTCAACCTAAGCTACAGCTGCAGCTATCCTCTACATGATTATTGCCACGTTTACTAACGTTTCAACTCTGAATTGCTTCTGTTACGACCAATGAGATTTCTACTTACTTGTAACATCCTTACCAAACAATGCCCCATTAGGTATTACCTGTCCAAAGGGGCATTTAAGATTTCAAAAATAATAACTTGGAGCAAATACTCTTCTTCTGTGAAAGGGGTAGGAGTGCACAAGGTGGGCAGGTATGATACACAACAAACTGATGTATTTCTTTAAATTTTCATTCATGGGTAACTCATGGAGCTGAAGCAGGCTGTGGGCTGGCTGACACTGAATACCGGCTGGATGCCAGCCACTTCATGCTTCACGCTCTGTGCACACGATGGAAGTGTGAACTTGTGCTGACAAGGTAATGCCACAACCAAGCACTGCTGACACTGTCAGACAACAAACTGTACAGTGTGAAGCCAGACACAGGAACTGTAGCCCGAGGGGGGTGGGGGGGGGGGGGGGTGAGGGGGGGAGAGATGAGACCATGAGCAAGTGTAGTTCAGGTTCCCTCTTCCTCAGCCAGCTCCCAGACTGTTCAGACCTACCTTCCACTCTCCACAGCCATGAGGCCCCCACCTTGTACAAAAGATTTCAGACTTCATTTCTGTATCCCTTAAGGATAGACAATGAACCGTCCTGTGACTCAGTTCTGATAGTAAACTTTGGCATTTCTAATTTCACACCCTGCAACCACTTCCTAATGCTGGATGCCCTGATGTACATCGTATCAGCCAAACCTTCGTGTAATTACACAATTCATGAGATTGCCCTTAGCTGTCACAGTGTTTGCCGTGGTAAAAATGTGTTAACCATAACACAATTCATCATGTTTTGGTGCATTTCACATCTCTGAAAAACTTTGCTGAAGCAACATTTCCAGGAAATGTCATTATTACATGTCCAACATTTGTGAATGCAGTAAATGCAATATCCTTAAATGCAAACTCTCCACATTCATCATAGAAGCATTGAGTGTGTACAATGATGTTAGTACTCTGAGAGTATATAGAGGGACGTTTGATACAAGTTGACCAGTGAAGCAGGAAACGTGACAAACACCATAAACAATATGGTGACTATAATGTGACATTACTGGCGATTTTTTTGGATAGACTAATGTACAGATCAGTCTGTTACCACAATCATGTTTTTTTACTATCACATTCGTAAGCTTCACCAAGTCATAACCAAATGGTTACCTTCCAGCCTAACCTATACCTCAGGCTAACCTGCAGATCAGTGTGTCTCCGCAGTCAGTTTTAGTTTATTTATTTATTTATTTATTTATGCTTCCAAATTCATTGGATTTGCCAGCTAACAATAAAACTGAGAACATATGTACCAAATGGTGACATGACAGCATTCATTAACATTACATCACTGACCAAAGCCAGTGACTCATACTGAATGTTCCCCTTGGCTACTCAGAGGTGAAGTGCTTTAGATGTAACACAATACCTTTTTCGTTTATAGAGCTTGTTGCAAAATTCTAGTAAATGGTGAATAGTCAATCACACTGTCATGCAGTATTAAAGCATACACTGCAGTGACTGGTGGTAAAGTTGCTGAAGATTTGAATAATTGTGTATGTTTGTCTATCAGTCCAGGCTTAATTATTTCATTGTGTTTCCAAGAATCTGTCATGATGATTGCCACCAACTCCCTAGATTTAGGGTGAGCAGGCATCATTCTTATTTAACATCTACATAGTGATGAGGGTGAAACCTTGCATCCATATTGAACATTGGACTGTAGACTTTTGATTCCAGTCCACTTGAAAGTTACTATAATGGCAGAATTCTGAATTCATATAGACTCCAGAATTAGCAGAATCATTACCCAGGATTTCCTTCCTATTGGTTTGAAAAGCTAGTGTAATGAATCCTGGTGTTACTAGTTGTACAGAAGTTAGAATAGCCCACATTTGCTTGGATGTGGTCAGTAGCGGAGGATATTAAAAAAGCTGCCATGAACAGAAAGTTAATGGTAGATGAATACCATCATTCAGAATCCTCAAACGTTTCAAGCATGCCTTATCTGTTACAGTGATGTGGGGAATTTTCCAAATAAGATCCTGCTTAGCATTCATAATAATTCAGTGCATGTCTCCAAAGAATCCCATTAGGACCTTAAGGGGACCTGGATGTCATGAGGGCCCAAAAAATGGAAAATTTTTATTTGATAAAATTCTGTGATTGTTTATGATTCTAAAAATATATACTTTTTGCATACTGCCTCATCATTTTCATGTTTAAATTCCTTTCCAAAATAGATGCAGATTGTGAATGTCTTGTTGTCACACTTATGTCAAACACACAACCTTGCCTACAGTAACTTGTTATTTATTTTGGCACTACTGTTTCACAGCTACTCATTTCTGTAATATCCTTGAAGAACATATCAACTGTACTATGAGTAGAGAGTTATTACAGTCAACCATTCTGTCAGTACAAGCAGATTATGCCTACTTGAGTTTACTTGTGTTTCTCGCGTGTGTTCTTGGTGTAAACTGTGACTGTGTATTTCAACCATTCTACATCATAAAATGCCATAAATGAAGATGTTTAATTGCAGTTGTAAATTTTATGGTAATCAAGACAAGTGTGTTATTGTAAATCATAATACTGAAGAAATTGTTGCGTCTCAACAAAGTGAGATTAAGTCTTAAAGTTCACATGGTAGTGCTTCAAAATGCAAGTTGGAACATCTTACCGAAAATGAACAAGACATTGGTGTTGTAAACAGTGAAAATAATGATCATATTTTAATTAGTAAGAGCAAGCTTTCAGAATTGCTTTTTTCTGTTTCAAAATGTAAATGCTGTAATAGTGAAAAAACATTGTCATTCCAAACTCCGAAATCAACGTTCGACCTGGTATCGGGACACATCAATTGCATACACATTTAAACAATGTCTTAAACTCAAGAGAGAATGCAGCAGATACGGTAAGCATAGCAGAAATCCAAAAGGTGTTTTTTCCATGTGGGATCAAATTCGCTTCGAAACAACAGCGAGGAAGAAATTGTAAACCACAAAAGGAACCACATCCGAACTCTACTCGAATTCCAGAATAATAATAAGTGGCACTGTGCACAAGAGATCAGTGTGACAGCTAAGTTCAGAGAATAAATGGCAATATTAATGAACAGTGCAATAAACTAGGAGTCGTTTTCATTGATCCCAACAAATTTCTAAGTGCAATGTGTCTTGCCAAAGATGGTCTACATTTGAATATGTTGGTCTCAAAAATATTCAGTAAGATGTTCATAGATATTTGCCAGGTCATAAAAAATAAGGGAAACTGATAAGTAGTGACGGGGGTGGAAAAACTTGTGTAGCATTAAGAAAGACAAAACCAAACCATTATCTGGCAAGAATTGTGCTAAAGCCCATAACTAATAGGTAAAGTAGGTTTGTTATCCAGTGGAATATAAAAGGTTTAAACACTGATGCTACAAACAATAAAAGCTCCAAAATAGGTGAATTGGAAATCATTATGTCTGAATGTGCAAATATTAGATTTGTTTGTTTAAATGAGCACTGGTTTAGTGAGGACACAATTAAAATTCTAAACAAAATAGGGAACTTCAGATTAGCAGATTAGCTTTTGCAGAAGAAACAAGTCATATGGAGGTTCATGTGTACTTCTACATAGCGATATAAATTATGAGACCAGAAACTGTTCTAGTTATTTAAATGAATAATGTGTGTTTGAGAGCTGTTGTGTTGAAATAGTGGACTCACTAGCAAATGTTATAACAATCTCAATATACAGAAGAATTCCAAGGACATCAACAACAGAACTATTCTTATCCAAGCTTCAAATTATGCTAGAAGACCTTTGTAGAGAAAAAAGAAAAAAATGTAATAGCTGTTGATTTTAATATTGATATCACATGTGATAGGAGCCACACTTCAAGATTCACTGACTTAGTAAAGAAATATGGTTTCAAATTGAATTTCTTTGAATCAACCTGAGACAATGGGCAATCAGCAACATGCATTGACAATGTTCTGACTGACTGTGTATATGAATATGTGTATAAATTTTGTCTAGATCTAGGTATTTCAGATCATTGTGCATTGTTCATTGAGCTGCCACAGACAGACAGGAACATTTCACATATGAGAACCCATATGAGCAGGAACTTTATCAGAGAAAACTTGCTAACATTTATTGAGAAGCTAAAAGAGAAAACAAGGCCTTTTGATCATTGTAATTCAAGTGATGAAAACTTTGAGAAATTCCTAAATAGTTTTCTTGGTGCCTTTAATGAAACATTTCCACCTAGACTCTGCAGCAGTAAAATAACAAATAACGTAAAATGGATTACCAAGGGCATAAAAATTTCCTGTGTAAGGAAAAGGCAACTGCACAGAGAAATAAAATATAATAAAGATATTGCTTATATAAAGCCATATTTAACAGAGACAAAGGCTGGGTTGTCAGTCATTGAATCTGAGTTAGGTGTTAAAGCCTGTAACCAAGAAATTTCAAAAATTGACATTGAAGGAAATACTATTGTAAATCCAACTGAAATACCAGAGTACCTTAATGAATTCTTTATAAAAGTAGCAGACTCTGATGTAGGTGTAACAGATTATCACAACAAAGTAAATCCCTTTGGCCTAGATGGAAACTCTGAAAACTTTACAAAATTCGTAAAAGTTTCTGTGGAGGATGTAAAACATGCTATTCTAACATCAGGAAACAAAAAAATCTGCAGGTTGGGATGGAATACCGAGCAAACTTACACAATGGAACTGAAAACCCATTATCTCAATTAATAAATCAATGTTTTGAAGAGGGCTGTTTCCCAGAGGCATTGAAATATGCTGAAGTCAAACCACTCTTCAAGAGAGATCATGGGAAATTATCCTCCTATCTTGATTCTCCCAGCCCTATCTAAAATATTTGAAAAATTTGCTGTTGCACAAATCCAAAACTGCAAAATATTCTGTTATTCTAAGCAATCAATTTGGTTTTCAGCAGGGGAGAAACACCATAGATGCAATAAACAGTTTCATTGAGAAAATAAGTACATCATTAGACAAGATAAATAAGGTGGCAGGAATTTTTTGTGACCTCACAAAGGTGTTTGATTCTGTAAACCATGCATTGCTTGTTTACAAACTTGAAAAGTACGGCATTATCGGCCCTACAATGGGCAGTGCCCTACAATGGCTTAAATCCTGCTTAACCAACAGGAGGAAAAGAGTTAGCGTTTCTTCAAATGGCAATATTATTTTTCTGACTGAAAAAAAAATTAAGATAAAAAATATCTCAGTGTGTTCCACAAGGCTCCATATTAGGCCCAATCCTATTTCTCTTCAGTGTTAATGACCTACCATTAAATATCAGCTCCCCATCAGTTCTGTTTGCAGATGATACTTCTGTCTTAGTTGAAGTTCAGGATTCAGAAAAAATTCCCAAATCTGTTATAAGTACCTTAGAAACTTGGTTTCAGCTAAATGGGTCGAATCTAAACATATCTAAGACGTGATGCAGTTCAAAACCAAACAGTCAAAAGTAAGCTGATTAAGATTTTACACAACAACCAAGATATAGAAAAAGCTGACTCAGTCAAATTCTTGGGTTTAAATAACAATTTGAGCTGGCAGGCACACATTGAATACCTGGCTAACAAACTGAGCAGCTTTGCATTTTCAATGCAAATATTATCAGCTCCAACTGACATGGACACACGAAAAGTAGCATATACAAGCTACTTCAAATCAATTATTAGGTATGGTATTGTTTTTTGGGGTAGCTTGACAAACATAATGCGAATGCTAAAAATACAGAAAAAAATCATTCGAAATATGTACACTGCAAATCACAAAGAACCACGTCGACCATTATTTAGAAAACTTAAAATACGAACTCTGCCATCCTTCTACATTTATGAGATTATTATATTTTTGTGCACCAGACATGAATTATTTGAGGGAAACTATTTTGTACGTTCACATGATACTAGAAACAAAGAAAATTTTATGCACCCCACCCCCTGCCTCATACTGTATGCCCAGGGGCCTCAATACATGGGAATGAAAATTTGTGAAATATTAAAAGGGAATAAGTTGATGCAGATGAATTTAGGTTCACTTAAAAGAAAGCTATTTGAGGTACTCACACTGAGATATTATTAATCAGTGAATGAATTCATGCAGGACAAACTGGAAATATGAGCTGGATACAATGTGTTACAAATTCAAAGAATTATTCGTATAGTGTTATTATTTATTAATGTGCTATTATTTATTAATGTAAACATTATTGTAACTGTATTATAAATTTTTGACATGTCTCCTGCAGGAAAAAGAAATGGCTTGCAAATGTACGTCATGGGACGAATAAACCCAATGCGAGATTCAGGTGTGAAGAAAATGGACAGAAATACACATGAACACCCCGTACCAGAAACTGTTATGGTAGGACTAAAGCCCATACATTGGGATGTTTCAGATCACTTTCAGCTTAACTCTTGGAAAAATGTTTACATAGCAAAACACAGAATCCGAATGAAAGCTTCAATAGCTGCATTTCAGAACACTTGCCAAAAACTATTTATGTTGGCATGTCACCTTTGCTGATTGGTGTGATGGATGCCATAATATGTTTTAATGATGGAGTAGCAAGCAAATTAAAAGCCATGGGCAGACTAGACATGGGGACAACATGAAAAGTAGGCTGCTTTGAGTGGGCAGGCAATGTGTCAGTGAAGCAGAAAAAGCTGCTGAAAGCATGACAAAGGAACCTAGAATAACAAAGTAACAAAAGAAAACTCAGAATTAACAAGATTATGGAGCAGGAATCTTTTGACATGTTATCATTTAGAAAGAAATGGCATGCAAATCTTTAGTTCCACTTTACCATAATCAATGTTTTCCATACTTAGGTATCTTTATTTCATTCAATATTAAAGCTACAAAAGCAAAATTTTACATACAGTGAACCGCTTTATTCAACAATGCAGAAGCATGTCATTTGTTCTCAAATTATTAGGAGAAAAAATTGCCTTCTAAAAACCATTTTTTTAAATACATAAAACAACAAATTAAACAATGGAAACTCTAGGTAGGATATGAACAATGTAGGAAAAGATAGATTGCTACTTACCATAAAGAAGGCACATTAAGTTGCAGATGGGCTTAATTAAAAGACACTTACAGCATAAGAGAAACACACACCACTCATACAGACAAGCAAACGCACTTCACGAAAGCATGTCTGCCAACTACGGCAGCTCGGGCCAGATTGCAACTATCATGTGCGATGGAAGCAGATGATACTGGACAGATCAAGAGAACATATTTGCAAGTAATTTTTAATAAATTGATTTTACATTATTTTGTAATGAGGAAGGGGAGAGGAAGGGGAAGGGATAGCAGTTTACGGGGAGGGGGGGGGGAGGTAAGGGATAGCAGTATATGGGGGGGAGGGGGGAATGGCACTCTGGTAGTGGGTGCACAGTCCATCTGGGATGGAAATAAGAAAGGTGGACATATCTTTGATAAAATGGGTAGCTGACAAAAGGAATGTGAAGGCGTTGATTAAAAATATGAGTACAGAACAGAATGAGCATGAAAAATTGATTCTGATGCAAAGAAAGTACAACTTTGTCACCGAAGAAAGAATTAAGAAACTTTACCTTATTCATGATGGAGTACTGTACCATAGGAACAGTGAAGAAAGGGAGGAGTGAAGAATCTGTGTACCCAAGCAAGGAATTGATGAACTTGTTAAATATACACATTTGATTTGTTATTTGTATCTTCCGTCGATTCTTGGTAGAGCAATATTATAATAAATGAAAAGCACCAGTAATACTGTAGAACAAAAGTAAACTGGTGCTTTTCATTTATCACATTTGATTTGGGTCCATTCTGGCTCGAAGAAGTGTTCATATAAATTCCAGAGAGATTGTTGGTTTCATGACATAGCAAGACATGCAAAGAAATCATTATTAAGTCTCTCAGATGGCTGAAACATCAATGGTGCAGCACAGTGGATACATACACCTGATATTATAGAAATAAATTAAAGAAATGATCTCTGTGGTTTTACTCAGGCCTCTACCCAAGTCTATTCGGGGTGTAAATTACAAATTAGTGACCTGTTTTACTTTTTACGTAATGTTGTATCCTCTTAGAAAAGCAACAGGACATTAAATGTCATAAAAGATACTCAAGAACTATTTTAATCATTTGTGTACACCAAGAAAAGTCGTGGGTGAGAATGGAGTCGATTCACGAGTAAAGTGTGAATGGAAATTTTAAAACTATACAACGCAGAATCCGTGTTTATATCTAGATAGAGGCCAACAGCAAATCAGGCAGAAGGGTTATGAAGGATATTAACTGCTTATGTAGGGTATACTGCCATAATAAACATAATAAACGGGTACAATGGATGGGTAACTTGAAGACATAATAAATCATTACTCTATGCGGTTTCCCCCCCCCCCTCTCCCCCCCCCCCCCTCCTCAGTAAAATGTCAACTGAAGTCGAGAAACTGTGAAGAATGTGCACAAGTAAACGTAGCTTTGGAACAGAACTTAGATACTTAGATAGTGCAGAACATACCATTTGCGAGCAAAGCAAAAGAAAGAAAAAACCAATTTGACAAGGTGTTACACCCTATCATGTATTGTGTGCATGACTTAGTGTTGATATGAACCCGTGTAAGAAGAACAAAAGAGAAATAAAGAAGTTCCACTATGTATACAAAGGACCATAAAAATGATCAGATTAACACACAAATACATTAGAATTGGAAGAGCACCAAAGTGGTAAATATCACTGTAGTGAGCATGTGGAAAATATAAAAGAGATTACAAGAAGGAACCCATTTACTAAGTTTGTATTGTATCGTATTGTATTGTATTGAGCCAGGCAATCATAGTATTGTACAGTTGCACATAAGATATTGGACAGGTCAAGAGAGCTTATTTACAAGTAAATTTTACAAATTGATTTTTACATTATTTTGTAGCGAGGAAATTATCTATCTTAAACAAAACAGTCAATACAAATCATAGAATTGTACGGTTGTACAGATGATATTGGACAGGTCAAGAGAACATATTTGCAAGTAATTTTTAATAAATTGATTTTACATTATTTTGTAATGAGGAAATTATCTGTCTTTAACAAAACAGTAAATACAAATGTTGTATAGTAAAATACAAACAGCCAATACAAATGTAATAGTAAAATAATCCAGTATATTTCATAGACATGCACAGTATATAATAATCCAGTATATTTCATAGACATGCACAGTATATAATTTTTCAGACCTAATTGAACATTTAGGCCTATTATAAAATTGTTTACAATTTTAACCACTTTCAAAAAAAAAAAAAGAAAAAAAGAAAAAGAAATGATCAACTGCATAAAAGCATTGGTGCAAGAGATATTTTTTTAACTTATGTGTGAAGGCTCTTGGGTTCTTTGTTGCTTTGATTTCATTTGGTAAATTATTATACATTTGTATCCCAACATTTAAAACACCTTTTTGGTAGCAGGTAGTTCTGGACTGAATCATATGTAGGTCAGATTGCTATTGAATTTTAATGTGCAGTCATTGTTTAACAGATATGACTTGACAAATGAGATGATATTATAAATGTAAGCAGAGGGCAGTGTCATAATGCCATTTGTTGTGAAATGTTGTCTGCATGATTCGTTATGTCTTAGGTTACATATTATATGTAGTGCCTATTTTTGCATTTTGAAAATATATCTACCCCCAAGTGAGTTCCCCCAAAATATGATTCCATTCTGTAATGTAGAGTGGAAGTAAGCATAACATACATGTATGAGAACAGATTTTGTGACTGATTTTTTGAGTATCCTTAAAATGTATTTGTGTTAGTCTCCCACTTAAGATTTTCTTCAAGCCATGTGCCAAGAAATTTGACAGAGTCCAGACACATAAGCTCTTGGTTATTTAGAATCACATTGGGCATTTTTTGTTTTTGGGGTGAGAGTCTGAAGTTGCTGTACATTGTTTTCTGTATATTTAAAATCAGTTTGTTCTCATTGAACCATTTGCTAAGTGACGACATAAGTGGTTTAATTTTTTGGTTGTGGTCCTCTGTATCAGTACCTATTATTAGTATACTCGTGTCATCGGCAAATAGTGTGGTATGTCCTGTAGCAAGCTTCGTGCTTATGTCATCAATGTATAGCAGAAACAGTATGGATTCCAGGACTGCGCCTTGTGGCACACCATATCTAATAGGCATTGTGTCAGAGGAGTGGACAGTACATTGATGGGTGGTTGTATTGTTTTTTTTTCCAAAATTAATTTCAACTTCTTTTAATCTGTTTGACAGGTAAGATTCTAACCATTTGTTTGCAATTCCTCTTATACCTTTATTTGCTAGCTTCTTGAGGAGTATGGTATGGTCAATTACATCAAAGGCTTTGGATAAATCTTAAAATACACCAGTAGAGATTTCCTTATTATCCAATGCTTTTAAGGTTTTGTTGAGATACTTATAAATAGCTGCGGTAGTCATCTTTTGTTTTCTAAAACCATGCGGGTGTTTTGTTAATAAGGATAGTTTATTAGTAAAGTCTTCCAATCTGGTGTAAAATAATTTTTCAAATAGTTTTGAGAATGAGCTGAGTTGTGGCTATGGGCTTGTAATTGGCTACACCATTTTTTGGGCCCTTTTTGTGAAGTGGGGTAATTTTAGAATTCTTTAGTTGGTCAGGGAAAACTCCATTTGTAAAGGATGCATTTATTACGTGGGTTAGGGGTTCTACAATGGATTCTCCACATTTCTTTAAAATTAAATCAGGAATGTTGTCACTGGCACTGGAGTACTTATTCTCTAGTCCTTTTATAGCTGTAAGTACTTCAGTATTGGAGACTCTGTGAAGACTGAAGTACTTACAGCTATAAAAGGACTAAAGAATAATTGCTCCAGTGGAGGAGTAGAATAAAGTTGACAACAAATATCTTCAAACATATATGGATTAAAATAATCAGGAAAGACAAACGGGAAAATAAATATGAACAACGATAAAGGACAAATGAAACTGTGTTAATATACAAGGTATTATCATTTTGTTTTGTTTAAGTGTATTGTCCCCAGAACTATGAAGCAATTTCAAAAATTTAGTGATTTGGATATCTGTATAGGATTTTAATGCTATTTGCCAGTGCAAGGAGGTAAATATACTGTGTTGTTAGTACAATGAACTATTAACTAGATGTTGCGGCCTAGCATTTTCTTGACAGGAATTACAAAGTGATACAAGGACTAGCCAGCTGCCAGTTGACACAAATGAATGCTGAGGCTGTATTTGCCATTTTTCATATCTTGCATGACAAATCATCACCACATAGGGCAGCACTGCAGTATGAGGCAATATGGTGGCAAGGCAAGGGAACCATGGAACCATGCCAGCAGCTGAAAGGAGCATGAGTTGGAGCCATTCGGCCATGTTCAGAACGAACTGAGCATAACAGTACAGCAAGTCATCACCAAGGGCAGCAGCATTGCTACTCTCAATATAATGACAAGGTGAGGTGAAGTCCAGGCAGAACAACATGGCCCGTAGATGTGCAATTGGCAGGGCACGCGTAGGGAGAGTGGTAGTGGTGGGGGTGATGGGCAGGCACTGCAGGGGAAGTGCGGAGCGCTAGAGGGGAAGCGCCATTCTAAACTAAAGCCTACGCTCACATCTTTTGTAAATATTAAGTGGAGCCCCTCCATGCCCACATTTACACGGTGACCATTCAAAAAGATCTATCGCCTCTGCTTTGGTTGATATCTAAAAAGAATTCTGCTGAAAATGCAAGAAAAGCAGTGATTTATTTTCATCTGGCTTGTTAACCACTTGTAGCTTCCAGAGTCATAAGTGGTAAATTTTGAGTAAAACCTACACATTTCTCTTGTTGCCAAGTAAAAATTTGCTTCTTTTGCCAAAACACAGTGAAGTTTACACAGTATCACCTCACTAACATGTTGTGCAGATACAATTTTGAAAGAATTCTGAAACAGTGGTTTATTAAGTGAGGAACTGAGCAAAAGTAAGCTTATGAAAAGCACATCCTCAGTGCAAAAATGTGTAATTTCTTCACTTATGTCTTTGCAAAACCCACAGCATTACTTCTTTCATTAGCTACTGACTGCCCTTAAATATATTCTTTCATCAAAAAAGTTTGTAGTTAGTGGAATAACATGGAGGATAATGAAAATTTCCATAATAACCATATGGAAAAATACTCTCCTCTTTGCATGCTTTCATTCACTCTGGCTTTACTGCTGGCACACACATTCAAAAAAGAGTGTGCTACATCAGAACAATACTCTGTAGAATGGTGACAGAGATCTCACCCAAGTCTACAGAAGAATTCAATATTTTAGCTAAATTTGATATGCAGCAACATATTGTGTTATATGCACCAAACACAAATCACTGCGCCCCCTATTTTTCATTGCTAACATTTCGAATTTCATGCAGTGCAAATATCACAATAATTATGACCATTAATGAAAAGATGGGCATCACCATGGAGCTGACATATAAAGCTATAAATAATGGCAAAAAAGACTTTTTAGTGAATAGTTTCGGCAAAATAATATGAGAAAATCTGCAGGGTGTGTGCCTTGATTCTGTCGCTGCCAAATGGCCAAAAGGTAGCAGACACTGTCAGCCTCCCCTTCTGAACAAACAAATGAACTCACCCAGCACTTTGGACAAAAATGGGTCACTGCACATTGGCCACCATATCCTGTGTGGATTCTAACTGTGGTAACATGCGAGCAGCTAAGAGGGAGACAAGCCAAAACCATTCGGCCATGTTTGGAAAAAAAACATGCACAGCAGTACAGTGAGTCATTGCCAGGAGCAGCAGCATCGCTACCCTCAGTAAAGCAGTGAATTCTGGTAGCTGCGGTAAGAATGTCAGCAGCAGAGATGGGCATGAGTCTGAGGTACTGCACCGCATTTGGGAAAACCTGAGGGCTACAATACAGTGAGTCATTGTCACGAGCAGCATAATTGCTATACTCATGTGTGGGGGCAAGGCAAGGCAGTAGAAGAGTCACCTAATAGCAGTGATCGGCAGTTGGTTGAGACACTCAGCCATGTATGGGGTCAATGTTCATTGGGAGCAAATTTCAGCCAATGGTGCCAGTCAGCTGGGAGACTGGAGCAGCTGATACCCTGTGTAGTGCAGCTTTCAAGCCAGGTGCATATGAGACAACCGGGTGATGTAATGGAGTGATGTGTGTGCGTAATCCTTTCCCCAATCTTTTAATAGTATCGACCCCTGTGTGAAATGCAGTAAATAATTGATTAGAAAACATGTAATGATACTGTCTGTGTGTTTACTGCCTCTGCTTTTATTTTTCAGCAGACTGATTAAAAGACAAAAATTACAAAATAGAAAATCTTGTAAAATATAAAATACTGTTGATAATATTAATGTAAATGATTTCTCTCTTCACATCTCAAAAAAAAATTATGATCAGTTTAGGTTGTGTTTCATCACTTATCTTGAATAATCTTGATGTGTATACCTCTGTGAAATAAATAGAAAGCTTGTGTGGAAGTGCTTGTTCATATGAAAAATCTGGAGCAGATTGGGAACATAACTGTGATATTATTTGCTTGAATAATAAAAAGATCATATTTCAATATTCACTCTTTATGTTAGCTACCCATTCACATTAATGATAATTACTTGGAAGGCACTAAATATTTTTGTCCTGGAAGTGCAAAGGAGTGAAAGACCATGTGCCACTAGGTACACATTCAGGGCTAATTAGTTAGGGAGATGTTACTGGGCATAAGATCCCACTTTCAACTGTCATATTGAACTTTAGTCCGACTGGCTAACCTAAAATAAGACAGCTTTTACTTGGGAAAAGTAACTAAAATTATTAAAATAATGGGGGAAGGGGGATCTTACAACTATCCTGTGTTTTCTAAACCATTCAAATCTGAGATCAATGCAGAGATGTATGTTTTAAGGGTTGATGTCATGCTTACATTGCATTTGTGGTCAATCCTGTTCTGGTCATTTCTAATTTCTTGAAATAAGAATGCTAAAGCATTATGTGTAAGCTTCAATGCCCTGTAGTTCTGCCGTCCTTTTCCCAATATTTCCTGTCCAGATATAGGTGGCTCTTGCATGTTAAGTTTAAAGCATTCTGGCACTGGATAAGAATCCTGATTTCATTGTTTTTGTTAAAAGTCACTAAAGCACAAGCCTTATCCCACCCACCCCCCTTTTTTTAAAAAAAAAAAAAAAAAAAGAAAATAGCCCAAGCATTTCCTGTACAGTTTTAAATAAAATCCTTTTCCAGTAGGCACAGATTCCACCACTTTTCACTTCATCAAGCTGTTCCTGGATGATTTTCACATTTTTCATTGTCTGAGCAGTGGCTGTCACCTCTTTGGCTAAAGAGCCAAGTGCTGAAAGATTCACCGGCACAGGAATTAGAAATGGGATAATTCTGCCAGTTGTCTTAGGTATTGATAGAACTCTAGACATTTTAATCAGTCCTTTTCTTCTTGCACCTTTCTGCATCCAGACAATTGAGTTGCTGATGCCACTGATTAAATGCAGTTTTCTAAAAATTCCACAGGTTGTTTCATCTTCTTTAGTGTATGATGGGTGGTGTTCATAATTTATCATAAATTTGTGATCACACCTAATTTAAATTTGGTGCACATTGTTTCATCAACTGCAAATGCTGAAGTATGAGCCCTATGCATGTAATGCCTTAGTTTTATCAGCTAAAATAAAATCTGCAGCATGATGTTCCACCTAACATTTATTTCTTGCATAAGCATGTCATGTTCCTTGCAGGCCACATCACCAAGTGACAGCCATTTTTGAAGCTTTGTTCCAGGCCTACAGTAGTTATATGTAGGAATGCGGAATTATACAAGTATTTGTAAAGAATGCTGCCCCTCTGCTGAAGTCTTTCCACACCAGATGTACTGCCATAGTTTTTATTCAATTCCTTGGAGAATGAAGCATGCAGTGGAAGAAGAGATCCAACAAATTATTAAATGGACGTAATAGCACCACTCATACTGTAGCCCACTGCTTGTAATTCCTAAACTTGGAGGAAATGTCCAACTTGTCTTAGATGCATGAGTGATAAACACAATTATGGTACCAGTCTGTACACATCCTAAGAACATAGATGAAGTAATATAGAAATTCCTCCAAATCAGGTATTTTATGAGCACTGATGTGCAATCTTCATACTGGCAGTTCAAGATTGGAAAATCTTCCAGAATATATACAGCATTTATCTATGCAAGACAAAGCTAACTTTCAAGGTTCTTCTATTTGGTTCAATATTGCTCAGGTGTTTTTATTTCAGCATTGGATACTGTACTTTGGCCCACACTAAAGAGTCAACTCACCTTGAAATGTCGATGAATTACTGCTTGTGACAGACGTATGGGAGCAACATATAACCAGCCTTTCAGGGTTGCTGGAAAGGAGTGCTGAAGCAACAGCTAACTTACGAAAATCACACTTTGTACTATAAAAGATCAACTTTCTTGATCACCTTTTAATGTCAAACAGAATCCTGCCAGACACAGATAAGATCAGTATAATTAAAAATTTTCCTGTAGCCAGGATTAAAAAGCAACTCAAAGGATTTTTGTGATTACCATCATTTTCCTAGCAGTGCATTGAAGATTTATCAATGGTTTTGGAAGTGCTATTGAGTTTGCTGTGGGAAAATGTGCCATGATGATGGACAGGTGACTGCCGAATCGCATTCAATGATATAAAGTGCATGCTTGTTCAAGCAAAGGTATTGTATCATCCCAGTATGTCACTTGAATTTGGGATAATGACTGATTTGCCATCTGTTGGTTTGAGTGCATGTCTTTTCCAGACAAGGATCATTGATGTTGAAGTAACATTTTGTCCAATTGCGTTTGCTAGCAGGACATTATCCAGTTGCTAGAAGTCATATACTACCACAGAGCTAGAAGCATTAATGGTGATTCGGGATTTTCAAAAAATTAATTATTATTTGTATGGTGCAAGAATGAACATTTATTGTGACCATCAAGTTTCTTGCAAACTTATAAATTACTACATGAAAGATTAGTCTGTTGCATTCTGACCTTGCAACAATATGACTTCTATATTATATACATTAGTAGTATGGAGAATATTATTGCAGATGCTTTGTCCCACTTGCTGGAGGTTTGGCATCAGGAGAAAGTATCTGAAGAACAATCTGAAGGGTTTTCAATTCTGTTAATGCAAGACAAGGTTCATCAGAGATATTACTTAGAGCTGTTTAGATCTATATCCCAATTGCAATTGCTAGATCATTGATCATCTTTGATACAGCAAAGGTTATTCCAGCAGAATAATTTAACACTGCAAATCTATTGTAAACTTGTGAATGATATGTTCCTTCACAGAAGAAATGCATAAACTCAGAACTGGTGCATTTACATACCTTCCAAATAAGAAGAAAAATTAATATGGTCATGCACTATGCATGGAGCCATTTCAGCATTCTCAAATGGGCCCATAAAATAGGAGCATACTTTTATTACCCAAATCTTTGGTGGAACATACAACAGGTGCTGAAGACATGTGGTATTTGTCAGAAGACTAAGCCAAATAGTAGAGGCAGCAAAGTGTTCCTTCAGTCAGTGATACTTGAAAAGCCACTAGGCATAATATACATCGATGTCTGTGGCTCATTGCCAAGATCACAGGGAAATTTCAAATACATTGCAGTATTTTTGAATATTTTTGCAAAGTATGCTATACTTTATCCTTTCAAGACAGTCACTGGCTCACAGACTGTTAATAATCTGTTCAATGATTACATACCTAGAGTGGGTAAATGTGAAGCTATTCTTTCTGATGTCATGGTGAATTTTACTTGTTTTAATTGGAGGACTGCTTTAACAAGAACCAACATCACACAGATCCTAACTTCACTGTACTGAAGGAAATCCTGTGCATGTGTTTTCCAGGAATTAAACAGTTTTATGAGGACATATTGCCACAATAAGAAAACCAGTTGGGTCAAATACAAAGAGAAATTTGGAAAAAATTATGAAACACTTACCCTACATGTCAACTCACTTCACCCTAGCCAAGATGTGTCAGCAGCCACAAAGAAATGAGTGGATAAACCAGATTCCAAAGTATCTAGATAAAATAACTTGTGGGAGGAATGAGTGTTAACCACCCTTCTCAACCCAACGAAAAGTGCTAGGAAGAGGAACATAAATTACGAAAGGAAAAGGGTGAGGATGCAGCAGTTCTGAGTAGGAGATAAAGTATTATTGAGAGCACACCCTTGTTCATCACTACTAATGAGGAAGAATACAAAATGGCAATTACTTTATGTAAGACATTTTGAGATTGTGAAAACCTCCCAGCCAGGATCATATCATAAATGCTAGGAACAACGTTTACTCAAAACACACACATTCGAAGAATGAGTGCTCCACAACACAAGAAGGCTGCAGGAATGGGTATAGACAGACGACATTGGACAAATGGCTGCTGAAAACACCAGGTAAAGCTGATTCTTCCCAGTCTCCCAGTACATGGAAACAGACCAACTTGAATAAATAGATAGTGAAAAATACCAAACCCAATCTGTCAACTGATACGTAGCCTGAGCAACAAGGTTAATGAACTCTTAATTTAATATCCAAGAGTCACAAGGTATAGATTGTGCCCATGTTCTGTGCTTTAGTGAGCACCATGTTATGTCAGATATTGAAAAACTTGCTATAGATAATTACTTCTTACCAACATCTTATTGTAGAAAATTCATAGAAAAAGATGGAGTAGTGATCTATGTCACAAAACAGCATCACATGTAGTGTAATTAATGTGCAGAATTTTTGTATAGATCAACAGTTTGAAGTGTGTGCCATAGAGCTGGCTTTAAATAATTCTTATATAGTGGTAGTATACTACTGGCCATTAAAATTTCTACACCAAGAAGAAATGCAGATGATAAACAGGTATTCATTGAACAAATATATTATACTAGAACTGACATGTGATTACATTTTCACACAATTTGGGTGCTTAGATCCTGTGAAATCAGTACCCAGAAAAACCACCTCTGGCTGTAATAACGGCCTTGATACGCCTGGGCATTGAGTCAAACAGAGTTTGGATAGCATGTACAGGTACAGCTGCCCAAGCAGCTTTGACATGATGCTACAGTTCATCAACAGTAGTGACTGGTGTATTGTGCAAGCCAGTTGCTTGGCCACTGCTGACCAGACGTTTTCAGTTGGTGAGAGATCTGGAGAATGAGCTGGCCAGGGCAGCAGTCGAACATTTTCTGTTTCCAGAAAGGACCGCACAGGACCTGCAACATGCGGTCATGCATTGTGCTGCTGAAATGTAGGGTTTCACAGGGATCGAATGAAGGGTAGAGCCACAGGTCATAACACATCTGAAATGTAATGTCCACTGTTCAAAGTGCCGTCAATGCGAACAAGAGATGACCGAGATGTGTAACCAATGGCACCCCATACAATCATGCTGGGTGATACGCCAGTATGGCGATGACAAATACACACTTCCGGTGTGCATTCACCATGATGTTGCCAAACACTGATGCGACCATCATGATGCTGTAAATAGAACCTGGATTCATCCAAAAAAATGACGTTTTGCCATTCGTGCACCCAGGTTCGTTGTTGAGTACACCATCGCAGGCACTCCTGTCTGTGATGCAGCCTCAAGTGTAACCACAGCCATGGTCTCTGAGCAGATAGTCCATGCTGCTGCAAACGTCATCAAACTGTTCGTGCAGATGGTTGTTGTCTTGCAAACGTCCCCATCTGTTGACTCAGGGATCGAGATGTGGCTGCACGATCCATTACAGCCATGCGGATAATATGCCTGTCATCTCGACTGCCAGTGATACGAGGCTGTTGGGATACAGCATGGCGTTCCGTATTACCCTCCTGAACCCACCGATTCCATATTCTGCTAACAGTCATTGGATCTCAACCAACGCGAGTAGCAATGTCACGATATGATATTCCGCAATCACAATAGGCTACAATCTGACCTTTATCTAAGTCGGAAACGTGATGGTATGCATTTCTCATCCTTACATGAGGCATCACAACAAGGTTTCACCAGGCAACGCTGGTCAACTGCTGTTTGTGTATGAGAAATCGGTTGGAAACTTTCCTGATGTCAGCACGTTGTAGGTGTCACCACCGGCGCCAACCTTGTGTGAATGCTCTGAAAAGCTAATGATTTGCATATCACAGCAATTTCTTCCTGTCGGCTAAATTTTGTGTCTTTAACACGTCATCTTCGTGGTGTAGCAATTTTGATGGCCAGTAGTGTAGCTTTATACAGGGCACCTTGAGGTAACTTTAGCATTTCTTTGAAACAGCTAGATGCACTCTTAATACACATACTTAAATTCAGTAGAGATGTCATAGTTGTTGGAAACTTCGATGAAAATTTCCTAACGAACTCCAGAGACAGAATAGACCTTGAGAACTTGATGTCCTCGTATAATCTTGCTTCTGTTGTAAATTTTCCCACCAGAATAACTTCACGAACAAAATCATTAATTGATAATGTATTTATTGACATAACCAAGATTGATACTATAGCTGTCAGGCAAGTCCTGAAAGATCTCTCTGACCTTGATGGACAAAAACTCACCATTAACAATTCAAGTATTTTTGAGGTTAATAGTGGTCCCAACTGGAAAATTAATAGGAAATCTACTGATAAAACTATTGAGATCTTTAAATCACACCTCCAAAATGTAGACTGGGGTCCAGTATATAATGTAGAAAATGCCAATTCCAAATACAACCTTTTCAGTAATGAAGTGGCTCTAATATTTGAAAGTACCTTCCCAAAAAGAATATATAAAACCCATACTAAAAAGTCCACCAACAAGCCTTGGATTTAGGATTTCATGCAAAATAAGTCCAACATAACCTCCAATCGCTGCTTAAGGCCTTAGGCCCTTCCCAGAATCTGTTCTATGAATCCATTTCCCTCTCCACTCCTACAACACCCCACACATCCATCTTCTACATGCACGCCAAAATCCACAAACCCAACAATCCTGGTGCAACATTGTGACTGATTATTGAACCCCCTGAAAGAATTTCCGCCCTCATTGACAAACACCTCCAATCAATTGCCCAGAATCTAGCCTCTCATGTCAAAGACACCAGCTCTCCACCACTTTCACCGACTCTCCACCATCCCCACCCTTTTACCTCCTGGATCTGTATTTGTCACTGTTGATGTTGCTTCCATAAACACCAATATCCCTCATGCCCATGGTCATGCTGCTATTGAACACATCTCTCTTAACGTCCTTCAGACTCCAAACCCACTACCTTATTTCTCATGCACCTTACTAACTGTATCCTAATACACAACTAATTCTCCTTTGAAGGGAAACTTTACAAACAAATCTGTGGCACAGCAATGGCACCCACATAGCACCCTCCTATGCCAACCTGTTTATGGGTCGTCTAGAGGAAACTTTCGTAGCCTTCTGAAACCTCAAACCCCTGATCCGCTTCAGGTTCATTGAGAATATCTTCATGAGCTAGACTCAGGGCCAGGACACAATCCTCATTCCTTTACAACCTCAACACCTTCTCTCCCATCCACTTCACTTGGTCCTTCTCAACCCAGCATGCCACCTAACTGGACATCATCCTGCTCCTCCCTGATGGCTCCATCCACACCCCTATCCAGTTTAAGGCCACCAATCACCAACAGCATCTGCATTTTTATAGTCACCATCTCTCCCACACCAAAATCTCCCTCCCATACAGCTTTGCCACCCAGGGACGGCATGTCTACAGTGAAGGCAGATCCCTTGCCCAATATGCTTAAGGTCTCACAAAGTGCTTCACAGGCAGGCACTCCCCCCCCCCCCCTCTCCTAGATGTAATCCATTAATGGATTTTCTGTTCCATATCCCCACACACCTCAAGTCCTCCCACCACCCCCAAGAACCATCTACAGAGGAGAACGTCCCCATTTGTCATCCTTTACCACCCTGAACTGGAACAACTGAACCACATCCTTTGTCAGCACTTTGATTATCTATCATCATGCCCTGAAATGAGTGTCCTCCTGCCCAAGGTTCTTCCCACCCCTTCTAAAGTGGTGTTCCATCACCCACCCAACCTCGACAACATCCTAGTCTATCCCTATGCCACACCCAATCCCAACCCCTTGCCTCAGGGATCATATTCCTGTGGAAGGCCCAGGTGCAAGACCTGCCCAATCCATCCACACAGTAATTGCTATTCCAATCATGTCACAGGCTTGTCCTGCACCATCAAAGGCTGAGCCACCTGTAAAAGCAGCCATATGAGGGATAAACTTTTTACAAACATTTTTAAGGGAATCAGATTAGTGTTTAACACTCCCTTGACAGGTCATTAAAGATGGAATGAAAGCTCAAATTATGTAAGAATGGGGAAGGACATTGGCTATGCCTTCTCAAAGGAGCTATCCAATCATTTGCCTTAAGAAATTTAAGGAAATCATGTGTTTAAGGAAATCATGTGTTTAAGGAAATCAGGGTGGCCAGACATTGATCTGAATTGTCATACTCCTGAATGTGAGTCCTGTGTGCTAACATTCTTTAAGCAATTGTTCTCTATATTTACATTCATTTATTGTTTATTTTTTGACACTGTTTGCATTTCGGGGGAGATGTTCCCCAGGACGAAATATCGTCATGGAATTCTTCATCTTCTTCTGGCATGGGATCTAAATTGATTTCCTCTTTGATGATGTGTGGTGTTGCGGAATAGTAAAGCGTTGGAAACATGGAATATTGTCAAAGTTTCGTTGCCTATGCCAGCAGCCAGAGGCAGTAGGTTAGCCAAGAGGTAAGAGGATTGCACATATATCGGAATGTGTCGTCACGCAGGGGCAATGGCCTGGTTACACACAACAGGTGAGAGAGAATTGCGTAGCACGTGGGTTTCTGTTAGATGGAGACTTTTGTAGAGTGTAAGACAGAGGTTAGCATCAGCTGTACTGCATTTCACAACTTCGCGTAAGTCTGCCATAACAACACGTAACTCTGTCGCAACAACACCTAAGGGGTGAGTACGACAGATGAATCAGCAGTATAAGTGGAACGAATGCGTTCATTACAAATGAGCATGACGTCAGGACATCACTCTTGCTTCCTGTAAATACGCCAGCTTTGATAGCAACAACGCACTCGCAGTTAGATGTGTACTGGGTCGCTGCGTAGCGCTCAGCTTGGTGATCGACATGTTAATCTTTATTAAGGAGATGTTACAGTAAGGGCGGCCTATCCAGCAGCAGACGTGAAGGGACAGTACCAGCTCTGGTCCTCTCTGCTGCTGCTGTCAATCATCAACCCAGGATTAGCAGACATTGCGGCAGACTCGCTCGCCACCAATGCTGACCACATCAGTGAACCGTCGTCGAGATCGTGCAGGGCCTAGGCCCTGTTCATCCGGTGTCACAACCGGGTGAGCCGACGACACTGGGGGATTGCAGCCCGTTCCACCCATCCCCCGCGGACGAGCCACCAGGAGGGAGCAGGGAAGAAGACGGGGTGGCCAGCCGGGTGCCACCAGCCACGCACGGCCGAAGTCCGAAGTAAGGACATTCCAACGCTATGTAACAGCATGCGGCGCTGTGCTAGCAAGACTGGTGCGGCCCAGAGCTGGTGTCATCTCTACGAGTCAGCGAGGACTCGGGGAAGGTTGTTGATATCACCAAGCTCAGCCAGCCTGTGTTACGCATGCCACATTGTACTCGGCAGGAATAAAGGTGTTATGAATTAATAATGTTTCTTTGGCGTTTCTGATGCGTGCCCAGCCATTTCCTAGCATCCTGACAACTGGAGCGGTCACCACTCAGCCTACAGTCCACCGTAGGGGACCGGGACCACCGCGGCACCTACAGATTTGGTGTCAGTAGTCCTCGCACCCATCGCCTACAGATTTCGTATCAGAAGTGTTCGAACCGCCCACTACAGCACTGGCCTGCAGATCTGGTATCTGGAGTTGTCGACACCGCCACTGCAGGACTGACACCACAGAACTGCGGTCAGAACTGTCAACTCTACGCAGCCTTGTGGTAAGTGCACGAGGCGATTTTTGTTAATAACTATGGATGCACGTTCTTTGTTGGGAGTGCACTTTGTGAGACCTGTGGAAACAGCAGATTTATCTGAGTTTAAGGGAAACAGTTGGGAAACGTACTTGATACCAGTCAGATGTACTGTGTGTAATTTAACGGGTCATGGGGAGCCATGCACGAAGTTTGTACCAGTAGAATGTTCAATTTGTAGACGGTTTGGTCACGCAGCACACAATGGTAGAGTGTGTTGCTGGGCGATAACAAGGCGGAAGGATTAATTTTGTTTAGTTGTGCATTGTGAGTCTTGTTTGTCTTCTTGTGTGTAGTGCTCATCTGTGACAAAGGAGTTGAGTAGCTAGTGTAGTCATTGTTCTGAAGAGTAAATTCAGTACAGAGTAAGTTGTTGGTAATTTGCCGTAAATGGCAAATGCCGGAAACAAGATACGTTAGTACTGAAGTGAGTATAGCTGCTCTGCGTAGCAGTTCTCAAAATTGTTAGAAGAGAATGCACGGCATAAGTTACATCATGAAGAATTAATGACGCAATGGAGACCTTGCATTCAGCACAAGAGTCGCAAACGGGTTCAAGTGAGTACAAGTCAGTAGCAATGTCCAACCTTGCAATATATTCTTCAGTAGCTAACCTGATCATGCCTTTCTCGGGTAAAACAACAGAGGATGTCACAGCGTTCATTAATGATGTTTTGGTAACAGCTGCAATGAGCAATTGGTCATACGTAACTACTACATTACATACGGCAAATTTGCGACTTGCAGGGGAAGTCAAGACGTTCGTGATGTACCATGAGACGCTTAGTAAGGTGAGCACGTTTGAAGAATTGGCAGATGGATTATGACAAAGATATCGTAAGCAGAATAGTGTAAGATTTTTTAGGGAGAAGTTAGCTAATTTGACACAGAAGGTCAATGAGACAGTGGAGTCTTTTTCAGATAGGATACAGAAAATTAATTCGCAGACCTATGAATTATTGGGTAATCCTGATGCGGATCGTGTATTACTACGAGAGACAGAAAATAGAGCCCTCAATGTATTCCTCAGGGGAATTCCTGCAGAATATTCTCATAGGGTTAGGATAGAGAATCCTGGGGATTTAGCTGCAGCATTGTGTATTACAATGCATCTGCAGGAGATAATGATAAACGCATCTTTGCGTCAGAGAGGAATTGTTACCGTTATTGGAGGAAAGGTCACATGAAGGCTCAATGCAGACAGCCGCAATGCTGTGCTTGTAAAAGCTATGATCACAAGGTGAATGAGTGTCGTAGTAAGCAGAATGGTAACAGGAATAAACAAGAAAAATTGTTAAACAGGAACAGGAGTGTTTCATCCATCAGAAGACATTCCGGGTAAGCAGAAGTACGGTGAAAACTAGTACAGAGACAGATTGTTGCTTGATGGGTGTTGTAAGGAATAACAGATGTAAGTTTTGATTGATACAGGGGCACATGTATCTGTTGCTGGTCTAGACCTTGTGGGTAGGAGAAGACTAGGTACTCCTAGGTACAGATTACGTGGAGTAGGGAATAATGAGTTGCAATCATTGAGTACAACACAGCTCGTTTTTAAGATTGGAACTGTAGAGTTCGGAGAGCAAATGGAAGTGTTGCCAACTGTGGGACAAGGGTATTCTGTGATTCTCGGACTGGACTTCCTCGATAAACACCATGCCAAAATTAGTCTTTCACAGCTTACAGTTGAACTTAGTGGAAACTTGTTTTCAATGGGTACAACAGCTGTAAATGTCTCGACGTCGCGAGGTGCATCTGTTGCTAAAATGTCACCAATTGAACCGCGTACAAGGGCATTAAAGATGATTACGCATGTGAAAGTGCCTTCGGGTACAGGGAAGTTAGTTTGGTTGTCAGTAGGTACCGATGTACCACAGCAGAGTCTATGTGTGGTGGAGTCACTGCAGAGCAATGAACCATTGAATGAAATGCATTGTTTTATTAGGAGGAGTGTTGTGCGCGTAACTGATATAAATGGGGAACTGATGATTCCGGTCAGTGTAGATAATTTTGGGGCAGATGAAGTGAATCTCCCAAAGGGTTTAGTGGTAGCAAATTTGGAAATACTCGACGACGAGGATATAGGTGAATCCCAGGGTGATTATAACGTCAAGCAAACTGTCAAGGCATCTGTACTACATGATAAGATTCGTCATTTGGAGAATGGTGATAAGAAAGCTATGGAAGCTTTGTTATTAGAGTATTTAGATTTGTTTAATTCAGAAGTTCCATTACCAGCAACTCCTGTTACACAGCCGGCCGTTGTGGCCGAGCGGTTCTAGGTGCTTCAGTCTGGAACCGCGCGACCGCTACGGTCGCAGGTTCAAATCCTGCCTCAGGCATGGATGTGTGTGATGTCCTTAGGTTAGTTAGGTTTAAGTAGTTCTAAGTTCTAGGGGACTGATGACCTCAGATGTTTGTCCCATAGTGCTCAGAGCCATTTGAACCAACCTGTTACACAGCACCGTATACCAACTGGTGATAGTCTGGCGGTCTATAGAAAACCATACAGGATAGCAAAACACCTACAACCACTAGTGGAAGAATTTATTAATCAACAGCTAAGGGATGGTATTATAGAGAAAGCCCTTGTTCTGCCAACATAGTGGTAGTTCCTAAGAAGTCATTGGACAGTACTAAAAAGTATAGGTTTTGTTGTGACTATCGTTTTTTGAATGCACGAACTGTAACAGATGCATATCCAATACCGACCATCACGGGAACATTGGATAACATAGGTCGGTGTAAATATTTTTTGACACTAGATCTAAAGAGTGGGTACCATCAGGTAGAAGTAAGTCCTGAGGATAGACCAAAGATGGCCTTTACAACAAGCCTTGGTCACTTTCAGTATCACAGAATGCCATTTGGGTTGAAAAACGCTCCTGCTACTTTCCAGCGTCTGTTAGATGGTGTGCTTCAGGGACTGAAACCGAAGATTTGCTATGGTATACCTTGATGATATTGTTACTTTTGCGTGTAATATAGAAGAGCATGTGGAACGACTGAACAAAGTATTTAGTAGGCTGAGAGCAGCAAATCTTACGCTTAATGTTGAGAAATGTCAGTTTGCTCAGACACGAGTGACTTATCTTGGGCATATTATCAGTCAGGATGGGGTAAGAATGGATTCTCATCTTACGTCGGCTGTGCATGGTTTTCCAGTACCACAGACTACTAAACAAGTTCAGCAATATGTCGGTTCATGTAATTACTACAGACAATATGTAAAGGGATTCACGGAAATTGCACATCCATTAACGAGATTGTTAAAGAAAGGTGTTAAGTTTGAATGGACAGCACAGTGTCAGGAGGTGTTCGAGAAGCTCAAACAGATACTAACATCAGACCCAGTGTTGATACTTCCTGATTTTGAACAAGAGTTCATACTATCTTGTGATGCTAGTAATATTGCTGTAGGTTGTATTCTTTCTCAGAGGGTTAATGGACAGGAACATACAGTGGCCTATGCTTCCAGGCAAGTGAATAAGGCAGAGAAGAATTATTCAACTACAGAGAAAGAAATGTTAGCATTGATTTACAGTATCTCGTATTTTTGCTGTTATTTATGTGGGCGTAAGTTCAAGGTGATTACAGATCACACAGCTTTGAAGTGGTTGTTGGTGTTGAAAGATCCTTTGAGTCATTTAACGAGATGGGCACTGAAACTAAGTGAATTTGACTATGAGGTAATTCACAAACCAGGGGTAAAACATACAAATGCAGATGCGCTTAGTAGAAAAATAGCAGCTGTACAAGTTGTGGGCATAAGTGAGAAAGAGAGAGTGTCAATTGTTCTGAACGCAACTGCAGTTTGGAATGCAGGATGGGTTGCTTTGCAGGAAGACAAAGTGCGGACTACATGTTGTAGTACCAGAGTCGCTGAGGGAAGAAGTGTTGAAACAAGCGCATGACCATGTATTGTCGGGTCATGGTGGTAAAAGAACGACTGATGGACGGGTAGCTGAAAGGTTTTGGTGGAAGACATGTCGCAATGATGCAGAGCAGTATGTGCAGAATTGTATACTGTGTGCGCAGAGAGCAGATTTAAGTCATCAGAAAATTCAGTTACAGAGACTACCTGAAGCAGATCGTCCATTCCCATTCATCGGATTAGACGTAATCGGAGCATTTAACAAGACCCAAGTGGGTAATCAATACGTATTAACAATATTAGATCATTTTTCCCGATACCTGGTAATGGTAGCTATTCCAGATCAGAAGGCAAGAACTGTTGCGCAAGCCTTAGTAAATAACTGGTTGCTGAAGTATGATGTGCTTGATACTATAATTACAGATCAGGGTAATAACTTAATGTCAGAGCTGTTGAAGCAGTTATGCCGTTTATTGAAAGTTAAGAAATTGCGGACAAGCCCATTTCATCCTCAGTCGAATGGACGAACAGAACGGGTTCATAGGGTGTTAGTTAAGATGATTAGTCATTACGTAAATTCAGAACACATGGATTGGGACGTGTGTTTAAATCTGTTGACAAGCGCATATAACGCGAAAGTTCATACAGGAACGGGGCTCTCTCTGTATGAGGTAATTTATGGTCAGAAAATGCCATCACCATTTGATGTGCTCAAACCTCAGGTAGGTTCACAGGATGAGTCAGTGAAGAATTTTGCTAAGAAATTGAGTGAGATTTGGCAAAGGGTACAGCATGCTAATACTAAAGCTTTGGAGATACAAGAGAGTATTGGGCAAAGAACAGGTAAACTGCCGCAATACAGAATTGGTCAATGGGTATTGTTGGCTAATCTTTATGTTGCGAAGGGTAAAACGAAGAAGTTTTTGATGAAATATTCTGGACCGTATCAGGTAAATGAAACAGTGTCTCCAGTGAACGTAAAGTTGCAGTTACCAACCAAGTCGTCAGTAGTTCATGTGAGTAGGATTAAGGCGTTTAAGGACACAGTGGATGCGTTATCGCAGATTCCTCCAGCAGTAACTAAGGGTGTGAGGGTACCTAAGCTAAAGGAACAGCAGAGGAACGTTCCTTACGCACTTAGGTCTAGGGATAAGTAGACTAAGTGTCCTCTGGGAGGAGATAAGGCGAAAGTGGATTGGCACATGACACGTACAGGTAACATGGAGCAGGGGATATTGAATGTCACTAGAACAGTGTGGGAGTTGATGTCAGACCTGGAACGGTATGCAGCAAATACCAGGAAAGTGTTGAATGGGGATATAGAGGCTATACAGGCGAGATTGAGCCGAATAGACGGGAAAATATAAGTAGCAGCTTTATTGAGGGCATTAGCAGACAGGGTGGATGATGTGCGTATCGAATTGGAAGCGTTATATGCAGCTATGCATCACGCAGTGCAGGGCAATTGAGTGCCACTTTGTTAGGTCCAGATCAGATGCAGAAGGCGTTGCTGAAAGCTCAGAAAGAATTCTCGGAAGAAGTGCGTCATGTCATGGCTCCAGCGAAGTGGAATTTACCGTTATTCTATCACATGTCTAAAGTGAGAGTAATTACGAATCAGGCGAGTATACACGTAGAAGTGCAAATACCAGTGATGGGTATCAATTCGCAGTACCATTGTTATACAGTACACCTGTATCCAATTAGATGGGGTGCACTTGGGAAGTGGGTGCAAGTGCAAACTCGGGAAGTGTTGTTAGTGTCAAGACGGAGGAGTGCTCATGTGGTAATGTCTACGGAAGATATGACAGACTGTTTCAGGGGAAGTGTTTTTATTTGTCCAGCAAAGGAGGTGGCAACCCAAAATCATTCATGTGAGATGCAGTTGTTCTTGGGGAATATGGGAACCTTAGATTGCGAAAAGAAGATGTTGCTTCCGGGACCGAAATTTCAGAAAGTTGGGGAACATTGGATTTACTCTGTGTCCGAACTAGAGATTGTAGTTGCCACTTCTTACAGAAATGGTAGATTGACAGATATATCAAAGCTTGAATTGCAGGGCAGTGGGTTACTGATTAATGGCACGGGATGTGAAATAGTGGGGAAGCATTTTCATCTACCAGCTACTTTCATGAGTACAACAATGATTAACGTGACACAGCTTATCTTGTATTCTCCAGAGGAACCACCACACATATTGCCTTGCCAGAACGTAATGGTTATTAACGAGTCCTTGGATCCCACATTGCTACAATCTTTAGATAGCCTGATTATCTCAGAAAAAGAGCAGATCTCAGTTAATCAACTACTGCAGCATGTGCAGCAATATCGGGAGAAACGTAAGCAAAACACAATTATATTTGGTGTGTCAACAGCTAGCATAATCTTAGTTCTAATGTTTATTTGTGCAACTTACTTTTTTATACGGAAAAAGATGTCTTGTTCTGAAATAACAACCGTAAATCAAATACCTATGGGATGGATCGGGAATAGTGGAACGTAATATAAATAGATAACCAATGATAAGATTGGAATCAGTATTAAGTGTAAATAGATTATTAGCAGATAAGAAAAGTTTGAAAGTGTTGAAGGAGTAGTTGTAAGACACCTGTAGAGTATAAGCAAGTATGGCGTGCACAACCAGTAAGTCCAGAATTGTAAAATTTGGGACAAATTTTCTTAAAGGAGGGGGATGTGTAGTGTCGTGGAATAGTAAAGAGTTGGAAACGTGGAATATTGTCAAAGTTTCGTTGCCTATGCCGAGAGCCAGAGGCAGTAGGTTACCCACGAGGTAAGAGGATTGCACATATATCAGAATGTGTCGTCACACATGGGCAATGGCCTGGTTACACACAACAAGCGAGCGAAAATTGCTTAGCACGCGCGTTTGTGTTAGACGGAGACTTTCGTAGAGTGTAAGACAGAGGTTAGCATCAGCTGTACTGCATTTCACAACTTCGCCATGCACAGCCAAAGTCCGAAGTAACGACATTCCAACGCTACGTCACAGCACACGGCGCTGCACTAGCAAGACTGGTGCGGCCCGGAGCTGGTGTCATCGCTACGAGTCAGCGAGGACTCGGGGAAGGTCGTTGATATCAGCAAGCTCAGCCAGCCTGTGTTACGCAGGTCACATTGTACTCGGCAGGAATAAAGGTGTTATGAATTAATAATGTTTCTTTGGCATTTCTGACGTGTCCACAGTCATTTCCTAGCATCCTGACAACTGGAGAGGTCACCGCTCGGCCTCCAGTCCACCATAGGCGACCGGGACCCCCGGGGCACCTACAGATATCAATCTCATCATCAATTTACATTGAATCGAGGAAACTGTCCTCTTCTGTTAAAGAGTTAAGGCATGAAAGCCACTTGCCTTCACTACATATAGCTGAACACTTTATAGAAGCTGGAGTGCTGGCAAGTGGAGGCAAACATGCCAAACTGAAGGTTTTTTTTTTTTCAATAAAGCTCTCTAGAATAGTTGCAGATGAATTCTCTTCAAAAGTATGGAGCTGCCATACATGTACAAACACACAATGAACTTTACTGTTGTGACAGCAACCTTATCAGGGGCTCAGGAACTGCAAATCCTTTATGTTTTTTCCTTCAATATTTCCCATGCTTGTTCCCTTTTCTTAAGCCCTACTTCTTTGTGTGATTACCACAAGGAAATGTATTTAACCTAAAATGCTGTAAATTCCCTACTGGCCTACTTAAATTAATAAATAGAGTTAACTACCTAGGTAGATATGGTAGCTAACTAAACTGCCCTTAAAAATGAGTACTTGGATGAATTTGGATGATTTGGGGTTGAAAAGTAACTGGATGTCACATAAAAATCTTTGCAGGAATTGTGCCCTACTCATACTTCCTCTTTCTTATTTGTATCTTTGCAAAAGAGTGAATGTATCTGAAAATTTAGGAGCTCTTTTTACACAGAATTTGATTCTTCACAATTTTCATGAATTACAGTTTCAATTTAAAGTATCTGTTTTTAAGTTACAGGCATTGTAATATGAGATAAATCATTTTTCCACCAAGATGGTAAAAACTTCTGATTTTTGATAATCCAGTGTGGCTAAATGGCTGAACCAGTTTTAATTTTTTAGTAGGTCATTCTACACAAAATTTTATGCTCTTTCACTTTGGAATTTTGAAAATTTTCTGTAGGATGTATCATTTTCATTTTATAATGGTTTTTGACGCTCAAAAGTTTTGCATAAACCAGAAACCACTGCAGACTCACTTAATTTTTATTTGGGCTATATAATGTTGATTAAAATTATTTCCAACTTGTGCACATTTATTGACCAGTGCAGTCTTTTTTTATTCTAATTTTCCTGGGCTAATTGATTAGATGCTGATGGTGTATGTGACTAGTGTTGACATGAGCTATATAAGCTGACATCAGTTTTACTAATTCTGACAGATTCTATGTTTTGAGCACCTTAAACTCTTGAACATGACTTTAAAGTGGAAACTGCACTAATGTAAATAATAATAAATTGTGCAGTCCATGGTGTCCAAGTTGTCATTTAAAAAATTCAGCAAAACTGTGAACCCAAATTAAATAGCTTGCCATATCTCTGCAGCCATATGTGGGTGTACATTACCTGCTGAAAAGTACATTCCTCCCTGTCAAAGAAATGGCAGTAGCACCGAGATAACAGCTTGTGCAAAGTAGCAGACACTGGTTACTGCACCCTGCACAAACATCTAATGTGATCACAGGTTGTTCATCAGGAGTATATACTCATTGATGGGGCATAGTTGTACCCTAGAATGAATGTTGCAAACATTATTCACCCCTAAACTTGGCACAGTTATTGCACACACAGTTAAAATAGAGGGTGCACAGACATGCCTCTTGAATGCCATCTGACCACTATTGACTGTGACAATTGAATCACTAGCATTACGACCCCTCAGTATGCACATATTACATCCTGGTGCCACTGAACACAGTACTTGAAGAGTTGCATTTTTTCTGGCAGTGCAGATTAGGTATACCAGTGCTATACGTGTGACAAATACAGAATCATTGTTATCACACTTCCATCTGCGAGTATGCTAATCTGTACCTTGTTTTAAACTTTCTAGCTGCCACTTTCACATGCACGATATACCAATTTTTGTATTCAGTCAGGTGAATGTCCATTCCAGAAGTTTGCCATTCTTCTCTTCAGTAATGGTTAAATTTGCTTGGAGATTGTTGTGCAATATGTGAAACAGAGGCAAATTTCTCTAATATTTTTAAAATTGTTGTTTTGGTTTATGGATATAAGTCGTTGTGTACTATGTCATTAATTTTTTATGGTATTATCAGTCTCTCTCTCTCTCTCTCTCTCTCTCTCTCTCATCACACACACACACACACACACACACACACGCAGGAGAGAGAGAGAGAGAGAGAGAGAGAGAGAGAGAGAGAGAGAGAGAGAGAGAGAGAGATAATGCTTCTATATTATTCAAGTAAATTCGTTACATGATGTTCATTTCATGTGAATACATGAACTGTTACATTATCACACTATTAGGTAACAATAAAAAAGATAAATATGGTTTTGGAATGGTACTTTTACTATCATCAGTGTTTGAAATTGAGGTCCAGTTAGCACAATAGTAATGTAGAATTGAGCTGAAGTGCTGCCTGTGGACATAATTTAGTAAATTTACATATGTTGTGTCATGTGAGATGAGCTGTGGCCCATCATATATTTTGATTGATAAAGTCCAGGTATGCAGACACTCTGGTGAAGACAGATGGAGCACCTTCAGTACCACACGGCATCATTCCCCAGGACACAACACCGATGAGCTCACCGTTCTGCGCCAGGGGGCCTCCAGAATCACCCTGCACATACCGTAAACAGGATATGAAGAAGTGCTTCTAGAATAAATATCAGTGCTTCTAGAATAAATAAGCTATCGAGTTACTGTAGATTTTCTCATCAAAATTTTATACATGCTTACATTTCTGCAAGGTGCAACATTCCATCAATAAGTCTTAGGTTAGTAATAGCAAACCAAAGTGTGACTGTTTTTAGTCTTAATACATAACAGCAGCAGTTGCATAAATTATGTTTAGTGTTGCCACAGGTTTGCAATAACTGAGATAACCCATTTGTTGTAATAATGCAATAAAGTGCTTTGAACATTTGAAGAAATAATATATTTCTGATCAGAAGGACTGCTTCAGAGGAAAAAGAATGAAGACAGATTGTGGTAGATGAACAAAGACAGTTTCTATGGTCCTAAACTTATTGTTAGCCAAATATATTTAATCTAGATGAACACAAAGTTCGCAGAAAGTCTAGGATAACTACATCACAAATTAACACATTAACCTAAAAATAAGTAACATCCTTGTTTAGTCAAATGAAAGTACTGGAAACTGTTACTTACAAAGCAGACAGAGATGCCATCATAGATGGGTCCCGTGCAGACCATAGTCTCTGTAAGTGGGTTCGGGCCCGAATATATGTCATCAATATTTTGTCTGCAAGTTTCATAGTCGATGACTGTGACATCAACTGTCTGTAGAACAGTCTCCGTCGGATCGTCCGCTGCTCCCCAGCCAGATAAGACAGCTGTAGATCCACCTGATGTAACAATGAAATGCAGGTTATAGCAAGCAAAGTCATCTAAGGACACACTGTCAGTTGTGCTCTGGTTAGTCATGCAAGGCCTGATATCACAGATCTCTCTGTTTAACATGCAACTGACTTTACAATCAAAGTCTATTTCAATGCTCCCATCCACCAATACTGATTTAGATTTCCCATCATTTCTGTAAAACACTTAAGGTAATAATATCAGGATCGTTCCCACAGAAAATAAATAGCCTATTTCCTTCCACATCCTTCCAGAATCATAGCTTGCACTCAGTCTCTGATTACATCATCATCACACTGGCTTTATATCCTACATTACACACTGACTTCAAATTCTTGTAATGTCCTGCAAGCCCTTCACATACACAAAAGAATGTACTGCATTTCCTATTTATTTCATCTCAAAGACATCACATGGCTCTGGCAACAAACATGCAGGGGATGGTCAAAACTATGGAAACACCACAAACACAACACATTACATGCCTGATATGGCGCAGGAAAACCATTCACATTCATGACAGCTTCCATTCACCTAGAAATGGACCGGTGCATGTCCTGTTTAGTTTTCGAGGGAATCTTGTAGCATTCCTCCTGCAAAATAGTAGCAAGTCCAGGTAACAATGATGAAGGTGGATAGCAATCACACACCCTTCCCTCCAATGAGGACCACAGAGGCTCAATGATATTGAGATATGGTAACTATGGTGACTGGGAGAGATGCGACAGTTCGTCTGCATACTCACAAAACCTGTCATGGATGATGCAAGCAGTGTGAACAGGGGCTCTGTAGTCTCAGAATACAGCATCACTATTGGAATGGAGCTGATCAACCAAAATGATCATATAATCCTTGGTACTAATGCAACCTTGCAGAGTAACCACAGGACCCGTTGAATACCACACTATATATGCCAAAATTATCATCGAACTACCACCATGTTTCACTCTTGGGATGTAAACTTGACCCGTAGTTGGAAACAGCATGCAGTAAGACTCGTTTGACCAAATGATTTTCTTCTATTGTTCCATAATCCAGGTTTTATGGCTTTGACACCATGTTTTCCTGTTATGGGCATTTGCATCACTGAAGGGTGGTTTTGTAATTCCAGCTCTCCCTGAAATTCCTTGCTTATGGAATTCCACTTGTGATGTTTTGACATTGACAGGGTTCAAAAGTGTGATATTTAGCTCTCCAATGACTTTTGCAGCTGTTGTCCTCTTTATTTTTTGTGACATCCCTCTTTGATGACCCCCATCACAATCACTCAACATACGCTATCATCTGTATTGTGATTATTGGATGATGTTTCTCTGCTTTGTATGTGATATAAACCTTTGATATGATGACTCTTGAAGCACCTAACATTTTGGCTACCTCTGTTACGTAAGCACCCACCTTATGAGCATCAACAATTTTCGCACATTCGAATTCACTTGGCACATATAATGCACTCAGAGTTACACAGAACATTGTTCTGACCATGACTGGAAATTTAAAAGAGGGAGGAACTACATCTCATGGTGGAAGCTCTTTTTTAGTGTAAGATCAGCGTCTAGTGGGAAACTCAGCCAGGCAAGTACTAAATAAGTTAAA